>NC_086447.1:151701371-152419587 GCF_028390025.1 Pseudophryne corroboree
TACCTGTGGTGCATTTTAGTTTTGCAGTTTGCTGACAGTGTCCACCAGTATACTATATATAGCAGTACGGTAGGCCACTGCTGTACCTACCTCTGTGTCGTCACTCGTCATCCATTAAGTATACTATCCATCTACATTCTATACCTGTGGTGCATTTTAGTTTTGCAGTTTGCTGACAGTGTCCACCAGTATACTATATATAGCAGTACGGTAGGCCACTGCTATACCTACCTCTGTGTCGTCACTCGTCATCCATTAAGTATACTATCCATCTACATTCTATACCTGTGGTGCATTTTAGTTTTGCAGTTTGCTGACAGTGTCCACCAGTATACTATATATAGCAGTACGGTAGGCCACTGCTGTACCTACCTCTGTGTCGTCACTCGTCATCCATTAAGTATACTATCCATCTACATTCTATACCTGTGGTGCATTTTAGTTTTGCAGTTTGCTGACAGTGTCCACCAGTATACTATATATAGCAGTACGGTAGGCCACTGCTGTACCTACCTCTGTGTCGTCACTCGTCATCCATTAAGTATACTATCCATCTACATTCTATACCTGTGGTGCATTTTAGTTTTGCAGTTTGCTGACAGTGTCCACCAGTATACTATATATAGCAGTACGGTAGGCCACTGCTGTACCTACCTCTGTGTCGTCACTCGTCATCCATTAAGTATACTATCCATCTACATTCTATACCTGTGGTGCATTTTAGTTTTGCAGTTTGCTGACAGTGTCCACCAGTATACTATATATAGCAGTACGGTAGGCCACTGCTGTACCTACCTCTGTGTCCCGTCATCCATTAAGTATACTATCCATCTACATTCTATACCTGTGGTGCATTTTAGTTTTGCAGTTTGCTGACAGTGTCCACCAGTATACTATATATAGCAGTACGGTAGGCCACTGCTGTACCTACCTCTGTGTCGTCACTCGTCATCCATTAAGTATACTATCCATCTACATTCTATACCTGTGGTGCATTTTAGTTTTGCAGTTTGCTGACAGTGTCCACCAGTATACTATATATAGCAGTACGGTAGGCCACTGCTGTACCTACCTCTGTGTCGTCACTCGTCATCCATTAAGTATACTATCCATCTACATTCTATACCTGTGGTGCATTTTAGTTTTGCAGTTTGCTGACAGTGTCCACCAGTATACTATATATAGCAGTACGGTAGGCCACTGCTGTACCTACCTCTGTGTCGTCACTCGTCATCCATTAAGTATACTATCCATCTACATTCTATACCTGTGGTGCATTTTAGTTTTGCAGTTTGCTGACAGTGTCCACCAGTATACTATATATAGCAGTACGGTAGGCCACTGCTGTACCTACCTCTGTGTCGTCACTCGTCATCCATTAAGTATACTATCCATCTACATTCTATACCTGTGGTGCATTTTAGTTTTGCAGTTTGCTGACAGTGTCCACCAGTATACTATATATAGCAGTACGGTAGGCCACTGCTGTACCTACCTCTGTGTCGTCATCCATTAAGAATACTATCCATCTACATTCTATACCTGTGGTGCATTTTAGTTTTGCAGTTTGCTGACAGTGTCCACCAGTATACTATATATAGCAGTACGGTAGGCCACTGCTGTACCTACCTCTGTGTCGTCACTCGTCATCCATTAAGTATACTATCCATCTACATTCTATACCTGTGGTGCATTTTAGTTTTGCAGTTTGCTGACAGTGTCCACCAGTATACTATATATAGCAGTACGGTAGGCCACTGCTGTACCTACCTCTGTGTCGTCACTCGTCATCCATTAAGTATACTATTCATCTACATTCTATACCTGTGGTGCATTTTAGTTTTGCAGTTTGCTGACAGTGTCCACCAGTATACTATATATAGCAGTACGGTAGGCCACTGCTATACCTACCTCTGTGTCGTCACTCGTCATCCATTAAGTATACAATCCATCTACATTCTATACCTGTGGTGCATTTTAGTTTTGCAGTTTGCTGACAGTGTCCACCAGTATACTATATATAGCAGTACGGTAGGCCACTGCTGTACCTACCTCTGTGTCGTCACTCGTCATCCATTAAGTATACTATCCATCTACATTCTATACCTCTGGTGCATTTTAGTTTTGCAGTTTGCGGACAGTGTCCACCAGTATACTATATATAGCAGTACGGTAGGCCACTGCTATACCTACCTCTGTGTCGTCACTCGTCATCCATTAAGTATACTATCCATCTACATTCTATACCTGTGGTGCATTTTAGTTTTGCAGTTTGCTGACAGTGTCCACCAGTATACTATATATAGCAGTACGGTAGGCCACTGCTGTACCTACCTCTGTGTCGTCACTCGTCATCCATTAAGTATACTATACATCTACATTCTATACCTGTGGTGCATTTTAGTTTTGCAGTTTGCTGACAGTGTCCACCAGTATACTATATATAGCAGTACGGTAGGCCACTGCTGTACCTACCTCTGTGTCGTCACTCGTCATCCATTAAGTATACTATCCATCTACATTCTATACCTGTGGTGCATTTTAGTTTTGCAGTTTGCTGACAGTGTCCACCAGTATACTATATATAGCAGTACGGTAGGCCACTGCTGTACCTACCTCTGTGTCGTCACTCGTCATCCATTAAGTATACTATCCATCTACATTCTATACCTGTGGTGCATTTTAGTTTTGCAGTTTGCTGACAGTGTCCACCAGTATACTATATATAGCAGTACGGTAGGCCACTGCTGTACCTACCTCTGTGTCGTCATCCATTAAGTATACTATCCATCTACATTCTATACCTGTGGTGCATTTTAGTTTTGCAGTTTGCTGACAGTGTCCACCAGTATACTATATATAGCAGTACGGTAGGCCACTGCTGTACCTACCTCTGTGTCGTCATCCATTAAGTATACTATCCATCTACATTCTATACCTGTGGTGCATTTTAGTTTTGCAGTTTGCTGACAGTGTCCACCAGTATACTATATATAGCAGTACGGTAGGCCACTGCTGTACCTACCTCTGTGTCGTCACTCGTCATCCATTAAGTATACTATCCATCTACATTCTATACCTGTGGTGCATTTTAGTTTTGCAGTTTGCTGACAGTGTCCACCAGTATACTATATATAGCAGTACGGTAGGCCACTGCTGTACCTACCTCTGTGTCGTCACTCGTCATCCATTAAGTATACTATCCATCTACATTCTATACCTGTGGTGCATTTTAGTTTTGCAGTTTGCTGACAGTGTCCACCAGCATACTATATATAGCAGTACGGTAGGCCACTGCTGTACCTACCTCTGTGTCGTCATCCATTAAGTATACTATCCATCTACATTCTATACCTGTGGTGCATTTTAGTTTTGCAGTTTGCTGACAGTGTCCACCAGTATACTATATATAGCAGTACGGTAGGCCACTGCTGTACCTACCTCTGTGTCGTCATCCATTAAGTATACTATCCATCTACATTCTATACCTGTGGTGCATTTTAGTTTTGCAGTTTGCTGACAGTGTCCACCAGTATACTATATATAGCAGTACGGTAGGCCACTGCTGTACTTACCTCTGTGTCGTCACTCGTCATCCATTAAGTATACTATCCATCTACATTCTATACCTGTGGTGCATTTTAGTTTTGCAGCTTGCTGACAGTGTCCACCAGTATACTATATATAGCAGTACGATAGGCCACTGCTGTACCTACCTCTGTGTCGTCACTCGTCATCCATTAAGTATACTATCCACCTACATTCTATACCTGTGGTGCATTTTAGTTTTGCAGTTTGCTGACAGTGTCCACCAGTATACTATATATAGCAGTACGGTAGGCCACTGCTGTACCTACCTCTGTGTCGTCACTCGTCATCCATTAAGTATACTATCCATCTACATTCTATACCTGTGGTGCATTTTAGTTTTGCAGTTTGCTGACAGTGTCCACCAGCATACTATATATAGCAGTACGGTAGGCCACTGCTGTACCTACCTCTGTGTCGTCATCCATTAAGTATACTATCCATCTACATTCTATACCTGTGGTGCATTTTAGTTTTGCAGTTTGCTGACAGTGTCCACCAGTATACTATATATAGCAGTACGGTAGGCCACTGCTGTACCTACCTCTGTGTCGTCATCCATTAAGTATACTATCCATCTACATTCTATACCTGTGGTGCATTTTAGTTTTGCAGTTTGCTGACAGTGTCCACCAGTATACTATATATAGCAGTACGGTAGGCCACTGCTGTACTTACCTCTGTGTCGTCACTCGTCATCCATTAAGTATACTATCCATCTACATTCTATACCTGTGGTGCATTTTAGTTTTGCAGCTTGCTGACAGTGTCCACCAGTATACTATATACAGCAGTACGATAGGCCACTGCTGTACCTACCTCTGTGTCGTCACTCGTCATCCATTAAGTATACTATCCATCTACATTCTATACCTGTGGTGCATTTTAGTTTTGCAGTTTGCTGACAGTGTCCACCAGTATACTATATATAGCAGTACGGTAGGCCACTGCTGTACCTACCTCTGTGTCGTCACTCGTCATCCATTAAGTATACTATCCATCTACATTCTATACCTGTGGTGCATTTTAGTTTTGCAGTTTGCTGACAGTGTCCACCAGTATACTATATATAGCAGTATGGTAGGCCACTGCTGTACCTACCTCTGTGTCGTCATCCATTAAGTATACTATCCATCTACATTCTATACCTGTGGTGCATTTCAGTTGTGCGCAGTAAATATAGTAGTAGGCCATTGCTATTGATACTGGCATATAATTCCACACATTAAAAAATGGAGAACAAAAATGTGGAGGTTAAAATAGGGAAAGATCAAGATCCACTTCCACCTCGTTCTGAAGCTGCTGCCACTAGTCATGGCCGAGACGATGAAATGCCATCAACGTCGTCTGCCAAGGCCGATGCCCAATGTCATAGTAGAGAGCATGTAAAATCCAAAACACAAAAGTTCAGTAAAATGACCCAAAAATCAAAATAAAAAGCGTCTGAGGAGAAGCGTAAACTTGCCAATATGCCATTTACGACACGGAGTGGCAAGGAATGGCTGAGGCCCTGGCCTATGTTCATGGCTAGTGGTTCAGCTTCACATGAGGATGGAAGCACTCATCCTCTCGCTAGAAAAAAGAAAAGACTTTAGCTGGCAAAAGCACAGCAAAGAACTGTGCGTTCTTCTAAATCACAAATCCCCAAGGAGAGTCCAATTGTGTCGGTTGCGATGCCTGACCTTCCCAACACTGGACGGGAAGAGCTTGCGCCTTACACCATTTGCACGCCCCCTGCAAGTGCTGGAAGGAGCACCCGCAGTCCAGTTCCTGATAGTCAAATTGAAGATGTCACTGTTGAAGTACACCAGGATGAGGATATGGGTGTTGCTGGCGCTGGGGAGGAAATTGATAAGGAGGATTCTGATGGTGAGGTGGTTTGTTTAAGTCAGGCACCCGGGGAGACACCTGTTGTCCCTCAGTGTCAATTTCTTCCTTACCCAGGAAAGCCAATAGTCCTGCAGGCCATGTCACTGTCAAGTCTGACGAGTTCTCTCCTGCCTGGGATTCCTCTGATGCATCCTTGAGTGTAACGCCTACTGCTGCTGGCGCTGCTGTTGTTGCTGCTGGGAGTCGATCGTCATCCAAGAGGGGAAGTCGGAAGACCACTTGTACTACTTCCAGTAAGCAATTGACTGTCCAACAGTCCTTTGCGAGGAAGATGAAATATCACAGCAGTCATCCTGCTGCTAAGCAGATAACTCAGGCCTTGGCAGCCTGGGCGGTGAGAAACGTGGTTCCGGTATCCATCGTTAATTCAGAGGCAACTATAGACTTGATTGAGGTACTGTATCCCCGGTACCAATTACCATCTAGGTTCCATTTCTCTAGGCAGGCGATACCGAAAATGTACACAGACCTCAGAAAAAGACTCACCAGTGTCCTAAAAAATGCAGTTGTACCCAATGTCCACTTAGCCACGGACATGTGGACAAGTGGAGCAGGGCAGACTCAGGACTATATGACTGTGACAGCCCACTGGGTAGATGTATTGCCTCCCGCAGCAAGAACAGCAGCGGCGGCACCAGTAGCAGCATCTCGCAAACGCCAACTCGTTCCTAGGCAGGCTACGCTTTGTATCACCGCTTTCCAGAATAGGCACACAACTGACAACCTCTTACGGCAACTGAGGAAGATCATCGCAGAATGGCTTACCCCAATTGGACTCTCCTGGGGATTTGTGACATCGGACAACGCCAGCAATATTGTGCGTGCATTACATCTGGGCAAATTCCAGCACGTCCCATGTTTTGCACATACATTGAATTTGGTGGTGCAGAATTATTTAAAAAACGACAGGGGCGTGCAAGAGATGCTGTCGGTGGCCCGAAGAATTGCGGGCCACTTTCGGCATTCAGGCACCGCGTACAGAAGACTGGAGCACCACCAAACATTCCTGAACCTGCCCTGCCATCATCTGAAGCAAGAGGTGGTAACGAGGTGGAATTCAACCCTCTATATGCTTCAGAGGATGGAGGAGCAGCAAAAGGCCATTCAAGCCTATACATCTGCCCACGATATAGGCAAAGGAGGGGGAATGCACCTGACTCAAGCACAGTGGAGAATGATTTCAACGTTGTGCAAGGTTCTGCAACCCTTTGAACTTGCCACACGTGAAGTCAGTTCAGACACTGCCAGCCTGAGTCAGGTCATTCCCCTCATCAGGCTTTTGCAGAAGAAGCTGGAGACATTGAAGGAGGAGCTAAAACAGAGCGATTCCGCTAGGCATGTGGGACTTGTGGATGGAGCCCTTAATTCGCTTAACCAGGATTCACGGGTGGTCAATCTGTTGAAATCAGAGCACTACATTTTGGCCACCGAGCTCGATCCTAGATTTAAAACCTACGTTGTATCTCTCTTTCCGGCAGACACAAGTCTGCAGAGGTTCAAAGTCCTGCTGGTGAGAAAATTGTCAAGCGGAACGTGACCCGTCAACCTCTCCTCCTTCACATTCTCCCGCAACTGGTGGTGCGAGGAAAAGGCTAAGAATTCCTAGCCCACCCGCTGGCGGTGATGCAGGGCAGTCTGGAGCGAGTGCTGACATCTGGTCCGGACTGAAGGACCTGCCATGATTACTGACATGTCGTCTACTGTCACTGCATATGATTCTCTCTCCATGGAAAGAATGGTGGAGGATTATATGAGTGACCGCATCCAAGTAGGCACGTCAGACAGTCCGTACGTATACTGGCAGGAAAAAGAGGCAATTTGGAGGCCCTTGCACAAACTGGCTTTATTCTACCTAAGTTGCCCTCCCTCCAGTGTGTACTCCGAAAGAGTGTTTAGTGCAGCCGCTCACCTTGTCAGCAATCGGCGTACGAGGTTACTTCCAGAAAATGTGGAGAAGATGATGTTCATCAAAATGAATTATAATCAATTCCTCCGTGGAGACATTCACCAGCAGCAATTGCCTCCAGAAAGTACACGGGGACCTGAGATGGTGGATTCCAGTGGGGACGAATTAATAATCTGTGAGGAGGGGGATGTACACAGTGAAAGGGGTGAGGAATCGGAGGATGATGATGAGGTGGACATCTTGCCTCTGTAGAGCCAGTTTGTGCAAGGAGAGATTGATTGCTTCTTTTTTGGTGGGGGCCCAAACCAACCAGTCATTTCAGTCACAGTCGTGTGGCAGACCCTGTCGCTGAAATGATGGGTTCGTTAAAGTGTGCATGTCCTGTTTATACAACATAAGGGTGGGTGGGAGGGACCAAGGACAATTCCATCTTGCACCTCTTTTTTCTTTCATTTTTCTTTGCATTATGTGCTGTTTGGGGACAATTTTTTGGAAGTGCCATCCTGTCTTGATTGACACTGCAGTGCCACTCCTAGATGGGCCAGGTGTTTGTGTCGGCCACTTGTGTCGCTTAGCTTAGTCACACAGCCACCTTGGTGCGCCTCTTTTTTTCTTTGCATCATGTGCTGTTTGGGGGCAATTTTTTGGAAGTGCCATCCTGTCTTGATTGACACTGCAGTGCCACTCCTAGATGGGCCAGGTGTTTGTGTCGGCCACTTGTGTCGCTTAGCTTAGTCACACAGCCACCTTGGTGCGCCTCTTTTTTTCTTTGCATCATGTGCTGTTTGGGGACAATTTTTTGGAAGTGCCATCCTGTCTTGATTGACACTGCAGTGCCACTCCTAGATGGGCCAGGTGTTTGTGTCGCCCACTTGTGTCACTTAGCTTAGTCAAACAGCCACCTTGGTGCGCCTCTTTTTTTCTTTGCATCATGTGCTGTTTGGGGACAATTTTTTGGAAGTGCCATCCTGTCTTGATTGACACTGCAGTGCCACTCCTAGATGGGCCAGGTGTTTGTGTCGGCCACTTGTGTCGCTTAGCTTAGTCACACAGCCACCTTGGTGCGCTTCTTTTTTTCTTTGCATCATGTGTTGTTTGGGGACAATTTTTTGGAAGTGTCATCCTGCCTGACACTGCAGTGCCACTCCTAGATGGGCCAGGTGTTTGTGTCGCCCACTTGTGTCGCTTAGCTTAGTCACACAGCGACCTTGGTGCGCCTCTTTTTTTCTTTGCATCATGTGCTGTTTGGGGACAATTTTTTGGAAGTGCCATCCTGTCTTGATTGACACGCAGTGCCACTCCTAGATGGGCCAGGTGTTTGTGTCGGACACTTGTGTCACTTAGCTTAGTCACACAGCCACCTTGGTGCGCCTCTTTTTTTCTTTGCATCATGTGCTGTTTGGGGACAATTTTTTGGAAGTGCCATCCTGTCTTGATTGACATGCAGTGCCACTCCTAGATGGGCCAGGTGTTTGTGTCGGACACTTGTGTCACTTAGCTTAGTCACACAGCCACATTGGTGCGCCTCTTTTTTTCTTTGCATCATGTGCTGTTTGGGGACAATTTTTTGGAAGTGCCATCCTGTCTTGATTGACACTGCAGTGCCACTCCTAGATGGGCCAGGTGTTTGTGTCGGCCACTTGTGTCGTTTAGCTTAGTCACACAGCCACCTTGGTGCGCCTCTTTTTTTCTTTGCATCATGTGCTGTTTGGGGACAATTTTTTGGAAGTGCCATCCTGTCTTGATTGACACTGCAGTGCCACTCCTAGATGGGCCAGGTGTTTGTGTCGGCCACTTGTGTTGCTTAGCTTAGTCACACAGCCACCTTGGTGCGCCTCTTTTTTTCTTTGCATCATGTGCTGTTTGGGGACAATTTTTTGGAAGTGCCATCCTGTCTTGATTGACACTGCAGTGCCACTCCTAGATGGGCCAGGTGTTTGTGTCGGCCACTTGTGTCGCTTAGCTTAGTCACACAGCCACCTTGGTGCGCCTCTTTTTTTCTTTTTCATCATGTGCTGTTTGGGGACAATTTTTTGGAAGTGCCATCCTGCCTGACACCGCAGTGCCACTCCTAGATGGGCCAGGTGTTAGTGTCGGCCACTTGTGTCGCTTAGCTTAGTCACACAGCGACCTTGGTGCGCCTCTTTTTTTCTTTGCATCATGTGCTGTTTGGGGACAATTTTTTGGAAGTGCCATCCTGCCTGACACTGCAGTGCCACTCCTAGATGGGCCAGGTGTTTGTGTCGGCCACTTGTGTCGCTTAGCTTAGTCACACAGCGACCTTGGTGCGCCTCTTTTTTTCTTTGCATCATGTGCTGTTTAGGGACAATTTTTGGGAAGTGCCATCCTGTCTTGATTGACACTGCAGTGCCACTCCTAGATGGGCCAGGTGTTTGTGTCGGCCACTTGTGTCGCTTAGCTTAGTCACACAGCCACCTTGGTGCGCCTCTTTTTATCTTTGCATCATGTGCTGTTTGGGGACAATTTTTTGGAAGTGCCATCCTGTCTTGATTGACACTGCAGTGCCACTCCTAGATGGGCCAGGTGTTTGTGTCGGCCGCTTGTGTCGTTTAGCTTAGTCAAACAGCCACCTTGGTGCGCCTCTTTTTTTCTTTGCATCATGTGCTGTTTAGGGACAACTTTTTGGAAGTGCCATCCTGTCTTGATTGACACTGCAGTGCCACTCCTAGATGGGCCAGGTGTTTGTGTCGGCCACTTGTGTCGCTTAGCTTAGTCACACAGCCACCTTGGTGCGCCTCTTTTTTTCTTTGCATCATGTGCTGTTTGGGGACAATTTTTTGGAAGTGCCATCCTGTCTTGATTGACACTGCAGTGCCACTCCTAGATGGGCCAGGTGTTTGTGTCGGCCACTTGTGTCGCTTAGCTTAGTCAAACAGCCACCTTGGTGCGCCTCTTTTTTTCTTTGCATCATGTGCTGTTTGGGGACTATTTTTTAAATCGGCCATCCTGTCTGACACTGCAGTGCCACTCCTAGATGGGCCAGGTGTTTGTGTCGGCCACTTGGGTCGCTTAGCTTAGTCATCCAGCGACCTTGGTGCAAATTGTAGGACTAAAAATAATATTGTGAGCTGTGAGGTGTTCAGAATAGATTGCAAATGAGTGGAAATTATGGTAATTGAGGTTAATAATACTATGGGATCAAAATTACCCCCAAATTCTATGATTTAAGCTGTTTTTTAGGGGGTTTTGAAAAAAACACCTGAATCCAAAACACACCCGAATCCGACAAAAAAATTTTCGGTGAGGTTTTGCCAAAACGCGTCTGAATCCAAAACACAGCCGCGGAACCGAATCCAAAACCAAAACACAAAACCCGAAAAATGTCCGGGGCACATCACTAATATACATACATATAAACACACACACATATGATATATATACATGTACTGTATGTGTATATATATATGCATGTTTAATATGCTATGTATATATATATATATATATATATATATCATCTGTGTCTCCAGTTTCACTGCAAGACTTCATTGATATTGAACTGCTGCCACTATTGACTGTGTTTATTCCTTGAAGAAGGCCCCGTCAGGGACCGAAACGTTGGACATTGTTGGAGATCGTTTGATACTTCATTTGAACTGTGAGACTACCTTTTACATTAAATTTATTTTTGACTTTATTGGATATTTAGTCTGGAGAGTGCTATCTTTTCCCACGTGAGTGGGATTTCCTGTATTATATATATAGGTGTATATACGGTGTATATATATATATATATATATATATACAGACACACTAGTTTTACGGACCCAGCATATACTGGGTCACCTCAGTCCCCACCCCCGTGATTGGCTTTACCCAGTTCTGGAAACCCCCCCATGCAAATCCTGCGTTTGCCACTGTTGACGGTATACTGACAGCCGGCATCCTGATTGTCAGTAAGTCCTACTGATCCCTTACAAAGTAATATTTGATTTGATATATTTTTTTTATTTTAAACTTTCCTACTTTCTCATTCATGGTCGTCCAATGCCTGAGATATAAGTCAGGAATTATATAAGTCAGTACATTCCCAAGAAAAAAGCATTGAAAGCTAGACATAGTTTCTCAGTAATACGGAAGGCTATCAGTCATACTTCAAATATCACATTATCTAAGCCAAATCCATTTCCTGTGAACATAGATTACCCTGACTCTAGTCATAAATGAACATACAGGGGGTAATGCAGATGTGATTGGAGTGGCTTCCCGCACTGCAATGTATTGATTATCGGTACTATGCGCATATACCTGTTCTGCACCTGCACGGATGGGTCCTGCGATACAGGATGCAGAATGGCAGCACACTGTCAGTGTTTGACAGACTGCTGAGTTTGGAGGGGTGACGACGGCCTCCATTTCTCAAAACGGAGGCATGTTGCTACCGTTGTGGGGGAGGGATGAGGACAGGGATCTCTGTGGTTGGATGAAGATTACCTGGTCTCTGCGACAGGAGTCTTGTGCATCCCCATGGGCGCCACATGCAACCCGATGGTGAGCGAGTGATCTGATGCTTCGTCCTACTGCAGCAGGAGGCGTCTACTTGTAATAAATGCCTCCTGTGTCATCACCATATAGCAGCTTCGACCACATCTGAATAAGCCCCATTGTCTTGGATACATCAACAAATAGCCTTTTTTTTTTTATTGGAGCTGGTGCCAATCCAGTTTTCTAGGTGTGTGTAATCAGATCCCAATGTAACAATGAGTTACTATAGTATGTCTGACTGTCACTTGCTCTGCAGAAACAGCTATGTTGGTAATAATTCCATCTGATAAATATGATGGTCTGTATTTAATAATATCATTTTGTAGATGTTATTTACAGCTGCCAAAAATGTAATCACATGGACGGTACCACATGTTCAGTGCAATATAATGTGCAGGATGGATGCAGTCAATATCATTTAAGATGTGCACTTGGGGTCGGTGTCAGATTTGCACGTAATTTGTACACAGATGCCTCTACATTATGTGCTTGGAAATCAATGTCCCAGAATCAGAAGCATCTATGCAGCAGCACAGCCCTTATCCGTCCTCTTGTAAAAGTAGCTGCAATCACTACCAGCATGGAATTACACTAGCAGTCCGAAATCAGCTTTACATACACTCAACTTTGAATAGCCCACAGTCAGGGCTGTATTAGCCATTAGGCTGACTAGGCTAAAGCCTAGGGTCCCCACAGGGACTAGGAGCCAGTCAATTTTTTTGCTATGACACTGTTACCTGCATCCTAGGGCTGAGAGATGTTATTACATTGGCATCATTTTGAGTCAGTGTTGTACACAGATCCAGACTAGCAATCTAACTCTCAGGTCTGTAGCTTTATCTGTCCCCGGAGGGGGCATTAGTGGGTCAGTGTAGGTGTGAAAGAGGAAACGAGGAGGCTGAATAAAAGTCCTGCGCATGTGCGCCTGGTATTTATTTGCACACAGGGATAATACAGCAACTGAAAAAACTGATAAACTGATGATTGAAAACAAATGATGATGGACTTGAGAGTCAGCAACAGCAGTAATGATATATGAATAGCAAACTGGTACAGCTGATGACAGGAGCAATAATAGTAACTTAATCCGATGAAATTAATATTAAAAAAGTCACTGATAACAAAATGAGGAATGATGATGAACTTGAAGGTTGATATAAACAGTAATGATAATAATGTAATCAGATGCAGCAAACGAAAACTCCGGTATATGATGAAGAGCAAATAAAAAGCACACAGTCTCTGTGGAATCACACGTTCTTATAGCCAAGCAAGGCCCAAGCAGGAGACGACTCTAACACAGCAAGTTGTTATATTAAGTGCTGAATGCAATGCACAATGCTGAATGCTGGTAATTACATGCACAGGCTGAGTAATGAAGAAACACCTGGAGAAAGTCTCTTAATGCAAGTTGTTTAGTGGCAGACTGTGGCTGGAGTTCGTAGCAAGCTGAAAGACTGAAGATCAAATGACGAAGTAACAACAAGGAAACCACTGGAAAAAGGAACACAGGAACCAGGAGAACTTGTTCACTGAATGTAGGGGAATCTCTTTACCATAAATGGTAAGAAAAAAACAGGCGCTGTATCTGAGCTGGTTCCCTAAGCCGCTGTTGGAAACGGGATGATAGTTGTTCACCCCAAAAGCATATATATGGATAAACAAGAAATGCCAACTGCGCTCAATTAAATTTATAAATTAATTAAAATCAATATCACAAATACACATGTACATAAACAACCAAATAATATAATCTTGCACTACTAGTGCTAAACACACAATAAAAACTGAGCCTTAATAAGCCACTCTCTGTCAGTGATTTTTTCACTTGGGGCAGTCTTTAAGCAAAAGTAGCCGATAAACAACTGATTGTTGGAGGATGATGACAAGTCCTGCAACGCATGCGTTGACGTGCAAAAAACAGGTATCCAGATGAAGGAGGATATTTACCAAGTCCCTGGTGGTAATTCAGCCGGGTATCCCACCTGGCGGGGGTTCTGGAGCAATCTCTCTATCCCACGCAACGAAGATGGTGGTTCTCCCTTTATTAAAGTCCACACCGAAGGGACTGGAATCTCCAGATGGTGAACAACGTCCTGTATAACACTTGCAGGAATCCTCAGGAATGCCCAGGTCAGAGGTGTGGCCCCCCTAACGCGTTTCACTGTCACTTGGCAGCTTTTTCAAAGGGGACTTGGTAAATATCCTCCTTCATCTGGATACCTGTTTTTTGCACGTCAACGCATGCGTTGCAGGACTTGTCATCATCCTCCAACAATCAGTTGTTTATCGGCTACTTTTGCTTAAAGACTGCCCCAAGTGAAAAAAATCACTGACAGAGAGTGGCTTATTAAGGCTCAGTTTTTATTGTGTGTTTAGCACTAGTAGTGCTAGATTATATTGTTCACTGAATGTGACTCGTTGTCCGAGGCGATGAGACTGAGCCATGGACCAGAACTTATACCCCTTGCTCTGCGGTGATTGGTTGCTGGGCTCTGTGTGCAAACACGCTGCAGGATTAGATGTCCAAGTCAGCTGAGCGCAGGTGTCATGGCGGCGCCCATGCCGTACAGACGCCGGCACACAGCGGGGTACACACTGGATGCGGTTCAGGGGTACTTAGCGACACTGATCATGACGCTCGCGGACAGTGCATTCATGCAGCTGCGACTGGGGACGTGACCTCCGGAGGCCTGCACACCAGCGCGCTGGTAAGTGAGATGCTGCTGAACGCCGATTCCTGACACTAGCACTTCTGGCAAATGCAGGAAGGAAAGATGCCCGGCTCCAAAAGCCTGACCAAGCATCTCTGCATGGCACACAGAGAGCCAGGGGATGGCCAAGTAGCTCCTCCCCCCAGCGCTCTGCTCAGCCACCCGGCATATAGAGACACGGGGACATGCCACAAGGCCAAGTCGCTATGAGCTGTGACCACGCCCCCTTGGTGTCTCCCAGTGACTCCCTGTCTGAACATAATGGGTTTATATAAGAATAAGCAAACTACATCTCTTACTAGAGCTCATCAGTGCAGAATAGGACTGAGGCAATGTAGTGAGCTAAGAATGTAATGTAATGGCATTTCCTAGAAGAATATTTCCCAAATTGATCTGTCTCATTTGTCTACTAAAGCTGGTTACACACTGGAGTTAAAGAAATGCCAATATCATGAGGTCACGTTTGACTTGCAGTGATAACCAGCAATGCATGTCGAGGGAGGGGACCAACAGACGGCAGTCCATTGACATGCAATCGCATGTGTGTACAGGGCAATTGCAATCAATGTGTTTCATTCCATACACAAAAAATGCTTTTACTCATATTTTAAAAAACACTAAGAAAATTTTGATTTTGCTGCCTGTATATTTTCTCTTAGAATTTAATGTTTCATTATGTCCCTCGTACAACCACATCACATGGATGTAAACTATGTTCTATTTAATGCAAGTTACAGTATGTACCAAATTCCAGTTTCCCTCATCATAGATCTCACAGTCTGTAAAAAAAACGCCAACCTCTTCTATCATCAGTGCTTACTGGATTCCCACTTTGCTATGTTTCATACAGTACCGTCACTATTGTCTGATTCTGGTCCAGCGGAGAGATGACTTGTATATAGAGAAACTGCCAAACAAATCATACTGAAAAGTAAATTGAAACAGATGTAAACAGTAACCTGGATTCTCTGATAAGGTCAAACAGCATATTACATAAAGGATGCATGCAAGTGGGATGTCAGATTCTATTGTGTCAGCTCTAATACTGGACCTATTTCAGCATCTTGAGTCCTATTGAAGAAAGAGCTCTATATAAATAAAACGATTATTATTTGTCTTTCTTTATCTTCATCTAGGATTCATGCATGGACATGAATACTACAGTAATCAATACATATATCAAAAATACAATATGAATAACACACAAAGTATCTGCAATCATACAACAGATCTGAAGAATTTCATTACAAGGAAATGCTAGGAAGAATAAATAATGTTTAATAAGTATTATAATGCTCTTATTCTGTTTTATTAAACCTTAATATAATAAGCATTACTATAGAGCACATTGTTCTCCCATGGCCTCATATTTAAACAAACCAACAAGCACAAATATATATACAATAGCATCGTCAAGGGGACAATACGAAAATGATGCTATAATAATTGTATTTCATTTTTTCCTTGTGAGGATTCTTCTGACCTAGACTGGAACACTAACACTGGGCCTTACTGTAACTCAGGTTTTGACGATGATGTGGTGTATGCTGCAAAGTACCGATGTTAGGTGCTTTGCATATTTGCCGGTTCCATACAGCATTATCTGATTTTTATTCTTGATAATGCGGAAGACACTTTTTTTCATGGAGCCAGTGGCATTTCCTTTGCATTTGAAAAAGTTCAGCATAAATTGGGAATAAAAAAATTAAAATAAAATATAACCTGTTGTCTGTTCTTGTATATTGCAGACACATAGTATTTGGTAGCTTTATACCTGTAGAATAAATATTTAATGTATGTGCAATATTAGCTAAAGCAAAGAGATTTCATCGTGTCCATTTTTGACTGTTTCCGCCCTACCTTGCGCATATGAAATGAAACGTTATTTATTATTATACTGTTCTATGAAAAACGAAGCGTTATTAGTTACATAAATAATAATACAAGTCACTAGTGTATACTAAGAAATAAAATATATTCCATGAAAGAGGAATATTGCCAAAATATGAAATTGGTTTGGTTATAAGAGAAAATAATTCTCCAGACATGAAGAGGTAAACACAGCACCACAAGTAAGCTATAGCGGAGTGTATATTCATCATGAAAAAAGAGACTTGTTCCATAAATTCATCCTCTCCCACATCACCCAACTGAGCTACCCAGGGAAAGCAGGAAAACTAAAGGCAAAAATACCTTAGTGCCAGATTCAATCTGTCTCAGATTTGTCATCCTTACAGCCAGAGGGATGAAATATTCCCTAGAGAGGGCCTTTCATTGATCCTGGAAATACCCACTCCATATGCCATTACTCTTATAACGTAAGCAATTTCTGTGTAACAGAAGTCATTCTCATGCTACCATGAAGTTATCTGTATTCTGTAATGTTGTTGTTGATCTAAAGCTCAGCAAACCTTTAAAATATTCCATTATTTTATATGAGCAAGATGTAGTTATGTTGGTGGGATGCGGTCAGGATTCTGATGGTCGGGATCCTGACAGAATACCAACAGCGGCATCCCAATGGTTAGAATCCCAAAGGTAAGTACTGGGGCTAGGGTTAGGCAGTGGCAAATTTCCCATTAGGCACGTGCCTAGGGGCGGCACTTGGACGCTTGTGTTGGTACTGTAAGCCCAAAATGTACCAGTAACTGCAAAATATTTCCACTGTTCTGTACCATATGCAATCTTAAATTGAGTGTAAATAGGTAAGACATGCACAGACTGCCCCTGTAAGCTGTCCCACTTAGTAAATATGTATACAGGGGCGGATTGGGAATAAAAAGCGGCCCTGGAAAAAATTGTACTAGTGGCCCCACTTGGGCAGCACCAGAGGTGTAAGGTCTAGCCATGGGCCATGGCAGCAGCACCCTCCCCCCAAGACTTTCCAGATAGTGGGCATGTCCAGCATCAAGGGGGAAGTTAAAAGGAAATAAAATTACATATTATGAGCACATTATACGATACACCTTCAGAATTTAGGAAACTATATAATTATTTAGAAAGATATATTTTCTTGCTTATTACACCAACCGTATCCCAATCACTATTCACTCAATCTTATATGTCAGCCAAGCAGGCAGACAGAGCATACACTAGATCATCTGCAATCACAGGCTAAGTGGCAAAGTCATTCTCATATATGCAAATTGTTTGGCATCTTATTCACTATGTCTATAAATAGGACCACGTGTCCTCAAACAAAACAGGCCCCGGGGGTGCGCCGGCCCACCGGGAATCTTCCCTGTAGGCCCTATGGCCAATCCGCCTCTGTATGTATACATAATTAAAATGTCATAGTGGCTTTTTGTATTATTCTATTAAATTGGCCACAATCAAATGAGAGCTTATAACTAGAGATGAGCGGGTTTGGTTCTCAGAGATCTGAATCCCCTCGAACTTCATGCTCCGAGCCCAGATCCGAGTCTGGCTCGGGACTTCCCGCCAGACTCGGAAACCAGAACGAGGCAAAATGTCATCATCCCACTGTCAGATTCTCACAGGTTTTGAATTCCATATAAATCGCCGCCATTTTCACTCCGGACTCTGTCTCTCTCTGTGGGGATGGCATCGGGTGGGGTCAGTGTGTGCTCTCTAGGGGTGCTGTTAGGGGTGCTGTTCTGTCACTGTGATATTAGGGGTGCTGTCCTGGCTGTCACTGGTGTTTCATGTGCTGATAAGGGTGCTGCAGCTGTACATGGGTGTTGCTGCCACTGTGTTTTACAGGGGGCAGGGGCACTGTCCTCCTGTATGCTGTGAAAATACAGGGGTGCTGGCTGTAAAAAATCTGGGGTGCAGTGAAAATAAATGTATGCTGGCCCTGTCTTGTGTGCTGTAAAAATTCTGGGGTGCAGTAAAATAAATGTATACTGGCTCTGTCTTGTGTGCTGTGAAAAAATCCGGGGAGCAGTAAAAATAAATGTACACTGGTCAGTCTTGTATACTGTAAAAAATCTAGGGAGCAGTGAAAATAAAAGTACACTGGCCCTGTCTTGTATGCTGTAAAAATTCTGGGGTGCATTAAAATAAATGTACACTGGCCCTGTCTTGTATGCTGTAAAAATTCTGCGGTGCAGTAAAATAAATGTACACTGGCTCTGTCTTGTATGCTGTAAAAATTTTGGTGTGCAGTAAAATAAATATACACTGGCCCTGTCTTGTATGCTGTAAAAATTCTGGGGTGCAGTGAAAACCAATGTACACCTGCCCTGTCTTGTATGCTGTAAAAATTCTGGGGTGCAATGAAAATCACTGTTAAAATAAAAGTACACTGGTACTGTATGCTGTAAAAATACAGGGGTGCTGCTGTTAAAATAAAAGTACACTGGTCCTGTATGCTGTAAAACACAGGTGTGCACTGAAAATAAATGTACACTGGCCTTGTCTTGTATGCTGCAAAATTACAGAGGTGTTGTGAAAATACAGGGGTGTTGGCACTGTCCGCAGTTGCGATGTCTAGGCCTGACCTTCACAACACTGTATGGGAAGAGGAGTTCATTTGCATGCCCTCTGCAAGTGTTGGGAAGAGCACCGCCAGTCCATTTGCTGATATTGAGATTGAGGATGTCACTGTAGAAGTACACCAGGATGATGAGGATATGGGTGTAGTTGGTGCTGAGGAGGAAGTTGAAGATGAGGATTCTGATGGTGATGTGGTTTGTTTGAATAAGGCACCAGTGGAGACAGTTGTTGGCCATGGGATGAAAAAGCTCATTGTCATGTCTTGGCAAAATTCCAAAAAGCCACCTCTTCAGTGTGGAATTATTTCTCTACTAATAAAAAAACAGGTATCAAGCCATCTGTTGCCTTTGTCAATCCATAATAAGTAGGGGCAAGGACATTAACCACCTAGGAACATCCTCCCTTATACGTCACCTGCAGCGCATTCATCATAAGTCATTGTCAAGTTCAGAAACTTTGGGTAATAGTGTAAGCAGTCCACTGACACCTAAATGATGTGGTTTTGTTTGAATATTATTTATCTGCGAGGATGAGGATATACTGACACCTAAATGATGTGGTTCTGTTTGAATATTATTTATCTGTGAGGATGAGGATGTAAACACTGAAGGGGGTGGGGAATCTGAGGATGAGGACGACATCTTGCCACTGTAGAGCCAGTTTGTACAAGGAGAGATTAATTGCTTCTTTTTTGGTGGGGCCCAAACAAACCAATCATTTCAGCTACAGTCGTGTGGCAGACCCTGTCACTAAATTGCTTGGTTTGTTAAAGTGTGCATGTCCTGTTTATACAACATAAGGGTAGGTGGAAGGGCCCAAGGACAATTCCATCTTGCACGTCTTTTCTTTGCCACATCATTCCAGAGGTGCTGCCCCTCTGCCATATCAGTCCAGGGATGCTGCCCCACTGCTGTTTAAGTCCAGGGGTGCCTGTCTGTTGTGCTGTGAAATTCTCCAGGGGTGTTGCCTATGCTGTATAAATCCAGGGGTGCTACCTTATAATTCCAGTGGGGCTGCTATACTTGATCCTAGGTTTAAATGAAAGCCTAGAGCAGATATGAAACAAGCTTCAACATCACATCACAAACAGATTTGTGAAAACATAGCTGCAAAGGTGGTAATGGAAATTGCTATTTTGAAAAAGTGTTTTTAAATAAAGTGGGGAGAGACCACATTTGTGGTCAAAGTCATTGTGACTCAGAAAACACTGAATCATAATCCAACGCAACTGCCAGAGACGTAAAAGTGATATTTTCTGCCGGAGCATTAGAGAGAGGTTCTTCTCAATTATTTCATGTTAGGGACTCACTCAAATGAACGGTTCCAATTAGTCAACCTTAATTTTGATGTATTATTGATGTTCCACATTTTGGGTTTAGAAGAGGCGCATTTGTTGTACAGGGATCTTCTTTTCCTAAGGGCTGCTTAGGGTTATCGCAAGACCTCGCGGTGTTAGAAGAACAAAGTTTCAGTGATCTTGCATTGCATCAGCTTTCCATTGCACTGCAGCACTAGAGGGGCCATGGGCTCATGTGAGGCACAAACAGTTACTGAATAAGGCCCAGTATGGAGTCTCATGGTGGCTTACAGCCAGGAAGATGTCTGGCTTGCCAGGCTGAGGCATGGTATGGGCACAGAGATTAGTATTGCTTCCTCCCACAGTTCTACTTATAGTATGAAATGAGTTTCGACTGTAGAATGGTAAGCTCCACTAGGGCAGGGGCTCAATAACAAAAAAAAATCACTGCACAGTGGTGCTTAGTACTTTACCGAACCCACCCGAACTCAACTTGCCCCATTTTGGGCTGCTTTATGTAAAAATAAAATCTGAATAAATTAAATAAGACATACAGGTATGCTCACATGCATGTAACTGGGACACACAGGTATGCTCACATGCATGTAACTGGGAGCTGCGAAAAACAAAAACAAGGCATCTGCCTCAAAATATGTAAATAAAAATGCAATAAAAAATTGGAAAAAAATAAAACCACGAGATTTTCACAAAATTCAGTCTCCAGACTCCGTGGAGGGGTATACGCCAGTATGTGGTATACACCAGTTTATTTGCATCCCAGCATTAAATCCGAGTTTATCTTAATCCCTGAACAAGGGGGTACAAATTTGTAGGCTTTGGCCCCTAGTTTTTCAGTTTGTCCAGTAATGTGGTAATTAATAATTATATATTTGCTTGGTTGAAGCTCTTTCTGTTCCACACTAATATAGGAGTGGAGGTGAAAGCCTGTGTGTTGTTCCTGATTGTGTGTACCGCTCTAATTTTTAATCATCTTCTTGACACTGTCCTCTTCCTCTTGCCTCTTCTCATAGTGTGAAAACTGAAAACTCATCAAAGAAGGTGGTGGTATGTTTGTAGCTAGCTATGATTCGGAGAACTTGGCAAGCTTTTTCGAGGGGGATCACCTGTCGCTGAAATTATGGGTTTATTAAACTGTGCATGTCCTGTTTAAACAACATATGGGTGGGTGGGAAGGCCTGGTTGGGTGGGAGGGTCCAAGACCATTCCATCTTGCACCTCTTTTTTTTCTTCTTTGCATTATGTGCTCTTGGAAGCCTATTTTTTAAAACTGCCATCCTGTCTGCCACTGCAGTGCCACTCGTAGATGGGCCAGGTGTTTGTGCCGCCCACTTGTGTCCCTTAGCTTAGTCATCCAGCAACCTCGGTGCAACCTTTTGGCCTAATAACAATATTGTGAGGTGTTCAGAATAAACTGGAAATGGGTGGAAATTAATGTTATTGAGGTTAATAATACCATAGGATCAAAATTACCCCCAAATTCGGTGATTTTAGCTGTTTTTATGTTTTTCCCCCAAAAATCATGTAGAATCAAAACCAAAACCAAAACCTGAAAGGGTGATTTTGGCAAAACCAATTCAGATCCAAAACACGAGTGGGGATCCAGATCCAAAACCAAAACACAAAAAGTGTCCGCCGCACATCTCTACTTATAACATCATCATAATAATAATAATAATAATAATAATAGTAAAATTAGGCCGGCAGGGGGGGCAACGTTACTGTTGTGCTTAGGAATGTCCTCACCCCTAAATCTGCCCCTTGGGGTTTGGCACCGGGGAGTGGTGATTAGGGTTAGGCTGCTGGGTGGGACAGCTAGAGTTATGCTGCAGTAGAGGACGTTAGGGTTAGGCTGTGGGAGGGGTGGGTTAGGGTTAAGATACTCACCCAGTACCTGTTGGGATTCTGAACGTTGAGATGCCACTTCCAATACAAACCCTTTTTGGTCTCTTAAGGTGGGTACACACTGGGCGATATATCGGCCGCTCTCTTGAACGGCTGATTTATCGCGGGTCCGTCGGCCAGTGTGTACGGCCGATACGTCTGTGAACTCCGTCGTTCACAGACGTATCGCGTCGGCCCCGCTGCACAGCTGACGGCCAATATATCTACCGATATATTGGCGCGTCACTGTGTGTGAATGGACTGCCCGTACACATGCTGCGGCGGCCGGCGGTGATTGAGAGCTGAACTGGGCGGCCGTGTGGACACGCCCGCCCAGTTCATGATGTCAGTCCCCGATGGATCGGGCAGTGTGTATGCCCGATCCGTCCATAGATATATCTGCCGATCAATTGATCTGCAGATATATCTACCAGTGTGTACCCACCTTTAGAAGCGATGCAGAGTAAGTGCTACACCAGTTTAGGTGATTTCATTCTGCACATAACTCTATGCAGTTCTGCACACGCTTTTCATCTAACCGACCTTTCGACAGATTTGGGGTGAGAATGGGTATTCTTCTCACATAGGTAATGTTCAGTAAATGTGGCTCATGCAACAGTTACACATATGCACATATAAGAAAGTATTTTTTGTGCACATGCTCCAGCACAGGTGCAAATACACATCGGAGAAGATGATGATGATGATTATGGCTGGGGCGTATGCATCTCTAGATTTGTACATCTATGTACATTTGTGGAAATATGCTATTTTGGTGTGCACTTATTTTTGCTTAACATTGTGTCCTCCATTCATCAGGATCCAGCTTTAGCAATCTCCTCCACTTTACCTGAGTGATAGATAAAGGAAAACAGGGGGTAGTGTACACAGGGAGCATATAGGATGAAATAAATATGGACATTTTGGTGAAAATAGAAAAAAAATTATAGCAAACCTATAGCAAATTAAATGGTATAGATATACACTAAACACGTTGGTGTTTGAATGACAACTTGAAGCGTTATTTGTGATAAATATATATATGTGTGTGTGTGTGTGTGTGTGTGTGTGTGTGTGTGTATATATATATATATATATATATATAAATGAAAAAATGAAAATATGTCATTCTGTCCTTCTATCTTTCTATACAAATCCACAGATTCCTAGGGGTGCTCGGGGTGTCTGACCCCCATAGTGTTTGTTTCCAGAGTGTAAGCCATATGTGTACCAAGTTTGTTGTAAATTGCCGCAGGCATTCCAGAGTTATGCTGTCTGCTGAAATACTCAGTGCTGCTGCCTTACCCCTAAGGGTGGTAGGGGTGTCTTCCTCCCACAGTGTTTGTTGCCAGATTGGAAGGCATATGTGTACCAATTTTTGAGTACATTGCTCCAGCAATTCCGGAGTTATGCTGTCTCCTGATATACTCTGTGCTGCTGTCTGCCCTCCTAGGGGTGCTACGGATTTCAAATTGTTTTAGTTGCCTCCGCCATGTTTTAATATGTTTGTATGTGAAATTTCACGATCTTCGCTTTGAAACTGTGGATTTGTATAGAAGGACAGAAGGACAGAATGACAGATTTTCATTTTTATATATTAGATATATGGAGCAATTCAAGTGCTGCTCCATTTCGGCGCGCACAGCCGCCAGCGATGACATTACTGTTCTGTTGTTCCGTCATTTTGATGGGCTAGTAACTAGTTGAATATATTTACCAAAAGTTCCTGAAGACGTCCATTTCACATTGTGTTGTAGCAAGCAGGCCTATCTGGGAAAGTGTAAGCCTCTCATAAGATGGTCAGCTAAAAACTTGTTACTTAATGTACCTCCTTTCATCTTCTTTCTGTTCAACAGCTATAGTTCAGCCACAGAGCTTGACCTGTCATTAAGTTATTATGGAGACTATAGCCAAAAAGTCCACATTTTCTTTTGTACTGTAACATGGAACATTTCAATTTTCACATTTCTTAACAAAAATTAAACTGGATAATTATGGTCTCCTTTGAGGTACATGAAAATTTGACTGACTTGGAGCACTCCAAAAACTATGACAAAGGAAATAGATATGACAAATTATCAACCATTATTCATGCCAACTTCCTAAATGATTCCACTTTCCACTTGTCCATTTTTAAGTCAAAGTCGCAAAAGAAAATAGAATTGATAGTTACAGCTGTGCCAGGCATTGGATTCCTCATCAAAAAGAACATTAACAGAACACAAGATACATAATATATTAGGGGAACTATTACTTCTTATGACACGTATGCCAAATGCACAAAAGTCCATTCAGGTTGGCACTTGGCTGGCATACTTATCTAATGTGGTGGGAACACACAAACCCAAAAATGTAACTTCCATATCCCTAATATCATAGCTCCACCTCAGTGGTCAGAAAACTAACACAAAGGTCCTGTCCCACTATATCGCCTTTCAAAACTGGTCAATCATCATTATCACTGACCTGGTTTGAGGAGGTTGTGGACTCGGGGTTTCTTCCGATGACCGGGAAGTGGAACCGCAACTGGGCCGCAGCAGAGATGGCCGGATGTAAGTCTTCCTCATGCAGGATCTGATCGGCGGATAGGAGGCACGTGCGGACGCTGAAGGTCTCCTGAAAGAGAGAACTTGACAGGTGCTGGTAAATCACAGAGGTGCTTGGAGGCACGGAGCTGCTTGGAGGCACGGAGGTGCTGGAGGCACGGATGTGCTGGAGGCACGGAGGTGCTGGAGGCACGGAGGTGCTTGGAGGCACGGAGGTGCTTGGAGGCACGGATGTGCTGGAGGCACGGAGGTGCTTGGAGGCACGGAGATGCTTGGAGGCACGGAGGTGCTTGGAGGCACGGATGTGCTGGAGGCACGGAGGTGCTTGGAGGCACGGATGTGCTGGAGGCACGGAGGTGCTTGGAGGCACGGAGGTGCTGGAGGCACGGAGGTGCTTGGAGGCACGGATGTGCTGGAGGCACGGAGGACTGGAGATCACAGGTACAGTTGAACGATGATACTCAGGCGCCGGAGCACTGCCCGGCGTCTGAATTTAAACTTCCCGCCAGGGCCTGATTGGAGGACGGGCCGATGACGTCACCCGCAGCTCCCGAGGACGTCGGACGTGGAGGCCTGCTAGACGGAGCGCCGGACGCCGGGACCCGCCAGCGAGGACGGCCGCACGGAGACCCAGCGCGCCCGGAGAGGTAAGTATGAAGACCGCGGCGCCGTGACAGTACCCCCTCCTCTAGGAGTGGCCCCTGGACACTTTCCCGGCTTCGTAGGATGTCTAGCATGGAAGATCCGGACTAGTCGAGGAGCCGAGACCTCAGAAGCCTTTATCCAACTTCTCTCCTCAGGACCATATCCTTTCCATTCCACCAGATATTGCAGATTCTTGTGAAGGTAACGCGAGTCTAGAATATTTTTGATCTCGAAGTCTGTTCCTGTTTCAGTCTCCACTGAGGTGGGGCTAGAGGTCTTTGAATGGAAATGATTAAGGACGAGAGGACGAAGAAGAGAAACATGGTAGGCGTTCGGTATACGTAGGTGCGAAGGTAAACCCAGCTTGCAGACCACAGGATTCAGGACTTGTAGCACAGGGTAAGGACCGATGAATCTTGGAGCAAACTTCATGGTGGGCACCTTCAACCGGAGATTACGTGTGGACAGCCATACCCTGTCGCCAACCTTGTATTGTGGAGCGGCTCGCCGTTTCTTATCCGCAAAGAACTTGTACCGGACTGAAACCTTCTTAAGATTAGCATGAACCTTACTCCAAATTTGTCTGAAGTGTAGTAGAGTGGACGTTACGGCTGGAACCTCTTCCATCGGAAGGCTTAGTAATTCTGGAACACTTGGATGGAACCCATAGTTGATGAAAAATGGAGATTCACCAGTGGAAGAATGAAACAAATGATTATGGGCAAACTCTGCCCAAGGTAACAACTCCACCCAGTTGTCCTGTGAAGGGGAGAGATAAAGACGGAGGAAAGTCTCTAGATCTTGATTGACTCGTTCCGTTTGTCCATTCGTTTGGGGATGATAAGCGGAGGAAAACTTAAATTTAATCTGTAGAGTCGAACAGAGGGCTTTCCAAAACCTTGCGGTGAACTGTACCCCACGATCAGAGACTATTTCCTGTGGCAACCCATGCAACCGAAAAAATGTTCTTGGATGAACAGTAGAGCTAGTTTCGGGGCTGTTGGTAGACCAGTCAAAGGAACGAAGTGTGCCATCTTCGAAAAACGGTCGACGATTACCCAAACGGTGTTGCAACCCTTGGAATGGGGCAAGTCAGTGATGAAGTCCATGGAAATATGAGTCCAGGGTTTCATAGGAATGGACAGAGGACGAAGCAACCCAGCAGGAGGTAAACGGGGAGATTTATGCTGTGTACACTGGGGACAGGAATTAACGTAATCCTGTACATCCTTCCTCATGGAGTCCCACCAGTAAGATCTTTGCAAAAACTTGTACATCTTCTGGGCGCCGGGATGACCGGAGAATTTGGAGATATGGGCCCACTGAAGTATCCTCAACCGGAATTTGACCGGTACGGACATTCTTCCAGGAAGAGGACCTGGAGTAGTCGAGGCAGCAGAGACAGAAATTGGATTTAGAATTAAACTCCGTTCAAAGGAATCCTCATCATCTGTGGGAGTTTGTGAACGGGACAGTGCATCCGCTTTGGTATTGAAAGTCCCGGCTCGGTATTTGATAATGAAAGAAAATCGAGTGAAGAAGAGTGCCCATCTAGCTTGGCGAGGATTCAAGCACTGTGCGGTTTTGATATACAACAAATTTTTGTGATCAGTGTAAATGGTAGTCACATGTTTGGCCCCCTCTAAGAGATATCTCCACTCTTCCAAGGCAGATTTAATCGCCAAGAGTTCCTGGTCTCCAATAGTGTAATTCCGTTCAGCTGGAGAGAATTTACGAGAGTGAAAGCCGCACGGATGTAATTTCTTATCTGAGGCATACTGAGAGAGAACGGCCCCAACTCCGACCGAGGATGCGTCGACTTCTAGGAAGAAAGGTTCTTCGAAATTTGGTTGTTGGAGTACTGGAGCGGACATAAAAGCTGATTTCAAGTGGGAAAAGGCCTCTATGGCTTCGGGAGGCCACAACCCCGGGTTGGAACCCTTTCTCGTTAGGGCGGTAATGGGTGCAACAATGGTGGAGAAACCTCTAATGAACTTTCTATAATAGTTCGCAAAACCCAGGAACCTTTGTATTGCTTTCAAGGAGAGTGGCTGTGCCCAGTCCCGAATGGCAGAGAGTTTCTCCGGATCCATGCGAAGCTCCTTCCCCGAGATAATATAACCGAGGAACGGTATTGATGTTACCTCAAAGGTACGCTTGGACATCTTGGCATAGAGATGATTCTCACGTAGACGGCGGAGTACCTCTTTGACTTGTAATCTGTGTTCAGCAAGGTTTTTTGAAAAAATCAGGATGTCATCCAAATACACCACGACACTTAGATATAACATGTCTCGGAATATTTCGTTGACGAATCCCTGGAAGACAGCAGGAGCATTGCTAAGCCCGAACGGCATCACCAGGTACTCATAATGCCCATCCCGGGTATTGAAGGCGGTCTTCCATTCATCTCCCTCTCTGATGCGTATAAGGTTATAGGCCCCCCTCAAATCGAGCTTGGAAAAAACATGGGCACCACGAACTCTATCAAATAACTCTGTGATTAGAGGCAAGGGGTATTTATTTTTGATGGTAATATCATTTAAGCCGTGGTAGTCGATACATGGTCTTAACCCTCTGTCCTTTTTTTTCACGAAGAAAATGCCCGCTCCAGCCGTGGAAGTAGAGGGGCGGATGAATCCCTTGTGAAGATTGGTTTTGATATAGTCAGACATAGCCTGTGCCTCTGGGAGGGACAGAGGATAAATGTGACCCCGAGGCGGCATTTTTCCAGGGATAAGGTCAATGGGGCAGTCCCAAGCTCTATGGGGTGGTAACTGGTCGGCTGCTTGTTCCGAAAACACATCTCTAAATTCTTGGTATGCCTCTGGAATAGGTTCCTCCTCCGCCTTAGAAGAAACACGAAGCGGACAAACAGGGGTGAGACAGTTAACGTGACAAAAAGAACCCCAAGACCGAATCTGTGCGGTCTTCCAATCGATATGGGGATTGTGACTTTTGAGCCAAGGTATTCCGAGAACCAGATCGTGATGCATTTCCGGGATCACCAGGAACTCCAAGTATTCTTGATGTAGAGCCCCGACCTGTAGTTTAACTGGAACCGTGCGTTCTGTTATGATACCCTTGGATATCCTAGTACCATTGATGGCTGTCAAGGAAATAGGCCGTTCGATGGACCGTACTTCCAAATTCAGGCTTTGAACACAGAGGAAAGAAACAAAATTCCCCGCAGCTCCAGAGTCCAACAGGGCTTCAAAAGACTTGGAAGTGGCCTTGGTGATTAACGTTACAGGAAGCAAACAGTCCGAAGTGGGAGAAGATTTGGTCGTAACCCCCAATTTAACTCCTCCGGAACAAGCTAGGCCTTCTCGTTTCCCGGACGGGATTTGCAGGACTTGATGAAGTGACCCGCAGCTCCGCAGTACAGGCAAAGCTTACCCTCATGACGACGTTGCCGCTCCTCCGGGGACAATCGGGATCGGTTAATCTGCATGGGTTCGTCTGGACTTGGACCCACCGCTTGCCTTGCAGGAGGAAGCCGGAACCTAGAACGATCCGATCGACTACGTTCTCCTCCACGTTCCTGCATCCGGAGATCTACCTTGACACAGAGGGAGATCAATTCCTCTAAAGAATCCGGAAGCTCTCGAGTGACCAACTCGTCCTTCAGGCGATCAGAAAGACCGTTCCAGAAAGCAGCTCTCAGAGCCTCATTATTCCAACGAAGTTCAGAGGCAATGGTTTGGAAATGAACCACATACTGACCCACGGATCGGGAGCCTTGACGGATGCGGAGTAAGTCAGAAGAGGCCGAGGTCATCCTGCCGGGCTCGTCAAAAATTCGTCGAAAAGACGTGATGAATTCGGAGTAATTGGAAACCAGTGAATCAGAACATTCCCATAATGGAGACACCCAGTCCAAGGCAGATCCTTCCAGCAGAGAAATAATATATGCTACCTTGGACCGGTCTGTAGGAAAGTTGTGAGCTAGTAGCTCGAAATGTACCTCGCATTGGTTTAAGAAACCACGACAATTCTTAGGATTCCCATTGTAACGGGATGGCGTAGGCAGCTGAAGGCGCGGAATGGCATCGGCCAATGGTTGGACATTGCTGGAGGTGGCAAGTGGTGCAACTACCGGAACTGGTGCCGGAATTACTGAGGCTAGAGACGCCTGAATCTGATCCAGACGTCCGGACAACTCCTGGAGGTACTGCATCACCTGACCTTGTGCCGCTTCCTGACTTTGTACACGGGAAGCCAGGTCCTGGATGGCACTTGAGTCCGTGTTCCAATTCCCCGGGTCCATGTGGCCTGAGGATACTATCACTGACCTGGTTTGAGGAGGTTGTGGACTCGGGGTTTCTTCCGATGACCGGGAAGTGGAACAGCAACTGGTCCGCAGCAGAGATGGCCGGATGTAAGTCTTCCTCATGCAGGATCTGATCGGCGGATAGGAGGCACGTGCGGACGCTGAAGGTCTCCTGAAAGAGAGAACTTGACAGGGGCTGGTAAATCACGGAGGTGCTTGGAGGCACGGAGGTGCTTGGAGGCACGGAGGTGCTGGAGGCACGGAGGTGCTTGGAGGCACGGAGGTGCTTGAAGGCACGGAGGTGCTTGGAGGCATGGAGGTGCTTGGAGGCACGGAGGTGCTGGAGGCACGGAGGTGCTTGGAGGCACGGAGGTGCTTGGAGGCACGGAGGTGCTTGGAGGCACGAATGTGCTGGAGGCACGGAGGTGCTTGGAGGCACGGATGTGCTGGAGGCACGGAGGTGCTTGGAGGCACGGATGTGCTGGAGGCACGGAGGTGCTTGGAGGCACGGAGGTGCTGGAGGCACGGAGGTGCTTGGAGGCACGGAGGTGCTTGGAGGCACGGAGGACTGGAGATCACAGGTACAGTTGAACGATGATACTCAGGCGCCGGAGCACTGCCCGGCGTCTGAATTTAAACTTCCCGCCAGGGCCTGATTGGAGGACGGGCCGATGACGTCACCCGCAGCTCCCGAGGACGTCGGACGTGGAGGCCTGCTAGACGGAGCGCCGGACGCCGGGACCCGCCAGCGAGGACGGCCGCACGGAGACCCAGCGCGCCCGGAGAGGTAAGTATGAAGACCGCGGCGCCGTGGCAATCATCAACCATCACATCATTTCAAGTAGGCCAAATTCAAGTTGTCCAAAGTGCCATTTTTGTTAATGGAAGCCCTTGCCTAGCTGCTGTAGCATGTTAGAGGCATTTTTGTAGAGTGTTTTAAAACAGACATGTACAGTACCCTGCATTTCTCAATCCAGCAGCATCCCACCTAGTTTCACCACATCTTACATAACATGAAACAATATAATTGCGGGATAGTCAACGCTTGGTTATCCCCCAGTTGTATTTTTTTATTTTTGTAGATTGTACCTAATGCTTAACTTAGATCTAAGTTTTCACTGTGTTTTTATTTTCTCCTCAAGTCTACATCTGCTTTGCAATTGGAGTATACAGTATACTGTGGTCAAATACATACATTTCAATGACTATATATTGTATATTAATGGAATGCTTGCACTACAGCATGTGAACCTAAATGGGGGATTCATGTGTACTGCTCAAGGTAATGTCTTAAATGGGGAATATGAAATGATAGTTCTATACAGAATATAACAATAACCTACTGTTCAAATTGAAAGGGATACCAGACATACAATAGTATGTTATGTTCAACAGGAGGCATAAAAGGGTTCTTCTACTTTATTCTCTTCACATAGTGCTACCCAGCTTTGTGGACACCTCCTATGGGGTATTATGTCTTCCTTTTCATGTTGGTGTCCTTGGCCAAATTCTTTTCTCCCTCTACACCTCCTGCCTTTATGATCTCATGAGCTCCTTTAGCCTCCATTACCACCTGTGTGCTGATGATACACAAATCTATTTCTCTTCCTCTGACCTCTTCCCCGCTGTCCTCACTTGTATCTCCAACTGTCGCTCTTCATTCTCTCCTGGGGCAGGATGCATCAAGCATCGCATTTTTTATTTGATACATCCCACCACTCATTGCATACATATCTGCGTTTATTAACACTGTATACACAGAGTTTTAAGCAAATGACAGCTCTTCCGATAAGAGCTGTCCTTTGCAGTGTGGGGACTTCCAGGCTTTATGTCTTGGGAAACTTTCTGCTCATGATGAACGCACCACAGAGGACACTGGGAGGGATCCGTTTGGATCCCTCTCTGTGCTAAATGGGAAACGAAGCCCATAGTATTCTATTGGGTAACGCCATCTAAAAATGATGTTTCCCACAATTCCAAGCTTCGGAATGTATCGCAACAAATCATGGCCACCTGGGTAGGTATTTAGGTCAGGAAATGTGTCAGTAGATCAGAGTATGGCTCCTTGATGCAAATCTGCTGTTTAGTTCCATCAGTGGCAAATGGTTGGTAATGTGATTTTATCAGTGTGATCACATGCTTGATATATTACAAATATACACTTCTAATGTATTAGCTATCCATGCCACCATTTGGCATTTTGTATAGTATTTTAGGGTTTGCACTGGTATGTACGCCAACATACATAAATAATTGCAGAAATGACATGGTGGTAGAAACACTGGGTAATTTCTTTCCATTCTACTCATATGATATTGTGTAATGAGGGTTTTAAAATAAATTATTGACTTTTACGGATCCCTTGTTCACCATCTGTATATAATAAATTATTTGAATGTCAGACCAAACAAGAAGCATGTAGCTGAGCTGGAACCCATTACCTATCCAGCAATGAGGCCAATGAATGTATTATATCCAAGTTCTGTAACAGATGCTGCTACACACAAATGAAACGCATCTTGTCTTGAAGCTGACATTCTTCTGAGCTGAGCTACAGCACATATTTGTTAAGCATCAGTTACATGTGCATTTTGTGCATGTTAAATATAATTATTATTGGACCTATGGATTCACACTAACGTCAGAAATAAAAGAAAGAATGTAAACTCATTAAAGGGCTTTGGAACATTGAGTTTATGAGATATTCCATCCTTCATTAAAAGATAAGTAGTTAAATTGACAATATTTGACCAGATTTGATTTATTAGGGCTGCACCCCTCCTGCTGGTGCAGTAGACGGTTCCTTTCACAGGACCCCTTTCTTTTGTGCAAGCCGATACCTTAGAAGCTATTTGGCCTCCACAACAGGGGATGCAAAGTGCGTACTGTAGTAGAGTTTTCATTGCCCCCTCTGCGTTTTGCTGCTGTATCAGTTCATCAAACTCATCTCACGTCATAGTCTCAGTGAAAATAATTGACAACATGTTACTGTTATATGGCAATACGCAGTGGGGGGCTGGAAAGATGCTCCGCAATGCTCTGCACAATGGGTCCTTCTTATCTGTAGAAGAATAGTGTCCCCCCAAAAAAAAGATGAGTTGCAACCTGTGGTGTGACTCTCCAAATAAAGAAATCATAGCAGTGTACAATATATATTATAATGCCAGCTTGTACAATATCAGTGTTCAGTGTAGGGCCCGGGTGTGGTATGGAAGGTAGATAGTAACTAGGTCGACCACTATTGGTCGATAGTAACTAGGTCAACAGGTTCTTTAGGTCGACAGGTTCTAGGTCGACAGGTCAAAAGGTCGACATGGTTTTTTAATGTGTTTTTTGTGTTTTCTTCGTACAGTGACTGGGAACCCCAATTAGTGCACTGTGTCCCCTCGCATGGCTCGCTTCACTCGCCATGCTTACCATTCCCAATTGTAGTCCACATGGATCGTTAAGTATGAAAAGGTTCAAAAAAAGAAAAAAAATCATGAAAAATTCATGTTGACCGTTTGACTTGTTGACCTAGAACATATCGACCTAGAGACCCTGTCGACCTAGAAACCCTGTCGACCTAGTGACTGTCGACCAATAGTGGTCAACCTATATAGTGTCGACCTAATTACTGTCGACCTAGAGACCGGATACCATAGGGCCCACCGGGGGAATACAGTGGTAGGAGTCCATGTTTAGGGATGTGGCCAGTCTCCGGAGGTGTTTTTTTCAAGCAGTGGGGCCCACTGGGGGTTATCCCTGTACCCCTGTGGGCCAATCCAACCCTGTAACCTGGTGGTAAGGGAGGGTATACCCCCTCGCATCAAACAGATACCAGCCATGCTTCTCACTGAGGCCCAAATTTAACAAGCCTTGGAGAGTGATAAATTGCACAGTGATAAAGTACCAATTAACCAGCTCCTGTCATGTTACAGGCAGTGTTTGAAAAATGACAGTTAGGAACTGATTAGTTAGTACTTTTTCACCATGCAATTTATCACTCTCCAAGGCTTGATGAATCTGGGCCTAATTGTAGAAAATATGATGGTCAGTCTGTGTGATCAGCGGGTTGATGAAATGCCTGAGCAGCTCAGTGATGGTGATAGCAGTGGCGGACGAACTGGGCACACTCAGTGAAGAAGGAAACACACAGTGAGGGCAGTGTCCAATTACCACTTGTCATCAGAGGTGTAGTAAGGGTGGCTCCGGGGGAGTGCAAGCTCTGGGTGCTGGAAAACTTGGAGGGTGCGCCGCAGCCTTACCACCCCCTCTCCCTCCGCCTGCTATACCACGGTCCGCTATACAGGCAGCCTCAGAGCAGGAGGAGGATAAGCAGGGAATCGAACACTGACTTGAACTTGGAGACAAGTTAGGGAACACGGCTGGCCAGATGTGGCAGCAGGAAACACTGACAGCCAGCACATGATGGAGCTCTGCCGCCCTCTTTATATGTCTCGCTGTCTGCCTATAGCTGTGCAGCAGGGTTACTTCTGTCCTGCTACACCACTCTCTGTCCCTGCTGCTGCAGCACCTCTTTCTGCCCCGGCTGCTGCAGCATCTCTCTCTGTCCCAGATGCTACAGCACCTCTTTCTGCCCCAGCTGCTGCAGTACCTCTCTCTGCCCCGACTACTGCAGCACCTCTTTCTACCTCGTCTGCTGCAGCACCTCTCTCTGCCTCGGCTGTTGCAGCATCCCTCTCTGCCCCAGCTGCTACTTCACCTCTCTCTACATTGATGTTGCAGCTCCTCTCTCTTCCCCAGCTGCTGCTGCAGCACCTCCGTCTGCATTAGAAGCTGTAGAGTAACTGGTATAAGCGGCTCTACTGTGGCATAATGTGTATAAATGGCTCTACTGTGGTGCAACGTATATAAGTGGTTGTACTGTGGTGTAACCTGTTTAAGCTCTACTGAGTTGTATAACATGTATAATGGGCTCTACTGTGTGGCATAACATGTATAAGGGTTACTACTGTGTGGTGTAATGTGAATAACGAATAATACTATGTGGTATTAAATATTTCTCTAACGTCCTAAGTGGATGCTGGGGACTCCGTCAGGACCATGGGTTTTAGCGGCTCCGCAGGAGACAGGGCACAATAATAAAAGCTTTAGGATCAGGTGGTGTGCACTGGCTCCTCCCCCTATGACCCTCCTCCAAGCCTCAGTTAGATCTTTGTGCCCGGCCGAGAAGGGTGCAATCTAGGTGGCTCTCCTGAGCTGCTTAGAATAAAAGTTTAAGTTAGGTTTTTTATTTTCAGTGAGTCCTGCTGGCAACAGGCTCACTGCTACGAGGGACTTAGGGGAGAGAAGTAAACTCACCTGCGTGCAGGATGGATTTGCTTCTTAGGCTACTGGACACCATTAGCTCCAGAGGGAGTCGGAACACAGGTCTCACCCTGGGGTTCGTCCCGGAGCCGTGCCGCCGACCCCCCTTGCAGATGCCGAAGTTGAAGAGGTCCAGAGGTCCAGAAACAGGCGGCAGAAGACTTTCAGTCTTCATAAGGTAGCGCACAGCACTGCAGCTGTGCGCCATTGTTGTCAGCACACTTCATACCAGCGGTCACTGAGGGTGCAGGGCGCTGGGGGGGGCGCCCTGGGCAGCAATGTATTATACCTTTTTTATGGCTAAAATACATCACATATAGCCCTTGAGGCTATATGGATGTATTTAACCCCTGCCAGATCTCACAAACTCCGGGAGAAGAGCCCGCCGTTTTAGGGGGCGGGGCCTATTCTCCTCAGCACACGGCGCCATTTTCCTGCTCAGCTCTGCTGTGAGGAAGGCTCCCAGGCTCTCCCCTGCACTGCACTACAGAAACAGGGTTAAAACAGAGAGGGGGGGCACTTATTTGGCGATATGATTACATATGTGAAAATGCTATAAGGGAAAACACTTGTATAAGGGGTTGTCCCTGTATAAATTATAGCGTTTTTGGTGTGTGCTGGCAAACTCTCCCTCTGTCTCCCCAAAGGGCTAGTGGGGTCCTGTCCTCTATTAGAGCATTCCCTGTGTGTGTGCTGTGTGTCGGTACGTGTGTGTCGACATGTAGGAGGACGATGTTGGTGAGGAGGCGGAGCAAATTGCCTGTATTGGTGATGTCACTCTCTAGGGAGTCGACACCGGAATGGATGGCTTATTTAGGAATTACGTGATAATGTCAACACGATGCAAGGTCGGTTGACGACATGAGACGGCCGGCAAACAAATTAGTACCTGTCCAGGCGTCTCAGACACCGTCAGGGGCTTGTAAAAACGCCCATTTACCTCAGTTGGTCGACACAGACACGGACACTGACTTCAGTGTCGACGGTGAAGAAACAAACGTATTTTCCTTTAGGGCCACACGTTACATGTTAAGGGCAATGAAGGAGGTGTTACATATTTCTGATACTACAAGTACCACAAATAAGGGTATTATGTAGGGTGGGAATAATCTACTTGTAGTTTTTCCTGAATCAGATAAATTAAAGTGTGTGATGATACGTGGGTTTCCTCCGATAGAAAATTATTGGAGGTATACCCTTTCCCGCCAGAAGTGAGGGCGAGTTGGGAAACACACCTTAGAGTGGATAAGGCGCTCACACGCTTATAAAAACAAGTGGCGTTACCGTCTCCAGATACGGCCGCCCTCAAAGAGCCAGCTGATAGGAAGCTGAAAAATATCCTAAAAAGTATATACACACATACTGGTGTTATACTACGACCAGCAATCGCCTCAGCCTGGATGTGCAGCGCTGGGGGGGCTTGGTCGGATTTCCTGACTGAAAATATTGATACCCTTGACAGGAACAATATTTTATTGACTATAGAGCATTTTAAGGATGCATTTCTATATATGCGAGATGCGCATTCTGGCATCAAGAGTAGATGTGATGTCCATATCTGCCAGACGATGTTTATAGACATGACAGTGGTCAGGTGATGCAGATTCCAGACGGCACATGGAAGTATTGCCGTATAAAGGGGCGGTCCATCGGACCTGGTGGCCATGGCAACAGCTGGAAAATCCACTTTTGTTACCCCAAGTCACATCTCAGCAAAAAAGGACACAGTCTTTTCAGTCTCAGTCCTTTCGTACCCATAAAGGCAGGCGGGCAAAAGGCCAGTCATATCTGCCCAGGGTTAGAGGAAAGGGAAGAAGACTGCAGCAGGCAGCCCATTCCCAGGAACAGAAGTCCTCCACAGCTTCTGCCAAGTCCGCAGCATGACGCTGGGGCCATACAAGCGGACTCAGGTGCGGTGGGGGGTCATCTCAAGAGTTTCAGCACGCAGTGGGCTCACTCGCAAGTGGACTCCTGGATCCTACACGTAGTATCCCAGGTGTACATTGGAAATTCGAGACGTCTTCCCCTCACAAGTTCCTGAAGTCTGTTTTACCAACGTCTCCCTCCGACAGGGAGGCAGTATTGGGAAAAAAATTCACAGGCTGTATTCCCAGCAGGTGATAATCAAAGTACCCCTCCTACAACAAGGGAAGGGGTATTATTCCACACTATATTGTGGTACTGAAGCCAAACGGCTCGGTGAGATCTAAAAGATTTGAACAATTACATACAAGTGTTCAAATCAAGATGGAGTCACTCAGAGCAGTGATAGCGAACCAGGACGATATGGTGTCACTGGATATCAGGGACGCTTACCTACATGTCCAAATTTTGCCCTTCTCACCAAGGGTATCTCAGGTTCGTGGTACAGAACTGTCACTATCAGTTCAGACGCTGCCGTTTGGATTGTCCACGGCACCCCGGGTCTTTACCATGGTAATGGCCGAAATGATGATTCTTCCTAAAAGAAATATGGACGCTTTCCTGATAAGGGCAAGGTCCAGAGAACAGTTGGCGGTCGGAGTAGCACTATCTCAAGTAGTTCTACGACAGCACGAGTGGATTCTAAATATTCCAAAATCACAGCTTTTTCCGACGACATGTCTAATGTTCCTAGGAATGATTCTGGACACAGTCCAGAAAAGGATGTTTTCTCCCGGAGAAGAAGGCCAGGGAGTTATCCGAGCTAGTCAGGAACCTCCTAAAACCAGGAAAAGTATCAGTGCATCATTGCACAAGGGTCCTGTGAAAAATGGTGGTTTCGTACAAAGCGATCCCATTCGGTAGATTTCACGCAAGAACTTTTCAGTGGAATCTGCTGGGAAAATGGTCCGGATCGCATCTTCAGATGCATCAGCGGATAACCCTGTCTCCAAGGACAAGGGTGTTTTCTTCTGCGGTGGCTGCAGAGTGCTCATCTATGAAAGGGCCGCAGATTCGACATTCAGGACTGGGTCCTGGTGACCACGGATGCCAGCCTGAGTGGCTGGGGAGCAGTCACACAAGGAAAAAATTTCCAGGGAGTGTGATCAAGTCTGGAGACTTCTCTCCACATAAATATACTGGAGCTAAGGGCAATTTACAAGGCTCTAAGCTTAGCAAGACCTCTGCTTCAAGGTCAGCCGGTATTGATCCAGTGGGACAACATCACGGCAGTCGCCCACGTAAACAGACAGGGCGGCACATGAAGCAGGAGGGAAATGGCAGAAACTGCAAGGATTCTTCGCTGGGCGAAAAATCATGTGATAACACTCTCAGCAGTGTTAATTCCGGGAGTGGAAAACTGGGAAACAGATTTCCTCAGCAGGCATAACCTCCACCCGGGAGAGTGGGGACTTCAGCGGGAAGTCTTCCACATGATTGTAAACCGTTGGGAAAAACCAAAGGTGGACATGTTGGCGTCCCGCCTGAACAAAAAACTAGACAAATATTGCGCCAGGTCAAGGGACCCTCAGGCAATAGTGGTGGACGCTCTGGTAACACTGTGGGTGTACCAGTCAGGGTATGTGTTCCCTCCTATGCATCTCATACCAAAAGTACTGAGAATCATAAGAAGGAGATGAGTAAGAACGATACTCGTGGTTCCGGATGGGTCAAGAAGGACTTGGTACCCGGAACTTCAAGAGATGCTCACGGAAGAACCGTGGCCTCTACCTTTAAGAAAGGACCTGCTCCAGCAGGGGCCTTGTCTGTTCCAAGACTTACCGCGGCTGCGTTTGACGGCATGGCAGTTGAACGCCGGATCCTGAAAGGGCATTCCAGATGAAGTCATCCCTACCCTGGTCGAAGCCAGGAAGGATGTAACCGCAAAACATTTTCACCGCATTGGCGAAAATATGTTGCGTGGTGTGAGGCCAAGAAGGTCCCTACAGAGGAATTCCAACTGGGTCGTTCCTACATTTCCTGAAAACAGGACTGTCTATGGGCCTAAAATTAGGGTCCATTAAGGTTCAAATTTCGACCCTGTCGAATTTCTTCCAGAAAGAACTGGCTTCAGTGCCTGAAGTTCAGACGTTTGTAAAAGGGGTACTGCATATACAGCCTCCTTTTGTGCCCCCAGTGGCACCTTGGGATCTCAATGTTGTTTTGAGTTTCCTAAAGTCACATTGGTTTGATCCACTCACCACTGTGGAATTAAAATATTTCACATGGAAGGTGAAGATTCTATTAGCCCTGGCTTCAGCCAGGCGTGTGTCAGAATGGGCGGCTTTATCATATAAAAGCCCTTACTTAATTTTTCATTCTGACAGGGCAGAATTGAGGACTCGTCCTCAATTTCTCCTTAAGGTGTTTTCTGTTTTTCACATGAACCAACCTATTGTGGTACCTGCGGCTACTAGGGACTTGGAGGACTCCAAGTTACTTGACGTTGTCAGGGCCCTGAAAATATATGTTTCCAGGACGACTGGAGTCAGAAAATCTGACTCGCTGTTTAGCCTGTATGCACCCAACAAGATGGGTGTTCCTGCTTCTAAGCAGACGATTGCTCGCTGGATTTGTAGTACAATTCAGCTTGCACATTCTGTGGCAGGCTTGCTACAGCCAAAATCAGTAAAAGTCCATTCCACAAGGAAGTGGGCTCATCTTGGGCGGCTGCCCGAGGGGTCTCGGCTTTACAACTTTGCCGAGCTGCTACTTGGTCAGGGGCACACCCTGACTGAGGAGGACCTGGAGTTCTCTCATTCGGTGCTGCAGAGTCATCCGCACTCTCCCGCCCGTTTGGGAGCTTTGGTATAATCCCCATGGTCCTGACGGAGTCCCCAGCATCCACTTAGGACGTTAGAGAAAATAAGATTTTACTTACCGATAAATCTATTTCTCGTAGTCCGTAGTGGATGCTGGGCGCCCATCCCAAGTGCGGATTGTCTGCAATACTTGTACATAGTTATTGTTACAAAAATCGGGTTATTATTGTTGTGAGCCATCTTTTCAGAGGCTCCTTCGTTGTTATCATACTGTTAACTGGGTTCAGATCACAGGTTGTACGGTGTGATTGGTGTGGCTGGTATGAGTCTTACCCGGGATTCAATATCCTTCCTTATTGTGTACGCTCGTCCGGGCACAGTATCCTAACTGAGGCTTGGAGGAGGGTCATAGGGGGAGGAGCCAGTACACACCACCTAATCCTAAAGCTTTTATTATTGTGCCCTGTCTCCTGCGGAGCCGCTAAAACCCATGGTCCTGACGGAGTCCCCAGCATCCACTACGGACTACGAGAAATAGAATTATCGGTAAGTAAATTCTTATTTTTTTTTCTTTTTTAATGTAGCATGCACCCAATTCAGTACAGGGGAGGGGGCGCCGAAACATACCCATGCTCTGGGCACCATGACACCTAGCTACACCTTTGCTGATGTGACTGAGACAATCTGAGAGGAGCAGAGTACCATCATTTTCTTTAAATTTAGTCATACTGGCCAGATCTCCTGCATCCTGCCCACTTCCTATTGAAGATGAAGATATTATACATGGGATTTCCAGCACCGCATGTAGTGGGCAGGGCTACATTTTGAAAATTTGCATTATTTAGCCCCTCCTCATGGACTCGCAAACCAGGTGATGTGACAGCCCGGCCACGCCCTCCGAAATGTCCGGCAGCATCATTTCTCTGGGCTTCTCCCACAGAGGAGACTATGAAAAATAGATAAGTACAGTGCGTCCCCCTCATCGCTGCCACGCTACGGTCACATGTATTGCGGCAGTGACTACACGCAACCAGCTGCGAATAGTGACACCTGCGATTATATAATGCATTTCCTATATGGGTTGCAGCTGCGACTTTTCGCACGTACCTGTTCACGGGCATGCTAATCACAGCAAACCAGTCAAGGAAACAAAATTGACCCCCTCTCCTAGAAAATACTGGAGACATTTATATACTGTATATATACTATATATATAGATAGATACACATATATATTGTGTTATAGTTCAATAACATTAGCAGTTGAATAAACCTTGGCATACAGGTGAAACTCAGAAAATTCAAATATCGTGCAAAAGTTCATTAATTTCAGTAATTCAACGTAAGAGGTGAAACTAATATATTATATAGACTCATTACATGCAAAGTGAGCCTTTATTTGTTATAATTTTGATGATTGTGGCTTACAGTTTAAGAAAACCCTAAATCCAAAATCTCAGAAAATTAGAATATTACATAAAATCAATAAAAAAAGGATTTTCAATACAGAGATGTCAGCCCTCTGAAAAGTATAATCATGCATATTTACTCAGTACTTGGTTTGGGGCCCCTTTTGCATGAATAATTATGACATTATCTCATCAGTGACATTATCAAAAAGTTTAGCAAAATCTTCTATTACATATGACAATTCAGTGTCACCCATGGTGAGTTTATAAAACCATCCACCAAACTGTATAAGATCTGTTGCTGATCTGTCCTTTGATTCCCTTTTTTTCCTTTCTCAGGGACTAATGGTGTGCTGAGGAATAGCCTTATGTGGGATGTCATTGGTCACGCAGGTAGCTGGTGTGATCCTGGCTAGGGAACAAGAACCATGTCCTCCAAAGGGTAGAAACTTATATACATTATGTCTACAAACATAATATACATTTGGAGGCAATAACAGCTGGCCTAGGGTGACCACCTGTGTAGGAATATACATAAGAAATCGTGAGTCCTTAGGTATACATGTATTATAGTGATGGTAATAAATGAGACTGTTGTTAATACAATTACAATTTCCACTGTTAGCACAATCAGTTATGTTATCTGAGCCATTCAAATTTTATCAGTATTCCATCCCATTCCTGTGTAGTCTAAGGTAGTGTATATTCTAGGACTGTTAGTATCATACAAGGTGATATTTGTTGGTACATTTTTGTACCCTAGGGGGCTTTTATATATATTGACATTTTGTTTGGTCCCATTTACAAAAACTGAGACTACAGTGGAGACCTTTGTCCAGATTCCTGCAGGGGGAGCTCTTAACCCACCCATCTATAGTCAGGTGTAAGTTGCTTTGATCTAGACAAGCACTTGTCATATTGGGTGTAGTATGGCTGACCGGCGGTCTCCTGGCCGTCGGTCAGCTTACCGACGCCGGGATCCCGGCAGCATACCGACGCCGGGATCCCGGCGGGGAGGGGCGAGTGCAGCAAGCCCCTTGCGGGCTCGCTGCGCTCGCCACGCTGCAGGCTCGGTGGCGACCTGCGGTCGCCACGGGTTCTATTCCCACTCTATGGGTGTCGTGGACACCCACGAGTGGAAATAGTCCCTGTTGGTCGGCATGCCGACCATCGGGATACTGAGCCGGCGGGATGGTGAAGGAGGTCATGTGATTGTCGGTCAGCAGACCGGCGGTCACATGAATACCACCCATCATATTAAGGGTGGTTTCCTTACTGGTTCTGGTTTAAAATATTGCTTAGTAAATTGTTTCATTTCCTTCCAGGTAACCGGATAGGCTACATAGGGCATAGTACATAGGGCATACTACATAGGGCATAGTTTGGGAGGAAATGTGGGGAGTGTGTACAAATCCAGCAATCAGTGTGATTTCCAATTTGGGCCATGAGTTGATGCATTTTTACCAACTTGTTTTCCCATTTATCTGTTAGTGTTTCATGCAGTTCCCTTGTTATCCTTATTTCTACCTTACTGTCATTCATGCTCCCTTTGTGTGTTTGTGCATGTTCTAAACAGTTAGATTGGTTATGACAGAGAACTTTTGTATTTCCTTCCCAATTACCATATGTATAGATTGTAAATATGATTGCCACAGTCACAAGTGAAGACCCCAGTATGACTCCCCATAGTGGTTTGTCAGGTCTGGGACCCATGAGATTATACATAATTAGATTTCAGAATCTTACTCCCCTTGTGTGAATATATTGAGTTTCACAGAGGTGGGTGTGGTCAGCAGGACTTGATATGGACCCTCAAAGCACGTCTCTAAGGATCTTTTCACGTGTTTCTTTACGACCACCCAGTCTCCTGGTTGCAATCTGTGGTTACCTGTATCACAATTAGGATCTGGAATAGAAGAAAACACTTGACCACGTATCTCAGTTAGTTGTTTTCGTTACTGTTTCACATATCCTAAGAAATCACCATGCCTCTGTGGCCAGTGGCTAAATAGGTCGGTGCAAACTAAGGCAAGGCCTAACCCGGAACAGTTGGGCAGTTGTATGAAGTCTATTTGAATCCTCTGATAAGGATACTGGGTCTGAGGTGTTCTGTGGAGTTGGGACTGTCTTACCCGGGTTATTCAAAGCACAGATTATGCAGCCCGATATTGCGCAAACCCTGGTGCAATCCAGTGTTTATTTGTTGCTGCCACCATAGCATCCTTTGATATGTGTATTTTCTCATGTTGCATTTGGGCCATAATAGGGTAAAGTGCTTTTGGTAGACACAAATGTTGACCTTTGCACCACTCTCCTTGTATGTCATGTGCTCCCTGTTTAAGCCAGGCCCTTTTTTCTTTATCTGGTGCCTGCTTCTGGAGCTGGTGTAGTGTGATTTTGTCAAACTTGGGGAATTGGGTTACCATGTAAGTGGGCTCACCCTGGGGTAGTGGAATTAGGGCAGCCTGTCTGGCGGCCTGGTCTACCAATCTTTTGCCCTCTGCTTCACAGGTGGTGTCTCTAGTGTGCACCTTAATCTTGATCACTGCTAGCCTGGAGGGTAGCTGAAAAAATGACCAAAATCCTTGTCTTGTCCTTGCCAGTCATGTAGCTGAAGTAGATGGGTTCCTTAATAACATACAGTATAAGTACAGGTTGAGTATCATTATCCAAAATTAAAAATCCCACATTTTTGGGTCCTCTACTGAGATAATGACATATATATTATATATTATGTGTATATATAGATATATTATATAAATATATAATATAATATACATATATATATGTGTCATTATCTCAGTAGGGGAACCAAAAATGTGTGATTTAGAATTTTGGATAAGGGATACTCAACCTGTATAAGAAAATGGATTCTAGTGTCGCAAAATGGCGACTATAAATGAAGAACATAAAGTTGACTTTCTCAACACAGACATACATAAAAATAAATACACATATACACACAGATATACACAGACATACTCATATACAGGCAGACATACATAAACACACACACACATATATACACACACACAAACATACACATATACACACAGACATACATAAACACACATACATATACAAATACAAACAGGACACACAGACATATACACCAGAGGTTCCCAAACTGTGTGCCGTGGCTCCCTGGGGTGCCTCGGGACACTTGCAGGGGTGCCCTGGGTTGGTGGTCCAGGACCAATTCAAATTATTCATGGTCAATATAATAGGCAAAACCAGTGCTGGTGACTGGCAGTCACAAAATATGTGGCCAAACAGAAGCAAATCTTGTCCCTCACCACACAAATGACCCTAAGGATGACATATAAACGCTATCTACTTAATGTAATATTTGTTTCTAAATTTCTCAATAAGAAATTTTCGGCCTAGGGGTGCCGTGAAAAAAATTCTGATATTCTAGTGCGCCGTGATTCAAAAACGTTTGGAAACCACTGATATACACACATATACACATAAACACAGTATACAGAGACATAAACACATAGTATACACATACATAAACACATACACATAAACACACACATATACACAGTATACACATCAATTCTCACCAAGAAGAGGGCAGTAGCTCCTCCTTCTAGCATGGAGGGGTGGAGCTTCTATGTGATTAACAGGCTGCGCCTTCATGGGTAGGAGGAAAGGACTGAGGAAAGGGAAGGGGTGGCCACCACACTGCCTGCATGTTCCATATCACTGAATGCAGATACCTGACAGCCAGGAAGGTTCTTCTGGCAAACCTCCCCTCTTCCCACCAACACACCACACTGCACTGCACTTGACTCTGCACTGCAATCAGTGACATGGAACATGCAGACAGTGTGGTGGCCACCCATTCTCTGTCTTCCAGTCATCTCCTCCTACCCTGAGTCCCAGCTCTGTTACAGAGAGCTGGCGCCTTCTGTCCCCAGTAGCACCTAGAGCTCAAGCTCCACTTGCTCCACCCTCGCTGCGCCCCTGCTTGTCATACACTATACATATTTGAGCTGAACAATTAAAATCTATTGATGTCAGCCCAACAATCCAGACAAGGCGGCCTGCACCGTGACTTATCTCCCCATTCACAACCTACTCACAGAAATAACCAAATGAGGCTTTTAGCCTGGCTCGGTTAATCTTAGGTACACTGTACTGGAGAGAGCTAACACTTGCAGTAACAATGTACAAAATGTTATCTACAAAAATGGACGCATTTTATAAACAGACAATATATTTTTCTTAGAGGGGATGCAGTCAGGAAGTCGTCAGTGTCGACTTTCATAATGTCAATGACAGAAGGTCGAGATTCATGAGGTCCATATGATTAAAATATCAATATCATAAATGTCGACAGATGGAAAATATCAACATTGACAGAATATTAACATGAGATGTCGGCATTGTCAAAATTTCAACATTTATGTTAGGCTTAGGGTTAGGGTCAGTGTTAGGGTTATCATTAGGGACAGCGTTAAGGATTGATTGACATTAAAAAGAAAGTGTTGACATTACAGTCATAGCCACATTAAATCATGTCAACATTATGAGAGAGTAAACATGTTCAGTGTTGACATTAAGACCATGTCCACATTCTTATGTTGACAATATTAATGGCATCATGATGAATGAGAAAGGATGCTGTCGGGATCAGTCAGAATGTCGACATATCCCTACAATAAGTACTGGTGTTAGTGCTAGGGTTAGGCACTGGGGTGGGGGGGGGGGGGGGGGGGGTTAGGCTGCGCTGCAGGAGGGGATGGTTATGGTGTGGCTGTGGGAGTGGATGGTTAGGGTTAGGATTAAAATACTTACCGGGATCTGTTGGCATTCTGAACTTCAAGATTCCACTGTTGAGCTTTTGACTACCAGCATTCCGACTGTCTGTATTCTGATACCATCCTAATGAGGCATTATATACCATACCCCTTATAGCAGGATTTCCCAACCACAGTCCTCAAGGCACACTAACAGTCCAGGTTTTAAGGATATTCATGCTTGAAAACAGGTGACTTAATTAGAACCTCAGTTATTTTGATTTAACCATCTGTGCTCAAACATGGATAGCACTAAAACCTGGACCATTAGTGTGCCTTGAGTACAGAGGTTATGAATCACCGCCATAGAGATCCATCATACATTACATAACACCATACCTCCCAACATGACCCTCTCCAGGAGGGACACAATGCTCTGCTCCTGCACTTTTCTCCTAATTTATGATTGCTGGCACCTGTTTTGAACAGGTCATTGGATAAGAAAGGTGTTTCAGCACAGGTGATGGTAATCATACATTAAGGGGGAAGTCTAAGAGCAGAGCATTCTGTCCCTCCTGGAGAGGGTCATGTTGGGAGGTATGTAACACCAGTAGGTAACTCCCACTCCCACTAACAAGTCTACAGAACATATAGAATAGAGACGTGTTTTACATTTCCTTGTGTGTCTGCTACCACGTACTGCCAGGAGAACTAGCAAAAGTGGCATGCATTGTCTAAGGCAGTGGTTCCCAACCTCGGTGCTCAAGTACCCCCAACAGTTCATGTTTTCCAGATCACCTAGCCAGGGACACCATCATGGGGGTACTGCCGGTACTGGAGTCTCGGGCCCGGACAGAGAGAGGGCCCACCAGTGCAAGACTAATGGCAGGACCCCCACATAGGGTCACCAATTACTGTGAATGGGGACAGGGCTGCCGTGACGCTGCTGTTGAATGCATGCTGCAGCATACCCTTCCTCTGCGTCCTGCCGTGATCCTGTGCTCCTGCAGCTGGGCCACACTGTACTGTCTTTCTCCCGGTACAGTATGGTGTAACTAGCGTATGAAAGGGAAGGTTTCTGAGTAATCAGAAACATCCCCTCCTTCCCAACAGGCTGATGCTCTTCAAACTAGCTTTCCGTCCGCATCTCTTTGATCTATGCCCCTCCCCTCGTGCATAATGCCGTCTAGGGGGAGGGGAGGGGGAGACTGAGAGGCTAATATGACATGCTTCTACCAAACTCGCTTTGTTTTGGCCCCTGCCCCTCACATAGACCTGCGATTCATGGCATTTTCTGTGAGTGGGTGGAGCCTAATTAATGCATCGCAGAGCAGAGTGCCCAGCAGCAGCCCCATCCTCATCAGCCCCTGTGCTGCAGCAAAAGTGAGTGTGTTTAAGACATATGTAGAAGTTCATTTGTCCCTGGGAGGAGGGCTCACTGGGACAATATTTATATGGGGAAGCTCCGTGTGGCATACTGGGGGTGCACTCTGACAGAATATGGGGGTAGCTTCTGGTGGCATACTGTGGGCACTAACAACTGGGTCATAATTAATATGAAGGGCTCTGTGTGGCATACTGGGGGGCACTTGGACATACTGTAATTTGAGGGTCTCTGTGTGACATACTGAGGGGTAATCTCCCCCATTTCCTCTTCTCTCTTGTCTACCCTATTCCTCCTCTGATAATTTAACCTATACCTCCTCTCTCTCTCCCGTTTTTCTCTATTCCTCCTTTCTCGCCCACGTCTCCTCCTTTTCCTCCTCTCTCCACATCTATCCGTTCCTTTCTCTCTCCGGTCTCCCTATTCCTTCTCTCTCTGTCCAGTCACCTAGCAGTTGAACAGGTGTATTCATTACTCACTAACACATTGGGGGTCATTCCGAGTTGTTCGCTCGGTAAAAATCTTCGCATCGCAGCGATTTTCCGCTTAATGCGCACTGCGACTGCGCCAAGTTAATTTGCTATGCAGTTAGGATTTTTACTCACGGCTTTTTCATCGTTCTGGCGATCGTAATGTGATTGACAGGAAATGGGTGTTACTGGGCGGAAACAGGCCGTTTTATGGGCGCGTGGGAAAAAACGCTACAGTTTCCTGAAAAAACTCAGGAGTGGCCGGAGAAACGGAGGAGTGTCTGGGCGAACGCTGGGTGTGTTTGTGACGTCAAACCAGGAACGACAAGCAGTGAAATGATCGCAGATGCCGAGTAAGTCTGGAGCTACTCAGAAACTGCTACGAGGTGTGTAATCGCAATATTGCGAATACTTCGTTCGCAATTTTAAGATGCTAAGATTCACTCCCAGTAGGCGGCGGCTTAGCATGAGCAAATCTGCTAAAATCCGCTTGCGAGCGAACAACTCGGAATGACCCCCATTGTACAAGACCCACAGGTTAGGGGCAAACGCAGGATTTCTGAAGGGGGGTTTCCAGATACAGTATGTGATATATATATATATATATACACACACACACACACACACACACACACACACACACACACACACACACACACACACACACACATACATACATACAATACACACATATGCATGTGTATGTATATATATATATATATATATATATAATGAAGAAAATCTGGCGGCACTCAGGAGACTTTTCAACCAGTGATATATTTAATGTAGTAACATCCAACAATTGTTTCGGGCCTCCGCCCGTCGTCAGGGATGCATAACACAATGTGAACACAAATTTTATATCCACATAAGGACCTCCCACCACACAAATAACAACCTTGACTCACCTCACCTGCGATCCCGCCCGCCGAGCCGAACGCCACACTGTCTGCAACTGCCACGAGCCGTCCAGCTCACCAGCCACTGCCGCACAGCGGGCAACGTCATCAAGGGGCGCCCGCAGGGAGACGGAAGTCAGACATCAAAACCGGTTACCTAGGTAACCCGAAAACAAAAACAAACATTTAAACATTACTTCAATACATACTACTAATGAAACAACATATATAAGTACAAAGACACAAAAAATAAAGTGAAATATAAAGTTAAAAACAAACTATGGGACACTATACTTTAATGGTTCCCAAATACAATGCATTAAATACGCGGCATGTATATTTAATGCATATTATCATGAACATGTTATAAGCAGCATCTAGGGTGTTCTCATAATCTAATCGTAATCTACCAATTATACCAATTATAAAGTGTGTTGCAATGGATACAATTAAATTGTGGATACATTTAAGTTATAAGAAACTATGTAACCCATGCTGTTCATTTAGCCCTTTAGGGGCCAGTGTGTCCAGCCTGAAAATCCAACGACTTTCCAGCTGGAGTAACACTTTACCCCTATCACCACCCCGAATTGATGCCGGAACATGATCTATTATTTTACTCCTAATACTCGCAATACTGTGCGATTGTTGCACACAATCCTGTGTAGATCCTGACTCCAGGGCCGCCCTGATTGCAGACCTGTGGTTAGCCATTCTCTCGAATTGACATTCTGTCTTGCCCACATAGTGTAAACCACATGGGCAAGACAGTACATAATATACCACAAATCGTGAAGTGCATGTAAGAGGGAAATTAATGGTGAATTTCTTGCCTGACCTAGGATGAGAAATATAATCACCTACCAACATAGAGCGGCAGGTAACGCATCCAATACATCTGAAGCACCCAGGCTTCCGTGATAAAAAATGCTGTTTAGGTTTAACCTTTACTAATTCCGTTACATCCACTTTTACCAACATATCCCTCAGGTTTTTGCCCCTGGAATATGCTGGCATGACATGAGTATTAAGTAGACCCGGGAGGTCTTTATCAGTATTGACAATGGGCCAGATCTTTTTAATTTCCCTGTTAGTCTTATTACTCACTTCAGTGAATCTATTAACCCAGGGAATTTTCTGTTGCCCATCACCAACAGGAATCTTACTCTTTAAGGACACCTCCCTGGGAATCTGTAAAACTTTTTGCTTAGTGGCCAACAGTGTTTTATAATCATAACCCCTTTGCTCAAATCTTGACACCATTCCATCCAGAGCTCCTTCAATCTTAGAGGGATCACTTGTAATGCGATGCACTCTGAGCATCTGGGAATATGGCAGACCATATTTCAGTGAGGGGGGATGAAAGCTATCTGCTTTCAGGATAGTGTTGCGGTCTGTGTCCTTGACATATAATGACGTACATAACTGATCATTCATGTGTGTGATATTCACATCCAAAAAATTTACAGTGGACATACTCATATTGTAAGTGAGCTTCACTACACTGGAAGATGCATTATGAGTATCAAGGAGATTCTGCAAGCATTCCATTGATCCACCCCACACACACAATCAATAAATCATCAATGTATCTGACGTACCTGATGACATGATGACAAAATGGATTGTTAAGCAAAAGAGGCTGCTTTGATGCTTTATATATATATATATATATATATATATATATAAAATATGGGATGCGCCAGAATCCCAAAACACAACAGAACGCCACACCAGAATCCCAAAAGGGGCCAGGACGCGACGCTGTATCCTGACCGTCGAGACAGTGGGGTGGGTAAGTATTACACCGGGGATGGGGGGGGGGGTAGGTTTAGTCGACCCACAGGGGACTTAGAGTTAGGGTGCGGAGGGTGGGGTTTTTTGGTTTAGGGATCAGGGAGGGGGGGTTAGGCACCACCATGAAGGGGGGGTATTAGGCTCCGGGGTGGATACTGTTTAGGGTGTGTGGGGAGGGTGAGTTAGGTTTAGGTGCCACCTGGGAGGAAGAGGGGTTAGGGTTAGGCTGTGTGTGGGGGGGGGGGGAGGGTTAGGGTTAGGCACTAGTGATGTGCACCGGACATTTTTCGGGCTTTGTGTTTTGGTTTTGGATTCGGTTCCGCGGCCGTGTTTTGGATTCGAACACGTTTTGGCAAAACCTCCCTGAAATTTTTTTGTCGGATTCGGGTGTGTTTTGGATTTGGGTGTTTTTTTACAAAAAAACCCTCAAAAACAGCTTAAATCATAGAATTTGGGGGTCATTTTGATCCCATAGTATTATTAACCCCAATAACCACAATTTCCACTCATTTCCAGTCAATTCTTAACACCTCACACCTCACAATATTATTTTTAGTCCTAAAATTTGCACAGAGGTCACTGGATGGCTAAGCTAAGCGACCCAAGTGGCCGACACAAACACCTGGTCCGTCTAGGAGTGGCACTGTAGTGTCAGACAGGATGGTACTTAACAAAATAGCCCCCAAACAGCACATGATGCAAAGAAAAAAAGAGGCGCACCAAGGTCGCTGGATTGCTAAGCTAAGCGACCCAAGTGGCCGACACAAACACCTGGCCCATCTAGGAGTGGCACTGCAGTGTCAGACAGGATGGCACTTAAAAAAAATAGTCCCCAAACAGCACATGATGCAAAGATAAATTAAAGAAATAAGAGGTGCAAGATGGAATTGTCCTTGGGCCCTCCCACCCACCCTTATGTTGTATAAACAGGACATGCACACTTTAACAAACCCATCATTTCAGCGACAGGGTCTGCGACACGACTGTGGCTGAAATGACTGGTTGGTTTGGGCCCCCACCAAAAAAGAAGCAATCAATCTCTCCTTGCACAAACTGGCTCTACAGAGGCAAGATGTCCACCTCCTCCTCATCGTCCGATTCCTCACCCCTTTCACTGTGTACATCCCCCTCCTCACCGATTATTAATTCGTCCCCACTGGAATCCACCATCTCAGGTCCCTGTGTACTTTCTGGAGGCAATTGCTGGTGAATGTCTCCACGGAGGAATTGATTATAATAAGAATTTACTTACCGATAATTCTATTTCTCATAGTCCGTAGTGGATGCTGGGACTCCGTCAGGACCATGGGGAATAGCGGGCTCCGCAGGAGACAGGGCACATCTAAATAAAGCTTTTAGGATCACATGGTGCGTACTGGCTCCTCCCCCTATGACCCTCCTCCAAGCCTCAGTTAGGTACTGTGCCCGGACGAGCGTACACAATAAGGAAGGATCTTGAATCCCGGGTAAGACTCATACCAGCCACACCAATCACACCGTACAACTTGTGATCTGAACCCAGTTAACAGTATGATAACAACAAATGAAGTAGCCTCTGAAAAGATGGCTCACAACAATAGTAATACCCGATTTTTGTAACAATAACTATGTACAAACATTGCAGACAATCCGCACTTGGGATGGGCGCCCAGCATCCACTACGGACTATGAGAAATAGAATTATCGGTAAGTAAATTCTTATTTTCTCTAACGTCCTAGTGGATGCTGGGACTCCGTCAGGACCATGGGGATTATACCAAAGCTCCCAAACGGGCGGGAGAGTGCGGATGACTCTGCAGCACCGAATGAGAGAACTCCAGGTCCTCCTTAGCCAGAGTATCAAATTTGTAAAATTTTACAAACGTGTTCTCCCCTGACCACGTAGCTGCTCGGCAAAGTTGTAATGCCGAGACCCCTCGGGCAGCCGCCCAAGATGAGCCCACTTTCCTTGTGGAGTGGGCCTTTACAGATTTAGGCTGTGGCAGGCCTGCCACAGAATGTGCAAATTGGATTGTGCTACAGATCCAACGTGCAATCGTCTGTTTAGACGCAGGAGCACCCATCTTGTTGGGTGCATACAATATAAACAACGAGTCAGATTTTCTGACTTCAGCTGTCCTTGAAATATATATTTTTAATGCTCTGACAACGTCCAGTAACTTGGAGTCCTCCAAGTCGCTAGTAGCCGCAGGCACCACAATAGGCTGGTTCAAGTGAAAAGCCGAAACCACCTTAGGGAGAAAATGAGGACGTGTCCGCAGTTCTGCCCTGTCCGAATGGAAAATCAGATATGGCTTTTGTACGATAAAGCCGCCAACTCTGAAACTCTCCTGGCTGAAGCCAGGGCCAATAACATGGTTACCTTCCATGTAAGGTATTTTAAATCTACCGATTTTAGAGGCTCAAACCAATGAGATTTGAGAAAATTCAAAACTACGTTCAAATCCCACGGTGCCACTGGAGGCACCATTGGGGGTTGTATATGTAGTACACCTTTGACAAAAGTTTGTACTTCAGGAACTGACGCCAATTCCTTCTGGAAGAAGATTGATAAGGCCGAAATTTGAACTTTAATGGACCCCAATTTTAGGCCCATAGACAATCCTGCTTGCAGGAAATGTAAGAATCGACCCAATTGAAATTCTTCCGTTGGGGCCTTTTTGGCCTCACACCACGCAACATATTTTCGCCAAATGCGGTGATAATGTTGTACAGTCACTTCCTTCCTAGCCTTCATCAAGGTAGGAATAACTTCCTCTGGAATGCCCTTTTCTTTTAGAATCCGGCGTTCAACCGCCATGCCGTCAAACGCAGACGCGGTAAGTCTTGGAACATACAAGGTCCCTGCTGAAGCAGATCCCTTCTTAGAGGTAGAGGCCACGGATCCTCCGTGAGCATCTCTTGAAGTTCCGGATACCAAGTTCTTCTTGGCCAGTCCGGAGCCACTAGTATTGTTCTTACTCCCCTTTTCCGTATAATTCTCAGTACCTTTGGTATGAGAGGCAGAGGAGGGAACACATACACTGACTGGTACACCCACGGTGTTACCAGAGCGTCCACAGCTATTGCCTGAGGGTCTCTTGACCTGGCGCAATATCTGTCCAATTTTTTGTTGAGGCGAGACGCCATCATGTCTACCTTTGGTTTTTCCCAACGGTTCACAATCATGTGGAAGACTTCTGGATGGAGTCCCCACTCTCCCGGGTGAAGGTCGTGTCTGCTGAGGAAATCTGCTTCCCAGTTGTCCACTCCCGGGATGAACACTGCTGACAGTGCTATGACATGATTTTCCGCCCAGCGCAGAATCCTTGCCGCTTCTGTCATTGCTCTTCTGCTTCTCGTGCCGCCTTGTCGGTTTACGTGGGCGACTGCCGTGATGTTGTCCGACTGGATCAACACCGGCTGACCCTGAAGCAGCGGTTTTGCCAGGCTTAGAGCATTGTAGATCGCTCTTAGCTCCAGTATATTTATGTGAAGGGACGTCTCCAGGTTTGACCACACGCCCTGGAAGTTCCTTCCCTGTGTGACTGCTCCCCAGCCTCGTAGGCTGGCATCCGTAGTCACCAGGACCCAGTCCTGTATGCCGAATCTGCGGCCCTCTAACAGATGGGCACTCTGCAACCACCACAGGAGAGACAACCTTGTTCTTGGTGACAGTGTTATCCGCTGATGCATGTGCAGATGCGATCCGGACCATTTGTCCAGCAGATCCCACTGAAATGTTCGTGCATGGAATCTGCCAAATGGAATTGCTTCGTAAGAAGCCACCATCTTTCCCAGGACTCTTGTGCAATGATGTACTGACACAGTTCCTGGTTTTAGGAGGTTCCTGACAAGTTCGGATAACTCCCTTGCTTTCTCCTCCGGGAGAAACACCTTTTTCTGAACCGTGTCCAGAATCATTCCCAGGAACAGCAGACGTGTTGTCGGGGTCAATTGAGATTTTGGAAGATTCAGAATCCACCCGTGTTGCTGAAGCACTACCTGGGTTAGTGCTACACCGACTTCCAGCTGTTCTCTGGACTTTGCCCTTATCAGGAGATCGTCCAAGTAAGGGATAATTAATACGCCTTTTCTTCGTAGAAGAACCATCATTTCGGTCATTACCTTGGTAAAGACCCGAGGAGCCGTGGACAAACCAAACGGCAGCGTTTGAAACTGATAATGACAGTCTTGTATCACGAACCTGAGATACCCTTGGTGTGAGGGGTAAATTGGGACATGCAGATAAGCATCTTTTATGTCCAGGGACACCATGAAGTCCCCTTCCTCCAGATTCGCTATCACTGCTCTGAGTGACTCCATCTTGAACTTGAATTTCTGTATGTACAGGTTCAAGGATTTCAGGTTTAGAATAGGTCTTACCGAACCGTCTGGCTTCGGTACCACAAATAGTGTGGAATAATACCCCTTTCCCTGTTGTAGGAGGGGTACCTTGACTATCACCTGCTGAGAATACAGCTTGTGAATGGCTTCCAATACCGACGTCCTTTCTGAGGGAGACGTTGGTAAAGCAGACTTTAGGAACCGGCGAGGGGGAGACCTTTCGAACTCCAACATGTAACCCTGAGATATTATCTGCAGGATCCACGGGTCCACTTGTGAGCGAGCCCACTGATTGCTGAAAATCTTGAGTCGACCCCCCACCGCTCCTGAGTCCGCTTGTAAAGCCCCAGCGTCATGCTGATGGCTTTGTAGAACCCGGGGCGGGCTTCTGGTCCTGGGCAGAGGCTGCTTGCTGCCCTCTCTTACCCTTTCCTCTGCTTCGCGGCAGATAAGACTGTCCTTTTGGTCGCTTGTTTTTATAGGAGCGAAAGGACTGCGGCTGAAAAGACGGTGTCTTTTTCTGTTGGGAGGGGGTCTGAGGTAAAAAAGTGGATTTGCCGGCAGTTGCCGTGGCCACCAGGTCCGAAAGACCGACCCCAAATAATTCCTCTCCTTTATATGGCAATACTTCCATATGCCTTTTGGAATCCGCATCACCTGACCACTGTCGCGTCCATAAACTTCTTCTGGCAGATATGGACATCGCGCTTACCCTTGATGCTAGAGTACAAATATCCCTCTGAGCATCTCGCATATAAAGAAACGCATCCTTTAATTGCTCTAGAGTCAATAAAATACTGTCCCTATCCAGGGTATCAATATTTTCAGTCAGGGAATCCAACCACACTACCCCAGCACTGCACATCCAGGCTGAGGCTATTGCCGGTCGCAGTATAACACCAGTATGTGTGTATATACTCTTCAGTGTAGTTTCCAGCCTCCTATCTGCTGGATCCTTGAGGGCGGCCGTATCAGGAGACGGCAACGCCACTTGCTTTGATAAACGTGTGAGCGCCTTATCCACCCTAGGGGGTGTTTCCCAGCGCGCCCTAACCTCTGGTGGGAAAGGGTATAATGCCAATAACTTCTTGGAAATTAGCAGTTTTCTATCTGGGTTAACCCACGCTTCATCACACACGTCATTCAATTCCTCTGATTCTGGAAAAGCTACAGGTAGTTTTTTTTACCCCCCACATAATACCCCTTTTTGAGGTACCAGCAGTATCAGAGATCTGCAAAGCCTCCTTCATTGCCGTGATCATATAACGTGTGGCCCTATTGGAAAATACGTTTGTTTCTTCACCGTCGACACTAGATTCATCTGTGTCGGTACCCGTGTCGACTGACTGAGGTAAGGGACGTTTTACAGCCCCTGACGGTGTCTGAGACGCCTGAGCCGGTACTAACTGGTTTTCCGGCCGTCTCATTTCGTCAACTGACTTTTGTAATGTGCTAACATTATCACGTAATTCCATAACTAAAGCCATCCATTCCGGTGTCGACTCCCTAGGGGGTGACATCACCATTACCGGCAATTGCTCTGCCTCCACACCAACATCGTCCTCATACATGTCGACACACACGTACCGACACACAGCAGCCACACAGGGAATGCTCTAATCGAAGACAGGACCCTCTTAGCCCTTTGGGGAGACAGAGGGAGAGTTTGCCAGCACACACCAAAAGCACTATAAATGTATATAAACAACCCTAGAAGGTGTTGTTTTTGATATAGGCGCTTTTAATATATCAATATCGCCAAATTATGCCCCCCTTCTCTTTGTTACCCTGTTTCTGTAGTGCAGTGCAGGGGAGAATCCTGGGAGCCTTCCTCACCAGCGGAGCTGAGCAGGAAAATGGCGCTGAGTGCTGAGGAGAATAAGCTCCGCCCCTTTTTCGGCGGGCTTTTTCTCCCGGGTTTTAAGAAAACTGGCCTGGGTTAAATACATACATATAGCCTTAATGGCTATATGTGATGTATTTTTCGCCACTAAAGGTATTTAATATTGCTGCCCAGGGCGCCCCCAGCAGCGCCCTGCACCCTCCGTGACTGAATCAGTGAGACGTGTAGCAACAATGGCGCACAGCTGCAGTGCTGTGCGCTACCTTCATGAAGACTGAGGAGTCTTCTGCCGCCTGCTTTCCGGACCTCCGATCTTCAGCGTCTGTAAGGGGGGTCGGCGGCGCGGCTCCGGGACGAACCCCAGGATGACCTATGTTCCGACTCCCTCTGGAGCTAAGTGTCCAGTAGCCTAAGACTCCAATCCATCCTGCACGCAGGTGAGTTGGAAATCTCTCCCCTAAGTCCCTCGATGCAGTGATCCTGTTGCCAGCAGGATTCACTGAGATTTAAACCTAAAAAAAACTTTGTCTAAGCAGCTCTTTAGGAGAGCCACCTAGATTGCACCCTTCTCGGACGGGCACAAAAACCTAACTGAGGCTTGGAGGAGGGTCATAGGGGGAGGAGCCAGTACGCACCATGTGATCCTAAAAGCTTTATTTAGATGTGCCCTGTCTCCTGCGGAGCCCGCTATTCCCCATGGTCCTGACGGAGTCCCAGCATCCACTAGGACGTTAGAGAAAATTCATTTTGATGAACATCATTTTCTCCACATTTTCTGGAAGTAACCTCGTACGCCGATTGCTGACAAGGTGACCGGCTGCACTGAACACTTTCGGAGTACACACTGGAGGGGGGGCAACTTAGGTAAAATAAAGCCAGTTTGTGCAAGGGCCTCCAAATTGGCTCTTTTTCCTGCCAGTATACGTACGGACTGTCTGATGTGCCTACTTGGATGCGGTCACTCATATAATCCTCCACCATTCTTTCAATGGTGACAGAATCATATGCAGTGACAGTAGACGACATGTCAGTTATCGTTGGCAGGTCCTTCAGTCCGGACCAGATGTCAGCACTCGCTCCAGACTGCCCTGCATCACCGCCAGCGGGTGGGCTCGGAATTCTTAGCCTTTTCTTCGCAGCCCCAGTTGCGGGAGAATGTGAAGGAGGAGCTGTTGACGGGTCACGTTCCGCTTGACTTGACAATTTTCTCTCCAACAGGTCTTTGAACCTCTGCAGACTTGTGTCTGCCGGAAAGAGAGATACAACGTAGGTTTTAAATCTAGGATCAAGCACGGTTGCCAAAATGTAGTGCTCTGATTTCAACAGATTGACCACCCATGAATCCTGGTTAAGCGAATTAAGGGCTCCATCCACAAGTCCCACATGCCTAGCGGAATCGCTCAGTTTTAGCTCCTCCTTCAATCTCTCCAGCTTCTTCTGCAAAAGCCTGATGAGGGGAATGACCTGACTCAGGCTGGCAGTGTCTGAACTGACTTCACGTGTGGCAAGTTCAAAGGGTTGCAGAACCTTGCACAATGTTGAAATCATTCTCCACTGCACTTGAGTCAGGTGCATTCCACTCCTTTGCCTATATCGTAGGTAACTGTATAGGCTTGAATGGCCTTTTGCTGCTTCTCCATCCTCTGAAGCATATAGAGGGTTGAATTCCATCTCGTTACCACCTCTTGCTTCAGATGATGGCGGGGCAGGTTCAGGAGTGTTTGCTGGTGCTCCAGTCTTCGGCATGCGGTGGCTGAATGCCGAAAGTGGCCTGCAATTCTTCTGGCCACCGACAGCATCTCTTGCACGCCCCTGTCGTTTTTAAAAAAATTCTGCACCACCAAATTCAATGTATGTGCAAAACATGGGACGTGCTGGAATTTGCCCACATGTAATGCACGCACAATATTGGTGGCGTTGTCCGATGTCACAAATCCCCAGGAGAGTCCAATTGGGGTAAGCCATTCTGCGATGATGTCCCTCAGTTTCCGTAAGAGGTTGTCAGCTGTGTGCCTCTTATGGAAAGCGGTGATACAAAGCGTAGCCTGCCTAGGAACGAGTTGGCGTTTGCGAGATGCTGCTACTGGTGCCGCTGCTGCTGTTCTTGCTGCGGGAGGCAATACATCTACCCAATGGGCTGTCACAGTCATATAGTCCTGAGTCTGCCCTGCTCCACTTGTCCACATGTCCGTGGTTAAGTGGACATTGGGTACAACTGCATTTTTTAGGACACTGGTGACTCTTTTTCTGAGGTCTGTGTACATTCTCGGTATCGCCTGCCTAGAGAAATGGAACCTAGATGGTATTTGGTACCGGGGACACAGTACCTCAAGCAATTCTCTAGTTCCCTGTGAATTAACGGTGGATACCGGACATACGTTTAACACCACCGATGCTGCCAAGACCTGAGTTATCCGCTTTGCAGCAGGATAACTGCTGTGATATTTCATCTTCCTCGCAAAGGATTGTTGGACAGTCAATTGCTTACTGGAAGTAGTTCAAGCGGTCTTCCGACTTCCCCTCTGGGATGACGATTGACTCCCAGCAGTAACAACAGCAGCGCCAGCAGCAGTAGGCGTTACACTCAAGGATGCATCGGAGGAATCCCAGGCAGGAGAGGACTCGTAAGACTTGCCAGTGACATGGCCTGCAGGACTATTGGCTTTCCTGTCTAAGGAGGAAATTGACACTGAGGGAGTTGGTGGTGTGATTTGCAGGAGCTTGGTTACAAGAGGAAGGGATTTAGTTGTCAGTGGACTGCTTCCGCTGTCACCCAAAGTTTTTGAACTTGTCAATGACTTCTGATGAATGCGCTCCAGGTGACGTATAAGGGAGGATGTTCCGAGGTGGTTAACGTCCTTACCCCTACTTATTACAGCTCGACAAAGGCAACACACGGCTTGACACCTGTTGTCCGCATTTCTGTTAAAATAATTCCACACGAAGAGGTGATTTTTTTTTGTAATTTGACCAGGCATGTCAATGGCCATATTCGTCCCACGGACAACAGGTGTCTCCCCGGGTGCCTGACTTAAACAAACCACCTCACCATCAGAATCCTCCTTGTCAATTTCCTCCTCAGCGCCAGCAACACCCATATCCTCATCCTGGTGTACTTCAACACTGACATCTTCAATTTTTCTATCAGGAACTGGACTGCGGGTGCTCATTCCAGCACTTGCAGGAAACGTGCAAATGGTGGAAGGCGCCACCTCTTCCCGTCCAGTGTTGGGAAGGTCAGGCATCGCAAACGACACAATTGGACTCTCCTTGGGGATTTGTGATTTAGAAGAACGCACAGTTCTTTGCTGTGCTTTTGCCAGCTTAAGTCTTTTCATTTTTCTAGTGGGAGGATGAGTGCTTCCATCCTCATGTGAAGCTGACCCATTAGTCATGAGGAACATAGGAGAGGGCCTCCGCCATTCTTTGCCACTCCGTGTCGTAAATGACATATTGGCAAGTTTACGCTTCTCATCAGACGCTTTTAATTTTTATTTTTGGGTCATTTTACTGAACTTTTGTTTTTTGGATTTTACATGCTCTCTACTATGACATTGGGCATCGGCCTTGGCAGATGATGTTGATGGCATTTCATCGTCTCGGCCATGACTAGTGGCAGCAGCTTCAGCATGAGGTGGAAGTGGATCCTGATCTTTCCCTATTTTACCCTCCACATTTTTGTTCTCCATCTTTTAATGTGTGGAATTATATGCCAGTAATATATCAATAGCAATGGCCTACTGTACCGTACTGCTATATATATATACTGGTGGTCAGCAAAATTCTGCACTGTCCTCCTACTATAATACTGCACACAACTACAATGCAGCACAGATGTGGATAGTATACTTGACGACACAGAGGTAGAGCAATGAACTACTGTACCGTACTGCTATATATATACTGGTGGTCAGCAAAATTCTGCACTGTCCTCCTACTATATACTGCGCAAAACTACAATGTAGCACAGGTATGGATGGATAGTATACTTGACGACACAGAGGTAGAGCAATGGACTACTGTACCATTCTGCTATATATATATATATACTGGTGGTCAGCAAAATTCTGCACTGTACTCCTACTATAATACTGCGCACAATTACAATGCAGCACAGATATGGACATTATTCTTGATGACACAGAGGTAGAGCAATGGACTACTGTACCGTACTGCTATATATATACTGGTGGTCAGCAAAATTCTGCACTGTCCTCCTACTATATACTGCGCACAACTACAATGCAGCACAGGTATGGATGGATAGTATACTTGACGACACAGAGGTAGAGCAATGGACTACTGTACCGTACTGCTATATATATACTGGTGGTCAGCAAAATTCTGCACTGTCCTCCTACTATATACTGCGCACAACTAAAATGCAGCACAGGTATGGATGGATAGTATACTTGACGACATAGAGGTAGAGCAATGGACTACTGTACCGTACTGCTATATATATACTGGTCGTCAGCAAAATTCTGCACTGTCCTCCTACTATATACTACAATGCAGCACAGATATGGAGCGTTTTTCAGGCAGAGAACATAGATATTTGCAGCACACTGAGCACAGATATTTGCAGCACACTGAGCACAGATATTTGCAGCACACTGAACACAACTGAGAGAACGCAGCCACGTCCTCTCGCTATCATCTCCAATGCACGAGTGAAAATGGCGGCGACGCGCGGCTCCTTATATAGAATACGAATCTCGCGAGAATCCGACAGCGGGATGATGACGTTCGGGCGCGCTATGGTTAACCGAGCAAGGCGGGAAGATCCGAGGCTGCCTCGGAACCGTGTAAAATAGGTGAAGTTCGGGGGGGTTCGTATCTTGACGAACCGAACCCGCTCATCTCTATTAGGCACCTAAAAGGGAGGGTTAGATAGGGTAGGGGGAGGGTTAGACCAGGACTTTTTCAAGTAATTGATACTCTAAACTGCAGGTTTATATACATGCACATATATAGTATAGCTGTATTCACAAACTGTAAAAAAATAAATATACATGCTCACATCTGCCTTCCTGCCACTTCCACCATTGCCGAGGTCCAGCAGCTCCGCCGCTGATGGTGACTGCTTCCGACCGCCGATTCCATCATTGCCGATGTCCTGACTCCTGCGCATCTCCGCTGCTGACGGTGACTGCCTCCACCTGCGCCGCTTCCACTATTGCCTACCGCCGCTGATGGTGACTCTGACAGGCGGCACTGTGTGGACTTCGGAGGGAGCTGCTATGGCTGACCATGCACAGCCAGCAGCTCCCCCCCCCCCCCCCCCACCGTGACACACTCTATGCAGAGAGCTACATAGCTCTCTGCTAGAGCAGCTCCGCTGTCGCGGTTGCGGCTTTTACTGAGACGAGGCACTGCTGTCTCTGTCTCAAAAATAAAAATGTTGGCTCATCAGGGGGGGGTTCCAGGTACTCTGAAACCCCCCCTGCGTGCGCCACTGCAGGTGGAGCTAATTATTTCACTTGCAATCCTGTGATGAGACCTGGAAAACATGAACTATTGGGGGTACTTGAGGACTAAGGTTGGAACTGATCTAAGGGAAATGAGGAGAACCTGGCATTTAAAACCTAATATTAGGAACTTATTTAAAAAGAAAATGCTATTCTTTTTCAAAAGGAAATACAGACAAACTAGCAAATCCTTGGGGATATTAAATAATTAATCTCCAGGTATTTATACATTGGTTAGAGCAAGGAGGAGGGCGACCCGGCACTGGTCATATAGACAATACACTTTTAATCAGTAGGAACCAAAATTGGACAGTTATATTAGAAAATCCTAAATTCTGTGTCCGGTTTGGTGGTGCGCCCAGAGCCAGAAAATAACGTATGTCAACAAGGGGAGAAAAAAGAAAGCTGACAAGCTCATCTTTAATATTATTAACCTCTAACCAATACCTATATAAACGCACCCGGCGCCTTCTCATTTCCTATTAAAACAACTAATATTCACCCAGGGCACAATTGCCCGGTTCCAATATGGCGCACACGACTTCCGTTCCCTTGTTGCGCCTCTAATTTCCCGAACCTGCAGCCATTGACATCAACATTTTACCCAGGGCACATTTGCCCTCTTTCAATATGGCGCACAACAACTTCCGTTCCCTCTTAGCGCCTCCAATCCCCGGCATTTACAGCCGCGGACGTCAGCGGCACCCTGCGATCTGCAGCTAAAGTGGTACACCTGCAATCCTTAAGTAACTCCCACTTATGATTGGCCCAAACACCTCAATGCGGCGATTTAAACCGCCAGGTTATTTTCACACACAGACCCAGGAAGTGAGCAAGCCCCAAGGGGTGAAACGCGTTTTCCAGTGGGTCCCTTCAATCCATTCATATTGGTTCATGGTCCTAGCCGCAAGACAGGATTTCTAATCCAGCTACATTAGCCCAAATAGGTCTTGGCTGCTTCATATGAAAAACTGCACTTTATCCCTGAAGTTATTCAGGTCAGGTACTTTATTATGTGGCTATAAATGCTTTTGTGTGTTTAGCCACAGTTTATACCAGTTTATTTTCACTAAGATCAAGTTATATATACTAGCAGCAGTATATGCATTTTATATATATCTTTCTGCAAATTCATGTGATTATAGTGATTCCTTGGTGCACCTGCACTAAGAATCAATTTTATGACCAGTATTAGTAATCCATATTATTGTCATTTCACATGACAAGTGTGATTTCTTTTTGCTCCTAATCTCAGTACAAGTGTATTCCCTTTGCATGCAGAAATATTCAAATCTTATATATAATCTGTAATAGCACTATTGAGAGCGATTTTGTACATTATTTGAATTCCTAGCCCAGCAGTTATTCTACATAGTATCGTTCTGAGTGAACTTACATCTGATAAAGAATTTCTGTTACAACTGTTACTTTTTCCTCTTAGTTGTAGCATCACCATATACACAAACCTGTGTCTGCATCTCCCGAGCCCCGAACGGCCTATTTTTAGTAACATATGGCTACTTCATTTTCAATATAGCATTAATGTATTAATCCCGTTCTATTTTTCAACACATTTCCTTCCGTGGACTCTCATTTATGATCCAGGGGCACAATACCACCATCGTGGGATTTGATGTCTCCTGCCTAACATGAAAAGCAGATCCACACCTTAATCTTGTGACAAAAACAGTCACCATCCCCTATCCTAGGTGCACTCTCATTGGAGTCTGACCCACCCTCTCTACTATCAAACCACACTGCTAATGCCCGATCTCGTCCGATCTTGGAAGCGAAACAGTGTTGGGCTGGGCTAGTACCTGAAGAGGAGACTCACAGGGAATATCCAGTGTTGTAGACTATCAATCATTTTATATGATGTGTGGTATGTGACTTCAACAGCAGTATCACCACTTATTCCTAATATTTCATCAACTTTTCTCTTTTGGGAAGGTGCATATTTCAGGTTGGAGAACTAATTTTAGTCCTCCAAGTATATTTATAGAGGTACCCGCATATTCTGTGCAGTTGGGCAATAATTAGCATGAACCTTGTACTGTCATGTCAATGACACCAATTGTCTTTGACTATTGATAGAATTACGACTTAATTGACATAATTGGTCTCATTAATACGGATTACCTGTACTGGTCGGGTTGAAATGGATGTATGATTTTGCAGTGTCTACATCCTTTCTTATCTCATTTCCTGAGGCAGGACCAGAACATTTTATCATATTTTTCTAATCTTATCCTACTTGAGTAAAACTTATTTTGGATCATGCACACCCTTGAGAATGGGCAATTACATTGATCTTAATGAATACCTTAATAAAATTATATTTTATCAGCATTTTGTATAATTAATTGGATAATCACGATAAGTGATTACAATTAGATAAGAGTGCGCCCACACAAGAGCTTTCTTTTTTCTCCCCTTGTTGACATTTATACATTGGTATCAAAGTTCGCAATATAAGACTGTCAGCTGTGCATCGCTGTAATAGAGTGGGGACGCATGGCCAGCACAAGACTGCTCCTAAAACAACTTTCACAGCTCATCAAATATATATATATATTTTTTTTGCTGCACTGGCTAGGGCTACACACTAGAATGGCTGAATTGTTTTCCAGACGCTCTTTCCAGTTCGTTCTTCAGTGTTCAGAAAACAGAATCACAGAAATATTTATTTTAGAAACCACAATAATAATTTTTCAACATAGTCGTATATTACGGGTTATTACAAATGCATCAGATATGATGCCAGATAAAGTCATGCTCTGATTTATTGCTTTCCATGGTTTAAGAAAAAGCACTAATGGAACAGCATACATTTGTATTGTATTGTATTGTGATGTTTCACGTGATTCATCAGCAGAGGACAAAAAAAAGAAACACCAATACAAAGTCACAATAAGAAAATTTGGGTGTGGTTCATTGGGTCAACCCTAACTAGGTCGACAGTCATTAGGTCGACCACTATTGGTCAACAGTGGGTAGGTCGACACCTGAAATAGGTCGACATGGTCATGAGGTCAATGTGGAAACGGTCGACATGGAAAAAGGTCGACATGAGGTTTATGTTTCCATTTTTTGGGGTGTTGTTTTCTTCGGAAACTGACCGGGAACCCTAATTAGTGTGCCGTGTCTCCTTGCATGTCTCGGATACCGAAAATTCTATCTGCGAAAACAGGGATGGTATTGAGGGGTTAAAATAAATATTATCCTAAGGTATAGCAATTTCCTAATTATTGAAAATGTAATGAAATGTTAAGAAGGTATGAGTCTTGGCACACATAGGGCCTTACTTTTTTCTTTTGACTATAAAAAACATTACAATAATACAAAAGAAGATAGTTCTAATATATTCTTTGTATTTTTCATATACTTTATACAGTCAAAACTATGATTTACAAGTTAGTATGACAGGAAAGGCTCTGCCTCACCAGTCTCACCCCAGTTTGACAGAGTCTGGACTGTGAAGAGATCGTCCAACAGACGCAACGGCTATGTGGTATAATCTGATGGTGTTTGTATGAGTGCAACAGGCGCCACCTCCTACAGATTTGTGAGCCAACACTTCTACCTCACCTGAGTGTGTCAGAACACCCAGAGCCGACCATAGGCATAGGCAAACTAGGCTATTGCCTAGGGTATTTAATATGCCTAGGAGCATCAGCAGCTTCTGCTGATTAAAATGATATGCGGCATGCCTATATTCTGTGTGTAGCATTTCATATGCAGATACAGCCACAGTCTCACACGGTATATAGGCATGCTGCATATCATTTTAATCAGCAGAAGCTGCTTGTGCATCCTAGCCACATAGCAATAAAAAAAGGTGCTCGACGTTAGCATTGAGGCAAGATTTATGAGGACACATCTGTAGCCAAGCAGAGGTCACAGTGTTAATGGCAGTGTGAGTGCTGTGTCCATGTGAGTGGGTTGGTTGTGCAGTAGTGTTCAGAATATGTGTAAGGAGCTTTATGTTTGTCATGTAAAAATGCATTAATAATGTGCAAGGGGCACTTTGTGTGTCATTATGTGTATAAGGGCATTAATAATGTGCGGCATATGTGTAAGGGACATTATGTGTAAAAGGGCATTCATAAAGGTTGTCATAATGTGTAAGGCGCATTATGTTTATAAGGCCATTAATAATGTGTCTCATATGTGTAAGTGGCAAAGCTGTGTGGCATTATGTGCATAAGGTGCTCTACTATGTGGCGTTGCGAATAGAAAGGTCACTATTGTGTCGTCTAATCTGAATAAAGAGCAATACGGTGTGGTGTAATGTGAATAAGGAGCAATTCAGTGTGATGTAATGTGAATAAGGGGCTCTACTGTAAGGAGTAACATTTATAAGGTAAAGTGATACTACTGTGGGATGTAAAATTAATTATGGACACAATTGCATGATCAAATGTGAATAAAGTTGCAGTACTGTGTGGAATAATTGGGGTTTGTCAAAGTCGAAAAATATCATGATTCACATGCCTTGTACTAACCCCATGCACATGCCCGCTGCACGTGCACCTGGTCTGCGGTGAGTGCGCATGTCCGCAAATTGCGTAAGATCGCTCCGGCGATCACGCGCGTGTTATGCGCATTTACGGTAGAGTTTGTGAGCGTGTAGCGGGCGACTCGATCGTAACATATTTAACCTATATAGTGTGTTTTATAGTGATTATTTCCCTTAGCAATGACAGTAAAAATGTTTAGTTTAAATGGTTTGTGGACATGGGGATTCCTCTTTGCATGATATGAAGGGTCAGACAAAGGTTGAATGGTGGTGTTTAGTATCTAACTGAAGAGTATTTTAATAGTAACATTTCAGTGTTGGTTAGGAAGAGATTGTTCGCTGCTGCGTATAGTTATGTTTAAAAGTAGTTTATAGACATTCACTGTATTTGCAATTCATTACACATGCAGGGGGGAATCCAGAGGATACCTCCCACCTGGGCAGTTGGAGAAGGACACAGCCCATCTGTTTAAACCCACCTATGACCTTTTGTTATAATGCAGAGACACATTCATGTGTCCAATAAACAATGAGATTGTAGGGACCATTGTATTGTACTGTAGGATGTGCATATAAAGACCACCATAGCTAGACCAGCAATCACTTCTCTCTACAAAGGTTTTCATGGTGAAAAGCTGAGGGCTGGTTTCCAGATAGCGCCTGCGAGTCATTCCCACGTGTGTAAGTTTCTCTGTGGCCATTTAGTTACTCTGTGTGTAAGCAATTGTTCTCTTTTTGTTATCCTTTAAGTTTTTGCCATTTATTCTCTTTCTGTTTATGTGTATTTGCGATCGTTCGCTATTGTTTATATTTCTGTTTAGTTATTCTGTTAGAGGTATTAATGTTAGGTCTGTAGTGTATAAGCTGTAACTGTTTTCTTTTCCCTTTTACATACTAAAATCATCTAGAAAGGTGTTGGAACCTTATCAAGCATTGTGTGTTTCACCAGTTATTATAAAGGGTTTCTGAGCGTCTTAATCGCTCAAACAGCTTTCATATTATCAGGGTTAACCAGTGTTACATCATTGCAGTATCTCAGTACTGAGGTTTACAGTATAAGCATATTCTGTGTTTAAGGTTTAAAAGGTTATTAACTGTGTGTATGCTCGCTGTGTGTATTCCGTACACCCAGCGCAGCGTGTGTACGTAACTTGCGTACCACGTGCGAGGTCTTTGTACGCAAATAGCGTACGAAGTGTGTAGCACGTGCACGTGGTTTAGCGGCCATTACGGCTTCACGGTATTAGTAAATAGCTTATGTTAAAAGGTAGATATTTAGCTTTATCAGGTTACTATTGTGTGGCCATGCCCCTTGCCAGCAAAAACACACCCCTTTTTGGGGCTGTGCTCCAAATGTGCGAACTATTCTTATTTAAAATATAGGGGGGTACAAACACCAAAATAAGGACTGTGGGTGAGGGGTGATGGTGCTGGGAAAGAGGTGCAAGCTCAGAGGCGGAACCAGCGGTGGTGCTAGGGGGCACCAGCCAAAATTTTGCCTAGTGCATCATATTGGTTAGGGCCGGCTCTGAGAACACCCGTCATCATGGACAATAAGTCCCCTGAAGAAGCACCTATTGGGGTGCAGGACAAACCCATGCCCCTGCCCAATAGTGAGCTTATTTATACACCGAACATACCACTAGCCCTTTTCTTTGTTACAAGGTCTGGGAGAATTTCCAGGCCCAATTCAATTTATATTTTTGTTTATATTGTTCAAATTTTGTTTATATTTTTCCAATTTTTGTTTATATTTGTTCTTTGTTGCATACTGTCCCCGCATCCAACACCTGCCGCACTGTCTTACACCCACAAACCTGTTTTTGTTATTTATGTTTAAAAAGGGGTTGCAGATAAATAGTATGCTGTATGTAGATGGAATGATGTTACATCGTTGCCATCCACTTTTTCATACAGGAAGTGTCGCTGCAGTCATTGTTCTGCAAGACTACAGTGAGTAAAGACACACTTCTGCAGCTCTCTAGTTTTCTGTGGTGATATCCACAAAGACCACTTTGCAGAAACATTCTACAAAAAAAAAAAATGCACTAGATTGTTATCTGAATTACAGATTTTTGAAATAATGGAACAACAATATTTAACAAATCTCAAAAGATCAACTATTGCAGAAACAAACAGGTGATTTGCTTAATGAAAACAAAGCTTACCCAGAATATATTTTAATTTCAGTTTATGCAGAAAACTCTAAAATTGATACAGAAGTTCTTTTCAAATACCAAATGAACAGCTAATTGCATTCAGGCAGGGCCGGTGCAAGGATCCTCAGCTCCCTAGGCAAATCTTCGGGGACACCCCCACCCCCCATCCCAAATACACAGTCCCTTAAGTGAAAAAGTGTGGGGGCGCCATCTTATATATTTCACAGCCACCGCCTGATAAAGAAGCAGCACTGCAAACTATAATTTTGCACCCTCCTTTAACTCATAAAGGAACAGCGTGCTGCAAAAAAGGGTGTGTGGTCTCACAAGAAAGGGTGAGGGTAGGGACACTGAGGGGGGTTAGAGGGAGGGTGAGGGCAGGGACGCTGAGGGGGAGACAGAGGGAGGGTTAGGGTAGGGACACTGAGGGGGGTTAGAGGGAGGGTGAGGGCGGGGACGCTGAGGGATAGACAGAGGGAGGGTGAGGACAGGGACACTGAGGGGGGTTAGAGGGTGGGTGAGGGCACGGACGCTGAGGGGGAGACATAGGGAGGGTGAGGGTAGGGACACTGAGGGGGGTTAGAGGGAGGGTGAGGGTAGGGACACTGAGGGGGGTTAGAGGGAGGGTGAGGGTAGGTACACTGAGGGGGAGTTAGAAGGGGGTTGAGGGTAGGACGCTAACGCGGGTTAGAGGGAGGGTGAGGATAGGGACGCTGAGGGGGATTAGAGGGTGGGTGAGGGCAGGGATGCTGAGGGGGGTTAGAGGGAGGGTGAGGGCAGGGACGCTGAGGGGGGGACAGAGGGAGGGTGAGGGTAGGAACACTGAGGGGGGTTATAGGGAGGGTGGGGGTAGGGAGACTGAGGGGGGTGAGGGGGAGGGCAGTGACGTTGAGGGGGAGTTAGAGGGAAGGTGAGGGCGGGGACGCTGAGGGGGGGTTAGAGGGAGGGTGACGGTAGGGACGCTGATGGGGGTTAGAGGGAGGGTGAGGGCAGGGGCGATGACAGGGAGTTAGAGGGAGGGTGAGGGTAGGGACGCTGATGGGGTTAAAGGGACGGTGATGGTCGGGACGCTGACTGGGAGTCAATGGGAGGGTGGGGGCATGTGTACATAGGATGCAGTAATCTGTGTACCGTCCTAAGACATACTTTTCCTGACATATGCCTTCTGTGGAATTTTATTTAAAATGATGTGTATATAAATATATGTGTGTATGTGTAACATTAAAAAATATAGCTCTATTAAAATAAACAAATGCTTTAAATCTATGTGTCAATTAAACTTAATATGTAGTCTATATGCAATGCAGAGAGCCCCCGACTGTCACTTACCTGATAAAGGCTGAAGCAGTGCCTCCTCTCCATTTAAGGGACAGGCAGCTGTCACACGTGGCTCTCTATCTCTGATGTCTCGTCTCCACCTCCTGGTTATTGCGTGCCGCTCCTCCTCGGTTAGTCTTTGCAGGGGGAGGGTCAGGCTTTGCTCTTGGTGTGACATCATCATGTCACACCAAGCAGCTACCCGTGCTACCCAGCGCAATTGGGAGGCGGAGCTCGGGACGGGACTCAGAGCTGCTAGTCTCCTCCTGGATTTGACAGGGCGGGCGGCGACAGTGGAAGTATATTTAAAATTTCTGTTATATGGCCAATGGGTGGTCCCGGCCCGGTGCACACCTGGACCCCCTTTAGTGTCGCCGGGCACGGTCACCGAGAGAGGGGGAGAGGCGGGACGCGCTCTACATGCTGCTGGTGCCGCTACTCACTGCCTGACATTCAGTGAAGGGCAGAGGCTGCGGCGGCTACAGTGCACATCAGCAAGGTAGCAGAGCAGGGAGAGCGCCTCCCTGCTTTGCAGACCTTGCTGAGCGATCAGCCGGTGGTTGGAGAAGTACTGGCCGCTGCTGTAAATCTTGCCATCCCGAGTGAAGGTGCCGCCCCCGTCCTCTAGCAGCTCTTCTCCTTACACGACTTGTCAGCGTAGCTAGGGAGCGGATCTTCTTCCTGGTCATCGCGGCAGCAGGGAAGGGGGAGAGTGAGCGGTGCAGGAGGGGGAGGTGGGTGTGGACAGGACCCGGACATCCAACACCGGGTGGACAGGGAGCGGGCGCCTCGCATACCCCACAGCGCACATCCTGTGACATACTGTACTGCACTCCACTCAGCACCGCCCTCCAAGTGCCGGCGCCCATAGGCAGCTGCCTAAAGCTGCCTAATGGTAGCGCCGGCCCTGCATTTAGGGCCTTATTCAGGTTTCTTAGCAAACAAACAAAAAAGACATACTAATGTGCAGAGAGATTTGGATTTGGGTGGGTTATATTGTCTCTGTGCAGGGTAAATAATGACTTTCTTTTTACACTGCAAATTATACAGTATTTCAGTGTGAACACACCCCACCCAAATCTAACTCTCTCTGCACATGTTACATCTGCCCCACCTGCAGTGCTACATTGTTTTGCCCATTAGTGTACTTTTTTGATTTGCTAGCAAACCTGAATAACCCCCTTAGTTTAGACATTTTCTAAACCTATTGGATGCTTCACTTATTGAAGAAATAGCTGTATCACTTAGGAATTCATCAAACATGGGGGGGTCATTCCGAGTTGATCGCTCGCTAGCAGTTTTTTAGAAGCCATGCAAACGCTATGCCGCCTCCCACTGGGAGTGTATTTTAGCTTAGCAGAAGTGCGAATGAAAGGATCGCAGGGCGGCTACAAATTATTTTTGTGCAGTTTCAGAGTAGCTTCAGACCTACTCAGCTCTTGCGATCACTTCAGACTATTCAGTTCCTGTTTTGATGTCACGAACACGCCCTGCGTTTGCCCAGCCATGCCTGCGTTTTTCCTGGCACGCCTGCATTTTTTCAAACACTCCCTGAAAACGGTCAGTTGACACCCAGAAACACCCAGCAGTGCGACTGAAATGCTTCGCTAGACCTTGTGTGAAACTACATCGTTCACTGTAATAGTACGACGCGCGTGCGCATTGCGCCGCATACGCATGCGCAGAAGTGCCTTTTTTTGCCTTATCACTGCGCAGTGAACGAAAGCAGCTAGCGATCAACTCGGAATGACCCCCATAGCTGTTCCAACTTCCCATCTACTGTCACACACAATAAATATAGTTTTACTGTTTTTTTCTCTGACGTCCTAGTGGATGCTGGGGACTCCGTCAGGACCATGGGGAATAGCGGCTCCGCAGGAGACAGGGCACAAAAGTAAAAGCTTTAGGATCAGGTGGTGTGCACTGGCTCCTCCCCCTATGACCCTCCTCCAAGCCTCAGTTAGATTTTTGTGCCCGGCCGAGAAGGGTGCAATCTAGGTGGCTCTCCTAAAGAGCTGCTTAGAGTAAAAGTTTTGTTAGGTTTTTTATTTTCAGTGAGTCCTGCTGGCAACAGGCTCACTGCATCGAGGGACTTAGGGGAGAGAAGTGAACTCACCTGCGTGCAGGATGGATTGGCTTCTTAGGCTACTGGACACCATTAGCTCCAGAGGGAGTCGGAACACAGGTCTCACCCTGGGGTTCGTCCCGGAGCCGCGCCGCCGACCCCCTTGCAGATGCCGAAAAGTGAAGAGGTCCAGAAACCGGCGGCAGAAGACTTTTCAGTCTTCATAAGGTAGCGCACAGCACTGCAGCTGTGCGCCATTGTTGTCAGCACACTTCATAGCAGCGGTCACTGAGGGTGCAGGGCGCTGGGGGGGGCGCCCTGGGCAGCAATGATAGTACCTTATTCTGGCTAAAAATACATCACATATAGCCCCTGGGGGCTATATGGATGTATTTAACCCCTGCCAGGTCTCAGAAAAACGGGAGAAGAAGCCCGCCGAAAAGGGGGCGGGGCCTATTCTCCTCAGCACACAGCGCCATTTTCCCTCACAGAAATGCTGGTGGGAAGGCTCCCAGGCTCTCCCCTGCACTGCACTACAGAAACAGGGTTAAAACAGAGAGGGGGGGGCACTTATTTGGCGATATGACTATATATATTAAAATGCTATAAGGGAAAAACACTTATATAAAGGTTGTCCCTGTATAATTATAGCGTTTTTGGTGTGTGCTGGCAAACTCTCCCTCTGTCTCCCCAAAGGGCTAGTGGGGTCCTGTCCTCTATCAGAGCATTCCCTGTGTGTGTGCTGTGTGTCGGTACGTGTGTGTCGACATGTATGAGGACGATGTTGGTGAGGAGGCGGAGCAATTGCCTGTAATGGTGATGTCACTCTCTAGGGAGTCGACACCGGAATGGATGGCTTATTTAAGGAATTACGTGATAATGTCAACACGCTGCAAGGTCGGTTGACGACATGAGACGGCCGGCAAACCAATTAGTACCTGTCCAGGCGTCTCAAACACCGTCAGGGGCGTTAAAACGTCCTTTTACCTCAGTCGGTCGACACAGACACAGACACGGACACTGACTCCAGTGTCGACGGTGAAGAAACAAACGTATTTTCCTTTAGGGCCACACGTTACTTGTTAAGGGCAATGAAGGAGGTGTTACATATTTCTGATACTACAAGTACCACAAAAAAGGGTATTATGTGGAGTGTGAAAAAACTACCTGTAGTTTTTCCTGAATCAGATAAATTAAATGAAGTGTGTGATGATGCGTGGGTTTCCCCCGATAGAAAATTATTGGCGGTATACCCTTTCCCGCCAGAAGTTAGGGCGCGTTGGGAAACACCCCTTAGGGTGGATAAGGCGCTCACACGCTTATCAAAACAAGTGGCGGTACCGTCTCCAGATAGGGCCGCCCTCAAGGAGCCAGCTGATAGGAGGCTGGAAAATATCCTAAAAAGTATATACACACATACTGGTGTTATACTGCGACCAGCGATCGCCTCAGCCTGGATGTGCAGCGCTGGGGTGGCTTGGTCGGATTCCCTGACTGAAAATATTGATACCCTTGACAGGGACAGTATTTTATTGACTATAGAACATTTAAAGGATGCATTTCTATATATGCGAGATGCACAGAGGGATATTTGCACTCTGGCATCAAGAGTAAGTGCGATGTCCATATCTGCCAGAAGTTGTTTATGGACACGACAGTGGTCAGGTGATGCAGATTCCAAACGGCACATGGAAGTATTGCCGTATAAAGGAGAAAAAGACAACGTCTTTTCAGCCTCAGTCCTTTCGTCCCCATAAGGGCAAGCGGGCAAAAGGCCAGTCATATCTGCCATGGGATAGAGGAAAGGGAAGAAGACTGCAGCAGGCAGCCCATTCCCAGAAACAGAAGCCCTCCACCGCTTCTGCCAAGTCCTCAGCATGACGCTGGGGCCGTACAAGCGGACTCAGGTGCGGTGGGGGGGGTCGTCTCAAGAGTTTCAGCACGCAGTGGGCTCACTCGCAAGTGGACCCCTGGATCCTACAAGTAGTATCCCAAGGGTACAGATTGGAAATTCGAGACGTCTCCCCCTCGCAGGTTCCTGAAGTCTGCTTTACCAACGTCTCCCTCCGACAGGGAGGCAGTAGTGGAAACAATTCCCAAGCTGTATTCCCAGCAGGTGATAATCAAAGTACCCCTCCTACAACAAGGAAAGGGGTATTATTCCACACTATATTGTGGTACTGAAGCCAGACGGCTCGGTGAGACCTATTCTAAATCTGAAATAGTTGAACACTTACATACAAAGGTTCAAATCAAGATGGAGTCACTCAGAGCAGTGATAGCGAACCAGGAAGAAGGGGACTATATGGTGTCCCGGGACATCAGGGATGCTTACCTCCATGTCCCAATTTGCCCTTCTCACCAAGGGTACCTCAGGTTCGTGGTACAGAACTGTCACTATCAGTTTCAGACGCTGCCGGTTGGATTGTCCACGGCACCCCGGGTCCTTACCAAGGTAATGGCCGAAATGATGATTCTTCTTCAAAGAAAATGGACGATCTCCTGATAGGGGCAAGGTCCAGAGAACAGTTGGAGGTCGGAGTAGCACTATCTCAAGTAGTTCTACGACAGCACGGGTGGATTCTAAATATTCCAAAACCGCAGCTGTTTCCGACGACACGTCTGCTGTTCCTAGGGATGATTCTGGACACAGTCCAGAAAAAGGTGTTTCTCCCGGAGAAGAAAGCCAGGGAGTTATCCGAGCTAGTCAGGAACCTCCTAAAACCAGGAAAAGTGTCAGTGCATCATTGCACAAGGGTCCTGGGAAAAATGGTGGCTTCTTACGAAGCGATTCCATTCGGTAGATTTCACGCAAGAACTTTTCAGTGGGATCTGCTGGAAAAATGGTCCGGATCGCATCTTCAGATGCATCAGCGGATAACCCTGTCTCCAAGGACAAGGGTGTTTCTTCTGCGGTGGCTGCAGAGTGCTCATCTACTAAAGGGCCGCAGACTCGGCATTCAGGACTGGGTCCTGGTGACCACGGATGCCAGCCTGAGAGGCTGGGGAGCAGTCACACAGGGAAAATATTTCCAGGGAGTGTGATCAAGTCTGGAGACTTTTCTCCACATAAATATACTGGAGCTAAGGGCAATTTACAATGTTCTAAGCTTAGCAAGACCTCTGCTTCAAGGTCAGCCGGTATTGATCCAGTGGGACAACATCACGGCAGTCGCCCACGTAAACAGACAGGGCGGCACAAGAAGCAGGAGGGCAATGGCAGAAACTGCAAGGATTCTTCGCTGGGCGAAAAATCATGTGATAGCACTGTCAGCAGTGTTCATTCCGGGAGTGGACAACTGGGAAGCAGACTTCCTCAGCAGGCACGACCTCCACCCGGGAGAGTGGGGACTTCATCGGGAAGTATTCCACATGATTGTGAACCGTTGGGAAAGACCAAAGGTGGACATGATGGCGTCCCGCCTGAACAAAAAACTGGACAGGTATTGCGCCAGGTCAAGAGACCCTCAAGCAATATCTGTGGACGTTCTGGTAACACCGTGGGTGTACCAGTCGGTGTATGTGTTCCCTCCTCTGCTTCTCATAACCAAGATACTGAGAATTATAAGACGTAGAGGAGTAAGAACTATACTCGTGGCTCCGGATTGGCCAAGAAGGACGTGGCACCCGGAACTTCAAGAAATGCTCACAGAGGACTCATGGCCTCTGCCGCTAAGAAGGGACTTGCTTCAGCAAGTACCAGGTCTGTTCCAAGACTTACCGTTGCTGCGTTTGACGGCATGGCGGTGGAACGCCAGATCCTAAGGGAAAAAGGCATTCCGGAAGAGGTCATTCCTACCCTGGTCAAAGCCAGGAAGGAGCTGACCGCAAAACATTATCACCACATGTGGCGAAAATATGTTGCGTGGTGTGAGGCCAGGAAGGCCCCACGAAGAAATTTCAACTCGGTCGATTCCTGCATTTCCTGCAAACAGGAGTGTCTATGGGCCTCAAATTGGGGTCCATTAAGGTTCAAATTTCGGCCCTGTCAATTTTCTTCCAGAAAGAATTGGCTTCAGTTCCTGAAGTCCAGAAGTTTGTCAAGGGAGTATTGCATATACAACCCCCTTTTTGTGCCTCCAGTGGCACTGTGGGATCTCAACGTAGTTCTGGGATTCCTCAAATCACATTTTAAACCGCTCAAATCTGTGGATTTGAAATATCTCACATGAAAAGTGACCATGCTGTTGGCCCTGGCCTCGGCCAGGCGAGTGTCAGAATTGGCGGCTTTGTCTCACAAAAGCCATATCTGATTGTCCATTCGGACAGGGCAGAGCTGCGGACTCGTCCCCAGTTTCTTCCTAAGGTGGTGTCAGCGTTTCACCTGAACCAGCTTATTGTGGTACCTGCGGCTACTAGGGACTTGGAGGACTCCAAGTTGCTAGATGTTGTCAGGGCCCTGAAAATATAGGTTTCCAGGACGGCTGGAGTCAGGAAAACTGACTCGCTGTTATCCTGTATGCACCCAACAAACTGGGTGCTCTTGCTTCTAAGCAGACGATTGCTCGTTGGATTTGTAGCACATTTCAACTTGCACATTCTGTGGCAGGCCTGCCACAGCCTAAATCTGTCAAGGCCCATTCCACAAGGAAGGTGGGCTCATCCTGGGCGGCTGCCCGAGGGGTCTCGGCATTACAACTCTGCCGAGCAGCTACGTGGTCGGGGGAGAACACGTTTGTAAAATTCTACAAATTTGATACCCTGGCTAAAGAGGACCTGGAGTTCTCTCATTCGGTGCTGCAGAGTCATCCGCACTCTCCCGCCCGTTTGGGAGCTTTGGTATAATCCCCATGGTCCTGACGGAGTCCCCAGCATCCACTAGGACGTCAGAGAAAATAAGATTTTACTTACCGATAAATCTATTTCTCGTAGTCCGTAGTGGATGCTGGGCGCCCATCCCAAGTGCGGATTGTCTGCAATACTTGTACATAGTTATTGTTACAAAAATCGGGTTATTATTGTTGTGAGCCATCTTTTCAGAGGCTCCGCTGTTATCATGCTGTTAACTGGGTTCAGATCACAGGTTGTACAGTGTGATTGGTGTGGCTGGTATGAGTCTTACCCGGGATTCAAAATCCTTCCTTATTGTGTACGCTCGTCCGGGCACAGTATCCTAACTGAGGCTTGGAGGAGGGTCATAGGGGGAGGAGCCAGTGCACACCACCTGATCCTAAAGCTTTTACTTTTGTGCCCTGTCTCCTGCGGAGCCGCTATTCCCCATGGTCCTGACGGAGTCCCCAGCATCCACTACGGACTACGAGAAATAGATTTATCGGTAAGTAAAATCTTATTATTTATTGGCAATTTTCGAATGTTGTATACAGTATGTTCTTATATTGTAAAAAGTGTCTTCGTAGATTGCATATCTTCTTATGTTGTTAATGGTATCTTATATTGTATGTCTTAGTTTGTTTATACTGTATATTCTTATGTTGTTTTCGGTATCTTTTGTTGCAAATTTTCTTTTGTTGCATAAAGTATCTTCTAATGCTGCATATCTTCTTATGTTGTATACAGTGTCTTCTCATGTTGTATATATTATGTTTTATACTGTATCTTCTTAGGTTGTATACAGTATCTTATATTGCATATCTTCTTATGTTGTATACAGTGTCTTCTCATGTTGTATATATTATGTTTTATACTGTATCTTCTTAGGTTGTATACAGTATCTTATATTGCATATTTTCTTATGTTGAATAAAGTATATTCTAATGTTGCATATCTTCTTATATTGTATATATTCTTATGTTTTATACTGTGTCTTCCTATGTAGCACACTGGGGGTAATTCCAAGTTAATCGCAGCAGGAAATTTTTTAGCAGTTAGGCAAAACCATGTGCACTGCAGGGGGGACAGATATAACATTTGCAGAGAGAATTAGATTTGGGTGGGTTATTTTGTTTCTGTGCAGGGTAAATACTGGCTGCTTTATTTTTACACTGCAATTTAGATTGCAGATTGAACTCACCACACCCAAATCTAACTCTCTCTGCAAATGTTATATCTGCCTCCCCTGCAGTGCACATGGTTTTGCCCAACTGCAAAAAAAAAAATTCTGCTGCGATCAACTTGGAATTAACCCCAGTGTACTGTATCTTATGTTGCATGTTTTCTTATGTTGCATAAAGTATCTTATAATGCTGCATATCTTATGTTGTATACAGTATCTTCTTAGGTTGCATATCTTCTTATGTTCTACAGTATATATTCTTATGTTTTTAAAAGTATCTTCCTGTTCTTATGTTGTATATCTTCAACAGCAAAATAGGCACATGGCAGTATGGACGGCGTAATGGTTAGCATTACTGCCTCACAGTACTGAGGTCATGGGTTCAATTCCCACCATGGCCCTAATTGTGTGGAGTTTGTATATTCTCCCCGTGCTTGCATGGGTTTCCTCTGGGTACTCCGGTTTCCTCCCACAATACAAAAATATACAGGTAGGTTAATTTGTTCCCAACTAAAATTAACCCTGTTGTGTGTGGTAAGGTATAGATTGTTAGCTCTCATGGGGCAGGGACTGATGTGAATGGTGAAATATTCTCTGTAAAGAGCTGTGGAATATGTGTGCGCTATACTTTGGAAGGTGTGTGACAACAGAATAGTACCAAATCACATTACACCGCTCAATAGTGTCTATTATTCACATTACACCACACAGTAGTACCCCTTAAACACATTATGCCACACAATAGAGCCCCTTATCCATGTTATACTATGGTGGAGTACCTTATACACATCACACTATGGTAGAGCCAGGCGCTATGGAAGTAGCTGTATTTAACTATTTACTTGTTTAATTCAAATAAATTGGAAACACTATATATATCCCAACTGACCTGATCTCACAACCCCCAATTCCTCAATGAAAATAAAGCCCCAAATGTGCCCCCCCCCCCCCCACACACACACACAGAGAGACCTCATAACCCCTCCAATCTCTGAATGAATATTATGCCCCAAAACTGACCCCCCCAGACAGGGTCGGACTGGCCGACAGGGGTACAAGGGAAACTACCAGTGGGCCCTACTGCCTGAGGGCCCACTACTTCCTCTAGGGATCAGGTTCCAGACTGTGCACTTGTATTATACATGGTAGATAGGTTGCATACACTGCACAAGACTATTGTGCATTTCAAGCCTCGGTGGTGGCTGACCACACCCCGTTTGTAGACTGGCCACACCCCATTTGTAGACTGGCCACACCCCTAAGTATGGGCCCCTAGCACTGCATTCCTTGGAGGGCCCTTCATAGCCCAGTCCGACACTGCCCCCAGATCTCATAATCTCTCAATTCCCCAAATGTGACCCCCCCACAGACCTAAAACCCCCCAAACTCTCAATGAAAATAATTCACCAAAATTGCCCCCCCAATTTTATAATCTCCCATTGCCTCAATGAAGATAATACCCTAGATATGCTATCCCAGACCTGATAATCCCATCATGCTTCAATGAAAATAATGTTCCAGAAGAGAGAGCTGTGCTGAAGCAGCCTGAGGGGCAGAGAGAGGTAGTGAGGCAGCCTTATACCACTTTTCAGACTTATGACTCGGCAATGTCCCTGCTCTAAAAATTCCAAGGTTTTTGCTCAAGACCCCCTTTCACACTATACCTAAGACCTGGGAAATTCCCGGGTCATCCCCTTTCAGGCATAACCCTGGTCTGCCCTGGCATTCTACAAGCCAGGGCTGCTAGGCTGCTGTCATACACACACGTCACACTCATACACACACATAGATGTCACACTCAAACAATCACACACCCCTTCTAAAACCAGCTGCTTCTCCCTGCAGCATGGAGCACAGCCCTCTCCTGGCAACACGAAGCACAGCCCCCTTCCACTAACATGGAGCATAGACCCCTCCCGGCAGCTCCGCCCCCAAGCAGCCCCGAACAGCCTATCAGAGGCATGTAAGTGCGACCCAGGAGTAAAATCCCTGGCTGCACCATTCACACTTAACCCAGGTTGTTTACCCGGGACAAAAGTCCTGGGAAAATCCCTGGTCAATACCAGGGGTGCCGACCCGTGTTGGTACCTTTCAGACATATAGAAATCCTCGGTTGCCTCTGGCGTGCTCTGTTCCCTACCAAGTCTCTGAGTCTGAGTCACTGTGTTGTGCCGCTCTGCTTCTCTTCCTGCTGCTCTGCGGCTGCTAGTACAGTGGCATGTGGGAAGGGGGTGGGGGGGGTGGGGGGGGGGTGGGGGTGGCGGGAGGCTCTTGAGGCACCCTCGCTACACCCCTGCTCTTATGTTGTATAAATTTGTATGTTGCATATCTTCTTATGCTGTGCAGTATATAGTATCTTATCTTCTTATGTTGTATATCTTTGTTAATGTCAATACTGATTACAATAAGTTGGGCTTTCCACTTGTACAGTAAACATCACATTGCAAGAATGTAGAAGAAATATTCTTTTTTTCCCCAAAATATATTTTATTGAGGTTTTGAACAAACAGTAATATGTAACATAAAGAAGAAAGACAGAGCCACATATAAATGAGAAAGAGCATATAGCCAGAACAATATGAGGCTATGATGGCTAGTCTTAAATTATACCTCAAATTTTCCATTTTCTAACATACATAACATAGATATCAGAAAGTTGACCATTGTAGAACACAATAAAATGAAAGAAAAATAAGAAGAGAAAAACTTCTAAAGAGCTATAACAGGTCTGACATAACAATAAGAATCTAAACATATGATAGCATCCTTCTACGCGAGGGACGCATAACACAAACAATAAACAAACAAAAAACAGTATCTGCCGGAGCCAGGGGACCGTCTACCCATCCATGGAGAAATCATCAAAGCAAGAAAAAATACAAAAGATGGAGATCTAAGAAGAAGTAAGGAGGGAATGGAGAAGAGCAAGAGGAGAAGGAAAAAAAAAAGGGGGAGAAGGAGGAGATTAAAAAGAGTGGAAGTTTACGGGAGGGAAACAGGAGGTCTATGATCCAGGAGTTGGTGACAGTACCATGTGGTGCAGTGGAAGCTTTGTTGAATAGCAAGTTTTGTGGAGGTGGGTAGTGTGTGGATGAACTTACCCCAGCATTGAAATAATGCGGGAGTCAAAATTTCCTTATCAATAGATGTCTCTAACCAGTCCATTGTAAAGAGAAAAAGTAATCTAGAGGTCGCCATGGAGAAGAAATATTCTTAAATGTTTCCAGGCATAGAGGATTTCAAGTAATATTTGATGTCAACATGCTAGTAACCCCTGAGAATTGCCTATAATAGGACTTGAGCATATTACATATACAAAAAGAAGGGATGAAAGGTTTCATCTTCTGTAAACAAGGAAGCTAATTAGATCTTTATGCTATGATATAGAGTCATTGCAGTTCAAATAACATTACACTTGCCCTGTATGTTTTAAAAATTCAGGGGTGCAGTTGTTAAAACCTAAAAGCACACTGCTGTACACTGTAAAATATAGGGGTGTTGCTGTTCAAATAACATTACACTGGCCCTGTATGTTTTAAAAATTCAGGGGTGTAGTGAAAATCAATGTATACTGGCCCTGACTTGTATGCTGTAATTATTCTAGGGTACAGTGAAAATCAATGTACACTGACCCTGTCTTGTATGCTGTAATTATTCTAGGGTACAGTGAAAATCAATGTACACTGGCCCTGTCTTGTATGCTGTAATTATTCTAGGGTGCAGTGAAAATCAATGTACACTGGCCCTGTCTTGTATGCTGTAATTATTCTAGGGTGCAGTGAAAATCAATGTACACTGGCCTTGTCTTGTATGATGTACAATTACAGGGGTGTTGTGAAAATACAGGGGTGCTGGCACTGTCTGCGGTTGCGATGTCTAGGCCTGACCTTCACAACACTGTATGGGAAGAGGAAGCTCTTACCACCATTTGCACGCCCCCTGCAAGTGCTGGTAGGAACACCGCCAGTCCAGTTGCTGATATTGAGATTGAGGATGTCACTGTAGAAGTACACCAGGATGAGGAGGATATGGGTGTAGCTGGCGCTGTGGAGGAAGTTGACTATGAGGATTCTGATGGTAATGTGGTTTGTTTGAATAAGGCACCAGTGGAGACAGTTGTTGGCCATGGGATGAAAAAGCCCATTGTGATGCCTGGGCAAAATACCAAAAAAGCCACCTCTTCAGTGTGGAATTATTTCTCCACAAATCCAGACAACAGTTGTCAAGCCATCTGTTGTCTTTGTCAATCCATAATAAGTAGGGATAAGGACATGAACCACCTAGGAACATCTTCCCTTATATGTCACCTGCAGCGCATTCATCATAAGTCATTGTCAAGTTCAGAAACTTTGGGTAATAGAATAAGCTGTGGTTCTCAAACTCGGTCCACAGGACCCCACACGGTTCATGTTTTCCATGTCACCCAGCAACTGCGCTGTGTATCACCAACTGTCACATTTAAAAAATTTACAGAAGTGCAAGATGGAATGCAATGGGTGACAGAAAGAGACCGTGGGTGGCAGAGGACAAGCACAATGTCCTTTGTGGTGTGGAGATCAGGGGGCATGTACCTTGGTGGGGTCAGGAACACAGCGGCCTCTGCTCTGCCTGTATAAGGGGCCCCCAACCGTTATGCTTTCCTCTTTTTGGCACTCGGTTAGACAGTCTCTGACAGTGCCAGTTACATGGGTTGCAAGATGCTTTTAACTCACAGACAGCAGTGAATCAGAAAAAAATGTACAGCTGTCTGTTAATTAGAGGCAGTAAGTGGCTGTGATCATCACCACTGATAGGTGGCAGGACTCCTCTATCAGTCCAGCACACACAAGGTCAGCCCTGCCTCCCTAATGTAAGGGACAGGTCCCTAAGGCAGTGGGTGCCACCCTGCTCTCTGCAATGGGCCATTCATCCGACATTGCTCAAAATGTTCTGCAGGGGGGGTCAGAACTGGGGACTCATTACTGGTCTGGGCAGAACTGGCCCCTTAAGGGCCCCATACACTAGAACGATTTGTCTGAGGCTGAAGTCGGAGGAGATTTCCCTTGAACTCTCTCGGGAGCTTCCCGGGAGTGGGTCCATATTATTTCATATGATTTGGTACATTTTGCATGCGATATGTCATATACAATCCCAGCCATGCCTGCGGGAACCGACATATCACGAGTACAGCACTAGGCGAGCCGATCCGACCCTCACGGGAACGCGTATCTGATCGGAAACATCTCCAAAATGCCCGATTTCTCCCGATATATTGTCCTGAATGCCCTAAATTGGCTGAAATCGGGCATTATTGTTCTAGTGCAATGCACCTGCTGCTCCTATGGGAGTTTCGCCTCTAGAAACTTTTAATGCTAAGTAATAAGTTACTCATAACAGCACAATACATTTTTGGGTCAGAATCAGTGAAAGAAGGATTTCCAACACATTGGATTCTCTCAGTCTCCCAACCCAGGCATTGTCAGAACAGGGAATTGCCCCAATACCAGCCTGATGTATAAGCCTCATAACACAAACATACATGTGATGTAGCTAATGCTAATGACTGTCTGTGTGTGGTCACAGTATGTGTCAGATGTTTCTTTCTGATGACGTTTATCAGTCACCATCTTCCACTGGATAAACTCTGCAAACGTATGTTTTTTCACCGCGGTTTGAGAAATCTGTGTGAATACACGACTTGGCACCTATTCAATATAAATGAAAACTAATTTTCTGGAGATTATTTAAGTACAGTTAAATAAATAAATTCTAAAAATATTTATTTTGTGCCGAAAAGCTGACATACAGCTGTATTTTCCCCCAAAAAGTATTCTTAGTCTTGTCAGCTACACAAGTTCAAGGGAACCATGGAGAGAGCGTGTGATCACAGCGAATTCATACAAGTTTTCTTTGTTTGACCCCTGCACAAAGTAATTAATACCAGAGAAGTCATTAATTAATCCACTCTGGTTTTACAATAACAATCAGGAAATATGAGGCAGAACGAAGGACAATTAAGTGGGATAATGTTCCTCAATTGTCAGAAGGCTGGATAGCGTTCTTAAAGTGCAATAGAATCTGCTTGTAAATACATATTAATAATGTTAATAGTTAAAATATACACAGTAGAAAGAGTCTTTATACCAGGGCATGTGGCCCTCCATTGCTGTGGAACTATACATCCCAGCAAGCGCTGCCACAGTTTTACTATGCTCTAGTAGAAAAATTGTAGCAGGGCATGCAGAGACTACACTACAGTACAATACTTTCAAGTATTTCCATGCATATAACTTTAATTTTTAAGCACTTCCTGGTAAACTAATTAGACTTACAACAGGACAAGCTCCGCCCGCTGTATGTTAAATATGTAAGGTTTGCAGGGATAGGCTGATTCTATTCCAAAGGTCTCCTTGCTTAGCTTTTCACTTTCCTTAGGGCTCCTCCTTTGAGGTAAAAAGTTAAAGATTTTTGCACAACACTTAAGGTCACTGGGAGAGCTGTCGGTACCCTTTACACATCAGGCAACATAAATCCCAACTGTCCTAATATTCGTGGGACAGTCACATTTTTTGGGGACTGTCCCGTCTGTGGCCCGCGGTGGGGTGGGGGCAGTTGGGAAGCTCCCTGTCACTAATAGTGTGGCTGCTGCAGTGGTGAATACCCAGCTTCTATTCACAGGAGGCAGGGAGCATGGCCAGTAGCTCACAGAGCGTTGGCCATGCCCCTATAGTGACAAAAACGGAAGTGTGGCTCCCGATCAGGGCATTCCAGTAAAGCCATGCCCCCTTTACCCAAGGCCATGCCCCCTTACCCAGGATCACGCAGGAGAGTGCCAGGGTCCCGACTTGGACCCTGACAATGTTAAGAGGTATGAAATAAGCAGTTGCTTACTATCAAGCTTCCCTTTAATGCATTTAAGAGTCAAAATATCTATGTCTCCTTTGCTCCTATTGCTCTCTGAGAGGTTTGGCAATGTTAGTACAAGTGACAGGTTAAGCTCTGATAATTGAGACATTATCCCGTCCTGACTGGAAATAGGTTGGTTAAGTACTTATATCTGAAATCTATATATATAAAAGGCAAATACCACTGACTCATCACAAAATCTCCTGAATCATAAAGCTGCACTTCCTCGCCAGTGGCAGTTTTAGAGCCGTCCATTATTCAAATAATGGAGCCACACCCAGCGATGTTTGACAGTGTGGAAGTTGATGTGGGTGGCAGTTGATGTGGCTCCCCTGTTTGAATAGTGGACTGCTCTACAGCTGCCACTGGCAAGGAAGGTCCAGGTACATAGCATTGTGTGTGTCCCCCCTCCCTCCGCAACTTGGTATCGCCGGCACCATGCATTCTTTATAGTCCCAGCTGGGTGACCTGTCTTAACTCTCCTCTGTGAAGGAGGAATTATCTCACTCCTTTTAACCCCTTTGTGGGTGGAATTTTGAAAAGTCCCTTCTTAGTGGGTGCCTACGTCACAATAGCAAGCTTCTGTCCAAAATTCAAGTTCCTAGTCCTCATGGTTTAGGATAATTTGTGATGAGTCAGTGGTATTTGCCTTTTATATAGAGAGAGAGATTATGAACTGTATAACATTGTTTGCATACCAGCCATACCATGATCATCATCTGTGCCAGGGGCCATACTTTGTTAATCATCATAGTGCTTACTGCATAGTAAGAGGTTTAGATGTACTCTTTTGCAAGCCGCTGGATATCAAAACTTTTGACCCAAAATTTAAAGTGCAATGTCAAAATAACAGGGAATTAGCAACTTGCAAAAGGCATGGCTTATTAACTCTAGCAAATAATGTTGCCAGTTTCTGCAGTGTTTCCATATTGCCAAACCTGTCATTTGTGTTTGCATATAGATCACCAGTCATCAGGAAATCTACCTTGACCATGTTTTGTATTGTATGTCTTCAATTCATTCAATTTATTTGTGTGTCTACTTATATCACTCCTAACCTAACAGACACAAAGCATGTATGGATACAATTACAATGAACATGGAGCATCTTAGAATAGTGGCTGCATCATACTTGCAAAACTACAAGAATTTCCTGTAATTTTCTAACCTTTGCATACACAAAAACAAGCTACTGTCCAAATTTCAAGTTCCTAGTCCTTATGGTTCAGGAGATTTTGTGATGAGTCAGTGGTATTTGATATATATATATATATATATATTCAATAGACAGATGAGGCGGCACTCGGAGACTTGAAATCACAGCAAAAGTGTATTAAATGTGGATCCACATTTAATACACTTTTGCTGTGATTTCAAGTCTCCGAGTGCCGCCTCATCTGTCTATTGAATATATACCAGGGCATTAACAATGATATCCCCGCAATCACCCAGTTAAGCGTACCAGATTTAGATGAATAGTCAGCATGAACATCTAATGGTCTTGTATCCAGAAACCTCTCATCAAATCCAGTACACAGGGTAGTTGTAGTATCATTTGACTGATTGCGGGGATATCATTGTTAATCCTGAAGTATTACGCTATGCGGCGATTCCGTCTTCTCTGATTTATAGATGGTGTTGTTGGTGAAGAAACATCCTGACTGACATCTTACTATTAGGCGTGGTTTAAAGATTTCATCCGGTACGCATTTATATTTTCTCAAGTGTCATTTTACACTTTAAAGAACTTACTGCACCATAGGCGCTTGTTCTTCTCCATCCTCTTTTTGCTACAGAATTTATGCCATATACCTTTGGTACACTGAGGAACTGAGCCGCCACCCTGAAGAGTGGAAGGTGCTGACAAAGACTTATTTAAGCCTACAAAACTGTGATATCAGCCAGTTGTGGCTACTCTATTAGCAAATTTATAAATTGTTCAGATAAGGATTTCTCTTTACGGTCGATCCCTAAAGAAGCGCACGAGTCTATACATTTTTTCTATATATATATATATATATAATATATATATATATATATATATATATTCATATTCACTATTAATCAGCCAGTTAGAGAATAAAGACATTTCTGCTACTTACTCATAACAGACAGAAAATGTTGCTACTAACAAATTGAGGGACAGATGACGGAATAAAATGTGTACATCCAACCTTATGTAAAGCTGTATGCATCCTATACCTGCCCCAGAACCGGATTAAGGTTATGGGGGGGGGCCCAGGGCAGTTCAGAGAGTGAGGCCTCCAATATAGAGGTAGGCGGATAATATATATATATATATATATATATATATATATATATATACTGGATAGTGCTGCGCTCAGTCTTTTAGGTGGTATATGGAGTAAATGTCTCAAACTTTGTATTGATACAGTAGCCACTTATGTGGAGAAGCTATGTATATTATTAGGAGTGCGACCTGTAATGTTGCAGAGTATGTATTGATATGTAAAAACTAGTGATGAGCGGGTTCGGTTCCTCGGAAACCGAACCCCCCCGAACTTCACCCATTTTACACGGGTCCGAGGCATACTCGGATTCTCCCGTATGGCTCGGTTAACCCGAGTGTGCCCGAACGTCATCATCCCGCGGTCGGATTCTCGCGAGATTCGTATTCTATATAAGGAGCCGCGCGTCGCCACCATTTTCACTCGTGCATTGGAAATGTTAGGGAGAGGACGTGGCTGGCGTCCTCTCCGTTTATTAAGGTTGCTGCAAATATTTGTGCTTATTGCTTAATTGTGGGGACTGGGGAGCAGCTGTATTATATAGGAGGAGTACAGTGCAGAGTTTTGCTGATCAGTGACCACCAGTTTTATCCGTTCTCTGCCTGAAAAACGCTCCATATCTGTGCTCAGTGTGCTGCATATATCTGTGCTCACACTGCTTTATTGTGGGGACTGGGGACCAGCAGTATTATATAGGAGGAGTACAGTGCAGAGTTTTGCTGACCAGTGACCACCAGTATACGTTGTCTGCCTGAAAAACGCTCCATATCTGTGCTCAGTGTGCTGCAAATATCTGTGCTCACACTGCTTTATTGTGGGGACTGGGAACCAGCAGTATTATATAGGAGGAGTACAGTGCAGAGTTTTGCTGACAGTGACCACCAGTATATATAGCAGTACGGTACAGAAGGCCACTGCTCTACCTACCTCTGTGTCATCAAGTATACTATCCATCTAGATTCTATACCTGTGGTGCATTTTAGTTTTGCAGTTTGCTGACAGTGACCACCAGTATATATAGCAGTACGGTACGGAAGGCCACTGCTCTACCTACCTCTGTGTCGTCAAGTATACTATCCATCTAGATTCTATACCTGTGGTGCATTTTAGTTTTGCAGTTTGCTGACAGTGACCACCAGTATATATAGCAGTACGGTACGGAAGGCCACTGCTCTACCTACCTCTGTGTCATCAAGTATACTATCCATCCATACCTGTGGTGCATTTCAGTTGTGCGCAGTATATATAGTAGTAGGCCATTGCTATTGATACTGGCATATAATTCCACACATTAAAAAATGGAGAACAAAAATGTGGAGGTTAAAATAGGGAAAGATCAAGATCCACTTCCACCTCGTGCTGAAGCTGCTGCCACTAGTCATGGCCGAGACGATGAAATGCCATCAACGTCGTCTGCCAAGGCCGATGCCCAATGTCATAGTAGAGAGCATGTAAAATCCAAAAAACAAAAGTTCAGTAAAATGACCCAAAAATAAAAATTAAAAGCGTCTGATGAGAAGCGTAAACTTGCCAATATGTCATTTACGACACGGAGTGGCAAGGAATGGCGGAGGCCCTCTCCTATGTTCCTCATGACTATGTTTGGGGACTATTTTTTTGAAGTGCCATCCTGTCTGACACTGCAGTGCCACTCCTAGATGGGCCAGGTGTTTGTGTCGGCCAGTTGGGTCGCTTAGCTTAGTCACACAGCTACCTCATTGCGCCTCTTTTTTTCTCTGCATCATGTGCTGTTTGGGGACTATTTTTTTGAAGTGCCATCCTGCCTGACACTGTAGTGCCACTCCTAGATGGGCCAGGTGTTTGTGTCGGCCACTTGTGTCGCTTAGCTTAGTCACACAGCGACCTTGGTGTGCCTCTTTTTTTCTTTGCATCATGTGCTGTTTGGGGACTATTTTTTTGAAGTGCCATCCTGCCTGACACTGCAGTGCCACTCCTAGATGGGCCAGGTGTTTGTGTCGGCCACTTGTGTCGCTTAGCTTAGCCATCCAGCGACCTCGGTGCAAATTTTAGGACTAAAAATAATATTGTGAGGTGTGAGGTGTTCAGAATAGACTGAAAATGAGTGTAAATTATGGTTATTGAGGTCAATAATACTATGGGATCAAAATGACCCCCAAATGCTATGATTTAAGCTGTCTTTGAGGGGTTTTTGTAAAAAAACACCCGAATCCGACAAAAAATTTTCAGGGAGGTTTTGGCAAAACGCGTCTGAAAAACACTGCCGCGGAACCGAATCCAAAACCAAAACACAAAACCCGAAAAATTTCCGGTGCACATCTCTAGTAAAAACCTGGGATGATCCATAATACACTTGGATAAGTGATGGATACTAAAGTAAACTTTTTACTTGTACAGGTGATTAAACCAGCGTGAAAAATAAACAGCAAATAACATATACAACTTGTGGAAAAAAATAATAATAATAATAATGATAATAATAATAAACATAATAAAAATTAATAAACATATCAAAGAAAGAAAGCTAATGCTAATTGGTAGCGAATCCAATCTGGTTCAATACAGTCTATTACAAAGTCCCACACAAATGAGGTTGTCAAGTGACAGTCCAATGTCCAGAAGGACAGTAACTCTACTCTTGACCTTATCAGGTGGGAGTGGACACTGAAAGGGTTGATTTCAGTAAGTTGCAGACTGCAGCGTCCAACACAGACTGTGGATGTGACTTCACCTTCTCCCGCTCCCGAGTCCCTACTTCCTTGCAGCCCGTGTGCCCAATATGATGCAGACAGCACCTGAAGATTCCTTTGGACACCCGCCAGCAACCCAGCACTGCTCTCAGCTCTGCAGTGCTGGCGGATGTGAATGACAGCTTTCTGTCAGCTGCTACGGGTGCAGGCTATAGTGCTGCTAATCGGATCAGTAATAAAGATCTGATCCACGGCGGGTGGTGGGGGGCCCTGTCAGACAGGGGGGCCTGGGGTACTTGACCCCAGTGCCCCCCCATTAATCTGGCTCTGGCCCACCCCCATGCGTATGTGATCATTACCAGAGTACATCAGCCCTGTACTAGGTGCAATAAGACGTCTGAAAATGTGCCTACAACTTACACTTCAGTCCAACTCTTTATGGGGCTAATTCAGACTGGATCACTACAGCGATCGCAGTCTGAATTTTTTGTGGAGTGCGTTCACACACCCCAGGAGCCCAGTGAGATGCTAAAAGCATCTCTGGGCTGCGATCGCCTCTGCCTGATTGACAGGCAGAGGCGGTCGCAAGGTGTGAGTATGCGTGCCAATGGCGTTAGAACAGCATTGGTGGGGTGCGGTCCGGACAACGCAGGCATGTCCGGACCATTGAGGGGGGGCAGGCTGTGGTGGCTGCATGATGTCACATGCAGCACTGCGACCCAGGACATGGCAGTTAGCGGCCTGCCAGCAGGCAGGAGCTGCACTGGCAGAGAGCTACTCGCCAGGTGCAAAAACATTGCCGCTGTGCAATGTTTTTGTACCTGTGCGGGGGCGGGGTTAGGGCATGACATGTGGGGCGGACTAGCCCTGTGATGGGCATTCCCCCGCATGTCCAAGTAAATGATTGTAGATGTGCTAAATTTAGCACATCTACGATCAGATCTGAGTTACCCCATTTAGCCAGTAGTTCTGTTGAAATCCCCCCCTTTGTATCACCTGTACTTGCCCATGCTCCCTTTAGTCTAATCATCATCATCGTCATCATCATCATCATCATCATCATCATCATAATTATAATTTTCATTTTAATTGACCACATGTGAGATGTGTCATAAAGATAATGCTTTGAAATGCTACTGAAAATAATTATTTGTCAAACTGATTGCTGATCAATTTAAATATATAGTGTTGCTTTACTATAATCAATTCAAATATATAGTGTAGTTTTACTATAGCTGCAAAGTATTATCTCCAACAATAAATGTACATACATTTGGCCAAAATCCATTTAGGTTCCTCCCGATACTTGGTGTCGGCAGCCATGTTCTGTGTGATATAGCAGCGCATGTGCAGTAGAGTGCTATGTCCAGGGCCGGCGCTTCCACTAGGCAGCTTTAGGCAGCTGCCTATGGGCGGCGGGACCTGAGGGCGGCCTGCTTAGGCTGCCTGGAAGAAAAAATCTTTGAAATAGCAGCTTTCTATTGGCGGCATACGAGCAGAGCAGTGTGTGTGACAGCACCAAGGAGAGAGGGCGCAGCGCCGACATCCTCACAGGCACCAACGAGTGAGGAGGACAGAGCGTCTATTAGTTACATTGCTCTGTGCATGCACAGAACGGAAGCTATACCCCGGCCATCGACGTCAGCTCCTGGAGAGGCGCAAGTTTGCCTGGCGGAGGATATGAAACTAATCCGAGGTGAGAGAGGATACCTTCTCTCCCTCTCTCCCCCCCCCCCCCGCGGCTCGTACAGCGCTGGTCCGCCTGCGCAGCATGGTATCCTGTAGGCTGAGGCTCCCTTCTCCCCGATTCTCCCCAGGTCCTGTGTCACCCCCTCATGTCCCCGGGTTGTGTCCATCCTCCCCCTCTCCACCCCCCCGTCATGACCCCATGTTCCGTGACACTCATTCCCCCCTCATGCCCAGGTCATGTGTTTCCTCCCACTCATGTGCCTAGGTCATGGGTCACCCCCTCATGTCCCCAGCTCCTGTGTCCCTTCTCCCCTCTCTCCCTTATGTCTAGTGCCCCCCCCTTCCCCTTCATGTGCCCAGCTCCTGTGTCCCTTCTTCCCTCTCCCCCTTATGTCTAGTGTCACCCCCTTCCCCCCTCATGTCCCCAGCTCCTGTGTCCCTTCTCCCCTCTCCCCCTTATGTCTAGTGCCCCCCCTTCCCCCCTCATGTCCCCAGCTCCTGTGTTCCTTCTTCCCTCTCCCCCTTATGTCTAGTGCCCCCCCTTCCCCCCTCATGTCCCCAGCTCCTGTGTCCCATCTTCCCTCTCCCCCTTATGTCTAGTGTCACCCCTTTCCCCCTCATGTCCCCAGCTCCTGTGTCCCTTCTCCCCTCTCCCCCTTATGTCTAGTGCCCCCCCTTCCCCCCTCATGTCCCCAGCTCCTGTGTTCCTTCTTCCCTCTCCCCCTTATGTCTAGTGCCCCCCCTTCCCCCCTCATGTCCCCAGCTCCTGTGTCCCATCTTCCCTCTCCCCCTTATGTCTAGTGTCACCCCTTTCCCCCTCATGTCCCCAGCTCCTGTGTCCCTTCTCCCCTCTCCCCCTTATGTCTAGTGTCACCCCCTTCCCCCCTCATGTGCCCAGGTCCTGTGTCCCCCCTCTCCCTCTCTATAGTCTCGGCAGTGCCTGGCTGAAAAATGAGTATGGGGAGGGGGGAGGGGGGATGGGCAGTAGGCTGAAGTTTTGCCTAGGGTGCTAAGAAACCTTGCACCGGCCCTGGCTATGTCAGTGGCACAGTGCCAGAGTCTTTTTGATTTTCTACAACACGGGGGGGGGGGGGGGGGGATTGTTCAGGAGGTTAGAGTTGTTGTTAGCATCAGGGTTACTCTTAAGGTTAGGGTTGCTGTTAGTGTCATGGTTATTGTTAACGTTAGGGTTGCTATTAGTGTCAGGGTTACTCTTAAGGATAGGGTGGCTGTTAAGGTTAGGGTTGCTGTTAGTGTCAGGGTTTTACTATTAAGGTTAGGGTTGCTGTTAAGGTTAGGGTTGCTGTTAGTGTCAGGGTTGCTGTTAAGGTTAGGGTTGCTGTTAGTGTCAGGGTTACTATTAAGTTTAGGGTTGCTGTTAAGGTTAGGGTTGCTGTTAAGGTTAGGGTTGCTGTTAGTGTCAGGGTTACTGTTAAGGTTAGGGTTGCTGTTAGCGTCAGGATTACTGTTAAGGTTAGGGTTGCTGTTAGCGTCAGGATTACTGTTAAGGTTAGGGTTGCTGTTAGCGTCAGGGTTACTGTTAAGGTTAGGGTTCCTGTTAGTGTCAGGGTTACTGTTAAGGTTAGGGTTGCTGTTAGCGTCAGGATTACTGTTAAGGTTAGGGTTGCTGTTAGCGTCAGGATTACTGTTAAGGTTAGGGTTGCTGTTAGCGTCAGGATTACTGTTAAGGTTAGGGTTGCTGTTAGCGTCAGGATTACTGTTAAGGTTAGGGTTGCTGTTAGCGTCAGGGTTACTGTTAAGGTTAGGGTTCCTGTTAGTGTCAGGGTTACTGTTAAGGTTAGGGTTGCTGTTAGCGTCAGGGTTACTGTTAAGGTTAGGGTTGCTGCTAGCGTCAGGGTTGCTGTTAAGGTTAGGGTTACTGTTAGTGTCAGCGTTACTGTTAAGGTTAGGGTTACTGTTAGTGTCAGGGTGCTGTTAAGGTTAGGGTTCCTGTTAGTGTCAGGGTTACTGTTAAGGTTAGGGTTGCTGTTAGCGTCAGGGTTACTGTTAAGGTTAGGGGTTGCTGTTAGTGTCAGGGTTACTGTTAAGGTTAGGGTCGCTGTTAGTGTCAGGGTTACTGTTAAGGTTAGGGTTACTGTTAGTGTCAGGGTTGCTGTTAAGGTTAGGGTCGCTGCTAGCGTCAGGGTTGCTGTTAAGGTTAGGGTTGCTGTTAGCGTCAGGGTTACTGTTAAGGTTAGGGTTCCTGTTAGTGTCAGGGTAACTGTTAAGGTTAGGGTTACTGTTAGTGTCAGGATTACTGTTAAGGTTAGGGTCGCTGCTAGCGTCAGGGTTGCTGTTAAGGTTAGGGTTGCTGTTAGCGTCAGGGTTACTGTTAAGGTTAGGGTTCCTGTTAGTGTCAGGGTAACTGTTAAGGTTAGGGTTGCTGCTAGCGTCAGGGTTGCTGTTAAGGTTAGGGTTACTGTTAGCGCCAGGGTTACTGTTAAGGTTAGGGTTGCTGTTAAGGTTAGGGTTACTGTTAGCGCCAGGGTTACTGTTAAGGTTAGGGTTGCTGTTAGCGCCAGGGTTACTGTTAAGGTTAGGGTTGCTGTTAGTGTCAGGGGTTACTGTTAAGGTTAGGGTCGCTGTTAGCGTCAGGATTACTGTTAAGGTTGGTGTTGCTGTTAGCGTCAGGATTACTGTTAAGGTTGGGGTTGCTGTTAGCGTCAGGATTACTGTTAAGGTTAGGGTTGCTGTTAGCGTCAGGGTTACTGTTAAGGTTAGGGTTACTGTTAGCGTCAGGGTTACTGTTAAGGTTTGGGTTGCGTTAGTGTCAGGGCTATTGTTAGGGTTGCTGTTAGCATGGGTGTACTATGTTTGGCCGGCGCTTGGGATCCCAGCACCCAGCATACTGGCGCCGGGATCCCGATTGCTGGAGTGCTGGCAGCGGCACGAGCGCAAAAGAGCCCCATGCACGCTGCGGGCATGATGGTGCGGTACGTGCGCCACACTATTTATTCTCCCTCCAGGGGTGTCGTGAACAGCCCAAGAGGGAAAATAGTTGACAGTATACCGGCTGTCGGGATCCCAGCGTCAGTAAGCTGAGCGCCGGGATCCCGATAGCTGGTATATCAAGTGCCACCCGTTAGCATCAGGATTACTGTTAATGTTTGGTTTGCTATTTGACTAGAAGAACAAGCTGAGTTGGTTATAGTAAGAAGGAACTGAAGTACAAGAGCAGTAAGCAGAAGAGTGGTCAAAGACATTCTGAGAGTAGGGTCACAAGATTCGATAACAGAGTATAAGAGAGAGAACTGGTACACAAGAAACCCACTGGGAAAAGATACCTAGCATTCTGGCACAAGTGTAGTACACAGAGCAGGTTAAAACTAGAGATGTGCACCGGAAATTTTTCGGGTTTTGTGTGTTTTGGTTTTGGATTCGGTTCTGCGGTCGTGTTTTGGATTCGGACGGCGTTTTGGCAAAACCTCCCTGAAATTTTTTTTGTCGGATTCGTGTGTGTTTTGGATTTGGGTGTTTTTTTTCAAAAACCCCTCAAAAACAGCTTAAATCATAGAACTTGGGGGTAATTTTGATCCTATAGTATTATTAACCTCAATAACCACAGTTTCCACTCATTTCCAGTCTATTCTGAACACCTCACACCTCACAATACTATTTTTAGTCCTAAAATTTGCACCGAGGTCGCTGGATGACTAAGCAAAGCGACACAAGTGGGCGGCACAAACACCTGGCTCATCTAGGAGTGACACTGCAGTGTCAGACAGGATGGCACTTCAAAATAATTGGCCCCAAACAGCACATGATGCAAAGAAAAGAGAAAAAGAGGTGCACTGTGGTCGCTGGACGGCTAAGCTAAGCGACACAAACCTCAATATCACTGGAATTATTCGTTCTAATCAATGGTATTATTGGTCCAAATCACTGGAAGAAAATGACAAAATCACTGGAATTATTCGTAAACATTTGTAGAAAGTTGCTGCTTTCTGATTACAGAAATGCTCAGATATTCCTGCGAATCCACAATCCCTTCCCAGAGGAAAAAGAAATTGAGAAACCGTTGTTTGAGAACGTTTGTTCTCTTTCCCTTACAAAGGAACAAACCACTTTCCAAGAAGACTGACGTTTTTGGGATTATGGAGACATAATGTTTTTGAATATAAATCCTAAAGCAGGTGGTGTATTAGAGCAAAAGTGTGCAAGAGACCAGCCATGCAGTTTCTGAAATATTATGACAAAATGTTACTGTATTTCATAAGCACTCATTCCTAACTCTGCTAAGTACTGTTTGGTATACTGTATCTGACTTCCATGAGGTAGATGTCCATTATTTCAACTTTTTTTTATTTCAACTATTTCAACCTTTTTGAAAGCAGTAGAAGTAATCGATTCTTTTTTTTTATTTTTATTTTCCCCTATTTTTAATTTTCTCCTGCGTAGCCCAGTAAAATATTGCAATGTTAAATATTGACTTGTGCCTTCTGGGGGTCCACTTCTTCACAAAACCCAGCCAAATCTTATCCTAACCCTCTGTTCCACGTTCTCTATGTACCCCATCTGTGTCACCCATGTCTGTCTACCCCTCCCCTTTAGATTGTAAGCTCTCACGAGCAGGGCCCTCTTCCCTCATGTGCTTATCCTTTGACTTACTTTAATAATCTTCAACTGTACCACATCCAGCAGTCTTCTGCCACATGATACTTATTCCAGTGTCATCTGCTGATGTAACTATGTTTATTTACCCTGTACTTGTCCTATACTGTCATCAACTGTAAATTGCTGTTTTCCTGTTTGATTATTTATGTACTCTGTAATTGGGCGCTGCGGAACACTTGTAGCACCATATAAATAAAGGATAATAATAATAATATAGGCTGCATAATCCCCAGGTGTATCTCACACATCGCTCAGTACAGATTACAGGATGTATAAAATCACCAGGTGTATAACACCTGTCGCACAGTACAGTATACATACTGGTCACAACAATGCAGCAGATATTGAGTACTGATCAGGATACTAGAAGTGACACAGAGCTGCAAGATACAGCAATGGCCTACTGTACTGTACTATATGTATACTGCTGGTCACCAAAACGCTGCACTGTCCTACTACAGTATATACTGCTAACAATAATGCAGCACAGAGATAGTATACTTGACACAGAGCTGCAAGATACAGCAATGGCCTACTGTACTGTACTATATGTATACTGCTGGTCACCAAAATGCTTCACTGTCCTACTATATACTGCTCACAATAATGCAGCATAGAGACAGTATACTTGACACAGAGCTGCAAGATACAGCAATGGCCTACTGTTCTGTACTATATGTATACTGCTGGTCACCAAAATGCTGCACTGTCCTACTATATACTGCTCACAATAATGCAGCACAGAGATAGTATACTTGACACAGAGCTGCAAGATACAGCAATGGTCTACTGTACTGTACTATATGTATACTGCTGGTAACCAAAATGCTGCACTGTCCTACTATATACTGCTCACAATAATGCAGCATAGAGATAGTATACTTGACACAGAGCTGCAAGATACAACAATGGCCTACTGTACTGTACTATATGTATACTGCTGGTCACCAAAATGCTGCACTGTCCTACTATATACTGCTCACAATAATGCAGCACAGAAATAGTATACTTGACACAGAGCTGCAAGATACAGCAATGGCCTACTGTACTGTACTATATGTATACTGCAGGTCACCAAAATGCAGCACACTGAGCACAGATATCTGCAGCACTCTGAGCACAGATATGGAGCGTTTTCAGGCAGAGAACGTAGATATTTTCAGCACACTGAGCACAGATATTTGCAGCACACTGAGCACAGATTATGGAGCTTTTCAGGGAGAGAACGCAGCCACGTCCTCTCCGTTAACTCTCCAATGCACGAATGAAAATGGCGGCTACGCACGGCTCTTTATATAGAATACGAATCTCGCGAGAAACCAACAGCGAGATGATGACGTTCGGGCGCGTTCGGGTTAACCGAGCAAGGCGGGAAGATCCGAGGCTGCCTCGGAACCGTGTAAAATAGGTGAAGTTCGGGGGGGGGGGTTCGGTTCTCGGAGAACCGAACCCGCTCATCTCTGGTTAAAACATACCATGCAATTGAAAAAGATGTGCTGGTGACATTACGCCAAGACCAGCCAGAGGAGTGCATTGGACCCAGCAACTCTGAGTCTGGCATGTGACAGCCATCATCCTTATTGATTGTGTCCTGTAATTTATTTCATTTCTGTTCATCTCATTAATCAATGTTAACAGATGTAGCAAGTGGGAAATTGGTGAATGCAAGCCAAAGTAATCTAGAATCTGGAGCCAAGGTCATGCTTGTAAAGATACAATTGTATTATATTTGCACATTACGCAAATTGCTTCACACTTTGGGCCTAATTCAGCATGGATCGTTATTCTGAGAAATTGCGGTTGTCTGCGAGTAGAAAGGCACCGCCCTGACAGGAAGAAAAAACGCCCTGTGCAGGTTTGCGAATTCACCGCAGATTGCTATCCACTCGCAGATGCATATACGCAATTTCCAGAACATCGAAAAAATGTCTAAGCAAATGTGAGTAGGTCTGAGGCTGCAACTAATCTGAGACGGCCTGGAAGTGGTCTGCGCTGACGTCAGAGACCCTCTCCAAGAACGCCTGCCTTTTTTCTGACACACCCAGAAAATGGCAGGTTTCCACCCACAAGTGCCAGCTTCCTGTCAGTCAAACAGTGGCTACATTGCGATTACGATCTGTACGCATTTTCTGTCACTATTATCCCTCACGCATGCGCAATGTGAACGCTACGCATCTGCAGTCGTTCAATAATCGCTCAATTAGCGATTTCTCTGAACAGCGATCCATGCTGCATTAGGCCCTTTGTCCATCTAGACAGTGTTTTTTTGGCCAATAGTAACTTCTTGCCTGGAAAGTACAGATGTATCCACTCACATCTATCCTCCTTGCATGTTAAACAGCCCTTCTAGTCTCTCCATGCCGTGGCATGACATGATAGCACACGCGCACGCAGGGGGGTTTCTGAGTACCTAGAAACCTCCCCTGACCGCTGAGCCATTGTTTTGTTTGTGCATACGGAGGAGCTGCCCTGGTATCACGGCAGTTGCAGCTCCCTCCTTACACTGACTGATGGCTGCCTGTAGGGGGAGCTGCAGCGACAGCACGCAGCTCCTCTAAGGAAGTACTGTACGTGAAGGTGCCTGGCAGCATGGCTGTTTGAAACTAGAGATCGGTGAGGGCAGGCAGTGGCTGGCTCACTCTCCAGAAGAACTTTCAGTGTCTGCAGCTCCAGGTGAAGGTGGGGCCAGTAGGCTATAATACAGTAAATTATGCTGGCCGGGTGAAGCACTTGGCATGTTGTCCTGTGGAAGGATGGGTGGTATACTTCCTCTTATTGATGTGTGTGTATACTGTGTGCATGTGTACTGTGTGTATGGTATGCATGCATGTATATATGCTGTGTGCATGTATAGTATATATATATGTATCATATGTATGTATGTATGTATGTATGTATGCTATCTGTATGTATGAATGTATGTATGCTGTGTACATGTATAGTGTGTGTGTGTGTGTGTGTGTGTGTGTGTGTGTGTAATTGTATACTATGTATCTATACAGTGTGTGTGTGTATATATGTATGTATGTATGTATGTATGCATGTATGTATGTATGTATGCTCTGTGCATGTATAGTATGCATGTATGTTGTGTGCATGTATATGTATGCTGTGTGTATATATAGTATGCATGTGTGTATTTATGCTCTGTGCATGTATTGTAGGTATGTATGTAGGTATGTAGGTATGTATGTATGTATGTATGCTGTGTGCATGTATACTATGCATGTATGTATGTATGTATGTATGTTGTGTGTTTGTATGTATGTTGTGTGCATGTATACTGGGTGTGTATGTATGTTGTGTGCATTTATACTGTGCATGTATGTATACTATGTATGTATGTATGTATGTATGTATGTATGTATACTGTGTGTGCATGTATACCCTTTGTGTATGAGTGTTGTGTGTGTGTGTGTGTGTGTGTGTGTGTGTGTGTTGTAAGTATGCTAAGCTAATGTTGTGTGTACGGTGGTCCGGCACTCCTCTGACATACAAAATAAAACGCAGGTGCCCACGTGTGTGTGTGTGTGTGTGTGTGTGTGTGTGTGTGTGTGTGTGTGTGTGTATGTATGTATGTATGTATGTTAGTGATGTGCACCGTAAATTTTTTGTGTTTTGTGTTTTGGTTTTGGATTCGGTTCCGCGGCCGTGTTTTGGATTCGGACGCGTTTTGGCAAAACCTCCCTGAAATTTTTTTGTCGGATTCGGGTGAGTTTTGGATTCGGGTGTTTTTTTTATACAAAAAAAACCCTCAAAAACAGCTTAAATCATAGAATTTGGGGGTCATTTTGATCCCATAGTATTATTAACCTCAATAACCATAATTTCCACTCATTTCCAGTCTATTCTGAACACCTCACAATATTATTTTTAGTCCTAAAATTTGCACCGAGGTCGCTGGATGACTAAGCTAAGCGACCCAAGTGGCCGACACAAACACCTGGCCCATCTAGGAGTGGCACTGCAGTGTCAGACAGGATGGCACTTCAAAAAATAGTCCCCAAACAGCACATGATGCAAAGAAAAAAAGAGGTGCACCAAGGTCGCTGGATGGCTAAGCTAAGCGACCCAAGTGGCCGACACTAACACCTGGCCCATCTAGGAGTGGCACTGCAGTGTCAGACAGGATGGCAGATTTAAAAAATAGTCCCCAAACAGCACATGCAGCACACCTATGTATAGTATACTTGACGACACAGAGGTAGAGCAATGGACTACTGTACCGTACTGCTATATATATATATATACTGGTGGTCAGCAAAATTCTGCACTGTCCTCCTACTATATACTGCGCACAACTAAAATGCAGCACAGGTATGGATGGATAGTATACTTGACGACACAGAGGTAGAGCAATGGACTACTGTACCGTACTGCTATATATATATACTGGTGGTCAGCAAAATTCTGCACTGTCCTCCTACTATATACTGCGCACAACTAAAATGCAGCACAGGTATGGATGGATAGTATACTTGACGACACAGAGGTATAGCAATGGACTACTGTACCGTACTGCTATATATATAGTGGTGGTCAGCAAAATTCTGCACTGTCCTCCTACTATATACTGCGCACAACTAAAATGCAGCACAGGTATGGATGGATAGTATACTTGATGACACAGAGGTAGAGCAATGGACTACTGTACCGTACTGCTATATATATACTGGTGGTCAGCAAAATTCTGCACTGTCCTCCTACTATATACTGCGCACAGCTAAAATGCAGCACAGGTATGGATGGATAGTATACTTGACGACACAGAGGTAGAGCAATGGACGACTGTACCATACTGCTATATATATACTAGTGGTCAGCAAAATTCTGCACTGTCCTCCTACTATATACTGCGCACAACTAAAATGCAGCACAGGTATGGATGGATAGTATACTTGACGACACAGAGGTTGAGCAATGGACTACTGTACCGTACTGCTATATATATACTGATGGTCAGCAAAATTCTGCACTGTCCTCCGACTATATACTACAATGCAGCACAGATATGGAGCGTTTTTCAGGCAGAGACCGTAGATATTTTCAGCACACTGAGCACAGATATTTTCAGCACACTGAGCACAGATATTTGCAGCAAACTGATCACAGATATTTGCAGCACACTGAACACAGAAACTGAGAGAACGCAGCCACGTCCTCTCGCTATCATCTCCAATGCACGAGTAAAAATGGCGGCGACGCGCGGCTCCTTATATAGAATACGAATCTCGCGAGAATCCGACAGCGGGATGATGACATTCGGGCGCGCTCTGGTTAACCGAGCAAGGCGGGAAGATTCGAGTCTGCCTCAGACCCGTGTAAAATGGGTGAAGTTCGGGGGGGTTCGGATCCCAAAGAACCAAACCCGCTCATCTCTAATGTATGTATATATATATATTACAGTCAATCTAGAGGCATCATCAAGATTAAATTTTATTTATTAAAATTAAACGTTGACCTGTACACTTGTGTACTGAACTGTCCGGCTAAGATGCTGCGGACTGTTATGTGAGTAATTCTACTGCCTACTAAGACCTGTGAGTGCCGCTGCCTCTAGATCACTGTGGCATACTGTAATTCCGTTCAGGGCACCTAGTCATCTTTACCTGTTGAATTTTTTTTTTGTATGTGTTTTATATATATAAACATACATACATACATACATATACGGAAACCCACCCATGGAAATCCTGCGTTTGCCACTGGATAGCGCCAAGCGCTGCTTCATGCAACTTTTTCCATTTAAATTTGTCTTATTCACATCACTGTGTGAATAAGACGCACAAGCAAACTCTTCTGATTAAAATTATGTGTAGCATGACTATGGGGGTGATTCCGAGTTGTTCGCTCGCTAGCTGCTTTTAGCAGCATTGCACACGCTAAGCCACCGCCCCCTGGGAGTGTATCTTAGCTTAGCAGAAGTGCGAACGAAAGATTAGCAGAATTGCGAATAGAAATTTCTTAGCAGTTTCTGAGTAGCTCGAGACTTACTCAGCCATTGCGACCAGCTCAGTCCTTTTCGTTCCTGGTTTGACGTCACAAACACACCCAGCGTTTGCCCAACCACTCCCCCGTTTCTCCAGCCACTCCTGCGTTTTGCAACTCGAACGCCTGCATTTTCCCGCACACTCCCATAAAACGTCCAGTTTCCGCCCAGAAACACCCACCTCCTGTCAATCACACTACGATCAGCACAGCGATGAAAAAGCTTTGTTATGCCGTGAGTAAAATACCTAACTTTTGTGTAAAATAACTAAGCGCATGCGCTCTGCGAACCTTGCGCATGTGCAGTAAGCGACTAATCGCAGTATAGCGAAAATCGCCAGCGAGCGAACAACTCGGAATGACCCCCTATATTCTGTGTCTGCGACCGCAGCTGTGTCTGCATAACAAATGCTACGCTAGTATTTAGTCTGTTTTTGCCATAGTTCTCTTTTATTTGCAGAATGACTAAGGCTGGACGAATTGGATACATACATACACATACACATACAAACCTGCCACTCATTGTGTTATTTATTTGCAGAATGACTAAGGCTGGACGAATAGGATACATACATACACATACACATACAAACCTGCCACTCATTGTGTTACTTATTTCTACTACTTTTTGGCTATTTTTCAGCAGTTGCGATAGGTTTTAGTAGCATGATGCTTAGTAAATTTGTGTTCCTGTGATGAAAAGTATTTGATGCTTGGTCTGGTGTTGTCTGTTCTCATCCAAAGTCCGCTTTTCCTTACGATTTACAGATTTGCTTTTAGAACTATAAATCTCCGATTTGATAAATCAACAGAAAGTCTAAGGAAAACACTTAGTTGAGGCTTAGTAAATTAACCCCTATATGTTTAATGGACAAATCTCAGGATTACCTTGGGGCGAGAGCAGGCCACAGCCACATGACCATAAAATGTCCACCTTACACAGGAGATTTATCACACCTTCCGATAAGGAAAAGTGGCGGTATTGCCTATTATAACCAATCAGCATCTAACGGTCATTCATCTTGTACATTCTAGGTATTGTTAGCAAAAATCTCATTGATTCCTATGGGTAACACCTCTACATTTCCTTTTTTAGAAGGTATGATAACTCTCACCCTGGTGGTAATAATCTAGCATACCTCCTCAAACACATAAAAAAAGAATTATGCTGCCTTTAAGCACAAGTCACCATCTGAATTTTCTTAAAATGCCCTTCTTATTTCACAGGTATTTTTTTTTTTTGCTCTAAAACTTCTTAATTTTTCAGAATACTTTGGACCAAGACATTGCTTCATCAATAATTTAATGTTCAAATTATTTAAATAAATGGGAACCAATGGTTATTGGTAAAGCATTAAAGAGCTACTAGTGATCTTTTTTTTTTTTTTTTTTTGCTAAATTCATGTTGTGTAAAAATAGATACAAACCAATTTCCACAAATCTCAAGAGATTTCTGAGAATCACACAGGAAAATATATTAGAGAATGGTGATAGTGTTTATATTGGCCAGTCCTCTTTACACTTTTCCCAGGTCGATATATTCATATGTGATCTAATCATAAAGGTATTAAAGAATTGTTATACATGGAAATATTGTACAACATACAGTATATTGCTGTTGCTTCTGTAAAGTTGGAAATGAAAGTCTACAAGGTAGCTCCTCAAGTGCAACATATTGTACACATAGTAAAAGTATGTATGGGAATGTAGATATAGAAGTTTGTAATACACTACTATACAGTATTTGTGGCTTTTACAGTTACATTAAGTATGTTCCAATATGAATAATAGTAAAAATAAATGAATTAAGGAACACCCACAAAAACATTTTTTTAAAGGAGAACTCTACTTAGATATATTTTCAAAATGACCTCCCTCCCCTAGCTGCTACTTGAGAGACCCCAACCATCACCATGGAAGAAGATGCTAAGGGGGTAATTTTACCAAAGGTCGATTTCAAATCAATCTAAATCAATGTTGTGTTTCTGGGGCTAAGTCGCACATTTGCTAACAGTCAATTTTTTTCAAATATTGATTTTTAAGTGGTAGTAAATGTGCAATTTAGCCAACAAAAATGCAATATTGTTTTAAATCACTTTAGACTGATTAGAAATAAATTGAAATCTACATTTAGTAAATTTATTAGTAAGCGTCATATATGAAAGTGAGACATCGGCATCATCCACACTGTAAATGACATGTGCTCCTGTTTATGCACAATTAAACCAAATTTAAGAAAAAAATAATTATTTACACTTAAAATAGTATTCAAGGTGCTAAATTTTCCATGTTTTAAAGTGCAGAGCTCAATAAGGGAATCCCTTTCTGATTGTGGGCCAGCCAAAAGTGATTTTATTTAAGATTATTTAAATGAGATTAATGAGATTAAATAGGGGTCTTACTCTGTTAAGGAGATGTGTGGAGGGATATAGAGCATAAAGCCATATTTGCCCTGCACAATGACTTGAATTTCAAACGCCACTGGGGATAATAGAAACCAAACACCACACTACAGGCCTAATTCAGATGCGGTCACAAAGAGGCTATTGTACGCAAACTGGTCGATGTTCTCTTACAGCACATGTGTCTACATCACAGTGCACTTTCACAAGGATTGAAATGCGATGGTGGTCGCAACGAGGAATTAGTCGGTGACAGGAAGATAGCATTTGGGGGTGGGGACAGGGAGAGGTCGGGTAAACGCAGTCGGGTCATGGCCGTTCAGACTTTTCTGTCCATGCATAAATTAGCAGTTACTATCTTACTTGCTACTGGAGAGCCCTCTGCGTCCCAGGAGAGCAGCTCAGCCAGCGCATTTTCAGAGGCACTCCGACTTTGCAACATGACCTGATTTGCAACAATGGTACCGATCTATTAGCAATTATGTGGCACCCCGGAACTTGGTGTGCCCCTTTAAGAACATCTGCTGCAGCTACGCAGCAGCAGGAGAATTGCTGGGGCAGGAGGAGTTTACTGCAGCCCTGGCCTGGTGAGAGGCGCGGACGCCGCGGTCATCTTGAAAGAGAGTGAGGAGCCATTACAGCAGGAGCAGCCAACTTGAAACTCCGGGGCCGATTCAGAGCTGATCGCTGCTGTGTGCTTTCTCACAGGCTGCGATCAGGTCAGCACTGCGCATGCATATGCACCGCAGCGTGACAGTCCTTAGCAATGGGGATCGCCAGTCAGTGACGGAATGGTGCGAAAATTCCGCACGCATCGGCGATCGCAAGGATATTGACAGGAAGAGGGCATTTGTGGGTGACAACTGACCACTTCTAGGGAGTGTTCGGAAAAACGCAGGAAGAACCCGGCATTTTGTGGGAGGATTTCTAAGGTCAGCTCCAGCCCCGATCATTGCAGCGGCAGAGTAAGTCCTGGGCAGTGCAGAGACTGCACAAATTGCTATTTGTGCAGCTCTCCAGCACAAGCGAACTCACACCTGCGCACACACAATACCCTCCCGCTGTAGACAGCGACTACCTGATCGCAGGTATGCAATAAACGCACCTTAGCGAACAGGTCTGAATTACCCCCTCTGTTCCCTGATTCTGAGTGAGTATTGTTTGAAACTGACAGCCAGCCACAGGCAAGTATGCCTTTAGTCTCCGCCACCAAAAGCTGCAGTGCCATATTTGTGCTCAAGGGCTGAATTTAATGCAAGCATAAGAGAAATATTTGTGCCAAAGAACTGATGGGTAAATGTATGAAGCAGTGATAAGAGTGGAGAAGTGAGCCAGTGGAGAAGTAGACCATGGCAATCAATGTACAATGGCAGAATTACATCCTCATCCCTTATCTCAATTTCTCGTTTTATGCACACTAGCACCTGACTTGCCTTCTTTACTGCGCTTTGACATTGTATACGGTTATTAAGACTATTATCAATGAGCACCCCCAAATCTTTTCCAAAACTGTTACCCCTAGACTTTCCCCATTTAATATGTAGTATGCAAGTTTGTTTTTAGTCCCGAAATGCGTAACCTTGCATTTTTCTATATTGAACCTCATTCCCCATTTAGACTCCCAGATTTCAAGTTTAGATAAGTCATTCTGCAGAGACTCCACATCTATTTCTGAATTAATTATCCTACACAGTTTAGTATCATCTACAAATATTGAAACTGTGCTTTCCAGGGCTATTTCTAGGTCATTGATAAATATGTTGAACAGTAGTGGCCCGAGTACGGACCCCTGTGGTATTCCGCTGACTACCGGTGTCCAGCTTGAAGACTTTCCGTTGACCACTACTCACTACTATGTACCCTGTTGTCCAGCCAGTTACTTATCCATGTACAAACAATTTTTCCTAGGCCAAGCTCCTTTAATTTGATGATTAGTCTCCTGTGAGGCACTGTATCAAAGGCTTTTGCAAAATCTAAGTAGACCACATCCACTGCTTTGCCTTGGTCAAGATTGTTGCTCACTTCTTCGTAGAAGTTAACTAAGTTAGTTTGACATGATCTGTCCCTCACAAACCCATGCTGGTTCTTGCTAATAATCTTAGTAGTCTGCAGATACTCCTGTATGCTATCCCTTATAATTCCTTCCAATATTTTACCCACTATAGATGTCAAACTAACCGGTCTGTAGTTACCCAGATGATTTTTTGGATCACTTTTTAAATAATGGTACTATTTCTGCTATACGCCAATCCTTCGGTACCATGCCAGATCTAAGTGAACTATTGAAAATCAAGTATAAGGGTCTTACGAGGTGTGACCTAAGCTCCATAAGAACCCTCGGATGAAGTCCGTCCGGGCCAGGTGATTTATTAATCTTTATTTTGCATAGTCTCTCCCTGACTACTTCTTCACTTAAACAAGTATCTAACCAAGAATCCTTACTGTCATTATCGCCATGTACTACTCCCACCGTCAGTTCTTCTTTGGTGAACACTGATGAAAAAAATGTATTCAGTATTTCCGCTTTTGACTCATCATCATTTATCAATACTCCAAATTCATCTTTTATTGGACCTATGCTCTCCTTTTTTAATCTTTTGCTGTTTATGTATTAAAAAAATTATTTAGGATTGGTTTTACTCTCTATAGCAATTTGCTTTTCGTTTTAAATTTTAGCTGCTCTTATTGCTTTTTTGCATCTTTTATTGCATTCCTTGTAGTACTGGAATGAATCCTCCTTTCCATTAAATTTAAATGCTTTGAAAGCACGCTTCTTTTTATCAGTTTCTGCCTTAGCCTTCTTGTTAAGCCACATCAGTTTAAGTTTGAATGGAATGCACAGTGTCTGATATTATTTTATGGTTCTAATGATTTTATGTTAATTTGTGATTCCAATTCTTCTTCTGTGATTCAAATTACTTGTCTTTTGCATATTGGATGATCTTTTGTTGAGTGACCTGTAGTGAATTGTATATTTCTGTTCTCCTTATACATCAAAGTCTTCTTTTTCTGATTTACAACCAAAGCAACGTCCCCTAATCCACCAATTACCCAAATCCAGAGTTCATTTAAATATCAATAAATAGACTTCCAGTTGGAATTGCTAACTCATGTCTGATTCATATCAATCTATCCTGCCTCTCTGAGCACGGTACTATGAGACAAGATATGGGGAACAACATTTAAAGGGAAAGGTCCATCACATAGCCACCCAACACCTGTGATACCTCTCGCAAGCACTTAGACATACCCTGCCAACCTATGGAGTGTTGCAATTATACTCCATTGAACGGAAACATTGCTACAGCAGTATAACTGCAATTGCAAATGAAAAAAATTAGCAACTGCATTCGCAAGAAAAAACGCATCTTAATTAGACCCTATATTTTCCATGGGATGTCCTTTGCACCTTCCAGGCACATTTTATGCAAGAAATTGCTTTTCATATGCATTTGGAGGACCTAAAGGTGACAAATATTATATAATCTTGATGCTTCTCGCTTTCATTACTGACACCTAAATTAATGATATTTTAAGATCGGAAGATCCTATACAGGAGTAGGGTGGAAGTTGGATTTTTTTTACACTGTAGAATTTGGCGGCAGATAAGAACCACTTGGCCCATCTAGTCTGCCCCCCCCCCTTTTTTTACCATATTTTTTTATCTCAAACCTTATTTGATTCTCATTTCTTTGTAAGGATATCCTTATGCCTATCCCATGCATGTTTAAATTGCTCTAGTGTCTTAGCATCTACCACCTCTGATGGGAGGCTATTCCACTTGTTCCCTACCCTTTCTGTGAAGTAATTTTTCCTCAAATTTCCCCTGAACCCCCCCTCCAGTCTCAGTGCATGTCCTTGTGTCCTATTGCTTTTCTTCATTTGGAGAATGTTTCCCTCCTGGACTTAGTTAAAACCCTTAATATATTTGAATGTTTCTATCATCATGTTCCCCCTTTCCCTTCTCTGCTCCAAACTATACATATTGAGATTTTTTTAGTCTTTCTGGGTATGTTTTGTGATGTAGGCCATCAACCATTTTAGTTGCCCTTCTTTGTACAGTCTCTAATGTAATAATATCCTTTTGAAGACATGGCCTCCAGAATTGAACACAGTATTCTAGATGAGGCTGTACCAATGACCTATACATATATCCACTTGGACCTGTAATCCTACAATAGTCCACTTGGACCTGCATCCTACAATAGGAGACAGATTTTAAGAGGCAGGTTGAAAAAAAAATTGGACTTTGAGGAGGGATCCGGCCAGGAATACCCATGATGGAATCCCAACACTGCTTGGAATACCGATGCCGGGTTATTGAAATAGGTTGCAATGCCGGTGCCGGGATCCTGAGCATCAGAATCCTGAATGAAGGTATAACGGGACTGCTGAGAGGTAAGCCGCAGCAGGGGGAGGGAGAGTCAGGGTTAGGCTGTGGGGGGGGGGGGGGGGGAGACTTAGCGTTAGGCTGGGGGAGGTAGGATTAGGCACCACTGGGGAGAATTATGGTTAGGTTGTGGGGGAGGGAAGGTTATGTTTAGGCTGCAGGGAAGGGTTAGGCGCCACTGAGGTGGGTTAGGCTGTGGGAGGGGAGGGATGGGTTAGGGTCAAGCTGCGGGTAAGCAGGGTTAGGGAGTTTAGGGATACTTACCTAGTAGGTGTTGGAATCCTGAGCATTGGGATGCCGCTGTCATTATTCTGACTGCTGGCATCCCAATCGCCGGGATTCCGATACATAGGCAATTTTTTTTTTCAACCTCATGATCTATGTTACTATCGAGTTCAACCTGTATTATAATTCTTGCACTATACTGTATTTAGGTACGTTTACTACAATGACCCAGCTGACATAATGATTTAAGTCTAATTAACAACTATAATTCGTACTATTACTAAAATATTTATTTTAAATGATATATCCCTGGATATCTTTTTCAACTAGAAATTTATCTAATCCATTTTTAAACATATTTACTGAGTCTACCATTACTACCTTCTCTGGTAGAGAGTTCCAAATCTTTACGGCCCTTACTGTGAGGAACCTTTTCCTTCGCTTGGTATGAAATTTTCTCTCCTCTAACCTCAGAGAGTGACCACGTGTCCTGTGTACAGTTCTCTCAATAAATAAATTGCTAGATAGCTCCATGTGTTGTCCTTTTATATATTTGAAAATATAAATAATGTCTCCTCTTAGGCGCCTCTTGTGAAGTGTAAACATATTCAATCTAGTAAGCCTTTCCTTATATTCCAGTTCCGTTAACCCCTTACCCAATTTTGAACCTCGCCTTTACACTATTTCAAGTTCCAAGATATCTTTTTTATAGTGTGGTGCCCAGAACTGTACACAATATTCAAGGTGTGGCCATACCAATGATTTATATAGCGGCAGGATTACGCTTCTCATCTCTTGTCTCAATACCCCTTTTTATGCATCCATGCACCTTATTTGCCTTCTTTGCTGCACTTTGGGGGTAATTCAAACCTGATCGTAGCAGCAAGTTTGCTAGCAGTTGGGCAAAGCCATGTGCACTGCAGGGGGGCAGATATAACATGCAGATAGAGTTAGATTTGGGTGGGGTCTATTCAAACTAAAATCTAAATTGCAGTGTAAAAATAAAGCAGCCAGTATTTACCCGGCACAGAAACGGGAGAGTTAGATTTGGGTGGGTTATATTTTTTCTGTGGGATCCGGTCTTTAGGTCGACAGTAAGTAGGTCGACACTGTCTAGGTTGACCACTATTGGTTGACAGTAAGTAGGCCGACATGGTTTCTAGGTCGACAGGGACTCTAGGTCGACATCTTCTAGGTCGACATGCCAAAAGGTCGACATGAGTTTTTACCTTTTTTTCCATTTTGTTTTTTACTTTTTCATACTTTATAATCCACATGGACTACATTTGAGAACGGTAACCTGTGCCGAGCGCAGCGGAGTGAGGTACCTTGCTCTAAGCGCGAGCCATGCGAGGGGACATGGTGCACTAATTGGGGTTCCCGGTCATTGTACTGAGAAAACGACACGAAAAAATAGGATTTTAATCACCTACCGGTAAATCCTTTTCTCGTAGTCTGCAGGGGATACTGGGAATCCATTTAGTACCATGGGGTGTAGACGGGTCCACTAGGAGCCTTGGGCACTTTAAGAATTTGATAGTGTGCGCTGGCTCCTCCCTCTATGCCCCTCCCACCAGACTCAGTCTAGGAAATTGTGCCCGACGAGATGGACATACTTTGAGAGAAGGATAGATAAGGAAAGTGGTGAGATTGCGAACCAGCACACACAAAATAAGAGGAAAGCCATGCTAACCAAACTTGAAACCAGGACCAGCAACAGCTGAACCAAGCAGAATACTTAACTAAGTAACAGTGCAGGAAGAACGAAGCACCGGGCGGGCGCCCAGTATCCCCTACGGACTACGAGAAAAGGATTTACCGGTAGGTAATTAAAATCCTATTTTCTCTTACGTCCTTGGGGATACTGGGAATCCATTTAGTACCATGGTGAAGTACTAAAGCTCCCAAAATGGGCGGGAGAGTGCTGAGGTTCCTGCAGAACTGATTGACCAAACTCAAGGTCCTCAGAGGCCATAGTATCGAACTTGTAAAACTTTGCAAACGTGTTCGAACCTGACCAAATAGCTGCTCGGCAGAGCTGTAAAGTCGAGACACTCCTTGCAGCCGCCCAAGAAGAACTCACCAACCTGGTAGAGTGGGCCTGTACAGATTTTGGAACCGGCAATCCTGCCATGGAATAAGCATGCTGAATATTGAGCCTGATCCAGCGTGCAATAGACTGCTTTGAAGCAGGACACCCAATTTTATTGGGATCATAGAGAAAGAACAGCAAGTTGGAATTCCTGTGATGAGCTGTTCTCTTTACATACAATAGACTTCTTTGAAGCAGGGCACCCAATTTTATTGGGATTATAGAGAACGAACAGCGAGTCAGAGTTCCTGTGACAAGCTGTTCTCTTTACATACACCTTCAAAGCCCTCACAACATCCAAAGACTTTGAAGTAGCAGAGGTGTCCGTAACAGTTGGAACCACAATAGGTTGGTTGATTTGAAACGCGGACACCACCTTAGGAAGAAATTGCTGACGAGTTCTGAGTACAGCTCTGTCCTCATGGAAAATTAAGTAGGGACTCTTGTGAGACAATGCCCCTAGCTCCGACATATGTCTTGCTGAAGCCAAGGCCAACAGTGTGACGGTCTTCCACGTAAGGTACTATACGTCAACCTCCTGTAATGGTTCAAACCAGTCCGATTGGAGGAAGTGCAGCACCAAATTGAGATCCCAAGGTGCCGTGGGAGGCACAAAGGGAGGCTGGATGTGCAGAACACCTTTCAAGAAAGTTTGGACCTTATGGAGAGAAGCCAATTGTTTCTGAAAGTAAATAGACAAGGCCGAAATCTGGACTTTAATGGAGCCTAGGCATAGGCACACATCCACTCCCGACAGCAGAAAAAGCAGGAGATGTATCAGATGAAATTCCACCGCAGAATATTGTCTGCTGTCATACAAAGAGACATACTTCTTCCATATACGGTGGTAATGTTTAGACGTTACCCCCTTCCTGGCTTGGATCATAGTTGGGATGACCTTGTCAGGAATCCCCATCCTGGCCAGAATCAGCCGTACAACTTCCATGCCATTAAACGTAGCCGTGGTAAGTCTTGATAGACGAACAGGCCCTGTTGCAGAAGATCCTTGCAAAGAAGGTAGAAGCCACGGATCTTCGATCAGCATCTCGAGAAGATACACGTACCAGGCCCTTCTAGGCCAGTCCGGAACAATGAGGATTGTTTGAACCTTTTCCCTTTTTGTTTTCTTTAGAATTCTTGGGATCAGAGGAATTGGAGGAAACACGTACACCAGCTGGTAGACCCACGGAGTTGTCAGAGCATCTACCGCCACTGCTTGTGGATCTCTCGACCTGGAACAATACCACTTGAGCTTCTTGTTGAGTTGAGAGGCCACCATGTTGATCTGTGGATATCCCCACCGACGTGTCAACCACCTGAACACCTCCGGGTGGAGGCCCCACTCCCCCGGGTGCAGGTCAAGTCTGCTTCCCGGTTGTCTACTCCCAGAATGAAGATCGCCGACAACACCATGGCGTGTTTTCCACCCAGAAGAGAATTCTTGACACCTCTGACATTGCTGCTCTGCTTTTCGTTCCGCCCTGTCGGTTTATGTACGTTACAGCCATTACATTGTCCGACTGGACTTGAATGGCCTGATTCCGAAGTAGAGATGAGGCCTGCTGAAGAACATTGTAGATTGCCCTGAGTTCCAAGATGGTTATCGGAAGGACGAATTCCAGACTTGACCATCTTCCATTAAACTGCACCTCCTGGGTGACTGCTACCCAAACTCTGAGGCTTGCATCTGTGGTTAGCAGAATCCAATTCTGAATCCAGAACCACCGACCCTCGATGAGGTGAGAAGTCTGTAGCCACCACAGAAGGGAGATCCTGGCTCTTGGTGACAGACAGATCCTCTGGTATATGTGAAGATGCGATCTGGATCATTTGTCCAACAGATCCAGCTGGAAGGGCCTAGCATGAATCCTTTCTGTACTGAAGCACCTCGTAAGAGGCCTCCATTTTCCCCAGAAGGCGAATACACAGATGCACCGAGATCCAGGTGGCTTCAGAACAGCGCGGACCATCGACCGGATTACAATAGCCTTCTCCAAGGGAAGGAGCACTCTCTGAGACTCTGTGTCCAGTATCATTCTGAGGAAAGGAAGCCTATGCATCAGTTCCAGGTGAGGTTTTGGTAAATTCAGAATCCATCCGTGATCCAGGAGTATTCTGGTTGAGAGGCCAATGCTGTCCAACAACCGCTCCCTGGACGGTGCCTTTATCAGAAGATCATCCATGTATGGAATTATGTTCACTCCCTGTTTGCGGAGTAGAAACATCATCTCTGCCATCACTTTGGTGAACACTCTCGGTGCCGTAGAGAGACCAAATGGCAGGGCCTGGAACTGGTAGTAACAGTCCTGCAATGCAAACCTTAGATAAGCCTGATAAGGTGGCCAGATTGAAATGTGAAGGTATACATCCTTGATATCCAGAGACACTAGGAATTCCCGCTCCTCCAGACCTGAGATCACTGCTTTCAGTGACTCCATCTTGAATTTGAACACTCGTAAGTACGGGTTCAACGACTTGAGGTTCAGAATTGGTCTTACTGAGCCGTCCGGTTTTGGTACTACAAACAAGTTGGAATAATGGGGGTAATTCTGAGTTGATCGCAGCAGCAAGTTTGTTAGCAGTTGGGCAAAACCATGTGCACTGCAGGGGGGGCAGATATAACATGTGCAGAGTGAGTTAGATTTGTGTGGGTTATTTTGTTTCTGTGCAGGGTAAATACTGTCTGCTTTATTTTTACACTGCAATTTAGATTTCAGTTTGAATACACCCCACCCAAATCTAACTCTCTCTGCACATGTTATATCTCCCCCCCCCTGCAGTGCACATGGTTTTGCCCAACTGCTAACAAAATTGGTGCTGCTATCAACTCAGAATTAGGCCCAATACCCCTTGTTTTGCAGATGAGGTGGAAGAATGACCTGAGTCTGTACCAGTTTTTGAATGGTGTCCTGTAAAGTTATACTTGCCTCTTGCGAAACTGGTAAGCCTGATTTGAACAATCTGTGAGGTGGGAGCTCCTGAAACTTCAGGCTGTAGCCCTGGGAAATAAGATCTATGACTCAGGTATCCTAGCAAGAACTTGTCCAGATGTGACTGAAAATCTTTAGTCGGGCTCCCACCCACAAGTTCTACAGGCATCGCGGACCACCGTCATGCTGAGGGCTTTGAGGAAGCAGAGTTTGAGCTCTGTTTCTGAGCACCAGCAGTTGCTGATTTGCGTGGTTTACCTCTAGCGCCTCTGGTGGCTGTAGAAGAACCTCTGGTTTTTCCCATAAACTTGGCCATCCGAAAGGACTGTAAATTTGAACCTGAGTAAGCCTTCCTGGCTGGGGAAGCTGCAGAAGGAAGATATGTGGACTTACCCGCAGTAGCTTTGGCGATCCATTTGTCTAGTTCATCTCCAAATAAGGCCTCTCCTGTGAAGGGTAGGCCTTCCACGCCTTTCCTGGAGTCCGCGTCAGCAGTCCATTGGCGTAGCCATAAGCCCCTGCATGCTGACAATGCCATAGCAGTAGTGCTTGCATTAGGCAAGCCTATTTATTTTATGGCTTCCATCATAAAGTTCGCAGAGTCCTGTATATGTTGCAGGAGTAAAATAATCTCCCCTTGAGGTAAGGTATCTAACCCCTCCATTAGGTTACCCGACCATTTGGCAATGGCTTTAGTAATCCGCCCACATGCTATAGTGGGTATCTGGGCCACCCCAGCAGCTGTATACAAGGATTTGAGTGTGGTCCCAATGCTACGATCAGCCGTGTCTTTCAGAGAGCCTGCACCCGGGACAGGCAATACATTTTTTCGTGATAGCCTGGATACTGATGCATTCACTATTGGTGGATTTTCCCATTTTTTCCTATCCTCAGGAGGAAAAGATGATAGCAACCTTTTAGGGATTTGAAATTTCCTATCAGAATTAACCCATAGTTCTTCAAACAGGGTATTTAGTTCCTTTGACACAGGAAAAGTGGCTGAGGATTTCTTTTTTTATATTAAAATAAGATTCCTCACTCTCCTCTGTCACCTTATCAGGGATATGCAGAACTTCTTTGATAGCCTCTATGAGAGCCTCTATGCCCTGTGACAGAGTAGCCTCCCCCACCTCTGAGTCCACCTCCCCCTCCTCCATGTCTGACCCTTCATCATCAGAGTCAGACTGCAGGATATGGATCAAAGTACGTTTTTGCGGACAAATGGCAGGGGACTGAGACGCTGGTTTGGGTACTGAGTCTCTTTTCATAAACTCAGTCATCGATTGTCTTAAGTATTGCATCTCTTTCTCATTGCGGGACAATTTAGTAGAAATATTGGAAATCATTCCCTTAATGGAATCCAGCCTAACTGGCTCTGCCTCGATAGCCTGGGAAGGTACACTACACGGAGTACACGGTAGTGAACCCGCTGGTGAAGAGGAACACTGTGCCTTACATGAAACACACTCTTTGCCAGACATACTGTGACAGTGACAGCACACACAGGAAAAGGTTAAATGCACAATTAACTCACAAACAGCCATTCCAGGGAGACACAGAGATAGTATGGAGCCAGCACATGGCGCCCTTACTACTAATGTTAAGCTTAGCCAGGTCGCAGACTAAGTACCTAGATTAAGAACTCAGTGCACTAATAATCGCTCCTCCCCTGCTATGACCCCCTGGTATCACTGAGGTAATCTGGGGGTCTCTCTGGAGGAGCTGCGCGTCCCTGTCAGTCAGCGTCTGTGTCCGCTGCAGAGGGAAAATGGTGCTGGTGAGCTGCTGTATCCGCTCATAGTAAAGCCCCACCCCTTCAATGGCGCATGGTCTTCCCACTATTTTTTATACTGGCTGAGGTAATTTTGTGCCTAAAATGGAGTCAGCCCCCTTTTAAGTCTTTAATGCCAGTCTTGGTACTGTGTACACATATAGTGTACTGAGACTCAGTTCACCCCCTCAGAAGCTGTGCGTCTGCACTGTGTACTGAGTCTAAAGACCCAGCCGCCCCATGTAGAAGCAGTACGTCTCCGTACCCTCATGCCACCATAATGGCCGGTGACCTGCTAACTGGGACGCCGGCTTAGAACTCACCACTCTTCATTCTTTTGGCTGTTAGTTGTGGCGGCGTGCTGCATCTACTAAAGCCATTGCTCAAAGGTATAGAGGGTTTAAGAAAGGGCACATGAAATTAAAACAATATTTCACAATGTTAAAGAAAAACTCATCATCTCTAATAAAGGGAGAGTTTACTGCCGAAAAACATAAAATTGCCAACATTCCATACACCACATGCAGTCTCAGGCCTTGGCCCTTTTTTGCGACTGGTGGTTCTAGAACTGCTGTCAGTAAGGCATCTTCTTCTGTAACCTCATATGATGATGCAACACCTGAGAGTCTAGAAGAGGTGTCAAATGTAAAACCGACAAATTAGTGCAGAAACACCCCCACCAAGGTTGAAGAACAAACTGTGTGTTCAGAAACATTACAAATCCCTGAGGAGAGTTTAAGGGCATCCTTCCATCATTTCTGCACCCTCTGAAAATGTGAGCATGAGCAGGTCAAGTAAAGATGGTGATGACATAATAGAAATTGAAGATGCCAGTGTGAAAGTGTAACAGCTGATGAGGATGTTGATGATGAGGATGTTGTTTGTGTAAGTCAGCCACCAGTGGCGGCAGTTCTTTTTCATGATAAAAAGAAAGCCATTGTCATGCCTGGGCATAAGACCAAAAAAGTCCACCTCTTGCATATGTAATTATTGTTACCCAAATTCTGACATTTGTAAAAGCATCTGTTCTTTTTGTGAGGACAAAGTTAGTAGCGGTAGGGACATTAACTATCTAGGCACCCACTTCCTGTTATGTCATTTGCAGTGAGTTCATGAAATTTAATTGTACAAAATTATAATAATTTGTAAAATAATATCAAGCAGTCCAAGTATCAGCTACCATTAGTTTGGACCAGTACATGCAACAACAACTGCCATCACACTAGTCATCAGTCTTATCATTAATGATAAAAATGTTCTGTGGGGGCCCGAACAAACCAAGCACTTCAGCCACAAAAGTGTCAGTCCCTGTTGCTGAAGTACTAGGTTTTTTAAACTGTGCATGTCCTTTTTAATATCCCAAATAAGGGTGTGTGGGAGGGCCCAAGAACAATTCCATCTTACTCCACTTGTCTGCCACTGACACTGTTGTGTGGCAATGTCTCAAACTGTAGATGTTCTATATTCTTTTAAACTGCCATGTGTGTGTTCTGTCACTTGGTGACCAGCTGGCTCACTGCAGACTTTAGCCATTATTGACTGGAAATGACTAGAAATTAATGTTATTGACATTAATAATACTGTAGGAACAAAACCGGGCCCAAGTTACATGATTTTAGCATAAAAAAATACAGATCCAAAACCAAAACGTGAGAGTTGTTTTGCAAAACCAGGACCAAAACAAGAAAATTAATCCAGCTCCAAAATGAAAAACACGGGGGTCAGTGCACTAAACAAAACTATTGTCTTCCATTATAGGAAAAGGAAAACAAGAGAAAATGCCAGGCGCTATGATTTAAACAAGTGCGTAAGCAGCTCTCTCAGGGGCAATTGGTATTTCGCCCCTAATAAGGAAACAGAAAAAACGAAAAAATGAGAAAGCGCTATTCACATTTGATGTGGATTTTATTTTTCCTTAATAATCAATTTTTGCTAAAAGCACATTCAAATGCCGGCCGGCAATGCACAAACAATAATGATAAAAAATATATATATATTACAATCAACTAAGTAATAATCACACTGATTATGGATAAAATCTTTCACCTATATATTATAAGCACAATGATTCTAAATTCTAATCTGTTTTATATTAAGACAGAAATTTACATGCATACAATTAATCCACCTGTTTGTCTTCTCATGTAAATATCTTATTGCTGTTTGGTCTGACACTTTATAGACATGTGTCTCTATAGCAAAATTAGACCACACTTATGTCCATGGATCCCGGGTTAATAAAGTGCATATATTCCCAATGGATACGACCAATCCTATGGTGGACTGATTCGGAGATATTAAGTGTGGTTCATGGATAAAGTTAATGCATGTATGATGAATATGTCACTGTGTATATGATAATTGAAAATACCGTGAAATAGCCTCTGTTTAGGCACAAAGATGGTAATGCTCCTCCTGGCTGATGCTCCACAAAAGCCTTTTCGTTAGGGTTGAGCGGCTTTTATCCGCAGTGTGCTCCGTTCTCCTCCCGGCCGGTGAGCACTAACCTCGGCCTTATCCGGAGTCCATGAACGGGTGATGTTGAAGGATTTTTTCCCCCTTTCCAAAGGAACTGTGCTCCGTTTTCCTCCCGGCCGGTACGCACTCCCCTCGGCCTTGTCAGGAGTCCGTGAGCAGGTAAAGGTGAAAGGTTTCTCCTCTCCACAGAGACTGTGCTGAGCTGGCTGGCTGGTGGGCTCGGTCTACAATACAATGTGACCGGAGATGCTGACATACGCGTTTCTCCGCCTACTTGCAGGTATCGGCGGCTTCCTCAGTGTCGATACCTGCAAGTAGGCGGAGAAACGCGTATGTCAGCATCTCCGGTCACATTGTATTGTAGACCGAGCCCACCAGCCAGCCAGCTCAGCACAGTCTCTGTGGAGAGGAGAAACCTTTCACCTTTACCTGCTCACGGACTCCTGACAAGGCCGAGGGGAGTGCGTACCGGCCGGGAGGAAAACGGAGCACAGTTCCTTTGGAAAGGGGGAAAAAATCCTTCAACATCACCCGTTCATGGACTCCGGATAAGGCCGAGGTTAGTGCTCACCGGCCGGGAGGAGAACGGAGCACACTGCGGATAAAAGCCGCTCAACCCTAACGAAAAGGCTTTTGTGGAGCATCAGCCAGGAGGAGCATTACCATCTTTGTGCCTAAACAGAGGCTATTTCACGGTATTTTCAATTATCATATACACAGTGACATATTCATCATACATGCATTAACTTTATCCATGAACCACACTTAATATCTCCGAATCAGTCCACTATAGGATTGGTCGTATCCATTGGGAATATATGCACTTTATTAACCCGGGATCCATGGACATAAGTGTGGTCTAATTTTGCTATAGAGACACATGTCTATAAAGTGTCAGACCAAACAGCAATAAGATATTTACATGAGAAGACAAACAGGTGGATTAATTGTATGCATGTAAATTTCTGTCTTAATATAAAACAGATTAGAATTTAGAATCATTGTGCTTATAATATATAGGTGAAAGATTTTATCCATAATCAGTGTGATTATTACTTAGTTGATTGTAATATATATATATTTTTTATCATTATTGTTTGTGCATTGCCGGCCGGCATTTGAATGTGCTTTTAGCAAAAATTGATTATTAAGGAAAAATAAAATCCACATCAAATGTGAATAGCGCTTTCTCATTTTTTCGTTTTTTCTATTGTCTTCCATACCCACTGTAGGACTTCTCAGCCCATTGTTACTGCAATGTTTGATAGTAAATATAGGGCATTGATTGGTTGTCAGCACTGCATTTTCTGACTGTTAATAAGGGTGTTTTACAAACTGTAGAACTTGCAGTTGCACACATTGAGCACAAATGTGTATAGTATCATCTCAAAGAAATGGTATTTAATCTTGAATTTTGGGCATTTAAATGGAGCATGAGGTTTAATATAGAAAAATGTAGTCATAAGGTCATGCACTTTGGGACTAAAAATAAACATGCAACCTATACATTTAATGGGGAAAATCTAGGAGAAACAGTAGTTGAAAAAGATTTGGGGTGCTTATTGATAAGAGACTTAGGGGGACATTTACTAAGCAGTGATAAGAGCGGAGATAAGAGAGCCAGTGGAGAAACTGCCCATGGCAACCAATCAGCACTGAAGTAACATCTATAATTTGCATACTATAAAATTATACAGAGCTGCTGATTGGTTGATGGGGCAACTTCTCCACCGGCTCACCTCTCCACTCTTATCACTGCTTAGTAAATGTCCCCCTTAGTAGCAGTGCACAGTGTCAAAGGTGGTAATTCAGACCTGATCATAGCAGCAAATTTGTTAGCAGTTGGGCAAAACCATGTGCACTGCAGGGGGGCAGATATAACATGTGCAGAGAGAGTTAGATTTGGGTGGGGTGTATTCAAACTGAAATCTAAATTGCAGTGTAAAAATAAAGCAGCCAGTATTTACCCGGCACAGAAACGGGTGTGGTATGTTAGGTAGATTAGACAGTGTCTAGGTCGACCACTATTGGTCGACAGTAAGTAGGTCGACATGGTTTCTATGTTGACAGGGACTCTAGGTCGACATGAGAAAAAATCGACATGAGATTTTTTACTTTTTCTCTTACGTCCTTAGGGATACTGGGAATCCATTTAGTACCATGGAGTATAGACGGGTCCACTAGGAGCAATGGGCACTTTAAGAATTTTATAGTGTGCGCTGGCTCCTCCCTCTATGCCCCTCCCACCAGACTCAGTTTAGAAAATGTGCCCGGAGGAGCCGGTCACGTCGCTGGAAGCTCCTGAAGAGTTTTCTGCATTTATTTTATCTGTGTTATTTTCAGGCAGGACTGGATGGCACCAGCCTGCCTGCTTAATGGGATTTAGGGTGAGGAATGGCCCAACCTCTTGAAGGGTTAATGGTCCCATTCCCCGCTGACAGGACACTAACTCCTGAGGGAACTATTCGCAAGCCCCACCACGGCGAGCGTACATTCCCGCAGCACGCCCCACCCCTAACAGCTAAAAGAATGAAGAGTGGTGAGTACTAAGCCGGCGTCCCAGTTAGCAGGTCACCGGCCATTATGGTGGCATGAGGGTACGGAGACGTACTGCTTCTACATGGGGCGGCTGGGTCTTTAGACTCAGTACACAGTGCAGACGCACAGCTTCTGAGGGGGTGAACTGAGTCTCAGTACACTATATGTGTACACAGTACCAAGACTGGCATTAAAGACTTAAAAGGGGGCTGACTCCATTTTAGGCACAAAATTACCTCAGCCAGTATAAAAAATAGTGGGAAGACCACGCGCCATTGAAGGGGTGGGGCTTTACTATGAGCGGATACAGCAGCTCACCAGCACCATTTTCCCTCTGCAGCGGACACAGACGCTGACTGACAGGGACGCGCAGCTCCTCCAGAGAGACCCCAGATTACCTCAGTGATACCAGGCAGTAACTGAGCATTATTATTTAACACAATGCCACAGCCTGGCCTTGTACACATACAAAGTTTTTTGTTTTTATTTGCACACAGTTGTGACTCACTTGCACATTTTTTTATACAAAGTGCCCCTATAGCAAAGGAATGGAAATAGAATAAGTGCTGCAGCCCAGTCCCACATCCTGTACTGCTGCAGCCAGCCCCAGGGAACAGTGTCACATACAGTGCTTCTAGTACAGCAATGTTAGAAACTATAAGGGCTGCTTTGTGCTCTGAAATGGAGGTGCAATCCCCACTTATTAAATCCTGGGGATTCTTAATATTTGGGGTTATTCCCCCAAAACTGGTGTTATGGGGGGGGGGGGGGGGGAAGTATCCTGCAAATATTCTTCAATAAATATGCTCCTTTAATAATTAGTAACTAAAATATTATGTTGTGTTGGATTCCTCCTATATCCAATGTTGTTAAGCAAGAGGCCGGTAACAATACTGGCACCTACATCCTGGACTCTCACTATCCCGACGGTTGGCATGCCGACCTGTGATATCCTGTCACGTGCAGTGAGAGATGTGGAGGTAATTCACTGACCTGATCTGGTTCTCAAGTCGTCAGGTTACGGTCTCCACTACAGATTCGCTGGTGGTTTTAGAGATATAGATGAGAAGCACAAGCCCAGTCTGGAATATGGTGTTTAAGGCCTCTATGAAACATTTTATTTAAATAACCTAAATGCAATAATAGTGTGTAGAATATGAAGAATGCCATCTGAAAACTTGTCATGTAAATATTAATCACTTTCAGTAGAAATAGTCACAATCAATCAGCATATCAAATAATATGAATTACTTTTCAAATATTACAGTAATATCTCAGTACATTAACAAGAACCATATATACCATATCACTATAATAGTTCAACATACAAATGTCCCTGGTATATAGTTCCGGCACACGTGAGTTCAGGGTGAGATAAGAGATCCCAGTATGACAGCAATAGCAATTTGAATCGGGATATATATGCAAAAACCCAGAAAAGGTCTAAGCTTGGTTTTAGCCACTAGATGGTAGAGCGATTTAGAAGTATTCATTACTTGTCGGAATATAATCCATAATCCACGTTTGTTGCAGGAATCAATGTAACAGTGAACAGTGCTGCAGCTCTGAAGGGTGCTCTTTTGATCAGGGATGTGCTAGTGAACACTTTACGTGGTGCAAGCTGTAGCAGGAGATTACTACACTTCAATCAGCCTAGGAAACATTTGCACAGCACAGATGCGTAACTGTAAATCAGAGCTCCACAGTGAGTTCCTGTCCACAACCCTCCGATTTACAGGCAATTGAACTCAGCTACAGACAATAGAAATATATGATGTGGCTTTAGAGATAGACAAACTGTATTAACAGTCTTGTAATCCTGAAGTTATGATAATTCTATCTATTTATTTGCACATTCAATGTATGGTGACTTGAATAATCCCTCACACCATGCAGGCTGTGGCAGGGTATGCACTTGTCTTACATCTTGTATCATACTGGGAGGGGGAGGGGGGTTATATGCTGCTAATAGTCTCTATGTGCAGCAGACATTAGTGCTTAACTGTGGCACTGGCTGAGGACTCATTCATCACAGAGTGAGGTACACTTTAAGGAGGTTGATATGGTCTGAAAAAGTTCAATAAAGGCAGTGTCTGTGAATAGTATGCAATACTAGAGAATTGAGACTCATCACACACAGCTTCCAAGGTAGTGGCAGCTCATATCTCCCTCTTCTGTCAACTGGGTGTAGCTTGTATCAGTACTGCCAACAAGTCTTTGGCTCCAGGGCTCTACTAACTTCTGCCTGGTGAAGGTTTACAGGTTCCAACACTGCTGTCACTCTGTTCTGCTCATTTCCAACAGATAGGGTGCACTCTGTCTGGGGCTGCTGCAACACCCATCCCTCTGACACTACTGACAACTGGACATACTGCAGAGAACACTCCATGCTGACACTGCACACCTCCCACCAGATACAGGGCATATGTAACCTCTCCGGCTTTCCAAGCAACATTCCATGCCTGGGGTTCCCGCTCTTTTGACATCCAATCAGGTGAGAGCAAGGAGACCTGTGGCTGCCAACAATGTATTGTCCCTTGGCTGCATTAACTCCTGTTATTCCTGCAGTTTCTGTAGTAAGGGCTGTGTGCTGCATATCTCAGCCTTTCTGGCTGCAGAGGTATGCTGGCACCTGTAGTTCCACAGGTTTTACGGGGCTACCAAAAACCAACAGGGACTATTCCCACTCGTGGGTGTCCATGACACCCATAGAGTGGGAATAGAACCTGTGGTGACCACAGCTCGCCATTGAGCCCGCAAGGGACTTCGTTGTGGTCCCCCCCCCCCCCCCCGGACATCAAAATGCCGGGATCCCGCTGTCTGTATTGTGACCGGCGGTCACACATATCCAGCACCAATGATGCTACTTTTACAAATCATTTACAAGAATGGAATTCCCCTGACAACTTCATTTGATCAAGACATTGTCAAATGAATTTAGTTTGGAGAATATTGATGCTTTCTCAATAACAGATTTAAAGTAAAGCAAGAATGTTCTATATTCCAAAGTAACCAGTTACATATACATTTTATGGAAGTAGAACTAATAAATACTTAATGTAACTCTCAGTTTGCTAAACCCTATGTCCCCATGTCTGTAAAGGGGCCTACACACGGTGTGATTCTGCCTATGTGGCCAATTTGCACTATGCAATTTCCCTTGAACAACCTGGAGCCCAGAACCACCTATATTATATACTGATTATATATACGGTGCGATTTTGGCTATGGACAATTTTGACTAAACTATGTACTAGATTATACATTTTCTAGTGAAAATTGGCCTGCCTGCACAGTCTATTTTTTCTTGTGATACCAACCCCGTGGGAGCGTGCATTGGCATCGCAAGGTGTATACACACGGTGCGATACGCAATTTGTTTTCTGCCGATATAGTCCATCGCACTGTGTGTATGTGGCTTAAGACAGAGTTATTACTACGTATTATCTTTTGTACAGTACTATTGAATATGGTGGTGATTTATTATAAAAGTAATTAAGACACGTCATTTAAATGTAAACATACATTTCCAAAACATGATAAGGTTTTATAGATAAACAAAATCATAGTTCAAAGCATAAAAATCAACAGAACAGTTGGAGCTGCATTTATTATACAGTATGTAATAAACACTTGATTGTTACTTTTCAAGTGATTCCCTATAAGTTTACAGGATTTCATACTCAAGGCCTGTTTCTCTCACTTTCTGATGGAATAGAAATACATCTGTCATCACCTTGTGTGGTGGGACACTTGCATTGCCAGATTAAGGGGGGGATGCAGGGCATACAACCCCCCCCCCCCCCCAATCCCCGGCCAGAGCACACTGACATCACTAGCTTTCCCTCTTATGCAACAGCAGAACCAGATAGCCAGAATGCAAGCAGTACAGTATGCAGTGCAGGCAGAGACACATGAGTATCAAATTTTGTGAACAATTGACCGGGCTTCCCAACCAGAGGAGAGATAGGAGGGTAGAGAGAACTGTGACATATGGTGGGATTCCTGTGTCACTTACAGCTCTCTCCACACCTGGGTGTCTGAGTCCTGTGTAGCTTGTTATCTAATGAGGGTCTAGAGAGAGACACGCACACAGAGTCCTCCTGAGTCCTGTCCCAGCCTATAAGTAGGACAGAGGCTGCTGCTATTTTTGCATGTAACAAGATAAATTATAGATATTATTTTTCTATGTGTATTTTAAGGTTGTTTAAATTGTCTTTGTTCCACTATAAATACATTTTATAAAATAGTTGTCTCTCAATTAGGTAGAGCTATAAACAGTACCCAGGCATTATTAAACTATTAGTTTAAATCTAATATAGACCATTGGGCAAAATGTAATATACAGAATCCATACCTCCCAACATGACCCATTCTCCCAACATGACCAACATGACAAAATTCTTAAGTTATGATTGCAATCACCTGTGTTGAAACACCTTTCTTATCAATTAAATAGTTCAACACAGGTTGAATTATTATACAATAGACAAGCATATATTAAGAGGGAATTCCATGTAAAGAGCATTTTTTCACCCCTGGAATGCGTCATGTTGGGAGGTATACACTATCTTATACACAGCCCCCCCCCCCCTCTCCCTCCCCCCCCCCCCTCCACTGAGGCCCCCCTGTCTAAAGTCCCCCGGGCACCTGCAAGATTTAATCCGGCCCTGGAAACTTGCATGGCCAGTTCCATGAATTAACTTGATTACTTTGCCATATTAGTTTCTAAATTTTGCGGGAGAAATATTATAATGTCCCTACATCAATCTATCCCTGCTGGTAATTTATAAAACTGAGCAAAGTTATTAATAGTTATCAGGAATTTTTGTATTTTTTTTTTTTTTTGTATGAAAATGTTCCTACTGTGTAACAAAGCTGGAAATGTAAAATATAATCATCATTCTTTTATAACTTTGGTTGTAGTAAAAAAGAAAGTATTTCAGCGAAGCTTGGTGTTGAAGGATAAACTGTGCATTAGGTTACATGCAGTTAGAGTATGGTCTGTTCTGCCTCCTAGTGGTAGTTAATGGTAATACACATCTTCTTTCATTAACTAAACTCTCATCCATCTATAATGTACCTGGAGTCTAGTATCTCTACTTTCCCACCAACTGCACAAGCCTGTAAATACTAGTATTCACCTTCCTGTTAGGTTACAACGCAGGGAAGATGACACGTGTAATGTCTATACAGAGGCTGTATATTCCTGTTACTCAACGGACAGTACCAACTGGGTAAAATTTATGTGAGAAAACTTTCATATTCTAAGTTTATTTGTAATAATAGTAAAATAAGTGTATAGAGACATTAGATTGCAGCTAATCAGGATATGAAAGGAAAAAGAAAGCGATAAGATTAAAAAAAAACTGGTCAGCATAAGGCAACATAGTGTTAGAATACAACTATTGTATCTAAATTAATAATGATATTTGTTAAACTGTGTGACTGGCAAATGGCCAAATATCGATGCGGCGTTCAGATCCTAACCGCAGGATTAAGCACCGCCCATCTTACTGTACTTACTGTACTTAGTTGGATTCTTTTTTTCTGTTAAGCATGAAGTTATTTTGTTTAAAAAAATCCATATGTATTCTAATGGCGAGAGCTAATATATATATTTTAAAATATATTTTTATTGAAGCTTGAAATGTATGTTGTATATATGAAATACAACAGAGATACAAGGCCGATAGTAAACAGTAGAGATAAATAATATGAACATCAGTCAATAAAACAACAAATAAATCAAGGACTTTTAGCAGAGACAGAGGAGCTTATTCAGAGATGGATGTAGATCGCTGTATAGGCAGCCAGATCTGTGTACATCTCCACACATGCTGGGGGCCGCCAGGCACAGGGCAAGGCCACCCAACAATGTGTGAGGCCACCTCCCGAAGGTTGACCCCTGGCAGCGCATCAGGTGGTCGGCCAACATATTTTTAAATCGAGTGATATAAAAAGAGTCCCTACAGACACCTTCAAATTGCGCAAAAGATCACAGGGCAGCCAATAGGTACTCACAATTTCCAAAAGGTACCTCTCCACAATACCTTAAATAAAATACACAGATTTGAAAGCAAAAGTGCAAAAAATGTTCCCTGAGGCGCCCACCACCACCGAATGCATGCAGTGATGATATATAAATATATTACGTTCCTTCTTCTGTAGATAGAAGTCTGTCTCTGAATCTTATTCCCGTGCACACAGGTTCATATGCAAGAGAAAACAGCATACATGTGTAGTACAGTCAAAGATTTAATGTTAAAACACTGACATTTACAATACTAAAACATGAAGTAACATCCAAACACATAGAAATCTCTCCTGAGTCCTTCTATACATATGAAGCCAAAATAATTACCAATAGGTTTGAGAACTGATATTTAACAGCTCTCAAAACAGCAAGTTGTATAAAGTCACCCAACGTCTCTCCGGAAAAGACCACTGGAAACCAATGCTGGTAATCACTTCAGCTGTCCAAATGATAGAGCACAGGAGCTTTGTAGTCCAAATTCCGTCCCTTCTAGCCCGACGCGTTTCCACCCGCGATGCTGCGGGTCTTTTTCAAGGTGAAGTAAGGGACGATATGCTGATCCTTCTCCTTATACTAAAGTCCAACCAATAGGAATCCTGATAATTTTATTATACACAGCTGCTAATCCCATTTCAAATAACCCTCTGGCTGCCGTGGTGAAAGAATCCTCCAATCCTAGCACCGAATCCATTATCCGATAGGTCCGCTTCCCGATACGTCACTTCCGCGGTTGCGGTCTTATCGTGTATAGTGTTACTAGACGTCATCTATGCCAACCAAAGGCGTCACTTCCTTGGTTGGAATGACATTCCCATTAGTACTAGTAAACTAATAGACACACATTCCGGTGCATCACTTCCGGAAGTGAAGTCACGGGCTCCATACATGGAGCCTCTATTGACTGCAACTTCCGCCAACCTCTCTTTGCGTCTCGCCAACCAGCGGCCGGAACAACCAGTATATTCACGGAATCCCGACTCCATCTCCATGGCAACCGCACTGATAAACATTTATCAAAAGCAATATAAAATATGGAATCCGGTTTCTTTTAGGTGATCCGTTCTCCCAAAAAGTTTCTTAAAACATAAAAAGAGAATCTTTATTTAGACACCAAACATATAAAACACACATTCTAAAAGTTGATGCGATTAATATTTTAAACATAAAAAATTTCCTGAATAAAACATATAAAACTATAAGAACCACTTTAGTTCAAAATCGTTATTTAATCCAGATGGGTGTAGTGTATTAAATTCATAAATGGCTTGCATATAATTTTTTGCCAGTGCAGTTACAATGTCTTTTTGTCTATTCGTAGGCTTTATCAATTTAAATCCAGCAAACTTAACTATTTCTCTCACAGAGCTGTTGTGATGGATTTTAAAATGATTTGACAAGGCATGGGTAGCCAAGCCTTTCTTGATATTCCTGCAGTGTTCACTTATACGAATTTTTAATGTCTTGTGGTCCATCCAATATAAAATAAATGGCAGGAACACTCAATAAATAAATGACATTTTTATTATTACAGGTAATAAAGTCTTCTATTTTGGCTGTCCTCCAATTAATGCAGATTGTATCTAGTTTCTTAGATCCATCTCCTTTAATTTCTCTACATCCCATGCAGTCCCCACAGCGGTGAAAGCGCTTTGTTAAGATTCTACCTTCTCTTTTCTTCGGTGGAAGGTAGCTCCTCACAAAGGAATTTTTTAAATTCATGGCTTTCCTATATATAAAAACTGGTCGATCAGGGATAACTTTTCCAACCACTGGATCCCTCTTTAAAATATTCCAGTTTTTTCTAAACGATTTTTCTAAAATTTTGTGTTGTGAGTTGTAGCTGGTAATAAAGGCCCATTCAAAGTTCTTCTTCTTTGTAGTTTGTTCTTTAGGTTTAATACATAACAAATCTTTCCTATCAACTAGTTTGACTTCTTGTATAGCCTTCTCTATCTTCTCACTAATATAGCCACTTTCTTCAAACCTTTCTTTCAATTGGTTAGCTTGTTGTTCATAGACCTCATTGGCCGTGCAGTTTCTTTTAAACCTTTTTAATAGGCCTTGTGGAATGTAATTGAGCCAATTGGGGTGGTGGCAGCTATTAATATTAATAAAAGCTTGTGAATCTTTTTCCTTAATAAAAGTCTTGGTGCAAAATTTCCCTTCCTCCTGGGAAAGAGTGATATCTAAAAATCTACCTGTTTGGTGTCTATAGTGAATGTCAATAATAGATTTAAATTAAATCATTCAAATGTGTACAAAAATCATCAAGGACTTCTCTGCTCCCTCTCCATATAAATAAAATGTAGTCTATATATCTTTTCCATGACACCAGGTTCGCTCCAAATGGGTTGTTGTTGAAAACGGAATCTTGTTCCCATTGACCCATAAAAATATTAGCATAACTTGGAGCGAACCTGGTGCCCATGGCCGTCCCGACTTTCTGGATGAAGAAATCTCTTTCTACAGTAAAATAGTTATTATTAAGAATGAAACGGATCCCCTCTACAATAAAATGTTGTACTTCCCCCCTAAGGTGCTAGTCTGCAAAGCTGAAGTGACAGCCCTAATTCCAACTTTGTGTTCAATAATGGAATAGAGTGATGTCACACAGCCACCTTGAAAATGGTCCCAGCCTGCCCCGCCCCCCCCAATGCCACGTGTCTGCCTCATAAATGCCCGCCACTGTCAATCACATTGCGGTCGCATCGGCAAGCTGCACTGTGGGCCGCATTAGCAGCCGGGTCGGAATGACCCCTACAGTGTAGTATATGAGACCATAGGACATAAATATACAGTAAACACAAAAGAGCAAAATCACGCAACTCATCTCTTTTCCCACCCGCCCCCAGGGTGTCCCCCCGCAGTGTCTATTAGGCCACACACCCATACTAGAACAAAAGAGGAAGGTCACCAGATCACCGTCCACTTTACGGCTGACAGGTAAGGAAAGGGAGGCGAGAGGGGAGCAGGGACCTAGGCCACTCCCACAAGCCACCCGAGTTCAGGTAATTAGTCCCCCCCATCTCTGCGCAACTGGATACTAAGAGGTGCTGTATAACGTGAAAGCTATTATATTTTGTTGAAAATGCTAAATAAGAATACTACAGTAAACTATTTTTTTCTATTGTTTTTATACTATTTATGTATGAAATCACACTGTGGACATCAACACTTATGTAAGCTGAAAATTAACTAAGGAACTACACTGCTTCATTCAAAACATGACGGATTAACACCTTTGGAGACTCTTGGACTATTTGACATTAGTGAAATGATAGTACCAATACCTTACCTAAGCTTGTACATATCTCTTCCCCTTCACCTGCCCCTGACTACATCTGTGTCTCATTCTATACCTGCTGTCTTTCCATGGTCAGCTGCTGTCTAGTGAGGGGAATGAGGGGGCCGCACATGTTTCCAATCTTGTCTTTGTGGTGACCCATTATACTTGATTCCTCAGTCATTCCATTATCAATTGCTAGAACAGTGGGTGTCTGACAACTCCCACAGTCTGTGCCAAAATAAATAAATCAAAATTTGTGGCAAATTCTGATCATTTTGAAGAAAAAACAAAAACCCCACACTAAAGAAAAGTGTTTCCTCTGCCATCTTGTACATCCAGATCCAGTATGTTCATGTAAAAGCTAAAAAGCTATTAAGCGTTTTTATTTTCTTATGTTTACATGTAATAGATTAGTAATACATTATAGCAATCTGTATTAGAGATGAGCGGGTTCGGTTCCTCGGAATCCGAACCCGCCCGAACTTCAGTTTTTTTTACACGGGTCCGAGCGACTCGGATCTTCCCGCCTTGCTCGGTTAACCCGAGCGCGCCCGAACGTCATCATCACGCTGTCGGATTCTCGCGAGGCTCGGATTCTATCGCGAGACTCGGATTCTATATAAGGAGCCGCGCGTCGCCGCCATTTTCACACGTGCATTGAGATTCATAGGGAGAGGACGTGGCTGGCGTCCTCTCCGTTTATAGAGATTCGAGAAGAGAGTGAGACAGAGAGAGACACAGTAGTAATTTTGGGGAGCATTAGGAGGAGTACTACTACTACTAGTACTTGCTGAAGTGATAGAGATAGTGTGACTGTATTATCTGACTTGTGGGGGAGACACTGACAGTGGGGAGCAGTTAGAGTCTGAGAGCAGGACTCAGGACTCAGGAGTACATATAACGTACAGTGCACACTTTTGCTGCCAGAGTGCCACACTGCCATTGTTTGTGACCACACTGACCACCAGTATAATATATATTGTGATTGTCTGCTTAGGACTCAGGAGTACTACTTGCAAGTTGCTGATAGTGTGACCAGTGACCTGACCACCAGTTTAATAATCACCACCAGTTTATGAGTTTAATATATATATATATATATATATATATATATAATTGTATATAATATATATATAATATTGTATACCACCTAGCACCTACCCGTGTTTTTTTTTTCTTTTCTTCTTCTTTATACATACTACTATAGTAGCTTACTGTAGCAGTCTGCGGTGCTGCTGAGCTGACAGTGTCCAGCAGGTCCGTCATCAGTCATTACATAATAAATATATATACCTGTCCGGCTGCAGTACTAGTGATATTATATAATTATATATATATATATATATATATTGATTTCATCTCATTATCATCCAGTCTATATTATCAGCAGACACAGTACGTTAGTCCACGGCTGTAGCTACCTCTGTGTCGGCACTCGGCAGTCCATCCATAATTGTATACCACCTACCCGTGGTTTTTTCTTTTTCTTTCTTCTTTATACATACTACTATAGTAGCTTACTGTAGCAGTCTGCGGTGCTGCTGAGCTGACAGTGTCCAGCAGGTCCGTCATCAGTCATTACATAATAAATATATATACCTGTCCGGCTGCAGTACTAGTGATATTATATATACATATATATTGATTTCATCTCATTATCATCCAGTCTATATTATCAGCAGACACAGTACGTTAGTCCACGGCTGTAGCTACCTCTGTGTCGGCACTCGGCAGTCCATCCATAATTGTATACCACCTACCCGTGGTTTTTTTTTTCTTTCTTCTTTATACATACTACTATAGTAGCTTACTGTAGCAGTCTGCGGTGCTGCTGAGCTGACAGTGTCCAGCAGGTCCGTCATCAGTCATTACATAATAAATATATATACCTGTCCGGCTGCAGTACTAGTGATATTATATAATTATATATATATATATATTGATTTCATCTCATTATCATCCAGTCTATATTATCAGCAGACACAGTACGTTAGTCCACGGCTGTAGCTACCTCTGTGTCGGCACTCGGCAGTCCATCCATAATTGTATACCACCTACCCGTGTTTTTTTTTTTTCTTTCTTCTTTATACATACTACTATAGTAGCTTACTGTAGCAGTCTGCGGTGCTGCTGAGCTGACAGTGTCCAGCAGGTCCGTCATCAGTCATTACATAATAAATATATATACCTGTCCGGCTGCAGTACTAGTGATATTATATATACATATATATTGATTTCATCTCATTATCATCCAGTCTATATTATCAGCAGACACAGTACGGTAGTCCACGGCTGTAGCTACCTCTGTGTCGGCACTCGGCAGTCCATCCATAATTGTATACCACCTACCCGTGGTTTTTTTTTTCTTTCTTCTTTATACATACTACTATAGTAGCTTACTGTAGCAGTCTGCGGTGCTGCTGAGCTGACAGTGTCCAGCAGGTCCGTCATCAGTCATTACATAATAAATATATATACCTGTCCGGCTGCAGTACTAGTGATATTATATATACATATATATTTATTTCATCTCATTATCATCCAGTCTATATTATCAGCAGACACAGTACGTTAGTCCACGGCTGTAGCTACCTCTGTGTCGGCACTCGGCAGTCCATCCATAATTGTATACCACCTACCCGTGGTTTTTTTTTTTCTTTCTTCTTTATACATACTACTATAGTAGCTTACTGTAGCAGTCTGCGGTGCTGCTGAGCTGACAGTGTCCAGCAGGTCCGTCATCAGTCATTACATAATAAATATATATACCTGTCCGGCTGCAGTACTAGTGATATTATATATACATATATATTGATTTCATCTCATTATCATCCAGTCTATATTATCAGCAGACACAGTACGGTAGTCCACGGCTGTAGCTACCTCTGTGTCGGCACTCGGCAGTCCATCCATAATTGTATACCACCTACCCGTGGTTTTTTTTTTTCTTTCTTCTTTATACATACTACTATAGTAGCTTACTGTAGCAGTCTGCGGTGCTGCTGAGCTGACAGTGTCCAGCAGGTCCGTCATCAGTCATTACATAATAAATATATATACCTGTCCGGCTGCAGTACTAGTGATATTATATATACATATTTATTGATTTCATCTCATTATCATCCAGTCTATATTAGCAGCAGACACAGTACGGTAGTCCACGGCTGTAGCTACCTCTGTGTCGGCACTCGGCAGTCCATCCATAATTGTATACCACCTACCCGTGGTTTTTTTTTTCTTTCTTCTTTATACATACTACTATAGTAGCTTACTGTAGCAGTCTGCGGTGCTGCAGAGCTGACAGTGTCCAGCAGGTCCGTCATCAGTCATTACATAATAAATATATATACCTGTCCGGCTGCAGTACTAGTGATATTATATATACATATATATTGATTTCATCTCATTATCATCCAGTCTATATTATCAGCAGACACAGTACGTTAGTCCACGGCTGTAGCTACCTCTGTGTCGGCACTCGGCAGTCCATCCATAAGTATACTAGTATCCATCCATCTCCATTGTTTACCTGAGGTGCCTTTTAGTTGTGCCTATTAAAATATGGAGAACAAAAATGTTGAGGTTCCAAAATTAGGGAAAGATCAAGATCCACTTCCACCTCGTGCTGAAGCTGCTGCCACTAGTCATGGCCGAGACGATGAAATGCCAGCAACGTCGTCTGCCAAGGCCGATGCCCAATGTCATAGTACAGAGCATGTAAAATCCAAAACACCAAATATCAGTAAAAAAAGGACTCCAAAACCTAAAATAAAATTGTCGGAGGAGAAGCGTAAACTTGCCAATATGCCATTTACCACACGGAGTGGCAAGGAACGGCTGAGGCCCTGGCCTATGTTCATGGCTAGTGGTTCAGCTTCACATGAGGATGGAAGCACTCAGCCTCTCGCTAGAAAAATGAAAAGACTCAAGATGGCAAAAGCAGTAGCACCGCAAAGAACTGTGCGTTCTTCGAAATCCCAAATCCACAAGGAGAGTCCGACTCCAATTGTGTCGGTTGCGATGCCTGACCTTCCCAACACTGGATGTGAAGAGCATGCGCCTTCCACCATTTGCACGCCCCCTGCAAGTGCTGGAAGGAGCACCCGCAGTCCAGTTCCTGATAGTCAGATTGAAGATGTCAGTGTTGAAGTACACCAGGATGAGGAGGATATGGGTGTTGCTGGCGCTGGGGAGGAAATTGACCAGGAGGATTCTGATGGTGAGGTGGTTTGTTTAAGTCAGGCACCCGGGGAGACACCTGTTGTCCGTGGGAGGAATATGGCCATTGACATGCCTGGTGAAAATACCAAAAAAATCAGCTCTTCGGTGTGGAAGTATTTCAACAGAAATGCGGACAACAGGTGTCAAGCCGTGTGTTGCCTTTGTCAAGCTGTAATAAGTAGGGGTAAGGACGTTAACCACCTCGGAACATCCTCCCTTATACGTCACCTGCAGCGCATTCATAATAAGTCAGTGACAAGTTCAAAAACTTTGGGTGACAGCGGAAGCAGTCCACTGACCAGTAAATCCCTTCCTCTTGTAACCAAGCTCACGCAAACCACCCCACCAACTCCCTCAGTGTCAATTTCCTCCTTACCCAGGAATGCCAATAGTCCTGCAGGCCATGTCACTGGCAATTCTGACGAGTCCTCTCCTGCCTGGGATTCCTCCGATGCATCCTTGAGTGTAATGCCTACTGCTGCTGGCGCTGCTGTTGTTGCTGCTGGGAGTCGATGGTCATCCCAGAGGGGAAGTCGTAAGCCCACTTGTACTACTTCCAGTAAGCAATTGACTGTCCAACAGTCCTTTGCGAGGAAGATGAAATATCACAGCAGTCATCCTGCTGCAAAGCGGATAACTGAGGCCTTGACAACTATGTTGGTGTTAGACGTGCGTCCGGTATCCGCCGTTAGTTCACAGGGAACTAGACAATTTCTTGAGGTAGTGTGCCCCCGTTACCAAATACCATCTAGGTTCCACTTCTCTAGGCAGGCGATACCGAGAATGTACACGGACGTCAGAAAAAGACTCACCAGTGTCCTAAAAAATGCAGTTGTACCCAATGTCCACTTAACCACGGACATGTGGACAAGTGGAGCAGGGCAGGGTCAGGACTATATGACTGTGACAGCCCACTAAGTAGATGTATGGACTCCCGCCGCAAGAACAGCAGCGGCGGCACCAGTAGCAGCATCTCGCAAACGCCAACTCTTTCCTAGGCAGGCTACGCTTTGTATCACCGCTTTCCAGAATACGCACACAGCTGAAAACCTCTTACGGCAACTGAGGAAGATCATCGCGGAATGGCTTACCCCAATTGGACTCTCCTGTGGATTTGTGGCATCGGACAACGCCAGCAATATTGTGTGTGCATTAAATCTGGGCAAATTCCAGCACGTCCCATGTTTTGCACATACCTTGAATTTGGTGGTGCAGAATTTTTAAAAAAACGACAGGGGTGTGCAAGAGATGCTGTCGGTGGCCAGAAGAATTGCGGGACACTTTCGGCGTACAGGCACCACGTACAGAAGACTGGAGCACCACCAAAAACAACTGAACCTGCCCTGCCATCATCTGAAGCAAGAAGTGGTAACGAGGTGGAATTCAACCCTCTATATGCTTCAGAGGTTGGAGGAGCAGCAAAAGGCCATTCAAGCCTATACAATTCAGCACGATATAGGAGGTGGAATGCACCTGTCTCAAGCGCAGTGGAGAATGATTTCAACATTGTGCAAGGTTCTGATGCCCTTTGAACTTGCCACACGTGAAGTCAGTTCAGACACTGCCAGCCTGAGTCAGGTCATTCCCCTCATCAGGCTTTTGCAGAAGAAGCTGGAGACATTGAAGGAGGAGCTAACACGGAGCGATTCCGCTAGGCATGTGGGACTTGTGGATGGAGCCCTTAATTCGCTTAACAAGGATTCACGGGTGGTCAATCTGTTGAAATCAGAGCACTACATTTTGGCCACCATGCTCGATCCTAGATTTAAAGCCTACCTTGGATCTCTCTTTCCGGCAGACACAAGTCTGCTGGGGTTCAAAGACCTGCTGGTGAGAAAATTGTCAAGTCAAGCGGAACGCGACCTGTCAACATCTCCTCCTTCACATTCTCCCGCAACTGGGGGTGCGAGGAAAAGGCTCAGAATTCCGAGCCCACCCGCTGGCGGTGATGCAGGGCAGTCTGGAGCGACTGCTGATGCTGACATCTGGTCCGGACTGAAGGACCTGACAACGATTACGGACATGTCGTCTACTGTCACTGCATATGATTCTCTCACCATTGAAAGAATGGTGGAGGATTATATGAGTGACCGCATCCAAGTAGGCACGTCACACAGTCCGTACTTATACTGGCAGGAAAAAGAGGCAATTTGGAGGCCCTTGCACAAACTGGCTTTATTCTACCTAAGTTGCCCTCCCACAAGTGTGTACTCCGAAAGAGTGTTTAGTGCCGCCGCTCACCTTGTCAGCAATCGGCGTACGAGGTTACATCCAGAAAATGTGGAGAAGATGATGTTCATTAAAATGAATTATAATCAATTCCTCCGTGGAGACATTGACCAGCAGCAATTGCCTCCACAAAGTACACAGGGAGCTGAGATGGTGGATTCCAGTGGGGACGAATTGATAATCTGTGAGGAGGGGGATGTACACGGTGATATATCGGAGGATGATGATGAGGTGGACATCTTGCCTCTGTAGAGCCAGTTTGTGCAAGGAGAGATTAATTGCTTCTTTTTTGGTGGGGGTCCAAACCAACCCGTCATTTCAGTCACAGTCGTGTGGCAGACCCTGTCACTGAAATGATGGGTTGGTTAAAGTGTGCATGTCCTGTTTATACAACATAAGGGTGGGTGGGAGGGCCCAAGGACAATTCCATCTTGCACCTCTTTTTTCTTTAATTTTTCTTTGCGTCATGTGCTGTTTGGGGAGTATTTTTTGGAAGGGCCATCCTGCGTGACACTGCAGTGCCACTCCTAGATGGGCCCGGTGTTTGTGTCGGCCACTAGGGTCGCTTATCTTACTCACACAGCTACCTCATTGCGCCTCTTTTTTTCTTTGCGTCATGTGCTGTTTGGGGAGGGTTTTTTGGAAGGGCCATCCTGCGTGACACTGCAGTGCCACTTCTAGATGGGCCCGGTGTTTGTGTCGGCCACTAGGGTCGCTTATCTTACTCACACAGCTACCTCATTGCGCCTCTTTTTTTCTTTGCGTCATGTGCTGTTTGGGGATGGTTTTTTGGAAGGGCCATCCTGCGTGACACTGCAGTGCCACTCCTAGATGGGCCCGGTGTTTGTGTCGGCCACTAGGGTCGCTTATCTTACTCACACAGCTACCTCATTGCGCCTCTTTTTTTCTTTGCGTCATGTGCTGTTTGGGGAGGGTTTTTTGGAAGGGACATCCTGCGTGACACTGCAGTGCCACTCCTAGATGGGCCCGGTGTTTGTGTCGGCCACTAGGGTCGCTTATCTTACTCACACAGCTACCTCATTGCGCCTCTTTTTTTCTTTGCGTCATGTGCTGTTTGGGGAGGGTTTTTTGGAAGGGACATCCTGCGTGACACTGCAGTGCCACTCCTAGATGGGCCAGGTGTTTGTGTCGGCCACTAGGGTCGCTTATCTTACTCACACAGCTACCTCATTGCGCCTCTTTTTTTCTTTGCGTCATGTGCTGTTTGGGGAGTATTTTTTGGAAGGGCCATACTGCGTGACACTGCAGTGCCACTCCTAGATGGGCCCGGTGTTTGTGTCGGCCACTAGGGTCGCTTATCTTACTCACACAGCTACCTCTTTGCGCCTCTTTTTTTCTTTGCGTCATGTGCTGTTTGGGGAGGGTTTTTTGGAAGGGACATCCTGCGTGACACTGCAGTGCCACTCCTAGATGGGCCCGGTGTTTGTGTCGGCCACTAGGGTCGCTTATCTTACTCACACAGCTACCTCATTGCGCCTCTTTTTTTCTTTGCGTCATGTGCTGTTTGGGGAGGGTTTTTTGAAAGGGACATCCTGCGTGACACTGCAGTGCCACTCCTAGATGGGCCAGGTGTTTGTGTCGGCCACTAGGGTCGCTTATCTTACTCACACAGCTACCTCATTGTGCCTCTTTTTTTCTTTGCGTCATGTGCTGTTTGGGGAGGGTTTTTTGGAAGGGCCATCCTGCGTGACACTGCAGTGCCACTCCTAGATGGGCCCGGTGTTTGTGTCGGCCACTAGGGTCGCTTATCTTACTCACACAGCTACCTCATTGCGCCTCTTTTTTTCTTTGCGTCATGTGCTGTTTGGGGAGGGTTTTTTGGAAGGGCCATCCTGCGTGACACTGCAGTGCCACTCCTAGATGGGCCCGGTGTTTGTGTCGGCCACTAGGGTCGCTTATCTTACTCACACAGCTACCTCATTGCGCCTCTTTTTTTCTTTGCGTCATGGGCTGTTTGGGGAGGGTTTTTTGGAAGGGACATCCTGCGTGACACTGCAGTGCCACTCCTAGATGGGCCCGGTGTTTGTGTCGGCCACTAGGGTCGCTTATCTTACTCACACAGCTACCTCTTTGCGCCTCTTTTTTTCTTTGCGTCATGTGCTGTTTGGGGAGGGTTTTTTGGAAGGGACATCCTGCGTGACACTGCAGTGCCACTCCTAGATGGGCCCGGTGTTTGTGTCGGCCACTAGGGTCGCTTATCTTACTCACACAGCTACCTCATTGCGCCTCTTTTTTTCTTTGCGTCATGTGCTGTTTGGGGAGGGTTTTTTGAAAGGGACATCCTGCGTGACACTGCAGTGCCACTCCTAGATGGGCCAGGTGTTTGTGTCGGCCACTAGGGTCGCTTATCTTACTCACACAGCTACCTCATTGTGCCTCTTTTTTTCTTTGCGTCATGTGCTGTTTGGGGAGGGTTTTTTGGAAGGGCCATCCTGCGTGACACTGCAGTGCCACTCCTAGATGGGCCCGGTGTTTGTGTCGGCCACTAGGGTCGCTTATCTTACTCACACAGCTACCTCATTGCGCCTCTTTTTTTCTTTGCGTCATGTGCTGTTTGGGGAGGGTTTTTTGGAAGGGCCATCCTGCGTGACACTGCAGTGCCACTCCTAGATGGGCCCGGTGTTTGTGTCGGCCACTAGGGTCGCTTATCTTACTCACACAGCTACCTCATTGCGCCTCTTTTTTTCTTTGCGTCATGGGCTGTTTGGGGAGGGTTTTTTGGAAGGGACATCCTGCGTGACACTGCAGTGCCACTCCTAGATGGGCCCGGTGTTTGTGTCGGCCACTAGGGTCGCTTATCTTACTCACACAGCTACCTCATTGCGCCTCTTTTTTTCTTTGCGTCATGTGCTGTTTGGGGAGGGTTTTTTGGAAGGGACATCCTGCGTGACACTGCAGTGCCACTCCTAGATGGGCCAGGTGTTTGGGTCAGCCACTAGGGTCGCTTATCTTACTCACACAGCTACCTCATTGCGCCTCTTTTTTTCTTTGCGTCATGTGCTGTTTGGGGAGTATTTTTTGGAAGGGCCATCCTGCGTGACACTGCAGTGCCACTCCTAGATGGGCCCGGTGTTTGTGTCGGCCACTAGGGTTGCTTATCTTACTCACACAGCTACCTCATTGCGCCTCTTTTTTTCTTTGCGTCATGTGCTGTTTGGGGAGGGTTTTTTGGAAGGGACATCCTGCGTGACACTGCAGTGCCACTCCTAGATGGGCCCGGTGTTTGTGTCGGCCACTAGGGTCGCTTATCTTACTCACACAGCTACCTCATTGCGCCTCTTTTTTTCTTTGCGTCATGTGCTGTTTGGGGAGGGTTTTTTGGAAGGGACATCCTGCGTGACACTGCAGTGCCACTCCTGGATGGGCCCGGTGTTTGTGTCGGCCACTAGGGTCGCTTATCTTACTCACACAGCTGCCTCATTGCGCCTCTTTTTTTCTTTGCGTCATGTGCTGTTTGGGGAGGGTTTTTTGGAAGGGACATCCTGCGTGACACTGCAGTGCCACTCCTAGATGGGCCCGGTGTTTGTGTCGGCCACTAGGATCGCTTATCTTACTCACACAGCTACCTCATTGCGCCTCTTTTTTTCTTTGCGTCATGTGCTGTTTGGGGAGGGTTTTTTGGAAGGGACATCCTGCGTGACACTGCAGTGCCACTCCTAGATGGGCCCGGTGTTTGTGTCGGCCACTAGGGTCGCTTATCTTACTCACACAGCTACCTCATTGCGCCTCTTTTTTTCTTTGCGTCATGTGCTGTTTGGGGAGGGTTTTTTGGAAGGGACATCCTGCGTGACACTGCAGTGCCACTCCTAGATGGGCCAGGTGTTTGTGTCGGCCACTAGGGTCGCTTATCTTACTCACACAGCTACCTCATTGCGCCTCTTTTTTTCTTTGCGTCATGTGCTGTTTGGGGAGGGTTTTTTGGAAGGGCCATCCTGCGTGACACTGCAGTGCCACTCCTAGATGGGCCAGGTGTTTGTGTCGGCCACCAGGGTCGCTTATCTTACTCACACAGCTACCTCATTGCGCCTCTTTTTTTCTTTGCGTCATGTGCTGTTTGGGGAGGGTTTTTTGGAAGGGCCATCCTGCGTGACACTGCAGTGCCACTCCTAGATGGGCCAGGTGTTTGTGTCGGCCACTAGGGTCGCTTAGCTTAGTCATCCAGCGACCTCGGTGCAAATTTTAGGACTAAAAATAATATTGTGAGGTGTGAGGTATTCAGAATAGACTGAAAATGAGTGGAAATTATGGTTTTTGAGGTTAATAATACTTCGGGATCAAAATGACCCACAAATTCTATGATTTAAGCTGTTTTTTAGTGTTTTTTGAAAAAAACACCCGAATCCAAAACACACCCGAATCCGACAAAAAAAATTCGGTGAGGTTTTGCCAAAACGCGGTCGAACCCAAAACACGGCCGCGGAACCGAACCCAAAACCAAAACACAAAACCCGAAAAATTTCAAGTGCACATCTCTAATCTGTATGTGACTATTCTTACACCCTCCACCTCTCTGTAGACTTTGGAGCTTCCATGGTGGCTTCATTCCAGGGGTAAATAAATTAAATTAACTAAAAAATTAATCTCTTCAAACATAATAATCCACAGAATCTCAGGGGTAAATTTACTAAAATGGGAGTTCTATTTAAGATGGGATGTTGCCCATAGCAACCAATCAGATTGTACTTCTCATTTATCTAGCACTTTCTAGAAGATAATACCTGGAATTTGATTGGTTGCTATGGGCAACATCCCATCTTAAATAGAACTCCCATCTTAGTAAATTTACCCCTCAATTTTAGAGAGAATCAGGCGCCTTGAACCACCAGCAACTAATTTAAAGCCTGAATAAAAAGCACCTGCTGCCAACAGCAATAGGGGGATGGCAGTTCCCCTGAAAACAAGAGACAAGAAGAAGGATAAGCAGGGTGTTGGTGTTGCTTGTGCTCCAACGTGCTGCTTCAGGGCAAACGCACGATTTCTGGAGGGGAGTTTCCAAATGTTTATTAATCTTGCATTTATACTACATGTACAGATGGAGCCGCACTCATCTAGTGCGGTTCCATCACATACGTGCACTCCCAGCGGGACTAGGCGATCCGGCCACCTAGCCCCGCCGGGAGTGCACAGAGACGCTCCCATTCTAGTGAATGGAGTGCATGCACGTCACGGATGCGCACGCATTTCAGACGTGGTGATAGGCGCGCCTTGGCGGGTGCACCCAGGCACAGACGGAGCTACAATTAGCGTGGCTCCTTCTGTAGTTGCCGCTGGCTAGGCTGTGGGGAAGAGGATTTCTGGACAACTGGAACCCCCTCCCTTGGGTTTGCCTATGTGTTCTCCAATTTTATTTATTATTATTTATTAGCAGTTTCTTATACAGCGCAACATATTCCGTTGCGCTTTACAATTAGAACAACAGTTATAGGACAAAACTGGGCAAAGACAGACAGACATAGAGGTAGGAAGGCCCTGCTCGCAAGCTTACAACCTAGAATCTCAGTGTGATTTTTGTGATTTTTTTAGAGCATGTCTGAAAACTGATTCTGACTGGCCACCAACATTTTCATGGTTCAGAGGGATGGTCACATATTTGATCACTTGCCCCCCCCCCCCCCCCCCTTCCTTCCTTTCATAGTAATGATTCAACAAAGATAACTAGCAAATGATGTTCACCATACAATTTAATGTGTGATACTCAGATCTACCTGGTCTAAAATGCCCATCTGGTTTTACAGCATTCGTAGTTTCAGGTTCAGTTTATCTAAAATATTTATGCCAATCCTTTTTAAGATGAAATATTTAGAGGGAATAGTTGCGCAGTGAAGTGTTCTGATTATATAAGAACACAGATACTTTCTGGAGACTCTAAATTGAATCTTATTGTCAACAACTCAAACAAACAACACTGTCAGTAAGGCAGACCAATAGATCGCAGGCATAGATGACTTCGGAAATCCTACTGTAAGATGTTATAATTTCTATGTAATAATAAATCACCCACTATGAATGAGATATTGTATTATGCGTTACTGTTTCAGTTTTGTTAAATATGTAATTAACTAGAACGTTTCCTAATTAAAATCCTCTTAAGCACTTATTGATCTATATGGTAAATTGAAAAATGCATTTATAAAAATATATAACGGTTTATTTCATTCTGAGGAGTATTTTACTGTCATTATAATCTTTTACATTTTCCTTCCAAGTCCCATAACACAGTAGATGACTCAAGCACAGTCCAGAACGTGCCTCATTATCCTGGGATGAGATTAGTGTCAGTTGATTTCTGATAGGAAAGATGTTCTCTTGGCAACTGTGATTCTAGCGGTCTGTCAGAGCAGTCACATGATACTGACCTGTAGCAATATAAGCTAAGGCAATGCCACCACTGACGTATTATACACTGAATATCTGCCATTTATTTCCAAATGAAAAGCCTTATATGGAAACTGAATAAAATAACTGTTTAATGTTATTTATTTATTTACTCTTTATATAGAGAGTTTTTATTGAAAGCATTAAATAATTCACCAGAATACACCAATCGATATCAGAGCTTGTAGTAATGGCAGCATTATAGCAAATGTAATGATCAAAGTGATTTGAAGGTAGAAATCCATCATTATTTTTTCATATGCCTACTGGTGTGTATACCTCTCAAGCTTTCTCAGGAGTAAAGGGCCCTACACACTATGTGATCCGCTGCCGAGCTGCCCGAAGGTGGATACGACCGACGGGTGACCCGGCAGCGAGGGGGCAGTGACGGGGGGAGTGACGTTTCTTCACTCACCCCGTCACCCGGCTCCATAGCAGTGTATGCTAATATGGACGAGATCGTCCATATTGGCCTGCATGCACAAGCGACGGGGCACCAGCGATGAACGAGCGCGGGGCCGCGCATCGTTCATCGCTGGTGCCTCCACACTGAAACATATGAACGGTATCTCGTTCATATCTTTCAGTCATATCGCCCAGTGTGTAGGGCCTATTAGATTTCTTGTGCCTAAGGGAAAGGGGGGGGGGAGGGGCAGGTTGCGTTGATCTCATATCTTGAAGAGTTGGATTACTGGGGTGAGCACTGGGGCTTGCGATCGCCCATTGGCTACAGATGTACTGTATTGTACAAGTGCACAATCATTTACAATGTAGATACAGTATATCTAAGGTGGCTTTACATTTTTTTGTTTATCAATACCAGTCTACAGCTACTCTGTTAACTTATAAGATACTTTAACTCCAACAAAAAACTTTTATATTGAAATAATTATCTTTGATATTTTACTGGTTTAACATCTGATACTCAAAGTAGGATTTATGCCTGAAATAACTTGTTGAAAACTGAAAACACTCTGATGCTGCCATTTGACAGACGGGTTGTGAATAACTGACCCTTCTTGCCAACATCTGTAATCCTGGAAACAGTCTGTGGACTGCACGGATTATTGCTCCTTAACAATCTATCTGATAAATATAGTAGAAAACTGTTATGAGGGTAAGAGAAGTGGAAGGAAAATCTAGCACTGGATAAATGAGGAAAATAATCAGAAAAAAACAATATTCTAGGTAAAATATGTAGGTGTCAAATACTTTCTGAATCAGACTTATCAATTATAGATGTAAGACAAACCCACAACTAGTTATAATCTACTATGTTTGTGCCATTACACTTATCAGTATGTACCGCATATTGGGGGTCATTCTGACCCGATCGAACGCTGCAGTTTTTCACAGAGTAGCGATCGGGTCAGATCTGCGCATGCGCCGCAGTGCGCCGGCGCATGGCCGCCCGTTGCTACACTACGTTCTCCTCTGCCTGATTGACAGGCAGAGGCGGTCGATGGGCAGGAGGGGGCGAAACGGTGGCGTATGGCCACCGTTTCATGGGTGTGGTCCGGCCAATGCAGGCGTGGCCGGACCATGCGGGAAGTGGCCCGCAGCGGTTGCGTGACATAATACGCAGCCAATGCGGACCAGGGAGCAAGGAGTAGCTCCCGGCCAGCACGCTAAAGCTGCGCTGGCCGTGTCAAAGTCGAAAAATATTGCAGTACACACATCACATATAAACTACACACAGATGGCCTCTGCGCGTGTACTTGTTCTGTCGTGCGTGCACATATTCGCAGTTTGCGTATGATCGCTCCCGCGGTCCTGCGCATTAGCGCGTGGTATGGGTATTTACGGTAGAGTTTGTGAACGCATGGAAAGCTATCAAAACACATTACATATTTAATCCAAATAGTGCACAATGTACACATAGCCTCCCTGCACCACATCAGAAAATAACAGCAGTTTAAATGGTTTCAGAACAAAGGGATTCACCTTTACAGAATAGGAGGGGACAGAACAAGGTTATAAGGTGGTGTTTGGTATCCAGCTGAAGGGTATTTTAAGGGTAACATTCCGGTGTTGGTTTGAGAAAGAATGCATGTTCCTGCGGATAGTTATGTGCAGGAGCAGAATATAGATATAAACTGTATTTACTGTACATTATGTATGCGGCGGGAATCCAGAGGAGACCACCCACAAGAGCAGTTGGGAAAGACATCGCCTACCTATTCAAACCGACCTATGACCTCTCCTGTACTGTAAATGTGCATTTCTGTGTCCAATTGACAAAGAGATTACAGTATCCAGTGCCGTAACTAGGCATTTAAGTGCTGTGTGCAAGAAATGACATTGTGCCCACCCCCCATGTAAGATAGGGGCAGTGCGCGCCGTAGTCGCGTGAAAAATATATAGGGGCGTGGCTTCATGGGGAAGGGGCGTGGCCACAAAATAATAGCAATTCATACTACGGTGCACAGTAGTCTCCATTATTCAAATTACGCTGCACAGTAGCGCCACTACACCAGGTAGAGTCCCTTTTACACATTACGGCAGACAGCGTCCCCCTTTTTACACATTACAGCAGACAGTCCCCCTTTTTACACATTGCGGCAGCCAGTCCCCCTTTTTACACATTGCGGCAGACAGCGTCCCCTTTTTTACACATTACAGCAGACAGCGTCCCCTTTTTTAACATTACGGCAGACAGCGTCCCCTTTTTACACATTACAGCAGACAGCGTCCCCGTTTTTACACATTACGGCAGATGGTGTCCCCCTTTATACACATTGCGGCAGCCAGTCCCCCTTTTTACACATTACGGCAGCCAGTCCCCCTTTTTACACATTGCGGCAGCCAGTCCCCCTTTTTACACATTGCGGCAGCCAGTCCCCATTTTTACACATTACGGCAGCCAGTCCCCCTTTTTACACATTGCGGCAGCCAGTCCCCCTTTTTACACATTACAGCAGCCAGTCCCCATTTTTACACATTGCGGCAGGCAGATTCCCCCTTTTCACACATTACGGCAGCCAGTCCCCATTTTTACACATTGCGGCAGCCAGGCCCCCTTTTTACACACTACGGCAGCCAGTCCCCATTTTTACACATTATGGCAGACGGTGTCCCCCTGAGAGAGAGAGAGAGAGAGATACATACTTACCATCTCCCCACTGGCAGTCAGGCTCCTCGTGCAGCTCCCTCGGTGCAGGCAGGTGAGAAGGAGGAGGAGGGACGGGGACTGGAGCCGCAGCAGCGCTATTTCATTGGTAGTAAGCGCCGCTGCAGCAGCCCCCTCTCCTTCCGTATTGGCTGCCCGGCGCTGCTGTGGATGCTGAGATGGAGGAACCGCATCCCAGCATCCACAGCAGCGCCGGTCAGCCAATACGGTAGGAGAGGGGGCTGCTGCAGCGGCGCTTACTATCAATGAAATAGCGCTGCTGCGGCTCCAGTCCCCCTCCCTCCTCCTCCTCCGCTGCCCGGCGCTGTAGCTCTCCTCCACAGCGCGGGGCGGCGCACACAGCAGACTTCAGAGGCATGTAATCAGTCAATTTGACTCATTACATGCCGCTGGCCGTGCGCCCTCAGGGCAACTGCGCTGTGTGCCAAGCCCACTTGGCACACACGTAGTTACGGCCCTGACAGTATCTATTGTATTGCTTTTTAGAATAATTGTATAAAGAAAGCCTACTGCAGGCCTGGTCAGACACAAGACTCATATCGTTATCTATCAGATGACGGAGGACCGGACCGGGTAGCGCAAGCGAATCCACTCACGTATGTAACATTGAATGTAGCCATTTACTCTGTTATATTGTATTGTATTATTTGTATTGTAACCCCCTTTCAGCAATAATACCCTGTGGTGTCGGAACCCAGCGGTTTAATTACAATCTGGTGTTGTGTCTTCATTGCCCTGCTAAGGTTTAAAGTGTATTATCATTGCATTGCATTGCTGTAAAAGGTTTAAAGTGTATCTCTGGGTGTGTACGCGCTGTGAGTACTTTGTACCGTCAGCGCGGCGTTTGTACGCAAAGTCCGTACACAGTACGGTACTTTGTACGCTAATAGTGGACAAAGTACGTAGAGTGTGTATTATGTATAGTGGCCGCAGCGGCTCCATGGTAAAGTGTATTTAAGGTGTGTTTAAGGTATAGCTTTCATTCCTAAGGATAAATCAGCATTATCAGCCGGGAGCTACTCTGTGCGATGCCTTAGCACTTCTGCGGGAGCGGCACTGACATGCGGGGCGGACTATCCCTATACTGGGCGTCCCCCCGCATGTCTAAGTTCAGGATCGTAGCTGTGCTAAATTTAGCACAGCTACGATCAACTCGGAATGACCCCCATTATTGGGCTATGAATGCACCCAGTTTGAAACAACATTACCATTATTAGTTTATGTTACACATTAATGGATTAATGGTTACACAATGTCACACAGTTGAATAACTTACTATAAGTGAGTGCTTATACATAATTATGTTTATTACTATTTTATGATATGTTTGTATTTTCTTTGAAATAATATAAATGACCGCCATTTTCCTGTTCATTTGCAATTCTTATTAAGATAAATAAAAGTGACGTTTTAATCATTACAATAAGCGTGCCCCGCCCAGAGAGCTTCTTTTCTCTCTGTCAGTATTCAGTTTTAAATAGTAGAAAATGCATACTGGCAGCAGGATGTAATAGGGTCAAAAATTCCCGGAGGGGGTATGGGTCATTAGGTCGACCACTATTGGTTGACATGCATTAGCTCAACATGGTCGCTATGTCGACATGGTCAATAGGTCAACATGCAGGGGCGGAACTACTGGCGGGGCAGGCAGTGCATTGCACTGGGGCCCCGCCGCACTCAAGGGCCCACAGCCGCCGGCCGGCATTACATGAATGAGTCACAATGACTCATTGTATGTCATGCCGCAGCCGCACACCAGCGCTCCCGTGACCCGCCCGTCATAAGGAACGATTCTGGCCACCCGCACACGAAGGAGGGAGGAGGGTCCGTCCCTCCCTCCCTCATATACAAACAGGTCACAGTCTCTCAGTGAAGGAGAGAGCCGCAGCAGCGCTTTGTTACTGGTGGAGGCGCTGCTGCTGCTGCTCCTCTGCTTCACTATAGGCTGTCTCTGAGAACAGCCTATAGGGAAGCAGAGTTGCAGCAGCAGCAGCGCCTCCACCAGTAACACAGCGCTGCTGCGGCTCCCTCCTTCACCTCCCTCCTCCTTCTTCTCTACTGCCCGGGAAGCTGCACCGAGGAGCCTGAGCCAACAGAGAGGGTAAGTATAATTCTTCTTTCTTTCTTTCTTTCTTTCTTTCTTTCTTTCTTTCTTTCTTTCTTTCTGTCTCTTTCTTTTTTTATTTGTTGGGACTGCCTGCCGCAATGTGTAAAAAGGGGGGAGTCGGGACTGCCTGCCGCTATGTATAAAAATGGGGAATCTGCCTGCCGCAATGTAAAAAATGGGGAATCTGCCTGCCGCAATGTAAAAATGGGGAATCTGCCTGCCGCAATGTGTAAAAATGGGGAATCTGCCTGCCGCAATGTAAAAATGGGGAATCTGCCTGCCGCAATGTGTAAAAATGGGGAATCTGCCTGCCGCTATGTATAAAAATGGGGAATCTGCCTGCCGCTATGTATAAAAATGGGGAATCTGCCTGCCGCTATGTGTAAAAAGGTAGAATCTGCCTGCCGTAATGTGTAAAAAGGGCACGCTATCTGCCGTTATGTGTAAAAGTGTATGGTGTCTGCCGTAATGTGTAAAATGGGGACGCTGTCTGCCGTAATGTGTAAAATGGGGACGCTGTCTGCCGTAATGTGTAAAAAGTGCACGCTGTCTGCCGCTATGTGTAATGAGGGCACGCTGTCTGCCGCTATGTGTAACGAGGGCACGCTGTCTGCCATTGTGTAAAAAGTGTATGCTGTCTGCCGCTATGTGTAACGAGGGCACGCTGTCTGCCGTTATGTGTAAAAAGTGCACACTGTCTGCCGTTATGTGTAAAAAGGGGAATCTGTTCGCTGTAAGGAGTAAAAGGGTCTCTACCTGGTGTAGTGGTGCTACTGTGCGGCGTAATTTGAAGAATGGAGACTACTGTGCACCGTTTTATGAATTGGTATTATTTTGTGGACACACCCCTTCCCCACGAAGCCACGCCACTATGTATTTTTGCGCGCGCCTACGGCGCGCACTGCCCATGGGGTGGACTTGGATGGGATGGGGGGGGGGGGGGGCCCCAAAGCATTTTGTTGCACCTGGGCCCACCGCTTGCTTGTTCCGCCACTGTCAACATGAATAAGGTTAACATGGAAAAAGGTCAACATGGTTTTTTAAACAACTTTTTTTGGTGTCGTTTTCTTTGTAAAGTGATGGGGAACTCCAATTAGTGCACCGTGTCCCCTCACATTCTTCGCTCCACTACCGCTGCGCTCGGCACAGGTTACAATTCCCAATCGTAGTTCACGTGGATCATAAAGTATGAAAAAGTAAAAAAAATGAAAAAAATATGTGAAAAATGCATGTCGACCTTTTTCCATGTTGACCTAGTACATGTCGACTTAGTGACCATGTCGACCTAGTGACTATGTTGGCCTAATCCATGTCGACCAACAGTGGTCGACCTAATGACTGACGACCTAAATGTGGTCGACCTAATAACCGTATCCCCCCGGTGGTGCGGAATGCCGGACATTCTGTGACTTTTTATTAAAGGTGCAATCACTTACACGGCAAAGCCATGCCTTGTAAATGATTGCCCCTTTACATCCATCCTTAGATTTATGAATGTTAGCATTGTCATTTCAAATAAATCCTTTTTCAAGCAATATGGAATATTTACGTAACTTTTAAGTGGATCTACCCAATACATAGACCAGTGGTTCTCAAGCTCGGTCCTCAGGACCCCACACAGGGCATGTTTTGCAGGTAACCTAGCAGGTGCACAGGTGTATTAATTACTCACAGACAGATTTTAAAAGGTCCGCAGGTGGAGTTAATTATTTCACTTGCGATTCTGTGAGGAGACCTGCAAAACATGCACTGTGTGGGGTCCTGAGGACCGAGTTTGAGAACCTGTGACATAGACAATCCAGTCTGACAAGGATAGTATATATGTGATAGCCGGGCAGGGCCAGGTCCATCAGTGATTTTAAAGCATTGCACACCAGGCCGTCTCATCACTGAAGCAAGCAGTTTATTCACAGTTCTCACAGGGTTATCACAACAATAACATTTAATTTCTTGTACTCCTCTCTCCAGCGTAATATTCATATGGGTTACATCAGGTTACATTTCTTTTAATTGGCTTCACTGGCAATAACAGCATTAAGAATTATGGGACAGAATTACATTACATACCAGCGCAGTCTCTGGGAATCAGTAGTGCGGCTTCCGCAAACAGATTCATTTTGGTGTGCTCTCCCCTATTCGCTGGGGGCTCTATCTAAATGGGATATCTCATGGACACGTTACTGGGGGCCTTCCGCCACACGTAGTTTCCTATCACTCACCCAGATAGTACTCTCCCGAAGACTCACACCTCCCATCCTGCTTCTTGGGTACCCCTGAAGGTGGGGATCCTCTTTGTTCCTGGTTCCTTCCACTGTACTCTGCATATGGTGGTTCTCACACTGCACTCTCCGTCTCTCACTGAAGCTGCTGGCTCTCCTGTTACAGTGCAGATATGGGCTCTCCCTCTCTTCATAGCAACACCCATACTCTGCTCTTCTCTCCATAATGCCAGGGACTGTGGAATACCATACTTGTTCCACAGTCCCCAGACTGCGTTTCTCCTGGACACTACCCTGTGCCCTCCATCTCTGTCCTCAGTTCACACTGACCCTAGCCTGTGCTTTGTTCCTTCTACTCAAAACCCCCTACACCTCCTGTCCTAACCCCTACATGTGGCAGGGTCTGCAAGTAACTGGTTTAACTGGTTTTGGGGCCATAAACTCCCCCACTCGCTGATAAGAATTAAATGGCTTTTGGAACTTTCCAATATCTCTTGTCTCCTAACATTCCAGTAAGCCACATATATGATAAACTACAGAAGTTGCAGCAATATTGTAGATCTTAATAGTATTTAGAGTCCGTTTTCATAATTAAGGGCCAACGTCAGTCTGTGGCAGCACATCCAAATCTACTGGAGCAATACTTTACTGTTGCAGTACCCGGGCAGCTGCTCTGAAAAGCATCTGTCTAATGCAGTGGTTCTCCAGCTCAGTCCCCAAACAGTTCATGGTTTCCAGGTCGCCCCCAGGGGGGCACAGGTGTATTCATCAGGGCCGGCTCCAGGCCTACTAGTACCCTGAGCGAGAACATGTAAAAGCGCCCCCCCCCCCCCAACCCCTATGTGCGCGCTCTAGGGAAAGTGGGTGTGGCCTCTGGACAAGTGGGCGTGGCCTCATAACTGTATTATTAGACTATAAATAAATATATTTTCACACCCCCTCTATGCACACATTTAGCAGCCTTACACATAACAGCCACAGTAGTGTTCCTTACACACAATGTCTCCAGTATAGTGTCAGATACACATAATGGGGGTGATTCTGAGTTGATCACAGCAGCAAGTTTGTTAGCAATTGGGCGAAACCATGTGCACTGCAGGGGGTGCAGATATAACATTTGCAGAGAGAGTTAGATTTGGGTGGGTTATTTTGTTTCTGTGCAGGGTAAATACTGGCTGCTTTATTTTTACACTGCAATTTAGATTTCAGTTTGAATAAACCCCACCCAAATCTAACTCTCTCTGCAAATGTTATATCTGCCCCCCCCCCCCCCTGCAGTGCACATGGTTTTGCCCAACTGCTAAAAAATTTCCTGCTGCGATCAACTTGGAATTACCCCCAATGTCTCCAGTATAGTGCCAGATACACATAATGTGCAGTGCCAGATAGACATGATATGCCCCCCAGCAGTGCCAGCTAACATGACATGCCCCCCAGCAGTGCCAGCTACACACAATATGCCCCCCAGTAGTGCCAGCTACACATGATAGTGTTCACTTTTTAGGGCAGGGTGCTGATCACAGGGAGGGCACATTTTTAAGTTAGGAGGGCAAAATGATGTACATACTGTAATGCTTGGTGCTCATCTACCTACATGGTAAAGCATGGACAGTGCGCACCTTTGGCGCGCAGCAAAAATTTAAATTCGCATTACACCACACAGTAGTGCAGTTAATACACACTGCAACAGGTAGAACCTCCTAGATACTTTGCACCAGGCAGAGCACGTTAGACACTTTGCGCCAGGTAGAGCACGTTAGACACTTTGCGCCAGGCAGAGCACGTTAGACACTTTGCGCCAGGCAGAGCACGTTAGACACTTTGCGCCAGGCAGAGCACGTTAGACACTTTGTGCCAGGCAGAGCACGTTAGACACTTTGCACCAGGCAGAGCACTGAGACACATTGCCTAGCCACAGACGCCTAGCAGGAACACTACATGATATGCTCCCCAGCCGTGCCAGCTACACATGACATGCCCCCCAGCAGTGCCAGCAACACATGACATGCCCCCCAGCAGTGCCAGATACATAAATGGCCCCACAGTGCCAGATATGTCCCCACAGTTCCAGATACATAAATGCCCCTACAGTGCCAGATACAGAAATACCCCCACAGTGCCAGATAAATGCCCCCACAGTGCCAGATATGTCCCCACGGTGCCAGATACATAAATGCCCCTACAGTGCCAGATACAGAAAAGCCCCCACAGTGCCAGATATGCCCCCACAGTGCCAGATAAATGCCCCCACAGTGCCAGATAAATGTCCCCACAGTGCCAGATACAGAAAAGTCCCCACAGTGCCAGATATGCCCCCACAGTGCCAGATATGCCCCCACAGTGCCAGATACATAAATGCCCCCACTGGGCCAGATATGTCCCCACAGTTCCAGATACATAAATGCCCCTACAGTGCCAGATACAGAAATGCCCCCACAGTGCCAGATATGTCCCCACAGTTCCAGATACATAAATGCCCCTACAGTGCCAGATACATAAATGCCCCCACAGTGCCAGATAAATGCCCCCACAGTGCCAGATAAATGCCCCCACAGTGCCAGATACATAAATGCCCCTACAGTGCCAGATACAGAAATGCCCCACAGTGCCAGATATGCCCCCACAGTGCCAGATACATAAGTGCCCCCACAGTGCCAGATATGTCCCCACAGTTCCAGATACATAAATTCCCCTACAGTGCCAGATACAGAAATGCCCCCACAGTGCTAGATACATAAATGCCCCCACAGTGCCAGATAAATAAAGGCCCCCACAGTGCCAGATACATAAATGCCCCCACAGTGCCAGATACATAAATGCCCCGACAGTGCCAGATAAATGCCCCCTCAGTGCAGATATGACCCCATAGTGCACATATGACCCCACAGTGCCATGCCCCCACAGTGCAGATATGACCCCACACAGTGCCATGTCCCCACAGTGCAAATATGACCCCACACAGTGCCATGCCCCCACAGTGCAGATATGACCCCACACAGTGCCATCCATAAATGCCCCCCCCCCAAAAAAAATACCTGCGGCGCTGGGAGGGGGAGGAGTACTGCTGTCCGGGTGCAGGTCCGGGTGCAGGCGGGCAGGCGGCCTCCAAAGCGCTTGTGTGCACTATACGCGCTGCGCGGCGCCTGCATCTGTTAGACACCGGCGCCGCTCAGCGCGCATAGTGCACACAAGAGTTCAAGGCCAATGCTGCACAGGGCCGGCTCCAGGTTAGAATATGGCAGCGCCAGCGCGCGGCGCCCATTAAGGGTGGCGCCCTGCGCGGCCGCTCTATTTGAACATGCCTGGAGCCGGCCCTGTCATTACTCACTGACACATTTAAAAGATCCACAGGTGGAGCTCATTATTTCACTTGAGGTTCTGTAAGACCTGGAAAACATGAACTGTTTGGGGTCCTAAGTACAGAGTTCGAGAACCTATGTTTAATGAGCCCTAACACTGCCACTTTCACTGCTAATAGTAGATGCAAAAGTTTACATTGCCTGGTTCCATCCAGGCATTGTTACTGCACAAGTGAATTTAGTTCACATAGGATGTAGCTAGCATCGAGACGATCAGGACACCTATCAGTATCCCAACATTCAGCATCCTGAATGTAAGTATGCCAGAGAGGTTTAGGGTTAGGCTGCGGGGGATGTTAGGATTAGGAACTAGGGGGAGGGTTAAGCTGAGGGACAGAAGAGTTAGGGTTAGGCTGAGGGACAGAAGAGTTAGGGTTAGGCTGAGGGACAGAAGAGTTAGGGTTAGGCTGTGGGATAGAAGAGTTAGGGTTAGGCTGAGGGACAGAAGAGTTAGGGTTAGGCTGTGGGACAGAAGAGTTAGGGTTAGGCTGCGGGATAGAAGAGTTAGGGTTAGGCTGCGGGATAGAAGAGTTAGGGTTTGGCTGAGGGACAGAAGAGTAAGGGTTAGGCTGCGGGATAGAAGAGTTAGGGTTAGGCTGAGGGACAGGAGAGTTAGGGTTAGGCTGAGGGACAGAAGAGTTAGGGTTAGGCTGAGGGACAGAAGAGTTAGGGTTAGGCTGAGGGACAGAAGAGTTAGGGTTAGGCTGAGGGACAGAAGAGTTAGGGTTAGGCTGTGGGATAGAATAGTTAGGGTTAGGCTGAGGGACAGAAGAGTTAGGGTTAGGCTGCGGGACAGAAGAGTTAGGGTTAGGCTGCGGGATAGAAGAGTTAGGGTTAGGCTGTGGGATAGAAGAGTTAGGGTTAGGCTGAGGGACAGAAGAGTTAGGGTTAGGCTGAGGGACAAAAGAGTTAGGGTTAGGCTGAGGGACAGAAGAGTTAGGGTTAGGCTGCGGGCTAGAAGAGTTAGGGTTAGGCTGCGGGATAGAAGAGTTAGGGTTAGGCTGCAGGACAGAAGAGTTAGGGTTAGGCTGCAGGACAGAAGAGTTAAGGTTAGGCTGAGGGACAGAAGAGTTAGGGTTAGGCTGAGGGACAGAAGAGTTAGGGTTAGGCTGCAGGACAGAAGAGTTAGGGTTAGGCTGCAGGACAGAAGAGTTAAGGTTAGGCTGAGGGACAGAAGAGTTAGGGTTAGGCTGAGGGACAGAAGAGTTAGGGTTAGGCTGCAGGACAGAAGAGTTATGGTTAGGCTGAGGGACAGAAGAGTTAAGGTTAGGCTGAGGGACAGAAGAGTTAGGGTTAGGCTGAGGGACAGAAGAGTTAGGGTTAGGCTGCGGGATAGAAGAGTTAGGGTTAGGCTGCGGGATAGAAGAGTTAGGGTTAGGCTGCAGGACAGAAGAGTTAAGGTTAGGCTGAGGGACAGAAGAGTTAGGGTTAGGCTGAGGGACAGAAGAGTTAGGGTTAGGCTGCGGGATAGAAGAGTTAAGGTTAGGCTGCGGGATAGAAGAGTTAGGGTTAGGCTGCAGGACAGAAGATTTAAGGTTAGGCTGAGGGACAGAAGAGTTAAGGTTAGGCTGAGGGACAGAAGAGTTAGGGTTAGGCTGCGGGATAGAAGAGTTAGGGTTAGGCTGCGGGATAGAAGAGTTAGGGTTAGGCTGCAGGACAGAAGAGTTAAGGTTAGGCTGAGGGACAGAAGAGTTAGGGTTAGGCTGAGGGACAGAAGAGTTAGGGTTAGGCTGAGGGACAGAAGAGTTAGGGTTAGGCTGCAGGAAGGGAGGGTTGGGGGCAGGGTAATGGGTAGGGTTATCTTACATAAATGTGTTGGGATTATGACAGTCAGGGTGTTGCTATCTGTATTCTGACTGACAGCATCCTGACTATCGGGATCCTGTACAAAACCCATTCACACATACCTTCTGCGAGCACTGGATTAGACAGATGGATCCTAATATATCCCTTTTCAAAATCAAATACTATAGGAAGGAAGTCTCAGATGCCTAGCCATCTGAAGGAGTTGGTATCGAAATCCTGGCAGTCCCAATTCTGACAGAATGCCATCAGCAGTATCCTGGAGGTTAAAATCCTGATGGATCCTAGTAAGTATTTTAACCCTAAACCATCCCTCCCGCAGCCTAACCCTAACCCTCCCCCTAGTACCTAACCCTCCCCCTAGTATCTAACCCTAACCCTTCCCCTAGTACCTAACTCTAACCCTCCCCCTAGTACCTAACCCTAACTCTTGTAGTTACTGTTGGTATTCTTACCGTCAGGATCCTGCTGCCAGGATCCTGACCACATTCCATCTGAAGATGTTGTTGCTTCTTGTAGTCAAGCTTAAAAACCGTACAGCTCATGTATGGGAGTGCGTAGCACACGGAGCGTGTGTTGTATGCAGGAGTTATCTGTGACATCTCCTATGTTGTGGCATTGGTGAATGGGTCAGTATTTGAGAAACGTACAGAGACAAATCTCTCCGCATTTCTAGCAGACCATTCACCTTGCTGAATATGCCCCTTAAATTTACGGAGCAATAGATGTTGATACATGTGCAACGTTATACTGGGCACTATGTATAAACAGCAGCAGTTCATTCCGTCAGGACAAAGGAGCAACTGGCAGGGAATTACAGTGAAGGAATTACAGTGAAGGTGCAGAGATGACAGAATCCAAATTGCTGCCAGAAGACACAGATGTTCATGAAAACGCACATAGCTGCTGTGGGACAGGAAATCTACTCATTCACCTAGAGTCTGGGAGGTGATAAATATTGTCAGTAACACAACTATCACTTAATGATGCTGCTTTGATTCAGGCACTGAGGTTGTATTTCCTGATGCAGTCTTCACAGGTTGTGTCCTATGGGGGCCATTCCGAGTTGATTGCTAGCTGCTGTTGTTCGCTGCGTAGCGATCAGTGAAAAAAATGGCTAATCTGCGCATGCGTATGCACCGCAATGCGCACGCGCGTCGAACAGGTACAAAGTCCTTTGTGGTTTTGCACTGGTTTTAGCGACGATTCCAATCGCACAGCCAAATGCAAGGAGATTGACAGGAAGAGGGCATTTCTGGGTGTCAAATTACTGTTTTCTGGGAGTGTTTGGAAAAACGCAGGCGTGGCCGGACGTTTGCTGGGCGGGTATCTGACGTCATTACCGTGTCACTTGTCACAGCAATCATCACACAGGATAAGTAACTACAGGGCTGGTCTTGTTTTGCACAAAATGTGTTTGCAGGCGCTCTGCTGCACAGGCGTCCGCACTCCTGCAAAGCGAAAATACACTCCCCCGTGGGCGGCGACTATGCGTTTGCACGGCTGCTAAAAACTGCTAGCGAGCGATCAACTCGGAATGACCCCCTTAGCCTGGAACATTAAATTCTACATAACTTATACCAAACATTAAAATCTTATATATACATTGTAAAGGTAGTTTAAAAAAGTTTATCTTGTGGTTGCCCAAGTGCCAGCATGCCCTGGCAGCCGTGGGTATGATGGTGTTTGTAGTACTGCAAGCGTCAGCATGCCCATACATTTTAGGCATGATAAGACTTGCTGGGACAAGTAGTTCTCCAGCAAAACATAAAAAAATCTAACATTTTCCCCTTATATTCCCCCACACCCACCACCCAAGGGTGCGAGGTGAGCCTTGGTGCTGTCAGCGCAGGACTTTCATCTGGGATCGGTGATGTTTTTCAACTATCAAAATGTTTATAGTAATTATAAAGACACCATAATTTTGATGTGTACACTGTGTTGGCATGTTCAGAATGTTGTCTACACTACAAAATGTTAACAATCAAAATGCAGACTGCTACATAATGTTAACACCTAATTTTAAGCCTAACCCCAACCCTAACCCTAACCAAGACTCTACTCCTAAAATTTCATGTCAACATTTTAACCACTTAACTGATGATTTTTTCACCCCAAAACCGAGAAACTCAGCCACTGGGTGGGGGGTCCTGCTGTGCTGACCGATCAGCAATGAACGGCAGCACAGCTACACGGAGGGTGCAGGGACCATGCCAGGCACCCCTGAGAGCAGCAGCGGATGTTAGTTTCTCTTCCCTGCCGCTGATAACACTCTTTTTCTGACTGGTCACATCCTGTACGACCAGGTCAGATAAGACACTTGCTGGTATGGTCGCATCTGATGCGACCATGCCAGGCAAGTGGTTAATGGCATTGACATGTCACAAGTTGACATTTTGACTGTGTCAACATGTTAGTTGTCGACATCTTAACTATGTTAACATTATGACATGCAACAATATGGTTTGTCAACATTGTGATTGTCGACAACATGACTACATCCCGCTCACAAGACAATGGACTATGGACCAATCGGAACAAATTAGTATTTTTCAATAAGGAAATATATGAGAGACCATTCAATTCAAAATTACAGCTTGCTATATTATATCCAGTTCACTATATGTTACACCCAGAAAGCACTGCATATCCATCTCCCTATGGGGGATATTCAATTGTTTGAAAAGTCAGTTGGGTGTCTATTTTTTCCTATCTAATAGACAGGAAAAAACAGACACCGAACCGACTTTTCAAACAATTGAATTCCCCCCTATATGTTATATCCATCACCTGCAGGAGTGACCTCAATTAACCTTGCGGCCTGCTGTATACCGCCGGTTCCCACACATAGACGTTAATGGGGATTTTTTTTACGTATTACGTATAGTTTACGGGCTCCGCTTGAGTGACTGGCCAGGAGCGCACAGCAAATAAGAAGAGAGCTATGATGTGGCGCTCCCTGATTGGCTGGCGGGTCTCCAAGAGGCAGAAGTCACGAGGAGGCCCGGCATTCAGGAAATCCAGGAAAAGGAGATCCAGGTATACACATGGATCCTCTTATGTCTGGTGATGCAGGATTTTTGCAGTTTGTTTTTAAGCCCGTGGATGCCTACATTGACCGAAGAGGACCGATCTACACTGGAAATAGGTGAGTGTGTGTGTGTGCGTGTATATATATATATATATATATATATATATATATATAATTTTTTCCTTTACAGGTACCCTATCGATTTCTACATGGACAAGTGGACATGAATGTCTGCATGGGATGTAGGTAGGTAGGTATATGTTAGTGTGAGTGTGCATGTACTGTATGTTTAATTAAAGCTAGAATGTCACGGTGTGTGTCTTGTCTTTGTTGTAATATTTATTTTACAGGTGGAACTACAGGTTTCAGTGGGCCCTTTAATGCCCTGCATGCTGGTACTTGTGGTTCTCCAAGTAACGGCATGCAGGGGAGGCTTGCTGGGACCTGTAGTTCCACAGGTGAAAAACAATATTTAGTTTTTATTTTTACACTTGTGCTATCATCCCAGCATTCACCACCCAGGAATGACGGGGACAGCCCAGAGCTTCATCCCTGGTCCTTGGTCCCCACTCCCCCAGCGAACCACGGCCAGGGCTGACCACTGTAGTTGGGGGGGGGGGGGGGTAATGCCACGGCTGCAGGGACTTGTATAAATGTCCCCCCCAGCTGTTGCATTATATCCTATCTAGTGAAGCCTGGTGCTGGTTTCAAAAATACGGCGGACCCATACGTCCTTTTCCCCTTGTAGTTTTGAAATCAGGACCAGGCCAAGAGCCCGGTGCTGGTTGTTACAATATGGGGAACCCCTACACAATTTTTTCCCTGTAATTTAGCAACCAGGACCGGCTTAAAAAGTTATGTTATGCTTTGAAGGGGGGTGGGGCGGGGGAAGGGGGGACTGCACTTTTTTTTTAAACCGTTTAAACACTTTTACAGATAGAAGCATACACGGATCTCACTGATCTGTACATGCTTCTTTCAAAACTTGCACCTTGTAATTTAACTTGCATTACAAGGTGTGAGTTTAACCACTAGGTTTCTGGTCTGTATTTTCGCCAGACTGTGCATGCAGGTAGTGTTTTTTACTAAAAACTTGCACTGCATTACGGAGGTCATTCCGAGTTGTTCGTTCGCAAGGCGATTTTAGCAGAGTTGCTCACGCTAAGCCGCCGCCTACTGGGAGTGAATCTTAGAATCTTAAAATTGCGAACGAAGTAATCGCAATATTGCGATTACACACCTCGTAGCAGTTTCTGAGTAGCTTCCGACTTACTCGGCATCTGCGATCAGTTCAGTGCTTGTCGTTCCTGGTTTGACGTCACAAACACACCCAGCGTTCGCCCAGACACTCCTCCGTTTCTCCGGCCACTCCTGCGTTTTTTCCGGAAACGGTAGCGTTTTTTCCCACACGCCCATAAAACGGCCTGTTTCCGCCCAGTAACACCCATTTCCTGTCAATCACATTACGATCGCCAGAACGATGAAAAAGCCGTGAGTAAAATTACTAAGTGCATAGCAAATTTACTTGGCGCAGTCGCAGTGCGGACATTGCGCATGCGCATTAAGCGGAAAATCGCTGCGATGCGAAGATTTTTACCGAGCGAACAACTCGGAATGAGGGCCTACATTTCAGAGTTTCGTCACCATCTCGCACCTTCTCAAAGTGGGAGAATGGGCGAGCTGGAATTTGCCCCCCAAAAACTTGCACGCATTACCATATGTTAAATCCATCTTGCTACATTGATTATCCACCTCGCTATAGATTACAGTATATCCATCTTGTTACATGTCATATTCATCTTGCTATATGTTATATCCATCTTGCTATATATTATATCCAGTTCACTATATGTTATATCCGGAAAACACCATTTTGCCCTATGTCATATACAGAAAGCGGTAATCTTGAATTGAATGACACATGAGAAACAAGAAGCGTCTACACTACTGTATTACTATACAAACAGCACAATCCCAGTTTATGTTGCAGGTCAGGTTTTATACTTAAGGGGGTACTCACGGAGCGATCGCTGCTTAAAATCTAAGCAATCTGACTAGATTGCTCAGATTTTAAGCAGCGATCACTCCGTGTGTACCCCTCACAGTGATAGCGATGCGCAGCCCCGCGCATCGCTATCGCTGGTGCTAGATTGGCCTGCATGCAGGCCAATCTAGCAGGTCGCTCACTTCACCCGCTGGGTGAAATGAGCGCTCCCCCCGCACGCTCAGCACACATCACGCTGTGCTGAGCGGGGGGAGAGATGTGTGCTGAGCGGTTCGCTCAGCACACATCTCTCTGTAGATCTGCCCCGTGAATACGGGCCTTTACTTTTACTAGACCATTACTTTTGCATTTTGCTACCTGCTGACTACAGTTCTGGAGGCCATATCTCCAGAAGGATATTAATACATTAGAGACTGTACAAGGAAGAACAATTAAAATGGTGCATGGCCTATGTGGCCGGAGAGACTAGCCAGCCACACGTGTAATGGCGTCTGCGGCACTGAAGGGGTTAACCCTCGTGCCCAGCGCCATGTTGCGGACTGTTTAAAAGTTTGTTGAATCATGTGTTTTACTTTTAACATGTCATATGTAGTGCTCTGTGCACTATTGCAGGAATGCATGTTTAACTGTATCTATTTTATATTCAAGACAGGCTTGGTGTATATTTAAAGGAAAAATGCAGTTACTATAGATGTCTGAATACGCATCTCTTATCCTCTGGAAATAGGAAGTGGCATGCTAATGGCCCTGTTCTATCAGAGAGGTGTGAAGGACAATACCTTTTGATGTGTAAGTTCCTTAGAGAGAGATGCTAATCATTGGGTTTATGGGCTTGGATTTGATATACGATCCCTGAATGGAAGATAAAGGAAGGAAGACTGTTTGTTTGTATTGTAGCCATTCCTGTTGTAATCTTAAACACTGGGATTGCCTGGAGATGTGAATGACCAGAAACATCTGTATTTTGAAGATATGTGATAAATTTATCAATAGTGAATGTTAATCTGATACCAAACGTTGTCTGGGTGACAGGAAGGAGGATATTGTTTTATTGCACTTATATCCTTGTAAAATGTAATTTATTGGTATTTTGTAAAATAACCTGATTGGTTGGAGAAGACAGGGAGGGCTTACCCCCCCTGTGGTACTGTGTGGAAAACTGACATAAAAAGGAGACCTGCGTGCCTCCAGAGTTGTAGTTGTAACATCTTCTTCTGCTGAAAACATCTTGATTGTATGCTGTTGCCCCTAGCAATAGGGAGGAGCCTTTTTAAAGGTTATCTGAGCAATAAACATCTTTGCCTCAAGACTGCTTCATCTTGTGACCTACAGGGTTAGGCCAAACCTATCCCCGTTCTCCGGCTGTCCAGGGAAGCACCTGACGTCTCCAAGCTCCGCCTTCCGCCAGCTACCGGTAGAGGCCTAGCAAGTGGCTAGAGGGGATTCGTCAACACCACACAGCTGTGGTAAAGCAGTGCGTCGGCACATACAGAGCAGAACCGTGGTTCCAAACGCCACGGCAGGTTAGGAGTTTGGTGGTGGCAGCGAGAACCCGCCCACAGCGCAGTGGGTGGAGTCAGTAACAGGCGGTTACTGACGGTAAGCGGGAATCCCCTATGTGGTCAGGCCTCGTGCGGCTTGACCTTCCATTCTGTGCGCAGAGTGCTTCCGTACGGTACCGTCCTGTCACAGAAATTGGTGGCAGCGGTGGGATATTCCCAGGCGGCTTTTCATCACCCGATTGGAGAAGCCGAGTTGCTCAGGAGAGGAGTAACTGCAGCGCAGGAGAACGCACAAGATGGCGGAATTCAGCGGAATGTCCAAGGAGGATCTGGAGATCGTATGCCAGGGGAAGGGTGTGGATATCCCTTCCAACGCGTCCAGAAGCGTCATGAAGGCGGCGCTCAGGAGCTGGGAGGAGTCTCATCGGGCGGAGGTGGAAAGCACTGACGGCGTCAGCATCGCAGAGGACGGCCCACCAGTGGACCTTCGTGAGGAACCGGTGAGAACCACAAGCCCCGCCCTCTCTCACAGCAGCCATGTTTCCCAGCAATCCCTAGCAGGGCCAGGATCCCAACGTCCCAGGGGGGGCGACCCGGATACCCTAGCAGATCGGCTAGCGGAATTGGGGGAAAGGGCAACGGAGCAAGAACGCATGCTTGTCATTCGGATGTGGCATGCGGAGCGGGCATCACAAGCCGTGGTATCCCGGGAGCCGTTGTCAGCTGTTGTACACAGATCAGGACGTATTCAGTTTGCCAAGTTTGCAGACAGTGATGGGGACATTGATGGACATTTACAAGTTTTTGAAAGGACTTGCAAACTACACGATCTACCCAAGTCAGAGTGGGTGAGACACCTTGTGCCCACTCTGCATGGAGAGGCCTTGGAGGCCTATCGAGGAGTGGCGACGGAGGACTGTGGGAACTACGACGAAGTCGCGAAGGCCCTCCTCCAGCGATTCTTCATCACTCCAGAGTCTTACAGGAAGAAGTTCAGAGACTTGCCCAAGAATCCTAGCAGCACCCATGAGCAGTTCGCCACCCAGCTGCGGCAGTACGTGGTGAAGTGGGTGAAGGATTCGGAAGCCACTACATGGGACGCACTGATCGACCTGATCTGCAGGGAGCAGTTCTACCGCAGGTGCGCCCAAGAAGTGAAGGAGTGGGTGCTAGATCGGGAGCCACCCAGCTTAAAAATGGCTGCCCAGTTAGCCGACAAATATGTGGCAATTCGGCCACGGGGGCAGAAGCGCCCCGCCAGCAGCCAGCTCCAACAGACTGTACCACCAAGGGGACCACCCTCTTCAGCTCATCAACCCCAAAGACAAGCATCTTCCAACCCGGGTGCTCTTGGCCAGCAACCGCACCGCAGCGTCCCTGCAACTGATCAGAGATCATCGGTGCCACGACTGGAGAAGAAGTGCTACGGCTGTGGGAAAATCGGACATCTGAGGATGAACTGTCCTGCATCCCAAGCACCCCAGACTCGTGCCCCAAATCCGAGTGCTGGAGCCCGGCTCGCTTGTTTGACGAGAGGAGATGAGCCTACAGAGACTGTTCCCCCTCCAGTCAGTCCGATGGAGTGTGGCGAGAGACAGGTGCACTCTGCGGAGAGAGTCACCTGCATGGCCAAACAGCCCCTACACAACATGTGGAGGCACCTGCAGCCAGTCCACGTGGGACCCCTGCAGGGAGAAGGCCTAAGAGACTCTGGGGCCTCAATCACTGTGGTGAGCCCCCACCTTATAGATCCTGCTGCAGTATTGCAGGGTCGCACTGCCACGGTCACCCTGGCAGAAGGAACAGAAAAAGCGGTTCCCATGGCAAGAGTCTACCTGGACTGGGGAGCTGGACCAGAGTTGCGAGAAGTTGCCGTCATGGATGGTCTCCCAACTGATGTGGTCCTAGGAAATGATCTGGGTGGTGGGATCGTCACTATGTTTGTTGGCGCCATTCCCCGGAGTCAAGTTCCAAAACCACCATTGACATCAGCTACTCCAGCACAGCCCAGCCCAGAGGAAAAGACTACAGCTGCTAGACAACTGCCAGCACAGCCAACCACAGCATCAACCAGCCCAGAGGAAAAGATCACAGCGGCTAGATCAGTACATCGACCCCGCATGCCTTTTGCCTCTGGTATGCCCACGTCCACTAGCAACGCAGAGGATGTCGGTTCCAGCTCGTTTGATCCTGTGGGGGTGCCCAATGATGCTCCTGACCCAAGTGGTTTGCCAACTCCGGCGGTGAGTATGAGAAACCACACTGATTTTTCCATGACTGACCCCTACCAGACTGACCCTAGTAGTCCCCACCTAGATCCACCTGTAGAGTGTCCCAATTTAGGAGAGATTGAGGGCCACTGGCAGGAGTTTAGGGAGGCTCAACTCTCTGACCCATCCCCGAAAGGCATGAGGCGCCACTCTGGCAGCGGCCTTGACAGGGTTGGGGCAGGAAGTTTGACCTTGCGGGAAGGGTTAAGGTACAGGGTAGCCAGGAAAGTGGGAGGGGATAGACCAGATAGGGAATGTGTCCAACTGGTCCCCTCAGGGAACGTTCCTGCGCAACCGGTGTCGGTTGGCAGCTAAACCCCTTTGGACAGTAACCTGGAGACAGACCGCACCCTGAAGGGCCTGATACAGAGCTTACCCTGGTCTGGAATGTCGGATGACGCCCAGACCAACTGTAAGGCTGGTGCCATGCGTTGGCAGCCGGGGCACTCCAGCGGTTGTGTTGTCTCTGGGCCTCTGCCCATAGGAGAACCCTTGCAGCAAGTTGCTGTGGACATAGCAGGTCTCCTGCCTGTGCGCAGTAGATCGGGGAAGACACGCAGCCTCCCTGTAGTGGATGCCACACAGGATCCAGAGGCTGGTGGTCTGGCCGCCATCACTGTGGCACAGATAGCGGACGAGGAGGAAGGAGTAGGCCTAGGTGACAGGGTAGGTGTCCCGAGTTATAGGTCGACAGAGGAGGATTGGAGGGCAGGTCTGACGGTTAGGGCAGACAGTTGCCAGATAGGTATGACGGAGGTGCAGTGCCTGGGGCACCATGTGGGAGGAGACAGGGGTAGGCCCAACCCAGAGGGGGTGGAGGCAACCAGAGGCCGTCCCCGACCCACATCACCCAGACCGGTACTGACCTTAATACCTGTAAGGCCCTACGGACATGTTGTCATTAACTTTAGTCCTGTAGTGAACCCCTTGACAGAGATGGCTAGGAAGGGCATTCCCAAGTCAGTGGACTTTGCACCCGCTTGCGAGTTGGCATTCCAGTCATTGAAGGAGGCTCGGGTACCCGCTCCAGTGCTGATGGCGCACATTCTTGACCAGGACTGTGTGTTACGAACTATTGCGCCACTGCACAGACTGGGAGCAGTACCAAGCCAGAAAGAGCCATATGGTCAGGAGCACCCTGTGGCCTGTTTGAGCAGTATACTGCTATTGTGGGAGGTGGGGTATGCCACAATTGGGACACCTTGGGTGGCACTTGTTTGTAACCGGCCCCCCACCGTGGTGACTTACCACCTACCTGTTAGGTGGCTGCAACCTACCTTGGGGGAATTGGACAGACTTTTGTGGTGGAGCCTTGAACTTGGACTTCAGGTGGACTATTTGAACATTGTGCACCCACGAAGAGAGGCCCACTGCACTATGGATGAACTGTCTAGGCCGGAGCCTACACACCCTAGGTAGCGTCCCCTTCAACACAAGGGACTGCGGGACCAGGACCCAAATCGTTGGGACATGGGTCCCTGGTTGACCCGCTTGAATGGGAGGGAAGGAATGTGGCCGGAGAGACTAGCCAGCCACACGTGTAATGGCGTCTGCGGCACTGAAGGGGTTAACCCTCGTGCCCAGCGCCATGTTGCGGACTGTTTAAAAGTTTGTTGAATCATGTGTTTTACTTTTAACATGTCATATGTAGTGCTCTGTGCACTATTGCAGGAATGCATGTTTAACTGTATCTATTTTATATTCAAGACAGGCTTGGTGTATATTTAAAGGAAAAATGCAGTTACTATAGATGTCTGAATACGCATCTCTTATCCTCTGGAAATAGGAAGTGGCATGCTAATGGCCCTGTTCTATCAGAGAGGTGTGAAGGACAATACCTTTTGATGTGTAAGTTCCTTAGAGAGAGATGCTAATCATTGGGTTTATGGGCTTGGATTTGATATACGATCCCTGAATGGAAGATAAAGGAAGGAAGACTGTTTGTTTGTATTGTAGCCATTCCTGTTGTAATCTTAAACACTGGGATTGCCTGGAGATGTGAATGACCAGAAACGTCTGTATTTTGAAGATATGTGATAAATTTATCAATAGTGAATGCTAATCTGATACCAAACGTTGTCTGGGTGACAGGAAGGAGGATATTGTTTTATTGCACTTATATCCTTGTAAAATGTAATTTATTGGTATTTTGTAAAATAACCTGATTGGTTGGAGAAGACAGGGAGGGCTTACCCCCCTGTGGTACTGTGTGGAAAACTGACATAAAAAGGAGACCTGCGTGCCTCCAGAGTTGTAGTTGTAATATCTTCTTCTGCTGAAAACATCTTGATTGTATGCTGTTGCCCCTAGCAATAGGGAGGAGCCTTTTTAAAGGTTATCTGAGCAATAAACATCTTTGCCTCAAGACTGCTTCATCTTGTGACCTACAGGGTTAGGCCAAACCTATCCCCGTTCTCCGGCTGTCCAGGGAAGCACCTGACGTCTCCAAGCTCCGCCTTCCGCCAGCTACCGGTAGAGGCCTAGCAAGTGGCTAGAGGGGATTCGTCAACACCACACAGCTGTGGTAAAGCAGTGCGTCGGCACATACAGAGCAGAACCGTGGTTCCAAACGCCACGGCAGGTTAGGAGTTTGGTGGTGGCAGCGAGAACCCGCCCACAGCGCAGTGGGTGGAGTCAGTAACAGGCGGTTACTGACGGTAAGCGGGAATCCCCTATGTGGTCAGGCCTCGTGCGGCTTGACCTTCCATTCTGTGCGCAGAGTGCTTCCGTACGGTACCGTCCTGTCACAGCCTACATCACAAAACTTACCCAGAAAGACTAATAGATCTTAACATGTATAGTTTGGAGCAGAGAAGGCAAAGTGGGGACATGATAGAAACTTTCAAATATACCAAGGGTCTTAACAAAGTACAGGGGGGAAACATTCTTATAAGGAAGAGAAGTATTAGAACTCGAGGACATGCACTGAGACTGGAAGGAGACAGGTTCAGGGGAAATCAAAGGAAAAATTACTTCACAGAAAGAGTAGTGGATAAGTGGAATAGCCTCCCATCAGACCTGATCGTAGCAGCAAATTTGTTAGCAGATGGGCAAAACCATGTGCACTGCAGGCGGGGCAGATATGGCATGTGCATAGAGAGTTAGGTTTGGGTGGGTTATTTTGTTTCTGTGCAGGGTAAATACTGGCTGCTTTATTTTTACACTGCAATTTAGATTTCAGTTTGAACACACCCCACCCAAATCTAATCTCTCCCTGCACACGTTCTATCTGCCCCCCCCCTCCCCGCAGTGCACATGGTTTTGCCCAACTGCTAACAAATTTGCTTCTGCGATCAACTCTGAATTATGCCCCATGTGCACTGCAGGGGTGGTGGGGGGGCAGTTATAACATGTGCAGAGAGAGTTAGTTTTGGGTAGGGTGTGATAAAGCTAAAATCTAAATTGAAGTGTAAACGTAAAGCAGCCAGTATTTACCCTGCACAGAAACAATAAAACCCACCCAAATCTAACTCTCTCTGCACATGTTATATCTGCCCCCCCTTCCCCTGCAGTGCACATGGGGCCTAATTGATCGCAGCAGCAATTTTGTTAGCAGTTGGGCAAAACCATGTGCACTGCAGGGGGGTGGGGGGGGGGGCAGATATAACATGTGCAGAGAGAGATAGATTTCGGTGGGGTGTGTTCAAACTGACATCTAAATTGCAGTGTAAAAATAAAGCAGCCAATATTTACCCTGCACAGAAACGAAATAACCCTCCCAAATCTAACTCTCTCTGCAAATGTTATATCTGGCCCCCCTGCAGTGCACATGGTTTTGCCCAATTGCTAACAAACTTGCTGCTGCTATCAACTCAGAATTACCCCCATGGTTTTGCCCATCTGCTAACAAATTTGCTGCTACGGTCAGGTCTGAATTAGGCCCTAACACAGTAGAGCTATTTAAACATGCTTGGGATAGGCATATGAATATCCTTACCAGTGCCGTAACTAGACGTTTTGGCGCTGTGTGCAAGAAACAGCATTGGCGCCCCTCCCCCATGTGCAAAATTAGGGCAGTGCATGCCTTCGGCGCTCAGAAAATATATAGGGGCGTGGCTTCATTGGGAAGGGGTGTGGCCACAAAATAATACCAATTCATATTACGGTGCACAGTAGTCTCCATTATTCAAATTACGCTGTACAGTAGCGCCACTATACCATGTAGAGCCTCTTTTACACATTACGGCAGACATCGTCCCCTTTTTACACATTACGGCAGACAGTGTCCCCCTTTTTACACATTTCGGCAGACAGTGCCCCCCTTTTTACACATTATGGCAGACAGCTTCCCCCTTTTTACACATTACGGCAGACAGGATAAATAGATAGATAGACAGACAGACAGACAGAGTAGATGATATTTACCGTCTCTCCGCTGGCTCAGGCAGTCAGGCTCCTCGGTGCAGCAGCTGCTTGCAGATCCCGGGCAGGGGAGAAGGAGGGTGGAGGGTGGGGGACTTGGGAGCTGCAGCAGTGCAATCTAATTGGTGGCGGCGCCGCTGTCCCTCTCCTTCTGCACTGGCTGGCCGCCGCCGCTGTGAATGCTAGGATGAGGGAAGCGCATCCCAGCGTTCACAGCAGCGGCAGCCAGCCTATATGAAAGGAAAGGGACTGCTGCAGCAGCGCCGCCAGCAATTACATAGCGCTGCTGCAGCTCCCGAGTCCCCCCCCCCCCTCCTCCTTCTCACCGGCCCCCGGAGCTGCTCCTCTCCTCGCTCCGGCACAGACAGTTTGTAATGAGTCAATTTGACTCATTACAATGCCGCTGAGTCTGACTTTAGGGAATGTGGGCAGTTGTGCCCTCAGGGCGACTGCACTGTGTGCCAGGCACACACGTAGTTACGGCCCTGCCCAGTGACTATACACACAGTTTGTCTCCTCCAGTGACTACACACATAGCCTGTTCCTGCAGCGCGCGCAGGCACACGCGCACACACACCCTGACCCCTCCAGTCACTACACAAACAGCCAGCCTATTCCCCCAGGACACACACACAGCCTGTCCCCTCCAGTCACCACACACACACACTGTCCCCTACACACACAGTATGTTCCCCCCAAACCACACACACTCACTCTCCTGACCCTCCCCTGTTCCCACTGTGTTACCTTACCTCCAGGAGAACAGAGAAGGATGTAGAGTACTCTAGACAGACCAATCGGCAAAGTCTGGGGGCGTGGCCTAACCACTGACCTGTGGCCACGCTCCCTTTCAGAAAAAAACCTGATACTGCAAACACTGATAGGCGGCCTGGCAGAGGAGGAGGAGGCACAGGACCTGATCTGTCGCTGACGGCCGCTGCAGGTACAGTAACTTCTGTGGACACACTGAGCAGCGGTGGACCTGCTGGTGTTGCTGGCAGTACTGCGTCCTCAGAGCACATGCGCTGTGTGCCAGGCACCGCTGGCACACACCTAGTTACGGCTCTGATCCTTACAAAGAACTAAGGTTCAAAATGGGTTGAGATTACCTAAAGGATAAAAAAAAGGGGCAGACTAGATGGTCCAAGTGGTTCTTATCTGCCGTCAAATTGTATGTTTCTATGTTTACAAATTTTGAAAATATATTTATTTTTAAGTAAAGCTAAATAATTAGTGATGATTAATTTGTGCTTCAAGTAAATGACCCACAAATGAAACCAGTTGTGCTAAAATATGGCTATCATGAAACCTTGCTCATTAATATTATTATATTGTTATTGCATAACATTATTAGTTACATCACAAACATAAATTATATTTTAAGTAAACCTTCTGAGATGAATGTTACATATTTCTATAGTATTTTGCATATGTTCAAGTTTAAGCCTGGATAGAACCGTGCACCTCACCTTATTGTATTTTAGGTTTTATATCTTATTTTACCTTGTAACGAAGTTGGCAGTCTTCAACCAGAACTTTTTTTCTATTTGTACTTCACATATTTTAGCTTAAATTAAATAAGTATTTCTATAAAATATCCAGATCTGTCAACAAATTGTCACTTAAGAATGCTTGACAAGTGGCCCCCGTGGGATTCTACTGGCTTGGTTTGGAGTACAGATTATGAAATGAGAAATTGCCTTCAGAAATGCATAGCCAAAGTACATGAAATACCAGATGTCTTTTTTATGAGAGTTATTTTCGTGATAAATGTTAAATAAATAAAAGTTTGCATAAGTTATGGACCTTTGACTTGTTACAATAAAAGATCACAGATGAGGCAAGATGTCATTCAGCAGTGGGGAATAAGTTGTTCAACGGAGTTTTACTCATCGACCAAATGTCTTCCTGCAGATGGTAATATTTATTTGAAGGAGGTTTATATTGCAAAGTAGTAAAGTTGATGTTTATTTTAGCACTTCTGTGATAACTACATTAGCACTGGATGTTGCCAATGATCCAAATTTGTCATCAATAGTAACTGTGGGCCTAATTCAGAGCTGCTCGCTGCTGTGCGTTTTTCGCACAGCGGGCGATCAGATCCGAACTGCACATGGGTATGCACCGCAGTGCGCCGGCGTGTCGGACGGCTGCAACGGGCATCACCGGTCAGCGACAGGATGGTACGATGGATCCATTCGCACGGGCATTCGCAAAGTGATTGAAAGGAAGAGGCCATTTGTGGGTAGCAACTGACCAGTTTCAGGGCGTGTCCGGAAAAACGCAGGTGGGCTCAATTGTTTTCAGGGAGGGTGTCTGACATCAGCTCCGGCCCCGATCAGCAGAATTCAATCCTACTGGATATGTAAGTCCTGGGCTGCGTGGAGACTGCACAAACTGATTTTTGTGCAGCTCTGACACATGCGATCGCACACTTGCACAATGATTTTACCCTCCCCTGTAGGCAGCGACTCTCTGATCGCAGGACAGCAAGAAATACTACCCAGCGATCAGATCTGAATTAGGCCCAGTATTCCTTATGTAAGCATCAAAAATGCTTTTGATTGACACTTGAAAGCAGCAGAGGTGGATTTAGACCTCATGGGGCCCTAGGCAAGACACCGATTTGGGACCCCCTTCCTCTAACAATCCATAACACTATATCCTGTCATCATCACCTCTAGCTGTGCATGCTGTGTATGTGCCTCCTTCCCTCGCATGTCCATGAGGTGGCAGCAGAAGCGCAGGTCCTACCTGTATTCCTGAAGTGGGGTGCAGATACTGAAGTGTTCTCTCAGGCAGCGTGTGGGCAAATTCTGCTCATCTCTAGCAACCACCAGCAGCTCTCCCAGTAGCAGCATTGCTGCTGGGAGAGCTGCTGCAGTCGGTGGAGGCTGGAGACGAGCAGATTTGTCCCCAAATAGGCGGTGGAGGCTGCAGAGTCATTCCTAAACAGCAGCATCAGCAGGGGCAGATCTACGCTTTTCTTTTAGGAGGGCTGGCAGTGAACATCCCCCGCTGTGAGAGGTTTGTGTTGCAGGTTCAGAGAGAGAAGGAAGCCAAAGAGAGACAACAACAAAGGGGATTGAGAGACTGTGAACAGGTGCAAGATGGTAGCTGGCGGTACATGTATAAGAGAGTAGGAGAGGCGGAGAAGAGGAGAGAGGCAAAGAGGATAAAGAAACAAAGAAAGGATAGAGAGAGGGGCAGTCTATAGCAGGACAAACCAGGAGGCTAGGTAGAGAGAGTCCAGGTTTGCCCTCTTCCAAAATAGTCGTATTATTTATAGACAAACTAGTATTCTCCACACGGCGCACAAAGCAGGTGTGTAGCAGTGACGTGCGGTAGGGTGAGGCAGAGCCTTTTCTGTCATACTTACGTTTAAACCAGAGTTTTGACTGAATAAAGTATATGAAAAATACTAATAATATGTTAGAAATATCTTCTTTGCATTATTATAATAATTTTTACAGCCCAAACTCTGGAGTACAAAGTCTATGGAAGGTGAGGCGGTGCCTCAGCTGTGTATCCTTTCCACACATCTCTAATCAAAGCTCACCAGATTTCCAGGAGTATACTAATGCACCTGTGTATAATGCCCAGATGTACCCCTTGGCTCATATATTGCATGGAACTCTGGCTCTGGGGTTAGCCAGTGCCTCCTGAGCCATTTAGCTCACCGCACGTCCCTGGTGTGTAGTACACACACCTGCAGCTCTGGACATACACAAGTCTGTGCCAGTGACTGGTAGGCTACACAACACACAACAGCTCTACTTCATATTTTAACACGTCTATAATGTGTGTGTGTGTGTGGGGGGGGGCACGGTCACCCACTGTGTAGCAGCCTACGCAGTGGGTGCCCCTGCATTAGCATTGTGTCGATGGGCACAACAGTAGAATGACACAGAAATTACTCTGTCATCCAGTATAGGGGACACAATGTCCAATGACTGTTCTCTACACTCTCATATACTGCAGGCAGGGTGTTATGCAGGGCGGCGGACACAGAAGGTAAGCAGATGCTCATCACCGTTAGTCCCGAGCACAGTTCAGGGACAAATCATAGGGAAGTGTGGAGGTGGCAGGTCACACTGGAGAAGGGGGAGGTGGCAGGAACTCCTGGGACTCTAGACTGCACTCTCTCTCCCCAGCTGGAGGAGAGAACCAGACAGCTGTACTATTGTGAGACTTGTCACATAGAATTTGATAGCAGATAAGAACCACTTGGCGCATCTAGTCTGCCAATGTACACGCATGCACTAGGGTTAATTTTTGTTGTGAGACAATCAACTTACCAGTATATTTTTGGACTGTGGAAGGAAACCAGAGTACCTGGTGGAAACCCAAGTCAGCAAGGGGAGAATATACAAACTTCAAACACCTGGGGCCATGGTGGTAATAGAACCCATGACCTTGGTACTGTGAGGCAGTAATACTAACCATTACACAGTCCACACTAAAGAGAGTATGAAAGTCACTTTATGCAATGGACACTATCATACTGCGCACCAAAATCAGAGCAGCTAAATCAGAGCAACTAAAACAGAAATCAAAAAACAAGTCACCAAGGAGAGAAGAAAACAATCCCTAAAAAGCTCTTTAAGTATATAAACAGTAAAAGGTTAAAAAAGGAGAATATTGGACCATTAAAGGGCGAGTTGGATGTCTTGATTAATGAAGATAGGGAAAAAGCAGATTTATTGAATAAATACTTTTTATCAGTATCAGTATGAGAGAGGACCGGTTGACGGGAGTAGTGCACAACATAAGCTATGATAGCGACCCGTTGCTAAGTACTTGGTTATATTTGATTTTCAGTGAGTCAATTACATCAGGAATGATACGAGGGACTGACGTATAGCAGAGGTAGTCCCAATATTTAAAAAGGGAATTAAAACTCATCCCGGTAAATATAGACCGGTAAGTTTGACATCTATAGTGGGGAAAATACTGAAAGGTATACTAAGGGATAGCATACAGGCGTACTTGGATACATCCAAGGTTATTAATAGGAATCAGCGTGGTTTTGTGAAGGACAGGTTATGTCAAACTAACTTAATAAGCTTCTACGAGAAAGTGAGCGATAATACTGATCGGGGTAAAGCAGTGAATGTGGTCTTTTTGGACTTTGCTAAGGCCTTTGACAAAGTCCCACATAAGAGACAAATTTTCAAATTAAGAGAGCTTGGGGTAGGAAACACTTTGTACTTGGGTGAGTAATTGGCTGTACAACAGGGAACAACGAGTGGGGATTAAATGGGATATTCTCTGAGTGGGCCTTGGTGCTTAGTGGAATACCGCAGGGTTCAGTACTCGGGCCATTGCTGTTTAATATATTCATTAATGACCTAGGAGTGGGCCTGGAAAGCACAATTTTTCGAAGACGATACTAAACTGTGTAGAGTACTTAATTCAGACAAGGATGTTGAGTCTCTATGCAATGACTTATCTAGACTGTAGGTCTGGGCAGACAAATGGAGAATGAGGTTCAATATAGAAAAATTTGAAGTTATGCACTTTGGGACTAAGAACAATTGGGCAGCGTATAAACTAAATGGGGAAAATATAGGGATAACAGTAGTTGAAAAAGATTTGGGTGTGCTCATCGATAATAGACTTAGGAGCAGTATGCATTGACAAAATGCAGCAACAAAAGCAAATAAGGTGTTAGCATGCATAAAACGGGGAATGGAGACAAGGGATAAGCGTGTAATCCTGCCACTGTATAAATCATTGGTACGGCCACACCTGGAATATTGTGTATCGTTCTGGGCACCTCACTATAAAAAGGATATCTTGGAATGCGAAAGGATTCAGAGGTGAGCCACCAAACTGGTTAAGAGGTTAGAGGCACTGAATTATGAAGAAAGACTTACAAGGTTAGATGTGTTTACACTGGAAAATAGGCGGCTGAGAGGGGACACTATTAATATTTACTAATACATAAAGGGACAATACAAGGATTTATACAAGGATTTATAAAAAAAAAATGCTACATAAATCACGTGGACACCCCCTGAGGTTGGAAGAGAAAAAATTTCATACACAATGGAGGAAAGGGTTCTTCACAGTAAGAATAGTAATGATTTGGAATTCTCTGCCAGAAAAGGTAGTAATGGTGGACTCAATAAGTGGATTAGATAAATTCCTAACTGAAAGAATTATCCAAGGATATAGCATTTAAATTAAATAAAATGTTATAATACAGGTTGAACTAGATGGACTTTTTGTCTCTTTTCAACCTCATCAACTATGTTACTATGATACTGTACATGATAATACTATACTGTAGCTTCAAGTTATTTCTGCAGAACTGTGGCCTTCCCTATTGTGATGGGATTTTTATAAGTATATCTGGAATTTTGGGTATTGCCTTCCCACATTTGTGAATGCAAAGACCTCAACTTAGGCAACCTGGAGGAGACTGGTAGCACATAGGAGTATATATAGGAAGTGGAACATGTAGGAGATTATATATATAAATGTCCATAAAAGTGTAAAAAAAACTGTGGCACTCCAAGTCATTATACATCACAAGAAAGTGTATTAGATCTTACAGCACATCACATGGTCAGACGTTTCAATGCTAGACAAGTATTTTTCTCAAGGTGTGATGTACCTGACAAAATAATTTGAAAGAAGTACTGGGAAGAGGTGCGGTGCTAGGTGCGGTACTTAGGATCACTACAATAATGACACACACAGCAGCACCATCATCATCATCATCATCATCATCATCATCATCATCATCATCATATACTCAATATTTCAATCTGGTATAGATTGTCATAAGGTATGGTATCCTGATGGCAATCTATGTATATATATATATATATATATATATTGATAGGCATGATGATGTGACTGTGACTGGGACCACAAGGATGGGCAAGGCAGGCTGCACTTACCCACAGAGATGAAGTACAGTGCGACTGGCCGGCATGCTGGGGGTGCGCAGGGTGCTGCTACCATACCTCCCAACATGACCCTCTACAGGAGGGACAGAATGCTCTGTTCCTGGACTTCCCTCTTAATTTATGATTGCCATCACCCGTGCTGAAACACCTTTCTTATCCATTAACTTGTTCAACACAGGTGATGGGCATCATATATGAAGAGAAAAGTACAGAAGCAGAGCATTGTGTCCCTCCTGGAGAGAGTCATGTTGGGAGGTATGACTACTACTGATGCTGTCAGGCTCCTCCTCTGTTGACAGGCTCCAGGCTGCGAGTAGCTCCACCATTCCTCCACCTTGTCTGCGGGCTTGGCCAAGGGGAAGACAGGGAAAGTGGGGTGAGGTGAAAAATTACCGGCTTCCCCAGGCCAGATGCAGAACGTTGTACAGATCAGTCCACCGGTGCCCTTAGTGCTGCTTCTCCTCAGTCCCGGGAGCATCATGGCCAGCGTGATCACTAGTCACACAGCAGATGGAAATGAGGAAGTGCACGCTATGTCATGGGATATGCCGTGCGCTGCAGCCTCAGCTTCACTGCAGTGGGGGACACTGTTCCCCTCAGCAGCAGCTGACCCAAGCCTCTGCTATCTGTGGGCCCCCTGAGACCTGCCAGGCCCTAAGCGCTCGCCTATGTTGCCTAGCGGCAAATCCGCTTCTGTAAAGCAGTGTTTCACTCCAGTCCTCAGGGACCCCCAACAGTGCATGTCTTTCAGCTCAGCTCAGTATTACAACTGAATTAATTAGCTCCACCTGTGGGTCTCAGCCAGTAATGAGCACACCTGTGCACCAACTTAGAGATTTGTATAACATGCACTGTTAGGGGTCCATGAGGACCAAGTTTGGGAACCACTGCTTTAAAGGTGCTGTAACCCAACTATCAAGCAACCAGCAATTACTGTAGCTTTTAAAGGATTACTGTAGATCAGTGTTTCTCAAACTGGTCTCTGCAGAACCCCATGAATCCACAAGGGAGTGTTGAGGGGGTTCCATACTATGAAAATACATAATTATGACCATAAAATTTCCACGTGAAAATGTAAATTTGAGTAACAATTCGGCACAAACCATTCCATGCCGACAATACATTCAGGGCTTTAACAGGACAATAATACACCATGTGTTACCTCAGACCCAAATATGTGGGATCATAATCTCAGAACAAGGGGGTCGGATCGCTGGGACCATTGAGAAGCTGATGACATAAGGGTGCTGAGGAGGACTCTGTGGCAGCTTGCTGTTGGGACCAGGCAGAAGATTTTCCAGGATACTCCGGGGGTGCACTGTACAGATACAGGCAACATGATTGCCAAATACAGGTGCCACAATGCAACAATGATGCTGCCCCCTAGACTCTATGCCCAGGCAGACAGAACCGCACATCCACCCTAGTTTACAGCCCTAAATGCATATATCCCTTACTCTAGAACATGGGTCTTCAACCTGCGGCCCTCCAGCTGCTGTGTAACTACACGTCCCAGCATTCCATGCCACAGTTTTGCTATTAAGACATGCTAAAACCGAGGCAGGGCATGCTGGGATGTATAGTTACACAGCAGCTGGAAGGTCGCAGGTTGAAAACCCATGCCGTAGAAGATTCTTGGAACTACCAGTGATGACACCTCACCAAACACCACACAGTAATCTCTATGTCTTCCCTTTCTACAGATGTCACTCAAATAATAGAGACAGCTAGAGGGAGTTTTTAAGTGCTTGTTTTTCTGAACATTTGGTTATGGACAATTGGCTGATCAATGAGGAAACAATAGGAGATTATGCGCGATCTTAGTAAGGGCAACAGAATTCTAATAAATAAATATTAATAATTAATGTTAGTAAGAAGCTGATAAGATTTTAGACAGCAGTAACTTCTTTAGTTAAGATAACAGCAGCTTGTAGCCCAGCTTTGGAGAGGTATCGGATATGGACAGACAGGGTTCCTCAGTAAGTTCTGTACCTATTTTTAGTAGAGATGAGCGGGTTCGGTTCGTCGAGATCCGAACCCCCCCGAACTTCATGTGTTTTACACGGGTCCGAGACAGCCTCAGATCTTCCCGCCTTGCTCAGTTAACCCGAACGAGGCCGAACGTCATCATCCTGCTGTCGGATTCTCGCGAGATTCGTATTCTATATAAAGAGCCGCGCGTCGCCGCCATTTTCACTCGTGCATTGGAGATTGAGCGGAGAGGAAGTGGCTACGTTCTCTGCCTGAAAAGCTCAATATCTGTGCTCAGTGTGCTGCAAATATCTGTGCTCAGTGTGCTGCATTGTGGTGACCACCAGTATATTATAGTAGTACAGTACAGTAGGCCATTGCTGTATCTTGCAGCTCCATGTCAGACTCAGTTCTAGACAGTATCCTGATCAGTGCTCAATATCTGCTGCATTGTTGTGTGACCAGTATATACTATATAGTAGTACAGTGCAGCATTTTGGTGACCACCAGTATAGTAGTACAGTACAGTAGGCCATTGCTGTATCTTGCAGCTCTGTGTTACTTCAAGTATCCATATCTGTGCTGCATTGTTGTGAGCAGTATACAGTAGTACAGTGCAGCATTTTGGTGACCACCAGTATACAGTTGTACAGTACAGTAGGCCATTGCTGTATCTTGCAGCTCCGTGTCACTTCAAGTATCCACATCTGTGCTGCATTGTTGTGAGCAGTATATAGTAGTACAGTGCAGCATTTTGGTGACCACCAGTATATATAGTAGTACAGTACAGTAGGCCATTGCTCGACCTTGCAGCTCCGTGTCACTTCAAGTATCCATATCTGTGCTGCATTGTTGTGAGCAGTATATAGTAGTACAGTGCAGCATTTTGGTGACCACCAGTATATATAGTAGTACAGCACAGTAAGCCATTGCTGTACCTTGCAGCTCTGTGTCACTTCAAGTATCCATATCTGTGCTGCATTGTTGTGAGCATTATATAGTAGTACAGTGCAGCATTTTGGTGACCACCAGTATATATAGTAGTACAGTACAGTAGGCCATTGCTGTATCTTACAGCTCTGTGTCACTTCAAGTATCCATATCTGTGCTGCATTGTTGTAAGCAGTATATAGTAGTACAGTGCAGCATTTTGGTGACCACCAGTATATATAGTAGTACAGTACAGTAAGCCATTGCTGTACCTTGCAGCTTCGTGTCACTTCAAGTATCCATATCTGTGCTGCATTGTTGTGAGCAGTATATAGTAGTACAGTGCAGCATTTTGGTGACCACCAGTATATATAGTAGTACAGCACAGTAAGCCATTGCTGTACCTTGCAGCTCTGTGTCACTTCAAGTATCCATATCTGTGCTGCATTGTTGTGAGCATTATATAGTAGTACAGTGCAGCATTTTGGTGACCACCAGTATATATAGTAGTACAGTACAGTAGGCCATTGCTGTATCTTACAGCTCTGTGTCACTTCAAGTATCCATATCTGTGCTGCATTGTTGTAAGCAGTATATAGTAGTACAGTGCAGCATTTTGGTGACCACCAGTATATATAGTAGTACAGTACAGTAAGCCATTGCTGTACCTTGCAGCTTCGTGTCACTTCAAGTATCCATATCTGTGCTGCATTGTTGTGAGCAGTATATAGTAGTACAGTGCAGCATTTTGGTGACCACCAGTATATATAGTAGTACAGTACAGTAGGCCATTGCTATTGATATAATAATATTACTGGCATATAATTCCACAAATTAAAAAATGGAGAACAAAAATGTGGAGGGTAAAATAGGGAAAGATCAAGATCCACTTCCACCTAGTGCTGGAGCTGCGACCACTAGTCATGGCAGAGATGATTCAATGCCATCAACGTCGTCTGCCAAGGCCGATGCCCAATGTCATAGTAGAGAGCATGTAAATCCAAAATACAAAAGTTCAGTAAAATGAACCAAAAATCTAAATTAAAAGCATCCGAGGAGAAGCGTAAACTTGCCAATATGCCATTTACGACACGTAGTGGCAAGGAATGGCTGAGGCCCTGGCCTATGTTCATGACTAGTGGTTCAGCTTCACATGAGGATGGAAGCACTCATCCTCTCGCTAGAAAAATGAAAAGAGTTAAGCTGGGAAAAGCACAGCAAAGAACTGTGCGTTCTTCTAAATCACAAATCCCCAAGGAGAGTCCAATTGTGTCGGTTGCGATGCCTGACCTTCCCAACACTGAACGGGAAGAGGTGGCTCCTTCCACCATTTGCACGCCCCCTGCAAGTGCTGGAATGAGCACCCACAGTCCAGTTCCTGATAGTCAAATTGAAGATGTCACTGTTGAAGTACACCAGGATGAGGATATGGGTGTTGCTGGCGCTGAGGAGGGAATTGACAAGGAGGATTCTTATGGTGAGGTGGTTTGTTTAAGTCAGGCGCCCGGGGAGACAACTGTTGTTCGTGGGATGAATATGGCCATTGACATGCCTGGTCAAAATAAATCACGTCTTCGGTGTAGAATTATTTTAACAGAAATGCGGACAACAGGTGTCAAGCCGTGTGTTGCCTTTGTCAAGTTGTAATAAGTAGGGGTAAGGACGTTAACCACCTAGGAACATCCTCCTTTATATGTCACCTGGAGCGCATTCATCAGAAGTCATTGACAAGTTCAAAAACTTTGTCCGTGGGATGAATATGGCCATTGACATGCCTGGTCAAATTACAAAAAAAAATCACCTCTTCGGTGTGGAATTATTTTAACAGAAATGCGGACAACAGGTGTCAAGCCATGTGTTGCCTTTGTCAAGCTGTAATAAGTAGGGGTAAGGACGTTAACCACCTAAGAACATCCTCCCTTATATGTCACCTGGAGCGCATTCATCAGAAGTCATTGACAAGTTCAAAAACTTTGTCCGTGGGATGAATATTGTCATTGACATGCCTGGTCAAATTACAAAAAAAAAAACACCTCTTCGGTGTGCAATTATTTTAACAGAAATGTGGACAACAGGTGTCAAGCCGTGTGTTGCCTTTGTCAAGCTGTAATAAGTATGGGTAAGGACGTTAACCGCCTAGGAACATCCTACCTTATATGTCACTAGTGATGAGCGGGTTCGGTTCCTCGGAATCCGAACCCCCCCGAACTTCAGCCTTTTTACACGGGTCCGAGGCAGACTCGGATCTTCCCGCCTTGCTCGGTTAACCCGAGCGCGCCCGAACGTCATCATCCCGCTGTCGGATTCTCGCGAGGCTCGGATTCTCTCGCGAGACTCGGATTCTATATAAGGAGCCGCGCGTCGCCGCCATTTTCACACGTGCATTGAGATTGATAGGGAGAGGACGTGGCTGGCGTCCTCTCCGTTTAGAATAGAAATAGATAGTGAGAGTGAGACACTTGATTTACTGGAGCTTAGGAGTACTCAGAGAGTGCAGAGTTTACTAGTGACTGACCAGTGACCACCAGTGCAGTTTTATTATTATTTAATATAATCCGTTCTCTGCCTGAAACAAAACGATACACAGTGACACAGTATACCATATCTGTGCTCAGCCTCAGTGTGCTGCATCATCTATGTATATCTGACTGTGCTGAGTGCTCACTGCTCACACAGCTTAATTGTGGGGGAGACTGGGGAGCAGTTATAGCAGGAGTACATTAACAGTGCACACTTTTGCTGCCAGAGTGCCACTGCCAGTGTGACTGACCAGTGACCACTGACCACCAGTATATTGTGATTGTCTGCCTGAAAAAGTTAAACACTCGTTGTGTGGTGTTTTTATTCTATAAACGCATTCTGCTGACAGTGTGCAACAGGTCCGTCATTATATAATATATACCTGTCCGGCTGCAGTAGTGATATATATATATTTTTTATATCATTATCATCCAGTCTATTTTAGCAGCAGACGCAGTACGGTAGTCCACGGCTGTAGCTACCTCTGTGTCGGCAGTCGCTCGTCCATCCATAATTGTATACCACCTACCTGTGGTGTTTTTTTTTTTTTCTATCTTCTTGATACTAGTAGCTTACTTTAGGAGTCTGCAGTGCTGACAGTGTCCAGCAGGTCCATCATTATATAATATATACCTGTCCGGCTGCAGTAGTGATATATATATTTTTTTTATATCATTATCATCCAGTCTATATTAGCAGCAGACGCAGTACGGTAGTCCACGGCTGTTGCTACCTCTGTGTCGGCAGTCGCTCGTCCATCCATAATTGTATACCACCTACCTGTGGTGGTTTTTTTTTTTCTATCTTCTTGATACTAGTAGCTTACTTTAGGAGTCTGCAGTGCTGACAGTGTCCAGCAGGTCCGTCATTATATAATATATACCTGTCCGGCTGCAGTAGTGATATATATATATTTTTTATATCATTATCATCCAGTCTATATTAGCAGCAGACGCAGTACGGTAATCCACGGCTGTAGCTACCTCTGTGTCGGCAGTCGCTCGTCCATCCATAATTGTATACCACCTACCTGTTGTGTTTTTTTTTCTATCTTCTTGATACTAGTAGCTTACTTTAGGAGTCTGCAGTGCTGACAGTGTCCAGCAGGTCCGTCATTATATAATATATACCTGTCCGGCTGCAGTAGTGATATATATATATATTTTTTATATCATTATCATCCAGTCTATATTAGCAGCAGACGCAGTACGGTAGTCCACGGCTGTAGCTACCTCTGTGTCGGCAGTCGCTCGTCCATCCATAATTGTATACCACCTACCTGTGGTGTTTTTTTTTTTTCTATCTTCTTGATACTAGTAGCTTACTTTAGGAGTCTGCAGTGCTGACAGTGTCCAGCAGGTCCGTCATTATATAATATATACCTGTCCGGCTGCAGTAGTGATATATATATATTTTTTATATCATTATCATCCAGTCTATATTAGCAGCAGACGCAGTACGGTAGTCCACGGCTGTAGCTACCTCTGTGTCGGCAGTCGCTCGTCCATCCATAAGTATACTAGTATCCATCCATCTCCATTGTTTACCTGAGGTGCCTTTTAGTTGTGCCTATTAAAATATGGAGAACAAAAATGTTGAGGTTCCAAAAATAGGGAAAGATCAAGATCGACTTCCACCTCGTGCTGAAGCTGCTGCCACTAGTCATGGCCGAGACGATGAAATGCCATCAACGTCGTCTGCCAAGGCCGATGCCCAATGTCATAGTACAGAGCATGTAAAATCCAAAACACCAAATATCAGTAAAAAAAGGACTAAAAAATCTAAAATAAAATTGTCGGAGGAGAAGCGTAAACTTGCCAATATGCCATTTACCACACGGAGTGGCAAGGAACGGCTGAGGCCCTGGCCTATGTTCATGGCTAGTGGTTCAGCTTCACATGAGGATGGAAGCACTCAGCCTCTCGCTAGAAAAATGAAAAGACTCAAGCTGGCAAAAGCACAGCAAAGAACTGTGCGTTCTTCGAAATCACAAATCCACAAGGAGAGTCCAATTGTGTCGTTTGAGATGCCTGACCTTCCCAACACTGGACGTGAAGAGCATGCGCCTTCCACCATTTGCACGGGGCGATCTTTCCCTATTTTTGGAACCTCAACATTTTTGTTCTCCATATTTTAATAGGCACAACTAAAAGGCACCTCAGGTAAACTAAACAATGGAGATGGATGAATACTAGTATACTTATGGATGGACGAGCGACTGCCGACACAGAGGTAGCTACAGCCGTGGACTACCGTACTGCGTCTGCTGCTAATATAGACTGGATGATAATGATATAAAAAATATATATATATCACTACAAGTGCTGGAAGGAGCACCTGCAGTCCAGTTCCTGATAGTCAGATTAAAGATGTCAGTGTTGAAGTACACCAGGATGAGGAGGATATGGGTGTTGCTGGCGCTGGGGAGGAAATTGACCAGGAGGATTCTGATGGTGAGGTGGTTTGTTTAAGTCAGGCACCCGGGGAGACACCTGTTGTCCGTGGGAGGAATAGGGCCATTGACATGCCTGGTGAAAATACCAAAAAAATCAGCTCTTCGGTGTGGAAGTATTTCAACAGAAATGCGGACAACATTTGTCAAGCCGTGTGTTGCCTTTGTCAAGCTGTAATAAGTAGGGGTAAGGACGTTAACCACCTCGGAACATCCTCCCTTATACGTCACCTGCAGCGCATTCATCATAAGTCAGTGACAAGTTCAAAAACTTTGGGCGACAGCGGAAGCAGTCCACTGACCAGTAAATCCCTTCCTCTTGTAACCAAGCTCACGCAAACCACCCCACCAACTCCCTCAGTGTCAATTTCCTCCTTCCCCAGGAATGCCAATAGTCCTGCAGGCCATGTCACTGGCAATTCTGACAAGTCCTCTCCTGCCTGGGATTCCCCCGATGCATCCTTGCGTGTAACGCCTACTGCTGCTGGCGCTGCTGTTGTTGCTGCTGGGAGTCGATGGTCATCCCAGAGGGGAAGTCGTAAGACCACTTTTACTACTTCCACCAAGCAATTGACTGTCCAACAGTCCTTTGCGAGGAAGATTAAATATCACAGCAGTCATCCTGCTGCAAAGCGGATAACTGAGGCCTTGGCATCCTGGGCGGTGAGAAACGTGGTTCCGGTATCCATCATTACTGCAGAGCCAACTAGAGACTTGTTGGAGGTACTGTGTCCCCGGTACCAAATACCATCTAGGTTCCATTTTTCTAGGCAGGCGATACCGAAAATGTACACAGACCTCAGAAAAAGACTCACCAGTGTCCTAAAAAATGCAGTTGTACCCAATGTCCACTTAACCACGGACATGTGGACAAGTGGAGCAGGGCAGGCTCAGGACTATATGACTGTGACAGCCCACTGGGTAGATGTATGGACTCCCGCCGCAAGAACATCAGCGGCGGCACCAGTAGCAGCATCTCGCAAACGCCAACTCTTTCCTAGGCAGGCTACGCTTTGTATCACCGCTTTCCAGAATACGCACACAGCTGAAAACCTCTTACGGCAACTGAGGAAGATCATCGCGGAATGGCTTACCCCAATTGGACTCTCCTGGGGATTTGTGGCATCGGACAACGCCAGCAATATTGTGTGTGCATTAAATATGGGCAAATTCCAGCACGTCCCATTTTTTGCACATACCTTGAATTTGGTGGTGCAGAATTATTTAAAAAAACGAGAGGGGCGTGCAAGAGATGCTGTCGGTGGCCAGAAGAATTGCGGGTCACTTTCGGCGTACAGGCACCACGTACAGAAGACTGGAGCACCACCAAAAACGCCTGAACCTGCCCTGCCATCATCTGAAGCAAGAAGTGGTAACGAGGTGGAATTCAACCCTCTATATGCTTCAGAGGTTGGAGGAGCAGCAAATGGCCATTCAAGCCTATACAACTGAGCACGATATAGGAGGTGGAATGCACCTGTCTCAAGCGCAGTGGAGAATGATTTCAACGTTGTGCAAGGTTCTGCAACCTTTTGAACTTGCCTCACGTGAAGTCAGTTCAGACACTGCCAGCCTGAGTCAGGTCATTCCCCTCATCAGGCTTTTGCAGAAGAAGCTGGAGACATTGAAGGAGGAGCTAACACAGAGCGATTCCGCTAGGCATGTGGGACTTGTGGATGGAGCCCTTAATTCGCTTAACAAGGATTCACGGGTGGTCAATCTGTTGAAATCAGAGCACTACATTTTGTCCACCGTGCTCGATCCTAGATTTAAAACCTACCTTGGATCTCTCTTTCCGGCAGACACAAGTCTGCTGGGGTTCAAAGAACTGCTGGTGACAAAATTGTCAAGTCAAGCGGAACGCGACCTGTCAACATCTCCTCCTTCACATTCTCCCACAACTGGGGGTGCGAGGAAAAGGCTCAGAATTCCGAGCCCAGCCGCTGGCGGTGATGCAGGGCAGTCTGGAGCGACTGCTGATGCTGACATCTGGTCCGGACTGAAGGACCTGACAACGATTACGGACATGTCGTCTACTGTCACTGCATATGATTCTCTCCCCATTGAAAGAATGGTGGAGGATTATATGAGTGACCGCATCCAAGTAGGCACGTCAGACAGTCCGTACTTATACTGGCAGGAAAAAGAGGCAATTTGGAGGCCCTTGCACAAACTGGCTTTATTCTACCTAAGTTGCCCTCCCACAAATGTGTACTCCAAAAGAGTGTTTAGTGCCGCCGCTCACCTTGTCAGCAATCGGCGTACGAGGTTACATCCAGAAAATGTGGAGAAGATGATGTTCATTAAAATGAATTATAATCAATTCCTCCGTGGAGACATTCACCAGCAGCAATTGCCTCCACAAAGTACACAGGGAGCTGAGATGGTGGATTCCAGTGGGGACGAATTGATAATCTGTGAGGAGGGGGATGTACACGGTGATATATCGGAGGATGATGATGACGTGGACATCTTGCCTCTGTAAAGCCAGTTTGTGCAAGGAGAGATTAATTGCTTCTTTTTTGGTGGGGGTCCAACCAACCCGTCATTTCAGTCACAGTCGTGTGGCAGACCCTGTCACTGAAATGATGGGTTGGTTAAAGTGTGCATGTCCTGTTTATACAACATAAGGGTGGGTGGGAGGGCCCAAGGACAATTCCATCTTGCACCTCTTTTTTCTTTCATTTTTCTTTGCGTCATGTGCTGTTTGGGGAGTAGTTTTTGGAAGGGCCATCCTGCGTGACACTGCAGTGCCACTCTTAGATGGGCCAGGTGTTTGTGTCGGCCACTTGGGTCGCTTATCTTAGTCACACAGCTACCTCATTGCGCATCTTTTTTTTCTTCTTTGCGTCATGTGCTGTTTGGGGAGTAGTTTTTTGAAGGGCCATCCTGCGTGACACTGCAGTGCCACTCCTAGATGGGCCAGGTGTTTGTGTCGGCCACTAGGGTCGCTTAGCTTAGTCACACAGCTACCTCATTGCACCTCTTTTTTTCTTTGCGTCATGTGCTGTTTGGGGGGTGTTTTTTGGAAGGGCCATCCTGCGTGACACTGCAGTGCCACTCCTAGATGGGCCAGGTGTTTGTGTCGGCCACTAGGGTCGCTTAGCTTACTCACACAGCTACCTCATTGCGCCTCTTTTTTTTCTTCTTTGCGTCATGTGCTGTTTGGGGAGTAGTTTTTTGAAGGGCCATCCTGCGTGACACTGCAGTGCCACTCCTAGATGGGCCAGGTGTTTGTGTCGGCCACTTGGGTCGCTGAGCTTAGTCATCCAGCGACCTCGGTGCAAATTTTAGGACTAAAAATAATATTGTGAGGTGTGAGGTGTTCAGAATAGACTGAAAATGAGTGGAAATTATGGTTATTGAGGTTAATAATACTTTGGGATCAAAATGACCCCCAAATTCTATGATTTAAGCTGTTTTTTAGGGTTTTTTGAAAAAAAACACCCGAATCCAAAACACACCCGAATCCGACAAAAAAAATTCGGTGAGGTTTTGCCAAAACGCGTTCGAACCCAAAACACGGCCGCGGAACCGAACCCAAAACCAAAACACAAAACCCGAAAAATTTCCGGTGCTCATCACTATAATGTCACCTGAACTTTGGGTGACAGCGGAAGCAGTCCACTGACAACTAAATCCCTTCTTCCTCTTGTACCCAAGCTCCCAGTGCAAACCACACCACCAACTCCCTCAATGTCAATTTCCTCCTTAGACAGAAAAGCCAATAGTCCTGCAGGCCATGTCACTGGCAAGTCTGATGAGTCCTCTCCTGACTGGGATTCATCCGATGGATCCTTGAGTGTAACAACTACTGCTGCTGGCGCTGCTGTTGTTGCTGCTGGGAGTCGATCGTCATCCCAGAGGTGAAGTCGGAAGACCACTTGTACTACTTCCAGTAAGCAATTGACTGTCCAACAGTCCTTTGCCAGGAAGATGAAATATCACAGCAGTCATCATGTTGCAAAGCGGATAACTCAGGCCTTGGCAGCTGTGTTGGTGTTAGACGTGCATCCGGTATCCACCGTTAGTTCACAGGGACTTAGAGAATTTCTTGAGGTAGTGTGTCCCTGGTACCAAATGCCATCTAGGTTCCACTTCTCTAGGCAGGCGATACCGAGAATGTATTTTGCAAAACATATGTAACGAAGAGCTCTAAATTTCCTATTATTACATAGTATATAGTTCTTCTTACTAACAGCCAGCAGAGTGCGTGGGAAAAATCCCTTTTGTATTTCTTGTCTAGAGTAACCCCCTCCCGCAGCACCTGGGGATTGTTACCAGCTTGATTAGAGCAGTTTTCCACTATTTATTGCGATACCGAGAATGTACACAGACGTCAGAAAAAAAGTCACCAGTGTCCTAAAAAATGCAGTTGTACCCAATGTCCACTTAACCACGGACATGTGGACAAGTGGAGCAGGGCAGACTCAGGACTATATGACTGACAGCCCACTGGGTAGATGTATTGCCTCCCACAGCAACAACAGCAGCGGCGGCACCAGTAGCAGCATCTCCTAAACACCAACTCGTTCCTAGGCAGGCTATGCTTTGTATCACCGCTTTCCATAAGAGGCACACAGCTGACAACCTCTTACGGAAACTGAGGAACATCATCGCAGATTGGCTTACCCCAATTGGACTCTCCTGGGGATTTGTGACATCGGACAATGCCACCAATATTGTGCATGCATTACATGTGGGCACATTTCAGCACGACCTATGTTTTGCACATACAATGAATTTGGTGGTGCAGAATTTTTTTTAAAATGACAGGGGCATGCAAGAGATGCTGTTGGTGGCCCGAAGAATTGCGGGCCACTTTCGGCATTCAGCCACCGCATGCCGAAGACTGGAGCACCAGTAAACACTCCTGAACCGCCATCATCTGAAGCAAGAGGTGGTAACGAGGTGGAATTCAACCCTCTATATGCTTCAGAGGATGGAGGAGCAGCAAAAGGCCATTCAAGCCTATACATCTGCCTACGATATAGGCAAAGGAGGGGAAATGCACCTGACTCAAGTGCAGTGGAGAATGATTTCAACATTGTGCAAGGTTCTCCAACCCTTTGAACTTGCCACACATGAAGTCAGTTCAGACACTGCCAGCCTGAGTCAGGTCATTCCCCTCATCAGGCTTTTGCAGCAGCTGCTGGAGAGATTGAAGAAGGAGCTAAAATGGAGCGATTCCGCTAGGCATGTGGGACTTGTGGATGGAGCCCTTAATTTGCTTAACCAGGATTCATGGGTGGTCAATCTGTTGAAATCAGAGCACTAAATTTTGGCCACCGTGCTCGATCCTAGGTTTAAAGTCTACGTTGTATCTCTCTTTCCGGCAGACACAAGTCTGCAGATGTTCAAAGACCTGCTGATGAGACACTTGTCAAGTCAAGCGGAACGTGACCCGCCAACAGCTCCTCCTTCATTTTCTACCACCACTGGAGCTGCCAGGAAAAGGATCAGATTTCCAAAACCACCCGCTGGTGGTGATGCAGGGCAGTTAGGAGCGAAAACTGACATCTGGTTCGGACTGAAGGACCTGCCAACGATTACTGACATGTCGTCTACTGTCACTGCATATGATTCTGTCACCATTGAAAGAATGGTGGAGGATTATATGAGTGACAGCATCCAAGTAGGCACGTCAGACAGTCTACTGGCAGGAAAAAGACAATTTGGAGGCCCTTGCACAAACTGTCTTTTATTTACCTAAGTTGCCCCCCCTCCAGTGTGTACTCCGAAAGAGTGTTTAGTGCAGCCGGTCACCTTGTCAGCGATTGGCGTACGAGGTTACTTCCACAAAATGTGGAGAAGATGATGTTCATCAAAATAAATTATAATCAATTCCTCCGTGGAGACATTTACCAGCAATTGCCTCCAGAAAGTACATAGGGACCTGTGATGGTGGATTCCAGTAGGGACAAATTAATACTCTGTGAGGAGGGGGATGTACACAGTGAAAGGGGTGAGGAATCGGAGGATGATGATGAGGTCGACATCTTGCCTCTGTAGAGCCAGTTTGAGCAAGGAGAGATTCAGTGCTTCTTTTTTTGGTGGGGCCCAAACCAACCAGTCATTTCAGCCACAGTCGTGTGGCAGACCCTGTGGCTGAAATGATGGGTTTGTTAAAGTGTGCATGTCCTTGTTTATACACCATAAGGGTGGGTGGGAGGCCCCAAGGACAATTCCATCTTGCACTTCTTTTTTTATTTATTTATCTTTGCATCATGTGATGTTTGGGGCCAATTTTTTTTAAGTGCCATCCTGTCTGACACTGCAGTGCTACTCCTAGATGGGCCAGATGTTTGTGCCGCCCACTTGGGTCGCTTAGCTTAGTCACACAGCTACCTCATTGCGCCTCTTTTTTTCTTTGCATCATGTGCTGTTTGAGGACTATTTTTTTGAAGTGCCATCCTGTCTGACACTGCAGTGCCACTCCTAGATGGGCCAGATGTTTGTGCCGGCCACTTGGGTCGCTTAGCTTAGTCATCCAGCGACCTCGGTGCAAATTTTAGGACTAAAAATAATATTGTAAGGTGTGAGGTGTTCAGAATAGACTGGAAATGAGTGGAAATTATGGTTAATGAGGTTAATAATACTATATGATCAAAATTACCCCCAAATTCTATGATTTAAGCTGTTTTTGAGGGGTTTTTGAAAAAAAACCACCCGATTCCAAAACACACCGGAATCCGACAAAACATTTTAAGGGAGGTTTTGCCAAAACGCGTCCGAATCCAAAACACGGCCGCGGAACTGAATCCAAAACCAAAACAAAAAACCCGAAAATTTTCCGGTGCACATCTCTCATTTTTAGGATTTCAAATGTTAAACAGATTGAGAACCACTGGTTTAGATCAGAGGCGTCACTTACATTTGTGACACCTGGTTCAGCTCCTGTTTAAAAGGGGTGTGGCTTTTCTGTGCGCCATCACAAGGGCGTGGCTTTGCAAGATGGGGCGTGGTTTCAGTGCATCCCGTTTTCCATCATTACGGCTACGGTTAATCTTCCCGACCCCGATTTCCATAATTAGGGGGGTACGGGAGATGCTTGCTGAACCCGGAGACTGCAGTGCCGGCTTCTTCACGGTGACAAAAGCCAGGCGACGTACGTAATGTTACAGTGCAGCACCTGGCTCCTGTCACTGAGCAGGAGCCGACTCTTTGGTGACACCCCTCGGCGAGTGACTTCCGGGTGCAGGCCACACCCCTGCTGTGACGCCACTGGTTTACATAACACTGTAAGCAAAGGTATCAGATGTACAGGGATCAGAAAAGAAAACAGATTCTTTGATATCAAACATAAAAATATTTGCAGGGTGCTATATATATGAGGGTGCTACCACACCTTGCCCTGGGTGCCGAAAATCCTAGTTTTGGCCCTGATTTGTAGAGTTGATGGTTAGTAAAAAATCTCCTGACGGAGGACAGTCCCATATCACATGGAATTATGGTGTATAGCTACACACATCAATACTACAAAGAGAAATATCAGAGTCCAGACAGAGCAATGCTTGAAGCTTCTTAAGTAGGGTGGTAGTGTCAAGGAAGTCACATGGATGTTGGTAAATGCAAGGCTGCATCAAACTGTCAAGGCAAGTAGAAGTTGGCAGACGCACATCCCTAATTTAATTACACACTAACACACAGAAGCACTGCACATATCATACTGAACAGTGCAGTCTTTAGTAGAATATCCAGCTTCACAGGCAGGTCTACTGAATTCGGCCGAATACGAATGTACTCGCACACAGTGGCGTAAGTTCGTCACAGTTGCCCGGAGGCAAGATAAATATTGGTGCCCCCCTATTTCCTATATTAAGATAAATATATGTTTGTATGTGTGCGTTTATATATATATATTTATGTGTGTGTGTGTGTGTGTGTGTGTGTGTGTGTGTGTGTGTGTATATAGAGTGTTGTCAAAAAAAAATTATATACTGTATTTATACATTTAATTGTCTTTTATTTTAAATCACACATTTCTTAGCAGTCATACCCAGGAGTAGAACCCATAACCTGTTACATTAACAGCAGACACTTTACTGATGGAGTTATTTGCTCCTGTAGTGGAAGCATGAGAATTTTAACTATGGGGGTCATTCCGAGTTGATCGCTCGCTATCAGATTTTAGCAGCAATGCACACGCTAGGCCGCCGCCCTCTGGGAGTGTATCTTAGCTTAGCAGAATAGCGAACGAAAGATTAGCAGAATTGCGAATAGAAAATTCTTAGCAGTTTCTGAGTAGCTCCAGACCTACTCACAGATTGCGATCAGCTCAGCCTGTTTTGTTCCTGGTTTGACGTCACAAACACGCCCTGCGTTCGGCCAGCCACTCCCCCATTTCTCCAGACACTCCCGTGTTTTTTCTTGGCACGCCTGCGTTTTTCCGCACACTCCCAGAAAACGGCCAGTTTCCGCCCAGAAACACCCACTTCCTGTCAATTACACTCCGATCACTTCAACAATGAAAATTCTTCATTCGGATGTGAGTAAATCTACTAAGTTTTGTGTTAAAATACTTAGCGCATGCGCACTGCGTACCATGCGCATGCGCATTTTAGCAGTAATCGCTCCGTTGCGAAAATCAGCAACGAGCGATCAACTCGGAATGACCCCCTATATGAAGTTACGTGTAATTGTCAGAGAAGTAACTTCATATAGTTAAAATTCTCATATTTCCTGTACAGGAGCAAATAGCTTCCTCAGTAATGTGTCTGCTTCCAGTGTAATAGGTTGTGGTTTCTAATCCTAGGTGTGATACTTGTAAAATGTGTATATTCAGTATAATAAAGAGGGTGTGATTTGTAAGGTGCAGGGACCAGTGAGGAAGTTGGCCACTGAAAAGACAGCGACAGCAATCAATTAACTTAATTCAATGGTGTCACAGAATGGGAGGATAAGTGCCCCCCTTCAGAGCAGAAGCCCGGCGGCAGATGACTCCGTTGCCTCCCAGAGTTCTGCCTCTTCTCGCACACGACTATACACAATTGCATGGGCCATCAGAAAACACAGTTCGGCCAAACATGATTCTTATTAAATTTCAGTATTTGTTTTTTAAAAACTCACGTACCCCAGCGATGACCAACGTGTTTAATCTCAACAAAATACAATTCTTAGTAAATGTACCTCTTATATTATACATAAAAATTAACAGTACTGAAAGGTGAAATGCATGTAACTCACCTGTCCGTGGTCCTGTGGTCTATCACTCTTGCTTGCATGTCATCAACCCGTTTCTGGCCCTGTGCATTGGTGTCTTTGAGAGTTTCAGTTCTACATGTTCCGGAGCATGTTGGCCTATACTTTAGCTATTGGGCCTTGTGTCCAGATATTTTAGCAACAGGTTATGTACCTACAGTAAGTTGTCTGAACGCATCACCTTCATCTGAAGCACTATGTATTAACACAGCTTGCTTTGAAAGAGTCACTACAATACTTCCACACTTGTGCCACTGTAAGTGTACCATTAGAGGCTGGCTCCTCAATATTCTTCATTAAGCACAAAGCTGATATTCTGTCCCCTCATCATATGACATTGACAGTATCTCCCCAGGACTATAGTCTAGGTTGATCTAGAACTTTAAACACAACAATGATACTGTAGATTCATTTATTTGCTGCATCTCAGTTCTCTATAGACTACATTTCTTACCTTACTGCACTGGAGTAGCTATCGCTGCTGCTTCCTGTATGTAAATGCAGCAGTCTATTAGAAGTATACACCACCTTCTGCAGTAGTGATCCAAGTTGCGTCATAGGACGCACCATCAGATCTCTGCGATACCATTGGGCGGCTTGCAGCACTTATGGGGTCGCGCAAGCCGCACATCGCAGATTTTCGAAAGAAGTCAGGAAAATCTCCATCTAGCGACAGAGATCCTAGCCCCTAAATGGAGGCTACATGTTTTCACAAATGGAGGCGGTCACCATCCCCTCTCCATCCCCAACTGGCATCAGACTGTCAATTACTGATAATCTGATGGCATATTGCGTCCTCTGTCGCAGGACCCGTTCACACATGTGCAGACTGGTCCTGTCCCTGCACAAAGTACAAACATCTGTACTTTGCGGATCAGTATGCAGATCCTTTGGGATCTGAATTAGCCCCTCTGTTTGCTTAGACTTTTATAGATGCTAACATTAATTTAATTAGTGCAACAGGGGTGGGGGTGATAAACACTTGGATTTCTCTGTAGTGGGTTTATAAGGCTTGCCATTAGAAGGCAGCTTGTGTAGAAGTAAACACAGATTTGTGGGCGGGATTGTTTTAAGCCTCAAATTACTCCCACCCACATACAGTATTCCCCTACACAATTGAGTTTAACCTGTGATACACAGGAGATAACGCTTAGGGGGGAATCCAATTAGCCATGTAGTTTGCTGCCCGAAGCTATAAGATACAATAAACTACAAATATTCTGAAGGGCTTGAAAACACATCCCTTGTCCCATCACATCTCTTGTATGAATAATATAACAGTGAAAGCCATAGAACAGGTGGGAACAACGAAACGTGGAGGGGACAGATTCAATCTACTTTGTAGGCCTGAAGCCTACTGGATCTACGAGCTGGGGACCATAACCCTGGAGGACTTAACGATACAGTGGAGCTGAACATTGTTTAATATGTGGAGTCCCCACCTTTTCTATGGCACTATGACTGTTTTTTCTGCAAATGGGATGGCTAATGCCAACCCTATGTGGTATCCATGTATGTTGTTTACTCTTATTATGTTTATTATTCTTATGTTTTGTTCCATCCGATGTATATTATATTATCTTAACCCCTGAAATGCCAATATTAAGAATTGAATGATATTATTCGCAATTATTCCCTTATTGAGGCTGTGGAAACCCGTCTATAGGACCAGAGGACCCTCTGGGCTAAGACGGAAATCCACATATACCCACTATGTTGTAAATACCAAAACCTTGGATTCTGTAAGGCAGGGTTGGGGAACCTTTTTTCTACTGAGGGCCATTTGGATATTTATAAAATCCTTCGGGGGCCATACAAAAATTCTCAACTTAAAAAATTACCCTGCCCCCCAGCAGGTCTGCCCCATAGAGGTACTGTGTGTGCGCGCCGGAGGCACGAGGCGCCAAAAAAATGGGTGTGGCCAGTTAAAATGGGACATGATACACATATGCCCCCAATAGTGCAGTGCCAGATCCACAATTGCCCCCACAGTGCCAGGTATACAAATGCCCCCACAGTGCCAAGTATACTAATGCCCCTCACAGTGCCAGGTGTACAAATGCCCCTCACAGTGCCAGGTATACAGATGTCCCCACAGTGCCAGGTATACAGATGCCCCCACAGTGCCAGGTATACAGATGCCCCACCCACAGTGCCAGGTATACAGATGCCCCTAACAGTGCCAGGTATACAAATACCCCTCACAGTGCCAGGTATACAAATGCCCCTCACAGTGCCAGGTATACAGATGTCCCCACAGTGCCAGGTATACAGATGCCCCCACAGTGCCAGGTATACAAATGCCCCCACAGTGCCAGGTATACAGATGACCCCACAGTGCCAGGTATACAGATGCCCCCACAGTGCCAGGTATACAAATGCCCCTCACAGTGCCAGGTATACAGATGCCCCCACAGTGCCAGTTATACAGATGCCCCCACAGTGCCAGGTATACAGATGCCCCCCACAGTGCCAGGTATACAAATGCCCCCCACAGTGCCAGGTATACAGATGCCCCCACAGTGCCAGGTATACAAATGCCCCCACAGTGCCAGGTATACAGATGCCCCCCACAGTGCCAGGTATACAAATGCCCCCCACAGTGCCAGGTATACAGATGCCCCCCACAGTGCCAGGCATACAAATGCCCCCCACAGTTCCAGGTATACAAATGCCCCCACAGTGCCCCCCCCCTTCCGTGCTACTTACCGCTCCTTTCGGCGGGACACGGAGGAGAGCGCGGCTATGTTGGGCGGCGGCGTGTAGGACTTGAAACCAGCCGCCGGTTCGAGAGCCAATCAGAGCTCGCAGACCGGCAGCCGCGGCTCCTGATTGGCTGCCGGTCCGCGAGCTCTGATTGGCTCAGGAACCGGCGGCTGGTTTCAAGTTCTACATGCCGCCGCCGTGCTCTCCTCCCTGTCCTGACACTGACAGCTGAGACACGCTGCCGCCGGACTGAGCGGCGGCGTGTCTCACTGGGAGAAGCGGGTGGGCCGGAGCAAACGGCTTCGCGGGCCTTATACGGACCGCGGGCCGGAGGTTCCCCACCCCTGCTGTAAGGGATAGTTGAACACATATCTTTGATGCATCAACATCTTGAAAATGGATAAGCTCCTAAAATTAAATAAATAAGTCTCTTGTTTAAGTATGATATTGTGTTATGGAAATGCTATGTTATATTATACTACATGTAATATCTGAACATATAAATAAATATTCTATAATATTAAACAGAGTATATCATACTGTCCGTATAATTTAAATTTAGATTAGACACCTGACTGACGACTATATTGTATTTCCGCTGAATTTTATTTGTATTTTATGTATGTGTATATTATTAATTGATATTCTATGACAATTTAAGCCTATCTCTTGGTCAAAATAAAGTAATGTATTTTCTATAATCCATAATTCTAATAAAGAATAAGTATTGGAAATGGAGACATAGATTATTATAATGATGGAATCCTGAAGTCCCGTAGAACACATATAGGGGGTAATTCAGACCTGATCGTAGCAGCAAATTTGTTAGCAGATGGGAAAAACCATGGCCCTCATTCCGAGTTGTTCGCTCGCAAGCTGCTTTTAGCAGCATTGCACACGCTAAGCCGCCGCCTACTGGGAGTGAATCTTAGCTTAGCAAAATTGCGAACGAAAGATTCTCAAAATTGCGAATAGAAATTTCTAAGCAGTTTCTGAGTAGCTCGACACTTACTCTGCTACTGCGATCAGTTCAGTCAGTTTTGGTCCTGGTTTGACATCACAAACACACCCAGCGTTCGCCCAGACACTACCCCATTTCTCCAGCCACTCCCGCGTTTTTCCCAGAAACGGCAGCGTTTTTTCACACACTCCCATAAAACGGCCAGTTTCCGCCCAGAAACACCCACTTCCTGTCAATCACACAACGATCACCAGAACGAAGAAAAAACCTCGTAATGCCGTGAGTAAAATACCAAACTTCTTAGCAAATTTACTTGGCGCAGTCGCAGTGCGAACATTGCGCATGCGCAGTTTGCGGAAAATCGCTGCGATGCGATGAAAAAGAACGAGCGAACAACTCGGAATGAGGGCCCATGTGTACTGCAGGGGGGCAGATATAACATGTGCAGAGAGAGTTAGATTTGGGTGGGTTATTTTGTTTCTGTGCAGGGTAAATACTGGCTGCTTTATTTTTACACTGTAATTTAGATTTCAGTTTGAACACACCACCCAAATCTAACTGCCACTAAGCCTGTAATTATTTACTCCAAACCTGGATATTCCAATTGAAATACCCTTAGGGCTATTGCCCATTTGACTCTCAATTGGCTCAAATTACCTTGTGAATCAGAATCAGCTTTATTGGCCAGGTATACTCACGTACAGTACACTAGGAATTTTTTGTGGTACTCTGCATTGCCAAGCAGCAACATGTAGGGGGTATACATAGCATAAGAAGGGGGAAAAACGTAGCATACATTACAAGTATGAGTTTATACTGCACATTGCAACTATACGATAGACTCGACATATTAGACATATTATACATGTAAAACTGTGTTGTGACCACCCACCTTTCATCCAGGCCAATTTAGAAACCGGCGATAGCGACGCACAGGGCTACGCATCGCTATTGCTATAGGGCATGCACACGGAGAGATGTGGGCTTCATTTCTAAGCAATCTAGTCAGATTGCTTAGAATTTAAGCACACATCGCTACGTGTGTACCCACCTTAAGCAGTGCCTGATTGTCTATTTGCCTATTGGTATATAGATTCCAGCCAGGATACACGGACATAGGGGGTGATTCAGACTTGATTGCTAAATTTGTTGTAGTGCGTTCAGATAGTCGCTGCCTAAGGGGGGTGTATATTCGCCATGCAAGTGTGCGATCGCATGTGTACGCCGAGCTGCAAAAATTCCCTCAGTCAGCAGACAGCTGCAAATCCGTTCGCACCTCACTCACCATCTAATAATTTTTCTGCAGCAGGGTACATTGGTTTTCACAGGGAAACATTGGGTGTAGAGTGGATCTTGATCCAGAGAGGCACCAACAGGCTAAAGCTTTAGGCTGTCCCAGGATGCATTGTGGGGCCTCTTCTATAACCCTGCCTCCAGGCACTGTGAGCTCAGTTTTGAGTTGGTGCCTGTAGAAGCAGTCACTAACAGGAGGGTTGCACTGGGTAGCACTGAAAAAGCTTTTTCTGACAGAAAATGTCTTCAAAACTCGGCCTTCAGCACTGTATGTCATGGTGACACTTCAACGCTGCAGCTCCATCACCTCCCAAGTGGTGTCACATACTCCCACGGCCTGTTCCCGGGTACTTGCAATGGAGATGCTCCGGCTCTAGGCACACAGTCGCAGACGCTCTCCTGGTTCGTGTGGCTGCTATGGGGAGGAGGTAAGAGGGTCCCCCAGGCGGGACTCGCCACTAAATTGCGTTCCTGTCGCAGTCTAGGGAGACTGACTGTGACGCAGGCGTGGACACTGTAACCGAGCAGGGACCCCACTATATTCACCAGGGCATAGGAGTACAGGTTGGATATACTAATATCCATTTTAATAAGACTCCATAGTACCAGGTGGTGAAGTCCAGCACAGGAGAACCGGCGCTTGACCTGTAGCCTCTCCCCCGGCCCAGGGTGCCATCTACTGCTGGTGTTCCCGCCCTGGAGTTGACTCACACTCTCCCTCACTCCCTGACTGAAACAGTGGGTGCCATTTTCTAAAATAGATGCAACTGGTCTCCGGGACTGCAGGGCAGGGTCTCCTTTGTAAACCCGCCTGTACATCAACGCAGTGGTTTTACAAGCACTTAAGTATTCTACATGTCGATATATTAAGACAGCGTTAGTTAAGAACAAGTGTACCTGTGACAGAATATATTGTACTAGTATTCTGATATATACATCCGGTCTCAGACCGCGCATTGCTATATATATAATATACATATACTAGTCCAGTGCAGTTATATTGTACAGGTTGAGTATCCCATATCCAAATATTCCGAAGTACAGAATTTTTTGAGTGAAAGTGAGAAAGTGAAACCTTTGTTTTCTGATGGCTCAATATACACAAACTTTGTTTAATACTAGTGATGTGCACCGGAAATTTTTCGGGTTTGTGTTTTGGTTTTGGGTTCGGTTCCGCAGCCGTGTTTTGGATTCGGACGCGTTTTGGCAAAACCTCTCCGAAATTTTTTTGTCGGAATCGGGTGTGTTTTGGATTCGGGTGTTTTTTTTCAAAAAACCCTAAAAAACAGCTTAAATCATAGAATTTGGGGGTCATTTTGATCCCATAGTATTATTAACCTCAATAACCATAATTTCCACTCATTTCCAGTCTATTCTGAATACCTCACACCTCACAATATTATTTTTAGTCCTAAAATTTGCACCGAGGTCGCTGGATGGCTAAGCTAAGCGACACAAGTGGCCGACACAAACACCTGGCCCATCTAGGAGTGGCACTGCAGTGTCAGGCAGGATGGCCCTTCAAAAAAATTGTCCCCAAACAGCACATGATGCAAAGAAAAAAAGAGGCGCACCAAGGTGGCTGTTTGACTAAGCTAAGCGACACAAGTGGCCGACACAAACACCTGGCCCATCTAGGAGTGGCACTGCAGTGTCAGGCAGGATGGCCCTTCAAAAAAATTGTCCCCAAACAGCACATGATGCAAAGAAAAAACAGAGGCGCACCAAGGTGGCTGTTTGACTAAGCTAAGCGACACAAGTGGCCGACACAAACACCTGGCCCATCTAGGAGTGGCACTGCAGTGTCAGGCAGGATGGCCCTTCAAAAAAATTGTCTCCAAACAGCACATGATGCAAAGAAAAAAAGAGGCGCACCAAGGTCGCTGTGTGACTAAGCCAGACAGGATGGCCCTTCAAAAAAATTGTCCCCAAACAGCACATGATGCAAAGAAAAAAAGAGGCGCACCAAGGTGGCTGTTTGACTAAGCTAAGTGACACAAGTGGCCGACACAAACACCTGGCCCATCTAGGAGTGGCACTGCAGTGTCAGGCAGGATGGCCCTTCAAAAAAATTGTCCCCAAACAGCACATGATGCAAAGAAAAAACAGAGGCGCACCAAGGTGGCTGTTTGACTAAGCTAAGCGACACAAGTGGCCGACACAAACACCTGGCCCATCTAGGAGTGGCACTGCAGTGTCAGGCAGGATGGCCCTTCAAAAAAATTGTCTCCAAACAGCACATGATGCAAAGAAAAAAAGAGGCGCACCAAGGTCGCTGTGTGACTTAGCCAGGCAGGATGGCCCTTCAAAAAAATTGTCCCCAAACAGCACATGATGCAAAGAAAAAAAGAGGCGCACCAAGGTGGCTGTTTGACTAAGCTAAGCGACACAAGTGGCCGACACAAACACCTGGCCCATCTAGGAGTGGCACTGCAGTGTCAATCAAGACAGGATGGCACTTCCAAAAAATTCCCCAAACAGCACATGATGCAAAGAAAAATGAAAGAAAAAAGAGGTGCAAGATGGAATTGTCCTTGGGCCCTCCCACCCACCCTTATGTTGTATAAACAGGACATGCACACTTTAACAAACCCATCATTTCAGCGACAGGGTCTGCCACATGACTGTGACTGAAATGACTGGTTGGTTTGGGCCCCCACCAAAAAAGAAGCAATCAATCTCTCCTTGCACAAACTGGCTCTACAGAGGCAAGATGTTTACCTCATCATCATCCTCCGATTCCTCACCCCTTTCACTGTGTACATCCCCCTCCTCACAGATTATTAATTCGTCCCCACTGGAATCCACCATCTCAGGTCCCTGTGTACTTTCTGGAGGCAATTGCTGCTGGTGAATGTCTCCACGGAGGAATTGATTATAATTCATTTTGATGAACATCATCTTCTCCACATTTTCTGGAAGTAACCTCGTACGCCGATTGCTGACAAGGTGAGCGGCTGCACTAAACACTCTTTCGGAGTACACACTGGAGGGAGGGCAACTTAGGTAGAATAAAGCCAGTTTGTGCAAGGGCCTCCAAATTGCCTCTTTTTCCTGCCAGTATACGTACGGACTGTCTGACGTGCCTACTTGAATGCGGTCACTCATATAATCCTCCACCATTCTTTCCATGGTGAGAGAATCATATGCAGTGACAGTAGACGACATGTCAGTAATCATTGGCAGGTCCTTCAGTCCGGACCAGATGTCAGCAGTGGCACTCGCTCCAGACTGCCCTGCATCACCGCCAGCGGGTGGGCTAGGAATTCTTAGCCTTTTCCTCGCACCCCCAGTTGCGGGAGAATGTTGAGGAGGAGATGTTGACGGGTCACGTTCCGCTTGACTTGACAATTTTCTCACCAGCAGGTCTTTGAACCTCTGCAGACTTGTGTCTGCCGGAAAGAGAGATACAACGTAGGTTTTAAATCTAGGATCGAGCACGGTGGCCAAAATGTAGTGCTCTGATTTCAACAGATTGACCACCCGTGAATCCTGGTTAAGCGAATTAAGGGCTCCATCCACAAGTCCCACATGCCTAGCGGAATCGCTCTGTTTTAGCTCCTCCTTCAATGTCTCCAGCTTCTTCTGCAAAAGCCTGATGAGGGGAATGACCTGACTCAGGCTGGCAGTGTCTGAACTGACTTCACATGTGGCAAGTTCAAAGGGTTGCAGAACCTTGCACAACGTTGAAATCATTCTCCACTGCGCTTGAGTCAGGTGCATTCCCCCTCCTTTGCCTATATCGTGGGCAGATGTATAGGCTTGAATGGCCTTTTGCTGCTCCTCCATCCTCTGAAGCATATAGAGCAGTGTTTCCCAACCACGGTCCTCAAGGCACACTAACAGTCCTGGTTTTAGTGATATCCAGGCTTGAACACAGGTGACTTAATTAGTACCTCAGTTATTTTGATTTAACCATCTGTGCTGAAGCCAGGATATCACTAAAACCTGCACTGTTGGTGTGCCTTGAGGACCGCGGTTGGGAATGCCTGATATAGAGGGTTGAATTCCACCTCGTTACCACCTCTTGCTTCAGATGATGGCAGGGCAGGTTCAGGAATGTTTGGTGGTGCTCCAGTCTTCTGTACGCGGTGCCTGAATGCCGAAAGTGGCCCGCAATTCTTCGGGCCACCGACAGCATCTCTTGCACGCCCCTGTCATTTTTTAAATAATTCTGCACCACCAAATTCAATGTATGTGCAAAACATGGGACGTGCTGGAATTTGCCCAGATGTAATGCACGCACAATATTGCTGGCGTTGTCCGATGTCACAAATCCCTAGGAGAGTCCAATTGGGGTAAGCCATTCTGCGATGATCTTCTTCAGTTGCCGTAAGAGGTTGTCAGCTGTGTGCCTATTCTGGAAAGCGGTGATACAAAGCGTAGCCTGCCTAGGAACGAGTTGGCGTTTGCGAGATGCTGCTACTGGTGCGCCGCTGCTGTTCTTGCTGCGGGAGGCAATACATCTACCCAGTGGGCTGTCACAGTCATATAGTCCTGAGTCTGCCCTGCTCCAGTTGTCCACATGTCCGTGGTTAAGTGGACATTGGGTACAACTGCATTTTTTAGGACACTGGTGAGTCTTTTTCTGAGGTCTGTGTACATTTTCGGTATCGCCTGCCTAGAGAAATGGAACCTAGATGGTATTTGGTACCGGGGACACAGTACCTCAATCAAGTCTATAGTTGCCTCTGAATTAACGATGGATACCGGAAACACGTTTCTCACCGCCCAGGCTGCCAAGGCATGAGTTATCTGCTTTGCAGCAGGATGACTGCTGTGATATTTCATCTTCCTCGCAAAGGACTGTTGGACAGTCAATTGCTTACTGGAAGTAGTACAAGTGGTCTTCCGACTTCCCCTCTTGGATGACGATCGACTCCCAGCAGCAACAACAGCAGCGCCAGCAGCAGTAGGCGTTACACTCAAGGATGCATCGGATGAATCCCAGGCAGGAGAGGACTCGTCAGACTTGACAGTGACATGGCCTGCAGGACTATTGGCTTTCCTGGGTAAGTAGGAAATTGACACTGAGGGAGTTGGTGGTGTGGTTTGCAGGAGCTTGGTTACAAGAGGAAGGGATTTAGTGGTCAGTGGACTGCTTCTGCAGGTGACGTATAAGGGAGGATGTTCCGAGGTGGTTAACGTCCTTACCCCTACTTATTACAGCTTGACAAAGGCAACACACGGCTTGACACCTGTTGTCCGCATTTGTGTTGAAATAATTCCACACCGAAGAGCTGATTTTTTTTGTATTTTAACCAGGCATGTCAATGGCCATATTCCTCCCACGGACAACAGGTGTCTCCCAGGGTGCCTGACTTAAACAAACCACCTCACCATCAGAATCCTCCTTGTCAATTTCCTCCCCAGTGCAGCAACACCCATATCCTCATCCTGGTGTACTTCAACAGTGACATCTTCAATTTGACTATCAGGAACTGGACTGCGGGTGCTCCTTCCAGCACTTGCAGGGGGCGTGCAAATGGTGGAAGGCGCAAGCTCTTCCCGTCCAGTGTTGGGAAGGTCAGGCATCGCAACTGACACAATTGGACTCTCCTTGGGGATTTGTGATTTAGAAGAACGCACAGTTCTTTGCTTTGCTTTTGCCAGCTTAAGTCTTTTCTTTTTTCTAGCGAGAGGATGAGTGCTTCCATCCTCATGTGAAGCTGAACCACTAGCCATGAACATAGGCCAGGGCCTCAGCCGTTCCTTGCCACTCCGTGTCGTAAATGGCATATTGGCAAATTTACGCTTCTCCTCAGACGCTTTTAATTTTGATTTTTGGGTCATTTTACTGAACTTTTGTGTTTTGGATTTTACATGCTCTCTACTATGACATTGGGCATCGGCCTTGGCAGACGACGTTGATGGCATTTCATCGTCTCGGCCATGACTAGTGGCAGCAGCTTCAGCACGAGGTGGAAGTGGATCTTGATCTTTCCCTTTAACCTTCACATTTTTGTTCTCCATTTTTTAATGTGTGTTATTATATGCCAGTATCAATAGCAATGGCCTACTACTATATTTACTGCGCAAAACTAAAATGCACCACAGGTATAGAATGTAGATGGATAATAGTATACTTAATGGATGACGAGTGATGACACAGAGGTAGGTACAGCAGTGGCCTACCGTACTGCTATATATAGTATACTGGTGGACACTGTGTCAGCAAACTGCAAAACTAAAATGCACCACAGGTATAGAATGTAGATGGATAATAGTATACTTAATGGATGACGAGTGACGACACAGAGGTAGGTACAGCAGTGGCCTACCGTACTGCTATATATAGTATACTGGTGGACACTGTCAGCAAACTGCAAAACTAAAATGCACCACAGGTATAGAATGTAGATGGATAGTATACTTAATGGATGACGAGTGACGACACAGAGGTAGGTACACAGCAGTGGCCTACCATACTGCTATATGTAGTATACTGGTGGACACTGTCAGCAAACTGCAAAACTAAAATGCACCACAGGTATAGATGTAGATGGATAGTATACTTAATGGATGACGAGTGACGACACAGAGGTAGGTACACAGCAGTGGCCTACCGTACTGCTATATATAGTATACTGGTGGACACTGTGTCAGCAAACTGCAAAACTAAAATGCACCACAGGTATAGAATGTAGATGGATAATAGTATACTTAATGGATGACGAGTGATGACACAGAGGTAGGTACAGCAGTGGCCTACCGTACTGCTATATATAGTATACTGGTGGACACTGTGTCAGCAAACTGCAAAACTAAAATGCACCACAGGTATAGAATGTAGATGGATAATAGTATACTTAATGGATGACGAGTGACGACACAGAGGTAGGTACAGCAGTGGCCTACCGTACTGCTATATATAGTATACTGGTGGACACTGTCAGCAAACTGCAAAACTAAAATGCACCACAGGTATAGAATGTAGATGGATAGTATACTTAATGGATGACGAGTGACGACACAGAGGTAGGTACACAGCAGTGGCCTACCATACTGCTATATATAGTATACTGGTGGACACTGTCAGCAAACTGCAAAACTAAAATGCACCACAGGTATAGCTGTAGATGGATAGTATACTTAATGGATGACGAGTGACGACACAGAGGTAGGTACACAGCAGTGGCCTACCGTACTGCTATATATAGTATACTGGTGGACACTGTCAGCAAACTGCAAAACTAAAATGCACCACAGGTATAGAATGTAGATGGATAATAGTATACTTAATGGATGACGACTGACGACACAGAGGTAGGTACAGCAGTGGCCTACCGTACTGCTATATATAGTATACTGGTGGACACTGTCAGCAAACTGCAAAACTAAAATGCACCACAGGTATAGAATGTAGATGGATAGTATACTTAATGGATGACGAGTGACGACACAGAGGTAGGTACACAGCAGTGGCCTACCGTACTGCTATATATAGTATACTGGTGGACACTGTCAGCAAACTGCAAAACTAAAATGCACCACAGGTATAGAATGTAGATGGATAGTATACTTAATGGATGACGAGTGATGACACAGAGGTAGGTACAGCAGTGGCCTACCGTACTGCTATATATAGTATACTGGTGGACACTGTCAGCAAACTGCAAAACTAAAATGCACCACAGATATAGAATGTAGATGGATAGTATACTTAATGGATGACGAGTGACGACACAGAGGTAGGTACAGCAGTGGCCTACCGTACTGCTATATATAGTATACTGGTGGACACTGTCAGCAAACTGCAAAACTAAAATGCACCACAGGTATAGAATGTAGATGGATAGCATACTTAATGGATGACGAGTGACGACACAGAGGTAGGTACACAGCAGTGGCCTACCGTACTGCTATATATAGTATACTGGTGGACACTGTCAGCAAACTGCAAAACTAAAATGCACCACAGGTATAGAATGTAGATGGATAGTATACTTAATGGATGACGAGTGACGACAAAGAGGTAGGTACAGCAGTGGCCTACCGTACTGCTATATATAGTATACTGGTGGACACTGTCAGCAAACTGCAAAACTAAAATGCACCACAGGTATAGAATGTAGATGGATAGTATACTTAATGGATGACGAGTGATGACACAGAGGTAGGTACACAGCAGTGGCCTACCGTACTGCTATATATAGTATACTGGTGGACACTGTCAGCAAACTGCAAAACTAAAATGCACCACAGGTATAGAATGTAGATGGATAGTATACTTAATGGATGACGAGTGATGACACAGAGGTAGGTACAGCAGTGGCCTACCGTACTGCTATATATAGTATACTGGTGGACACTGTCAGCAAACTGCAAAACTAAAATGCACCACAGGTATAGAATGTAGATGGATAGTATACTTAATGGATGACGAGTGACGACACAGAGGTAGGTACAGCAGTGGCCTACCGTACTGCTATGTATAGTATACTGGTGGACACTGTCAGCAAACTGCAAAACTAAAATGCACCACAAGTATAGAATGTAGATGGATAGCATACTTAATGGATGACGAGTGACGACATAGAGGTAAGTACAGCAGTGGCCTACCGTACTGCTATATATAGTATACTGGTGGACACTGTCAGCAAACTGCAAAACTAAAATGCACCACAGGTATAGAATGTAGATGGATAGTATACTTAATGGATGACGACACAGAGGTAGGTACAGCAGTGCACTCTGCACTGTACTCCTCCTATATAATATTAATTATACTGGTGGTCCCCAGTTCCCACAATAAAGCAGCACACTGAGCACAGATATGGAGTGTTTTTCAGGCAGACAACGTATACTGGTGGTCACTGTCAGCAAAACTCTGCACTGTACTCCTGCTATAGCTGCTCCCCAGTCCCCACAATTAAGCAGTGTGAGCACTCAGCACAGATATATTATGCAGCACACTGAGCACAGATATGGTATGGAGAGTTTTTTTCAGGCAGAGAACGGATAAAAACTGGTGGTCACTTATCAGCAAAACTCTGCACTGTACTCCTAACAGCTGCTCCCCAATCCTCCCCACAATTAAGCAATAAACAACCAATCAACTGTCTTCTACAATAAACGGAGAGGACGCCAGCCACGTCCTCTCCCTATCATCTCCAATGCACGAGTGAGAAAATGGCGGCGACGCGCGGCTGCTTATATAGAATCCGAATCTCGCGAGAATCCGACAGCGGGATGATGACGTTCGGGCGCGCTCGGGTTAGCCGAGCAAGGCGGGAAGGTTCGAACCTGCCTCGGACCCGTGTAAACAAGGTGAAGTTCGGGGGGGTTCGGTTTCCGAGAAACCAAACCCGCTCATCACTATTTAATACACAAAGTTATTAAAAATATTGTATTAAATGACCTTCAGCCTGTGTGTATAAGGTGTATATGAAACATAAATGAATTGTGTGAATGTACACACACATTGTTTAATGCACAAAGTTGTTAAAAATATTGGCTAAAATTACTTTCAGGCTCTGTGTATAAGGTGTATATGAAACAAAAATGCATTCTGTGCTTAGACTTAGGTCCAATCACCATGATATCTCATTATGGTATGCAATTATTGTAAAATACGGAAAAATCCGATATCCAAAATATTTCTAGTCCCAAGCATTTTGGATAAGGGATACTCATCCTGTATTACTAAAAGAATTATCTGCATTGTCACTGTGACTGTGTGTGCCTGTATCTGCTGTGTGGATTTCACTTTCAGTGTATCCTGGCTATATATATCACTGTATTCTGTACCATAAGGGACTAGGGTGGTCATTCCGAGTTGATCGCAGCCAGCAACTTTTTGCTGCTGCTGCGATCAACTAGTACACGCCTATGGGGGAGTGTATTTTAGCTTAGCAGGGCTGCGATCGCTTGTGCAGCCCTGCTAAGCTAAAAAAAATTCAAGCAGAACAAGACCAGCCCTATACCTACTTACCCTGTGCGACGATCTCTGCGATGCTGAAGCCGGCTTTGACGTCAGACATCCGCCCTCCGTTCTCCTGGACATGCCTGCGTTTTCCTTACCACTCCCCGAAAACGGCAGCCAACGGTCCGGATCCTCCCTGGAACGCCTTCTGCTTGTCAATCTTCTTGCGGTCGGCTCTGCGACCGCTTTTCTCGTAGGACGCGACGTAACCCGGCGACCCCTGTCACCGGGCAACATCGCACACGCGCATTTCGGCCGCCGCGCATGTACATTCCGGACTCGTTTGCACAGCAGCGATAAACCGCTGCGTGCGAACGGGTCGGAATGACCCCCTAGGTGCGTCAAGGTCCATATATATTGCTTCACAGTATTTACCGATTAAAGTGTACTCTACTGTGTACTCAGTCACCTAATACCAGATTTATTCACTGGTGTTGTGTACTGCGGGCTCAGTCATATAATACCATACTTATTCGCTGGTGTTTGTGTACTGTGTACGCAGTCACATACTAGGGAATTTATTCGCAGGTATTGTACTCTCTCTGGCTGTATCGTACTAATACGCTCTGTGGTTGCATTCACTAATAATGTCTAACACAAAGGGCGGGAAATCGGAGGACACGCCTGCATCCTGTAGCGCATGCGCCAAGGATTTGCCTGAGGGGGAAGTTTTGTATGATGGTCTGTGTACTATGTGCAATACATCTCCCAGTCAGTCCGCGGTTCCTGTAACTAATCAGGAGCCACCTTGGGCGGTGTTCTCAACTATGCTCAATTCATTTGTGACACGCCTTATGCCCCCTATGGGACCTCCTGTGCAATTACAGCCACATATTGTCCCTATGGTAAATCCGCCTCGGGCAGATAATTTGTCTACCCATTTGCAGCAATGGAGTCACCCCCTGATTAGACATAAAACTGCCCCAAGTCACTCTCGAGTCACGGGTCTCTTAAGTGGGCTACTTCCTCCTCACAATCCACTAATCTCTCAGAAGATTCTTCTGATGTGGATTGGGAGTATACTGCCCCGTCAAACACTGACACAGCTGCTTCTGACGAGGAATCCACTACTCAGGTTGATGTACCTAACTTAGTGGTTGCTATTAAGCAGATCCTACAAAACACTGACGATGACGAGGATTCCACTATGGTGTCTAAGAAACCTGATAGGTTTGAACGTCAGAGGGTAATTAAAACGGTATAACTTCTGATCATCTAGTGGACATACGACAAGAACCCTGGTCTTTTCCAGGAATGAAATTCTCCCTGTCTAAAAGGATGGTAGCTCGCTATCCTCTCCCTACAGAGTTGTGTAACAAGTGGGAAAATTCACCACCGGTGGATTCCCATGTCACCCATCTAGTGGTGTCATCTGCTCTGCCTGTCACCACTGTCACCTCACTGAAGGAACCGACAGATAAGCATGTGGAAGGATGCCTGAAATCTATTTTCTCCCTTACAGGTGCTGTTCATAGACCCATTATAGTAGCCTCTTGGGCTGCAAAAAGGAATTGAAGTATGGGTTCAGGCATTAGAGGAAGAGCTGCCTCAGGATATATCTGACATTGCCAGACAGTACCTGTCTCACATGACCACTGCCGCCTATTATATTCAGGAGGCGTCCTCTGAGGCAGGTGTGTTGGCGGCCAAGTCATCGACTACATCCATCCTGGCTCGCCATATTCTGTGGTTGAGGTCATGGAAGGTGGGCCTGGACTCCAAAAAGACCTTGGAGGTACTCCCTTTTAAGGGAGACATCCTGTTTGGGGAAGATCTCAATAAAATTATGGCTAACTTTGCAGCTGCTAAGACTGCCTTTCTCCTTAACACTACTTCTTCTGCACAGGAGGCAAAAGGTACCACTTTTCACTCCTTTCGGCCTCAAGGGAAAGCAAAAGGTCAGGCATACTCGAGACAATCTCGTGCTTCCAAAAACCACAAAGTCCAAGGCTAAACAATCCTGGGCATCCCATCAGCCTGCTTCTAAAAACCACAAGCCTGCTGCATGACGGGACAAGCCTCCCCCTGGGGGATCCCAGGGTGGGAGGCTGACTTCTGCGATTCACCCAGGTCTGGTTAAAGACCACTTCAGATGCATGGGTGCGAGAAGTTGTCTCTCATGGGTACGCAGTCTCTTTCAAGAGGCATCCCCCTCGCCAGATCTGCACAACGGTTATCCCTTCGGATCCGTTAAGGGCGCAAGCTCTACAAATGGTTGTGAGTTCCTTCCTGGATACAGGAGTGGTGGTGTTGGTACCTCTATCCCAGAGAGGCAGATGATACTACTCGACACTGTTTCTAGTACCGAAACCCAATGGGTCTTTCTGGCCTATTCTCAACATCAAATCACTGAACAAGATTGTGAGAGTATCCATATTCCGTATGGAAACACTGCGCTCAATTGTACTGGCCATGGAACCCGGAGATTATATGGTATCCCTGGATGTACAAGATGCTTACCTGCATATACCTATTGCCATATCGCATCAGCAATATCTGCGGTTTGCTATTGGCAACCTTCGCTATAATTTCCAGGCTCTGCCATTTGGACTGGCCACTGCCCCTCGGATCTTCACCAAGGTTATGGCCGTGATGACAGCTCATCTCCGTCGCCAGAGAGTAAGGATCCTGCCGTATCTGGACAACTTGCTGATCCTGGCAAACTCCCACAATGTCCTCCTCAGTCATCTGCAACTGACGGTAAACTTCCTACAAGCCCACAGATGGCTCATCAACTGGAAGAAGTCCTCGCTGGTCCCTGCTCGGAGCATGGTGCACCTGGGAGCACTGCTGGACACACACAGTCAATGACTGTTTCTGTCTCCAGAGAAGGTCCTGAAGCTTAAGGACAGGATAAGATACTTTCTCTCTCGCCCAAGAGTGTCGATACACTCGGAGATGCAAGTACTAGGCCTGATGGTGTCAGCTTTCGACATGGTAGAGTACGCTCAATTTCATTCCCGCCTTCTGCAGAAGTTTATCTTTCCAAGTGGGACAGCCTACCTCATCGGATCAGGTCTCACATGATCTCCTTGACTCCGGAGGTACGTCTATCGCTGACCTGGTGGCAACAGGTCAGCAGTTCAACAGGGGCCGTCCCTTCTGTATCCCCAACTGGGTCTTACTGACTACGGATGCCAGTCTGAGGGGCTGGGGCACGGTGTTGGAGCAACACTCTTTCCAGGGTCGGTGGACCAGGAGGAATCACTCCTCCCGATAAACATTCTGGAATTGCGGGCAGTGTTCAATACTTTGTCTCTAGCCCTGCCTCTGTTAAAGAACAGGCCTGTTCAATTATGGTCAGACAACACCACCACGGTGGCATACATAAACCATCAAGGAGGCACTCAAAGTCGCATGGCAATGATGGAATTGTCAAAAATCCTTCGTTGGGCGGAACGCCATCTGCCAGCAATATCGGCAGTGTTCATTCCGGGAGTCCTCAACTGGGAAGTGGAGTTCCTCAGTCATCAGGACGTGCATGCCGGAGAGTGGAGTCTTCATCAGGAAGTCTTTCAACTCCTAGTGGACAAATGGGGCCTACCAGATGTAGACCTGATGGCGTCTCGACACAATCACAAAGTTCCGGTCTTCGGATCAAGAACCAGGGATCCTCAAGCAGCGGTCATGGACGCACTGGCAATTCCATGGGACTTTCGGCTGCCCTATGTGTTCCCTCCAGTGTCACTCCTTCCCAGGGTACTACAGAAGTTCAAACAAAAAGGAGGAATACTACTTTAGTCGTTCCAGCGTGGCCCAGACGGCAAAGGTTCTCAGACCTGCAGGGTCTCTCGATAGAGCGTCCTCTTCTACTTCCTCAACACCCAGACCTCCTCGTTCAGGGTCCTTGTGTGTACCCGGATCTGACCAGACTGGCTTTGACAGCGTGGCACTTGAAGCATCACTCCTGAGGGCCAAAGGATTCTCCGAGGCGGTTATCCAAACTATACTAAAGGCCCGAAAACCAGCATTTGCACGGATATATTAAAGGGTCTGGAATTTTTACTTCACCTGGTGTGCTGCTAAGAATTACGATGCATACAAATTTGGAACTTCCAGACTTCTTGCTTTTCTGCAACAAGGCCTGGACTTCGGCTTTCATCTGGCCTCCCTCAAGATTCATATATCTGCCTTGTCGGTGTGGTTTCAGAGAAAAATTGCATCTATTCCTGACGTTCATACTTTCACTCAGGGTGTTTTATGGATTCAGCCTCCTTATGTCCCTCCTGTGGCTCCATGGGATCTGTCTGTTGTCCTGAATGCCCCGCAAGAGTCTCCATTTGAACCTTTTGAGTCAGTGGACCTTAAATGGCTCACAGTCAAGGTCCTGTTCATACTGGCTATTGCCTCTGCTAGGAGGGTGTCAGACCTAGGCGCTTTGTCCTGTCGTCCACCTTCCTGATATTTCACCGTGACCGGGCAGTTCTTAGAACTCGCCCTGGTTATTTACCTAACGTGGTGTCATCTTTTCACCTAAACCAAGAGATTGTGGTTCTGACCTTCATCTCTTCTGGTTTGTCCTCCAAAGAGCGGTCTTTGGGTGTTATACGAGCTCTCCGTATATACATGGAGAGGACTGCCTCTATCTGGAGGTCAGATTCCCTTTTTGTACGGTTTGGTTTTCACAAACCTGGCTGGCCTGCGAATAAGCAATCCTTGGCCAGATGGATTAAAATGGTGATTGCACAAGCTTAAGCACAGGCTGGACTCCCAGTTCCTGCTGCTATTATTGCCCATTCTACTCAGTCTGTTGGACCTTCTCGAGCGGCCCGCCATGGCACGTCCGCTGAACAATTGTGATAGGTGGCTACATGGTCCTCAGTGAACACATTTATTAGGTTCTATGCCTTTGATACTTTTGCCTCCTAGGATGCTTCCTTTGGACACCGGGTTCTCATACCCGCTAAGGCGTGTCCCCTCCCTTGAGGAACTGCTCTAGGACATCACCCGATGTTTCCCTGTGGAAACCAATGTACCCTGCTGCAGAAAAGGAGATTTATGGTAGACTTACCATTGTTAAATTTCTTTCTGCGAAGTACATTGGGTTCCACAGGGCACCCACCCTGACGCACCTAGCTTCTATGGGTTTGTATGGCATTAGCCGCTGGTCCCTTCTCCTGTCGTGAGAATGTGGTTCTATGTGACTAAAATCTGCCTTCTCTTTTGCCTGCTCCTACATTGGACTGGTTAACAAAACTGAGCTCACAGTGCCTGGAGGCTGGGTTATAGAGGAGGCCCCACAATGCATCCTGGGACAGCCTAAAGCTTTAGCCTGTTGGTGCCTCTCTGGATCAAGATCCACTCTACACACGATGTTTCCCTGTGGAACCCAATGTACTTTGCAGAAAGAGATTTAACAATGGTAAGCCTACCATAAATCTCTTTTTCCAGTGTGTGCAGTCTGTGCGCAGCTGAGGACTCACTACTACAGTGCGATGAGAAGAGGCTGATCAGGTCCGGAGCTGATGTCACACACCCTCCCTGAAAATGCTTGGGAACGCCTGTCTTTTCTCTGACACTCCCAGAAAACGGTCAGTTACCACCCACATATGGCTTCCTCCTGTCAATCAGGTGGCGAATGGCTGTGGGACTGAAATTTTCGCATCATCCTGTCGCTGTCCGGTGATGCCTGTTGTTTGCCGATGCGGGTGCGCATCACGGTGCATACACATGCGCAATCTATTGATGATCGCCCACTGTGCGAAAACGCATAGCAGCGATCAGGTCTGAATCGGGCCCATAGATCACAGTACTTCCTGCTTCCCTCGTTTCACATGAGAATAAGCAGCTAGAGGTGATGAAACCGACTCTGGAAAGTGACATTTCCTCATAGTAACAGCTGGGTCACTCCCCGACCCCCACCCTATTTTTCAGCACCAGCCCAGGCTAAATAAGTCATTTTACAAATTTTTTAGGTGTCTAGTATAACTATGCCTGCACAGACCATAGATCTGTTCAGTGTTTCCACCAACATTGAGTACCACAGACAGGTCTATTTTTTTCATTCTTTAACTGTCGGTTTTGGTTGGTTCTAAAACCGACCTTAAGTACATCTAAAGCTCCTATACTTAGATGTGTAAAACATTGATAGTGAGTCTCATAGGCTATTGTACTCTAAAGTCAGAGTTTTCTGCGATTTGCTATCAGATTTGCCTTTAGCAAAGCTCTGATGTGAAAATCTGGTGGAAAATTACAGAAAAACACAAAATCGATGGTTAGTAAATTTACCCCATGATATAGTGAGAAGAGAGGCTTTGGAACATGGTCACCTCTATAAACTGTATCTGCTCTTTGTACTGTAAAATCACCCCCCTTTTCCTTTACACAATACACTGAAAGCAGTGCGCCTATATGTGGGACTGTCAGCCCCTCCAGAGAGATTTTGAAAAACAGATAAACCTATGTAGGAGGAAAGCTATACAATGTTGCTCTCTCCCGCAATTTACCAAATATTCCAAAGTTGACTAGTGGATTTGTTGCCCATAGCAATCAATCAGATTGTGGCTATCATTTTATAGACTATACTAGATACATGATAGCAATAATCTGACTGGTTGCTATTTGCGACACCTCCACTTTAACTCTTAAGAAGGTTTATATAAATTTCCCTTTATAAATTATTAATGTAGGATATACATGCATCTTTATTTCATAAACCTATCACATATTTTATGACACTCTTGCAAGTTCTCAGTGCCGTGAAGCTTTTTATTCAAAGGGGAATTGAAATAGTTGGGAACTAATCAATGTTATTTATACCCCAATGTAAATGACAATTTCACTAGTTCTGTCCTCAAGGCAAATAGTGCAAAAGAAAGTTTGTAACAGTTTACAAAATCATCAATTGTCTTGTATGGAGTTTTTGTGTATTTTTCCCCCCCAGTAATTAGGACATACATTTGTATGATCTGAACCAAAGCAGTTAATCATGCTCTGTTAAGCGCTGCGGAATATGTGTGCGCTATATAAATAACTGATGATAATAATAATATTTAGTAAACATCTGATTTATTTAACTGCTTGCGCCTCTTATATTAGTCCACTAGATGTCGCTGTAGTAAAGAAATATAATATATCAAGTGGAGGTTATTGCAAAGTTCATCTTTAGGTAATATTAAGCCTTTTATTAGCAATTTATTATAAATGGTGTCCTGATCTTTAATTTTTGTTTCATTCATAAAATTAAAAGTAATGCAGATGAATTCATCTCTAGTTAACATCCTTAGCAATAACTTGATTTTAGAACAAGAACATTGAAAGAGAACATGGCAGCATATGCAGATTTTCCACTATAAAGCATAATGATCAGAATTAGAAACAATACAGTGTTAGCATTTTATATGCAAGATATTTCGGACTAATGATACAGTGGAGAGTCTCCAATGATTCCTAACAGATGATGTACAGTTCAGTAGTTTACCATCAAGTATTGCTACGATAAGTGCCTACACCAGATGTATAGTATCTTACTGCAGAGATAACGAAGCTATCAATACTTTTCTCTCCTAATCATTCTTAGTTAAATAATTGCAACAAGAAGTTTGGTAACTGCTCTTATCCAATTAGTAATGTAATCCAGGTGCATGAAAGGGAGGGGTTATTCTGAACAAGAAACATTGGTATCCCCCAGCACACTGAATGACATCAGCAACAGGATTGCATAACTACATGGTGGTAGAAATTTCAGAGATCTCAATTGCGCATATTTGCAAAGGTATGGGAAGCCCCCAGGCCGCTTCAAGGTGTACTGGGGGTACCTAACATTAAGTCTAAGTCCAGGGCGTGACACCCCACAAACTGGCAAGGGCCAGGCACCCCAGGGCAGCACACCAGTGTGAGGTTAAAGTGTAAGTAAATATTAGGAAGCAGAGGCTATATATAAAAGAAGATACACATGAAAAGTGTAATTAAGAAGTGTTATTAGTAGAAAAATGTATGAAAGTGATATATAGGAGGGTATTCAATTGTTTGAAAAGTCAGTTTGGTGTCTGTTTTTCCTATCTAATAGACAGGAAAAAACAGACACCCAACCGACTTTTCAAACATTTGAATTCCCCCCATAAAGTGCTAAATTAAATGTTACAGTGTGCTACCCCAAAGCAGCCCAGCCCCACCAGTCCACGGAGCACCACGCCCCAAACTCATCCTCAAAAACTAATACAGCATATATTTGCTTGGCACATGGCCACATCATAATGGCACATACACAAATGCAACTAATTGGGAGCAATGTTACCTGGAGATACCCCTATATTCTTCTGTGGCACTGCAGGAACCAGCATGCTCTCCTAATGATCCCATCCGTGCCTCTCAGAACAGCAACAAGAAGTTTGGTAACTGCTCTTATCCAATTAGTAATGTAATCCAGGTGCATGAAAGGGAGGGGTTATTCTGAACAAGAAACATTGGTATCCCCCAGCACACTGGATGACATCAGCAACAGGATTTCATAACCACATAGTGGTAGAAATTTCAGAGATCTCAGTTGCACACATTTGCAAAGGTATGGGAAGCCCCCAGGCCGCTTCAAGGTGTCTCTGAGTACTGGGGGTACCTAACATTAAGTCTATGTCTGAGGCGTGACACCCCACAAACTGGCAAGGGCCAGCTAAATAATTGCAGTGACAAAAACCATGACTTTCCTGGATAACAGGTGCTGGCAAGAAGCAACTCCTATACCTATCTGAATATTGTCTGTCTGCTCAGTCAGGATTTAATTTTGATAAATGGTTACACACAAAGCATTCTCTACTGTAACAGGTGGTGCCCTAATCCTGTGGTACCTTGCTGCTTAATAGTAAGTAGTAAAAATACAGATCATATGTTATTTACTATTAACTAAAAGGATTTTCATTCAAGGAAAGTTTGACACTTATATTAATTTTACACCACTAACCATAATTGTGAAAAAGTCACAGATTTGGAAAGGCAGCACAACTGTTGAGTGAGTACTGTACATATTTTTATCAGTACAGTTATTGACTGGCTTATGTAAACGTCTGCCAGGGAGTTTTCCTTATCTATATTGTCTTAGTAAGTAATAACTGTTGATTTTGGGGGTTTTTTGTGTTTTTTTTTAGTGAGAACTTTTTGTACCATTTGATGACCATGGGGGGTCATTCCAAGTTGATTGCTCGCTACGGATTTTCACAGCGCAGCGATCATGGCAGAACGGGGCTAATCTGTGCATGCGTATGCACCGCAATGCGCAGGCGCGTCATACGAGTACACAGTGGTTCGTTACCCAGCGATGCCTTCTACGATGATTCCGTTCGCACAGCCAGTCGCAAGGAGATTGACAGGAAGAGGGCATTTGTGGGTGTCAACTGACCATTTTCTGGGAGTGTTTGGAAAAGCGCAGGCATGTCCAGGCGTTTGCAGGGCGGGTGTCTGATGTCAATTCCGGGAACAAAAACACTGAAGTGATCGCAAGGGCTGAGTAAGTCCAGACCTACTCTGAAACTGCACAAAATGTTTTTGCAGAGCTCCGCTGCAAAGACGTTCGCACACTTGCAAAGCGAAAATACACTCCACCGTGGGCGGCGACTATGCGTTTGCACGGCTGCTAAAAGTAGCTAGTGAGCGATCAACTCGGAATGAGGGCCCATGTTCTATCTTTCTAGCTGTTACAGTACCACTAGGTGGAGTGCATCACTCTGCATAGAGGACTGCTTAGAGGAAATTCTCTATAATATTCCTGTGGGTACTATGCGCCACCTAGTGGCTGTTCTTTATATAAGAATTTATAATACACACACATTTATTGCATTCATTTACTTTTGAAGTCTTTGAAAAGTTGATACAAAATAATAACACAAGAACATAGTTATACAGGCATATACACATGCAGCAAAACATATTCAAACAACCATACTAATAGACAGTAACTTGGATCCAAACAGATATGCATTATGCGTAGCAAAGTGTACAATCACAAATATGTTACATAGAAATGCATTGGTATACAAATCCACGCAGATTACCCCCTCCAAACTTGGATTATTCATTTTTACAGTAGTTTCTGTCTTCTATGTTTTTACTCCTTCTAGTTCTCATTTTCTCAGACGTTCTATTTGTGCTGACTTGCTGGCTCATATAGCCAATTGCTGTTTGACTGCCAGTTTCCAAATATAACTGTCATGTGCAATACTTCCTAATAATGGTAGCCCATCTACAGTATTGTAAACTTGAGCTCTGACACTGGCATGCTGCCCTCATAGCATACTTACCTACTTTACATTTCTCCTCTCCGGGAGAAGCCCGGAGAGGAGACACTGCAGAAGACTTCGGGGAGCGGGGCCGGGCTGTGACATCATCAAGCCCCACCCCCACATCGGGAAATGTGGCAATTCGCGGATCCGCGGGAAGCGGGTAGGGCTAAAATGATGCAATTTGCATCATTTTAACCCCTTCCCCACCCCACGGGAGATTATCTCTATCCTGCCCGCATAACTAAGGTGCGAGCAGGATGCGGGAGACCTGCCTACTGTTCCAGGGGTGCGGGGGGCTACCCCAAAAAACGGGAGCATCCCGCATCTCCCGGGAGAGTAGGCAAGTATGCCTCATAGTTGTCCTGCAGTCTCAGCGTAGAGTACATGCCTGTGACACACCGCAGCTCTGAACTAAGGGGCCAAGTCAGACCTGATCGCTAGGCTGCATTTTCTCACAGCCTGTGATCAGGTCCGAACTGCGCATGCATATGCACCGCAATGCGCAGGCACGACGCACGGCGGCAACAACAGGGATCGCCGCCCTGAGACAGGATTCTGCAAGGAATCCGATCGCACGGGTGTACACAAGGAGATTGACAGGAAGAAGGCGTTTCTGGGTGGCAACTGACTGTTTTCAGGGAGTGGTTGGAAAAATGCAGGCATGTCCAAGCGTTTGCAGGGAGGGATCCTGACATCAATTCCAGTCCTGGACAGGCTGATGTTATCACAGTGGCTGAGTAAGTCCTGGGCTGAGCAGAGACTGCATAAAATCAGTTTGTATAGCTCTGCTACACATGCGTTCGCACACTTGCACAGCTAAAATATACTCCCCCTGTAGGCGGCGACTATCTGATCGCAAGACCGCAAAACTCGCTTCCCAACGATCAGGTCTGAATTACTCCCTAAGCCCAGTGGCTGTGGTGCCTCAGTAGGTTAACCAGGGATGGCTGCAAAAGGGGAACTCCCAAATACTGGGGACTGAAAGAGTAGCTCTCGGTACACCAAACACTGAAAATATTAAGCTCTAGAACTAGGTGCTGGATCAAGTGTATTTTAAAAGTGTATACATTTTTTAAATGGGTGTAGCAATGTGCTACAGAGAACTACAGCTGGGCTACAGTGCCTGGTGTATAAAGCCGCACAGAGACTCTTTACAGTACAGTACATACTATACAGTATGCAATACCCCCTTACTCAGACCTCCGTGTAATCGTGTTCTCCCCTTCTCAGCATGTTTCAGTGCCTAAACCCAAATCTTGCTGCAGGGTCTACTTGGGGGTAATGTCCGGGATCATAAAAACCAGTGGAAGATTTTGGAAGGCCTCTGCCCAACCCACTACACAATACTTATCCAGATCAATGATGGTCATCTCAGACATCCCATAACATTGAAAAAGGAAAATTATTTACTGCATCTGCTTCAGAGCACTCATTGGTGTCTATAGAAATACAGTGCATCCGGAAAGTATTCACAGCGCTTCACTTTTTCCACATTTTGTTATATTACAGCCTTATTCCAAAATGGAAAAAAAATATTTCCCTCAAAATGCTACACACAATACCCCATAATGACAACGTGAAAAAAGTTTGAGATTTTTGCAAATTTATGAAAAATAAAAAATTAAGAAATCACATATTCACATAGTTTGCTCAATACTTTGTTGATGCACCTATGGCAGCAATTACAGCCTCAAGTCCTTTTAAATATGATGCCACAAGCTTGACACACCTATCTTTGGGCAGTGCCGCCCATTCCCTTTGCAGCACCTCTCAAGCTCCATCAGGTTGGATGGGAAGTGTCAGTGCACAGCCATTTTCAGATCTCTCCAGAGATGTTCAATCGGATTCAAGTCTGGGCTCTGGCTAGGCCAATCAAGGACATTTACAGAGTTGTCCTGAAGCCACTCCTTTGATATCTTGGCTGTGTGCTTAGGGTCGTTGTCCTGCTGAAAAATGAACCGTCCCCCAAGTCTGAGGTCAAGAGCGTTCTGGAGCAGGTTTTCATCCAGGATGTCTCTGTACATTGCTGCATTCATCTTTCCCTCTATCTGGACTAGTCTCCCAGTTCCTGTCGCTGAAAAACATCACCACATCATGATGCTGCCAACCATGCTTCACTGTAGGGATGGTATTGGCCTGGTGATGAGCAGTGCCTGGTTTCCTCCAAACATGACGCCTGGCATTCACGCCAAAGAGTTCAATCTTTGTCTCATCAGACCAGAGAATTCTGTTTCTCATGGTCTGAGAGTCCTTCAGGTGTATTTTGGCAAACTCCAGGTGGGCTGCCATGTGCTTTTTACTAAGGAGTGACTTCCGTCTGGCCACTCTACTATACAAGCATGATGGATTGCAGCAGAGATGATTGTCCTTCTGGAAGGTTCTCTTCTCTCCACAGAGGAATGCTGTAGCTCTGACAGAGTGACCATTGGGTTCTTGCTCACCTCCATTACTAGGGCCCTTCTCCCCCGATTGCTCAGTTTAGACGGCCGGCCAGTTCTAGGAAGAGTCCTGATGGTTCCGAACTTCTTCCATTTACGGATGATGGAGGCCACTGTTTTCAATGGGACCTTCAAAGCAGCAGATATGTTTCTGTACCCTTCCCCAGATTTGTGCCTCGAGACAATCCTGTCTCGGAGGTCTACAGACAATTCTTTTGACTTCATGCTTGGTTTGTGCTCAGACATGCACTGTCAAGTGTGGGACCTTATATAGACAGGTGTGTGCCTTTCCAAATCATGTCCAATCAACTGAATTTACCACAGGTGGACTCCAATTAAGCTGTAGGAACATCTCAAGGATGATCAGTGGAAACAGGATGCACCTGAGCTCAATATTGAGTTTCATGGCAAAGGCTGTAAATACTTATGTACATGTGATTTCTTCGTTTTTTATTTTTCATAAATTTGCAAAAATCTAAAATAAAAAAATAAAAAACTCTTTTCACATTGTCATTATGGGGTATTCTGTGTAGGATTTTGAGGGAAAAACTAAATTTATTCCATTTTGGAATAAGGCTGTAACATAACAAAATGTAGAAAAAGTGAAGCACTGTGAATACTTTCCGGATGCACTGTATACTGAAAATGAGTGTCTCTTGCACTATGGACCTCATTCAGTTGTGGACGGAGTTGCTATTGCTGCTGCTTACATAGAAGCAGTAGTGATAGCACTAATATGGTAATCCCGCAGTAAGCGTCGCGCCTCCTGCTTCATTACTGATCCAAACTGCGTCCAAGGCTGCAGTATCTGATCTTCCCTGGCCCTATCAGGTAGCATGCAGCACCCATGGGAAGGTGCCCATTGCGGATGCCAAGAAATCTCTGTTCAAAAATGGAGATATCTGGCTTCTTCCCTCACCCTAAATGGTGGCAAAATGCCTCAATTTTCATAAACAGAGGCCGGCGCCGCTCCTTCCTGCCCATAAATAACATCAGACTGTCAATCACTGACAATCTGATGCCGTCCCTGCCTCCTTTGTCGCAGGACCCATTCGTGCACGTGCATAATGCATCCTCCATATGCGCAATGTACCGAACATCAGTACTTTTCGCATCCGGGCATCCAGACTTAAATGATACTTGTAAAAAGCTGTAAAATTGTCACTTTCTACCAAACAAAGCCACAAAGACCCATGGTTTTCCACAGTAGTACTTTAAACATCTCTGGAGTACTGGATTGTAAATCCACAGGACTGACAGAAGTTGGATTTACAACAATGGGGGTAATTCCAAGTTGATTGCAGCAGGAAATTTTTTAGCAGTTGGGCAAAACCATGGGGGTCATTCCGAGTTGTTCGCTCGCAAGGCGATTTTAGCAGAGTTGCTCACGCTAAGCCGCCGCCTACTGGGAGTGAATCTTAGCATCTTAAAAATGCGAACGATGTATTCGCAATATTGCGATTACACACCTCGTAGCAGTTTCTGAGTAGCTTCAGACTTACTCGGCATCTGCGATCAGTTCAGTGCTTGTCGTTCCTGGTTTGACGTCACAAACACTCCCAGCGTTCGCCCAGACACTCCTCCGTTTCTCCGGCCACTCCTGCGTTTTTTCCGGAAACGGTAGCGTTTTTTCCCACACGCCCATAAAACGGCCTGTTTCCGCCCAGTAACACCCATTTCCTGTCAATCACATTACGATCGCCAGAACGATGAAAAAGCCATGAGTAAAATTACTAAGTGCATAGCAAATTTACTTGGCGCAGTCGCAGTGCAAACATTGCACATGCGCATTAAGCGGAAAATCACTGCGATGCGAAGATTTTTACCGAGCGAACAACTCGGAATGACCCCCCATGTGCACTGCAGGGGAGGCAGATATAACATGTGCAGAGAGAGATAGATTTGGGTGTGGTGAGTTCAATCTGCAATCTAAATTGCAGTGTAAAAATAAAGCAGCCAGTATTTACCCTGCACAGAAAAAAATAACCCACCCAAATCTAACTCTCTCTGCAAATGTTATATCTGCCCCCCCTGCAGTGCACATGGTTTTGCCCAACTGCTAAAAAATATCCTGCTGCGATCAACTTGGAATTACCCCCAATATGTAGTTATATCAAATTTCCTACAGTTGCTTAAGAGTATGGAACTTGTAGTTCTAGAAATGTCACAGCTGCAGCAAATGATGGTAGATTGTTCTCAATAGATCAGTATGTCTGCAGCGGGGTACATTGGTTCCACAGGGAAACATCGGGGTGTAGAGATGGATCTTGATCCAGGCACCAACAGGCTAAAGCTTTACACTGTCCCAGGATGCATTGGGGCCTCCTCTATAACCTCACCTCCAGGCACTGTGAGCTCAGTTTCGAGCAGGTCACTTAACAGGGGGGTTGCACTGGGCAGCCCTGAAAAAGCTTTTACTTGAAGACTTCAAGGGCCGCAGCACTTACATGTCAGGGTGACATTCTGTGCTGCGGCTCCGTCACCTCCCCAGCGGCGTCGCATACTCCCACTGGCTCAGTTCCCGGGTACTTGCAGCGGGGACGCTCCGGCATTGGGCACACGGTCGCAGCGCTCTCCTGTTTCGCGTGGCTGCTATGAAGGGAGGAGGTAAGAGGGTCCCCCAGGTGGGACCCGCCATTAAATCATGTTCCGATTGCAGTGTAGGGTGACGGACTGCGACGCTGGCATGGACACTGTCACCAAGCAGGGACCCCACTATATCCACTAGGGCATAGGAGTACAGGTTGGGTGTACTAATGCCCACTTTAATAAGACTCCATAGTACCAGCATAGGGGAGATGGTGCTTGACCTGTAGCACCTCCACCGGGCCAGGGCACCATCTATTGCTGGTGTTCATGCCCTGGAGCAGTCTCACACTCTCCCTCACTCCCTGACTGAGACGCTGGGCACCATCTTCTATACATAGCTGCGACTGGTCTCCGGGACTGCAGGGCAAGGTCTCTCCTGTAAATCCGCCTGTACATCAGCGCTGTGATTTTACAAACACTTAAGTATTCTACATGTCAATATAAAGAAAGTGTTAGTTAAGAACAAGTGCACCTGTGCCAGAATATATTGTACGAGTATTCTGATATATACATCCGGTCTGAGACCGCGCTTTCCTATATATATATATATATATATATATATATATATATACATACACACACACACACACACATATATATATATATATATATATATATACTAGTCCAGAACAGTTTTATTGTCTTACTAATATAATTATCTGCATTGTTACTGTGCTGTGTGTGCCTGTATCTGCTGTGTGGATTTCACGTTCAGTGTACTGTATCCCAGCTTTGTCTATCACTGTATTCTGTACCCTAAAGGACTAGGGGAGTCATTCCGAGTTGATCGCTAGCTGCTGTTGTTCGCTGCATAGCGATCAGTGAAAAAAACGGCTAATCTGACGTCATTACCGTGTCACTCATCGCAGCAATCATCGCACAGGATAAGTAACTACAAGGCTGGTCTTGTTTTGCACAAAATGTGTTTGCAGGCGCTCTGCTGCACAGGCGTTCGCACTCCTGCAAAGCAAAAATACACTCCCTCGTGGGCAGTGACTATGCGTTTGCATGGCTGCTAAAAACTGCTAGCGAGCGAACAACTCGAAATGACCCCCTAGGTGCGTCTGGGTCACATATATAGTGCTTCACAGTATTTACCGATATAGTGTATTCTACTGTGTACTCAGTTACTTAATACCGGGTTTATTTGCTGGTATTGTGTACTGGGAACTCAGTCACATAATACCAGTCTTATTCACTGGTGTTGTGTACTGTGTACGCGGTCACATACTAGGGAATTTATTTGCAGGTATTCTGCATCCTTCAGCTTATGCGCCAAGGCTTTGTCTGAGGGGGAAGTTTTGTATGATGGTCTGTGTACTATGTGCCATACATCCAGGGCCGGAGCAAGGTTTCTCGGCATCCTAGGCAAAACTTCAGCCTGCTGCCCCCCACCCCAAACCACACACAGAGTCTCATAGCTCCCAACTTTTAATCTTTCCAAGTCGGGACACTCAGCGCTTCTTAGCCGCGCGCATCCTGAAAAGGGGGCGTGGTCTCGGGTGTGAGGGACGTGGCTATGACCGAGTGGGCGTGGCTACGCACCGAGGGTCCATTTACGTCATTTTGGGAGCGTGCCCAGCGCTCCCTGAGCAGCTGGGCAGCCCCCAGCTCACTCCCCGCACTGAATAGATGTTGTACGCGTGCGCACAGCATCTATTTAGAGATCACTCGCTGCTTTGCAGAGCAGCGGGTGATCAAAGCCTGGTAGTACATACCATCCAGCTGACTCTTAGTGGGAACTTCAGGACAGATTGCTGCTGTAATGCTACAGGCGTTCTACCCAGGGTGCGCAAGAACTGCTAGACCAGGTCTGGATTAAGCCTTCAGGAGGCCCAGGGCACCTTAGACAGGGGATAGATAGATAGATAGATAGATAGATAGACAGACAGAAAGATAGATATACACACACATACACATACAGTGGTCGAAGTGGAAATTTTGAAGTGGGGGTATGGAAACGTAAAGGTTGCAATTATGTGCGCGCGCTCCAGGAAAAGGGCGAGTGGCCACTCAAAAGGGGAAGGGTGTCCTTCAGTGTAGTAGGACCCCTTATACTATCTAGTACTGATGCCCCTTTCAGTTTATACCACACAGTATGAGACAAAATTCACATTATAGCACACGATATGAGCCGAAATTCACATTATAGCACATGGTATGAGCCGAAATTCACATTATAGCACAGAAAATGAGCCGAAATTCACATTACAGCACAGGGAATGAGCCGAAATTCACATTACAGCACACGGTATGAGCCGAAATTCACATTACAGCACACGGTGTGAGCCGAAATTCACATTACAGCACACGGTATGAGCCGAAATTCACATTACAGCTCACGGTATGAGCCGAAATTCACATTATATCACACGGTAAGAGCACAAATTCACATTATAGCACACGGTATGAGACAAAATTCACATTATAGCACATGGTATGAGCCAAAATTCACATTATAGCACACGGAATGAGCCGAAATTCACATTATAGCACATGGTATGAGCTGAAATTCACATTATAGCACAGAAAATGAGCCGAAATTCACATTATAGCACAGGGAAGGAGCCGAAATTCACATTACAGCACACGGTATGAGCACAAATTCACATTATAGCACACGGTTTGAGCCGAAACATGGGGGACAGGGTGTCACACATGCAGGGGGTGTACAGAGCACCGTAAGGGCACAGGGTGTCATAACACAGGGCAACAGGGGTAGGGGAGCACTGGGTGATACACACACAAAGGCAGCGGGGGGCAGGGGGGCACAAGGTGTCACGCACACAGAGGCAGGGTCCACACACACATGGGGAATGGGGGGGCAGGAGGGAACAGGTCTTTCCAGCAGTCACTCACCGCCGCCATGTCCAGTCAATCTTAGCTTGAGCTGCAGGGTATCACTGTCAACAAGGGAGTCCTGCGGCGCGGACCCAGCACAGCCCGAAGAGGAGGCTGGCAGCAGGAGAATCCGAGCGCCAGCGTCTATGCAGCCCCATGGTGACGCGGCCGCCGGTTAAGTAATTGGAGGAATCAAGGCACTCTGCATGAGTGGCTGCTGGAGTAGGGAGGGTGAGTGTGTGTCCGCTGTAACTTCTGGGGAGTAGTGTGAGTGGCTCAGAGCTCCGGCACCAACCGCCGTGACTGGGAGCAGCGGTGGGGGGGAACATGAGCACGCTCGGCCATAGCAGGAGTGTGATTAAAAAACAAAAAATCTTCCCGTTCTGTGGAGAAGTGCCGGTATGCCATACTGCCGCATACCGGCCCACTTCGACATATATATATATATACCCTCACAACAGGCACGGCACTCCAGGGACTCGTATGCAATAACCTTTAATGGGGGTGTTTTAGATCAACATGTTTCAGGGCCTCAGCCCCTTCGTCAGGATACACCAATATATAACAAACAGACACACACATAACATTTAAATACCTGTTACCAAGTCTTGTCTCTTGCCAGCGTCCGCGTCCACAGCTGCAGCCACTGATCCACCACCGGAGCCTCACTTCCGGATTAGCGCAGGGAGCGGTTGCCAAGCAACCACCAGCTTGCGTTCCAGCATAGCAAGCCCGGGTACCAGTGTTCTCAGTCGGCGCCGTCCGTGGGGGAACTGCTGGAGGCAAACGACACACACATTACATCAATAAAAAGCATAAAAACATATATATACAGCAGCCAATGGAAATTTAGTCACTAATAGCTTAATGTTCCCTGTAGATCTATTCCACAGGTAAACACCATACTGACTCTACCTACCTAACCACAGATACATATGACTGTCTGGGCCCTTTAAACATAGCAATTAATCCATACCCCACACCTATACACATACACACACAGCAGATGGATACATACACACACAATAATATGTATATATGATGTCTCCATATGTTTAAGTTTGAAATATGTTATACAAATAAATCCCTTACATGGGAACAGCATGAGCAGCAGCAGCGTTGCACAGTGGAGGGACAGAAGGGGGGCAGAGATCAACCTGCACAGCAAGGACGGAGGATACTCCCTCTGCACTGCAGTCTACAAAACCTGCGATTAGCGGGTGTTTGAAGAGGGGGCGGAGCCAGTGCTCAAGGGGCGGGGCTTAATCGCGGGTCGCGGCCGGTGACTCGTTAAAATTGGTCTGTCAGGGGGGGGGTACTCTGGGTACTCAGAACCCCCCCCCCCCTGCGTGCGTCACTGCTTTGTACTTGTGGTGTGGGGCGGGAGTATAACGGGCGCTACCGCGGAGAGGAGCGGAAGACAGTTGCTATAGCAACTGTAACAATATCCGGCAGGACGCTGCTTAGTCTATGTGCATAGAGCCGCTCACTGTCCGCGCTAAAGGGATGTCGCGGGCGCCTAACTGTTATCAGCCGCCAGCACGGACAGCGTGAGTGTACCCCGTCGGCAGCGGCTCTATGCATATAGAGTAAGCAGCGTGCTGCCGATATTGGCCCTCATTCCGAGTCGTTCGCTCTGTAATTTTCTTCGCATCGCAGTGAAATTCCGCTTAGTACGCATGCGCAATATTCGCACTGCGACTGCGCCAAGTAATTTTACAATGAAGATAGTATTTTTACTCACGGCTTTTTATTCGCTCTGGCGAACGTAGTGTGATTGACAGGAAATGGGTGTTACTGGGCGGAAACACAGCGTTTTCGGGGCGTGTGGATAAAAACGCTACCGTTTCCGGAAAAAACGCAGGAGTGGCCGGAGAAACGGGGGAGTGTCTGGGCGAACGCTGGGTGTGTTTATGACGTCAAACCAGGAATGACAAGCACTGAACTGAACGCAGATGCCGAGTAAGTCTGAAGCTACTCTGAAACTGCTAAGTAGTTTGTAATCGCAATATTGCGAATACATCGGTCGCAATTTTAAGAAGCTAAGATACACTCCCAGTAGGCGTAGGCTTAGCGTGAGCAACTCTGCTAAATTCGCCTTGCGAGCGATCAACTCGGAATGAGGGCCATTGTTACAGTTGCTATAGCAACTGTCTTCCGCTCCTCTCAGCGGTAACGCCTGTCATATTCCTCTTAAGGAAGAAGCATTCATCGGCAGCGTGAGCTGCCGCCCACAAGTGGCCGGCGCCCATAGGCAGCTGCCTAAAGCTGCCTAGTGGTGGCGCCGGCCCTGCATACATCTACCAGTCAGTCCGCAGCTCCTGTAACCAATCAGGAGCCACCCTGGGCGGTGTTTTGAACTATGTTAAATATGCTTGTGACACGCCTTACACCCCTTACCTAGTTGCAGCAATTGAATCAATCTTTGGTTAGACATAAGATTGCCGCAAGCCACTCTCGTGTCACGGGGTCATTTTAGCAGGCCGCTTCCTTCTCAATCCACTAATCTCTCAGAAGATTCTTCTGAAGAGGACGGGGAGCACACTGTCCCGTCAGACACTGACACGAGGAATCTATAACACAGGTTGTTGTCCCTGACCTAGTGATTGCTATTAAGCAGATCCTGCAAATATCAGATGATGATGATACGGATTCCACTACGGTGTCTAAAAACCTGATAAGTTTAAATGTCAGAAGGTAACTAAAACATTATTACTGCATTCTGGCCATTTAGTGGACATACGACAAGAACCCTGGATTACTCCAGGGAAGAAATTCTCCCTGTCTAAACGGATGGTAGCTCGCTATCCTCTCCGTAGAGAGTTATGTAACAAGTTGGAAAATTCACCACCTGTGGATTCCCATGTCACCCGTCTGGTGGGGTCATCTACTCTGCCTGTCACCACTGTCACCTCACTGAAGGAACCGACAGATAAGCGCGTGGAAGGATGCCTGAAGTCTATTTACTCCCTTACAGGTACTGTATATAAACCCACTATAGCAGCCTCTTGGGCTGCAAAAGGAATTAGAGGACGAGTTGCCCCAGGATATATCTGACATTGCAGACAATACATGTCCGCCTATTACATTCAGGAGGCGTCCTCTGAGATGGGTGTGTTGGCAGCCAAGGCGTCGACAACGTCCATCCTGGCTTGCTGTTTTCTGTGGTTGAGGTCATGGAAGGTGGACCTGGACTCCAAAAAGACCTTGGAAGTTCTCCCGTTTAAGGGAAGCATCTTATTTGGGGAAGACTTCAATAAGATTGTGGCTGATTTAGCAGCTGCTAAGACTGCCTTTCTCCCTAATACTACTCCTTCTGCACAGAAGGCAAAAGGTACTACTTTTCGCTCCTTTCGACCTCAAGGGAAAGCAAAGGGTCAGACTTACCCGAGACAATCTCGTGCTTCCAAAATCACAAAGCCCAAGGCAAAACAATCCTGCGCAGCCCATCAGCCTGCTTCTAAACAAGACAAGCCTGCTGTATGACGGGGTGGGCCTCCCCCTTGGGGACCCCAGGGTGGGAGGCCGACTTCTGCAATTCACCCAGGTCTGGTTAAAGACCACTTCAGATACATGGGTGCGAGAAGTTGTCTCAAGAGACGTCCCCTTCGCCAGCTTTGCACAATGGTTATCCCTTCAGATACGTTAAAAGCGCAAGCTCTTCAGTTGGTTGTGCATTCCCTCCTGGATACAGGAGTGGTGGTGCCGGTACCTCTGTCCCAGAGAGGCAGAGGATACTACTCGACCCTGTTTCTATTACCGAAACCCAATGGGTCTTTCCGGCCAATATTCAACCTCAAATCACTGAACAAGTTTGTGAGGGTGTCCAAGTTCCATATGGAAACACTGCGCTCAATTGTACTGGCCATGGAACCCGGAGACTATATGGTATCCCTGGATATACAGGATGCTTACCTGCATATACCTATTGCCATATCGCATCAGCAATATCTGGGGTTTGCTATTGGCAACCTACACTATCAGTTCCAGGCGCTACTGTTTGGACTGTCCATGGCTCCTCGGATCTTCACCAAGATTATGGCCGTGATGACAGCTCATCTTCGTCTCCAGGGAGTCAGGATCCTGCTGTATCTGGATGACTTGCTGATTCTGGCTTTCACAATGTCCTCCTCAGTCATCTGCAACTGACGGTAAACTTCCTACAAGCCCACGGGTGGCTCATCAACTAGAAAAAGTCCTTGCTGTTCCCAGCTCAAAGCATGGTGCACCTGGGAGCACTGCTGGACACACACAGCCAATGACTGTTTCTGTCTCCAGAGAAGGTCCTGAAGCTTCAGGACAGGATCAGAAACTTCCTTTGTTGACCAAGAGTGTCGATACACTCGGCAAGTACTAGGCCTGATGGCGTCGGCGTTCAACATGGTAGAGTACGCTCAATTTATTTCCCACCCTCTGCAGAGGTTAATCCTTACCAAGTGGGACATCATCGGATCAGGTCTCACATGATCTCCTTGACTCCGGAGGTTCATCTGTCGCTGACCTGGTGGCTACAGGACCAGTAGTTGTGCAGGGGTGGTCCCTTCTGGATCACCAACTGGGTCCTATTGACTATGGACGCAAGTCTGAGGGTTGGGGCAACACTCTTTCCAGGGTCGGTGGACCAGGAGGAATCACTCCTCCCGATAAACATTCTGGAATTGCAAGCAGTGTTCAATGCTTTGTCTCTCGCCCTGCCTCTGATACAGAACATTCCTGTTCAAGTACGGTCAGACAACGTCACCACGGTGGCATACATAAACCATCAAGGCGGCACTCAAAGCCGCATGGCAATGATGGAAGTCTCAAAAATCCTTTGTTGGGCGGAACACCATCTGCCAGCAATATCGTCAGTGTTCATTCCAGGAGTCCTCAACAGCGGATTTCCTCAGTTGTCAGGACGTGCATGCCAGAGAGTGGAGTCTTCATCAGGAAGTCTTTCAACTCCTAGTGGACAAGTGGGGCGTACCAGATGGCGTCTCGACACAATCACAAAGTTCCGGTCTTTGGATCAAGAACCAGGGATCCTCAAGCAGCATTCGTGGACGCACTGGCAATTCCATGGAACATTCGGCTGCCATACATGTTCCCTCCAGTGTCAACCCTGCCTATGGTACTGCGGAAATTGAAACAAGAAGGAGGAATACTGCTCCAGCATGGCCCAGTTGGCATTGGTTCTCAGACCTGCAGGGTCTATCGATAGAGCGTCTTCTTCTTCTACTTCCTCAATGCCCAGACCTCCTCGTACAGGGCCCTTGTGTTTAACCAGACCTGGCCAGACTGGCTTTGACTGCGTGGCTCTTGAAGCTTCACTCCTGAGGGCCTAAGTATTCTCCGAGGCGGTTATCCAAACTATACTGAAGGCCCGCAAACCGGCATCTGCACGGATTTATTACAGGGTCTGGAATTCTTACTTCACCTGGTGTGCTGCTAAGAATTACGATGCTTACAGATTCAGTACTCCCAGACTTCTGGCTTTTCTGCAACAAGAATATTTAATGGCAAACTGCTCTAATCAAACTGGTAACACTCCTCAGGTGCTGCAGGAGGGTGTTACTTCTAGACAAAAAAAAAAAAAAAGGATTTTTCCCACGCACTCTGCGGGCTGTTAGTAACAAGAATTATATACTATATAATAATAGAAAATTTAGAGCTCTTCGTTACATATATTTTGCAAAAACTATGATAAGCCTCCAGGCCACTTCACGGCCGCTCTATTACTGGAGGTCCCTAATACTAAGTATAAGTCCAGGGTGTGGACCCCACAAAGTCGGCTCAGGCTCAACCACCCCAGGGCAGCACACCATTGACATACTATAGTGTTAATATGTGTTAATAAGAAAGAAGCAGGAGCTATATGTTAGAAAGTGATACAAAAATAAGGGTGTTAGTAAAATACTCAAAAGAGTAAAATTAGTGGAAAAATAAAAGTGTTACACAAGTGCTAAATAAATATTATGGTGTGCTGCCCCAAGGTAGCCTGGTCACACCAAACCCGGGGGGGGGGGGGGGGGGGGGGGGGTACCACTTCCCAAACTCACACACAGCATAATAATAATAATAATAATAATAATAATAATGGCACATACAAAATATATCCTGCAACAAGGCCTGGACTTAAGCCTTCATCTGGCCTCCCTCAAGGTTCATATCTCTGCCTTGTCGGTGTGGTTTCAGAGAAAAATTGCGTCTATTCCTGACGTTCATACTTTCACTCAGGGTGTTTTCAGCCTCCCTATGTCCCTCCTGTGGCTCCATGGGATCTTTCTGTTGTCCTGAATGCCCTGCAAGAGTCTCCATTTGAACCTCTTGAGTCAGTGGACCTTAAATGGCTCATGGTCAAGGTCCTGTTCCTACTGGCTATTGCTTCTGCTAGGAGGGTGTCAGACCTAGGTGCTCTGTCCTGTCGTCCACCCTTTCTGATATTTCACCGTGACCGGGCAGTTCGTAGAACTCTCCCTGGTTATTTGCCTAAGGTGGTGTCATCTTTTAACCTTAACCAAGAGATTGTGGTTCCGGCCTTTAGCTCTTCTGATTTGTCTTCCAAAGAGCGGTCTTTGGATGTGGTAAGGGCTCTCTGTATTTATGTGGAGAGGACTGCCTCCATCAGGAGGTCAGATACCCTTTTTGTACTTTTTGGTTTTCACAAATGTGGCTGGCCTGCGAATAAGCAAACATTGGCCAGATGGATTAGAATGGTGATTGCACAAGCATATGCTGCTATCAAAGCCTGGAGGCCTAAAGCTTTAGCCTGTTGTGCCTGGATCAAGATCCACCTCTTCCTCCCCCCCTCCCCCCCACCCGATGTTTCCCTGTGGAACCCAGTGTACCTCGCAGAAAGAAAGTTAACAATGATAAGTCTACCATAACTCTCCTTTTTTGCAGCAGGGTACACTGTGGCCCTCATTCCGAGTTGATCGGTCGCAAGGCGAATTTAGCAGAGTTACACACGCTAAGCCTTCGCCTACTGGGAGTGTATCTTAGCTTCTTAAAATTGCGACCGACGTATTCGCAATATTGCGATTACAAACTACTTTGCAGTTTCAGAGTAGCTTCAGACTTACTCTGCCTGTGCGATCAGTTCAGTGCTTGTCGTTCCTGGTTTGACGTCACAAACACACCCAGCGTTCGCCCAGACACTCCTCCGTTTCTCCAGCCACTCCTGCGTTTTTTCCGGAAACGGTAGCGTTTTCATCCACACGCCCCTAAAACGCAGTGTTTCCGCCCAGTAACACCCATTTCCTGTCAATCACATTACGATCGCCGGAGCGATGAAAAAGCCGTGAGTAAAAATACTATCTTCATTGTTAAATTACTTGGCGCAGTCGCAGTGCGAATATTGCGCATGCGTACTAAGCGGATTTTCATTGCGATGCGATGAAAAATACCGACCGATCAACTCGGAATGAGGGCCAGTGTTCCACAGGAAAACATCTGGGATGTCCTAAAGTAGTTCCTCAAGGGAGGGGACACGCCTTAGTGGGTATGAGAACCCAGCATCCAAAGGAAGCATCCTTGGAGGCGGAAGTATCAAAGGCATAGAACCTAATGAACGTGTTCACCGAGGACCACGTAGTCGCCTTGCATAATTGTTCTGCGGACGTGCCATTGCGGGCTGCCCAAGAAGGTCCAACAGACCAAGTAGAATGGGTTTTAATAGCAGCAGGAGCTTGGAGTCCAGCCTGCGCATCAGCTTGTGCAATCCCCATTCTAATCCATCTGGCCAAGGATTGCTTATTCACAGGCCAACCAAACAGTACAAAAAGGGTATCTGACCTCCTGATAGAGGCAGTCCTCTCCATATACAGTATATACGGAGAGCCCTTACCACATCCAAAGACTGCTCTTTGGGGTCCGGGATCACATAAGGTGAAAAGATGACACCACCTTAGGTAAATAACCTGGGCGAGTTCTAAGAATGTCGGGATGTAATATTCGAAAGGGTGGATGACAGGACAAAGTGCCTAAGTCTGACACCCTTCTAGCAGAGGCAATAGCCAACAGAAACAGGACCTTGGCTGTGAGCCATTTAAGGTCCACTGACTCAAGAGGTTCAAATGGAGACTCTTGCAGGGCATTCAGGACAACAGACAGATCTCATAGAGCCACCGGAGAGACATAGGGAGTCTGAATCCTTAACACACCCTGAGTGAATGTATGAACGTCAGGTATAGACGTAAATTTTCTCTGAAACCACACCGACAAGGCAGATATGTGAACCTTGAGGGAGGCCAGACGAAGGCCTAAGTCCAGGCCTTGTTGTAGGAAAGCCAGGATTCTGGACGTTTTGAATCTGCACACATCACAGTTCTTATCAGCACACCAGATGAAGAATCCCAGACCCTGTAATACATCCGGACAGATGCCGGTTTGCGGGCTTTCAACATAGTTTGGATGACCACCTCAGAGAATCCTTTGGCCCTCAGGAGTGATGCTTCAAGAGCCACGCTGTCAAAGCCAGTCTGGCCAGGTCTGGATAGAGACGAAAAAAACAGAGGGATAAGAGGTCGGCGCACTGGTACAGTCACTGAACACATAAGTGGGTATTAATGAGTCTAATATTACTGGAATAATAAATAGTATATGGAGAGTCAGTTATCTATTAATATCTTTAATCATGGCGGTTCAATTGAACCTATTCCTATATATAAAGGACCGGTGGTGCTCCCAAGAGTTTGAATGATACATACAGAACAAAGAAAAAAGTAAACTCTTTTGGTGGGGCACTCTTATCAATTAATACTGTTAAAATATAATTTTTATATGGGGACTCACTACGCGGTGCACTAATTGGGGTTCCCAGTCACTTTAAGCAAAAAACGACACCAAAAAAAGTTTTTTTTAAAAACCATGTCGACCTTTTCATGTGTCGACCTTTCATGTGACGACCATTTGTCCATGTCGACCATGTCAATGTCGACCAATAGTGGTCGACCTAATGACTGTCGACCATAACATGGTCGACCATTCATACCAGAACCCAAATAAGGCCCTTGGTAAAATATCCTTTATCATGTACGTTCAACAAGCATTGGTTAACCAATTCTAATAGAAAATTAATAGCAAAAAAATATATTGATTCGTTTAACACTGGAGAGCAAATATAGTGCAGAATTACCACACACCGCTGCTTCTCGCCTTTATATTATGAATCTTTTCAGAATCGATGGTTTAATAAACACATACTTTCACTATTAATATGATGCTATAACTGCCTCCCACCATCGTTTTATACACTGATCATCAATCATCATATTAATATTGATACCAACTAAAATAATGACAGTGTGAAATGAGTAACATAATAGAAGCATGATAATTGACAACTGGCTAGTTTAAAAGTACATTGATGGCAATATGATCAATCATTGCAAGGCATATAATATGGGTGGTCTTCAGTTTGCCGACTGTCGGGATCCCAGCGCACAGTATACCGGCGCCAGAATCCCGACAGCCGGCATACCAACACTTATTCTCCCTCTTGAGGGTCCACGACCCCCCTGGAGGGAGAATAAATAGCGCGCCACCGTGCCCGCAAGGGGCTCATTTGCGCTCGCCACACTGTCGGTATGCTGGTGGTCGGGATCCCGGCACTGGTATGCTGGTCGCCGGAAGCCCGGCCGCCGGCATACCATACTACACCCTATAATATTGCTGTGAAATGAATGAATTGATGTAAGAGGTGAGAATTTGAATAAGAAACTACAGGCCTTTTATTAATATTATATAAATGTTTTTTGTATGTTTTGTCCAATAGTGAGTCCCCATATAAAAATTATATTTTAACAGTATTAATTGATAAGAGTGCCCCACCAAAAGAGTTTACTTTTTTCTTTGTTCTGTACAGGTCTGGATAGAGACAAGGGCCCTGTACGAGGAGGTCTGGTTGTTGAGGAAGCAGAAGAGGACGCTCCGTCGATAGACCCTGCAGGTCTGAGAACCAATGCCATCTGGGCCACGCCAGAGCAACTAGCAGTAGTATTCCACCTTCTTGCTTGATCTTCCGCAGAACCCTGGGCAGGAGTAACACTGGAGTAAACACGTAAGGCAGCCGAAAGTTCCATGGAATGGCTAGTGTGCCCACAAACGCTGCTTGAGGATCCCTGGTCCTTGATCCGAAGACCAGAACTTTGTAATTGTGTTAAGACGCCATCAGGTCTACACCTTGAAGGCCCCACGTGTTCACTATTAGTTGAAAGACTACCGGATGAAGACTCCACTCTCCGGCGTGTATGTCCTGGCGACTGAGGAAGTCAGATTCCCAGTTTAGGACACTCGGAATGAACACTGCCGATATTGCTGGCAGATGGCGTTCCGCCCATCAGAGGATCTTTGACACTTCCAACATTGCCATGCGGCTTTGAGTGTCACCTTGATGATTGATGTATGCCACTGTGGTGGCGTTGTCTGACCATACTTGAATAGGCCTATTCTGCACCAGAGGCAGGGCGAGAGTTAACGCATTGAACACCGCCGGCATTTATCGGAAGCAGAGACTCCTCCTTGGTCCAACGTCCTTGGAAAGAGTGTTGCTCCAACACCGCACCCCATCCCCGCAGACTGGCATCCGTCATCAGCAGGACCCTGTTGGTGATCCAGAAGGGACGGCCCTTGCTCAATTGCTGGTCCTGTAGCCATCAGGTCAGCGATTGACGAACCTCCGGAGTCAAAGTAATCATGTGAGATTTGATCCGATGAGGTAGGACGTTCCACTTGGAAAGATTTTACCTCTGCAGAGGGCGGAAATGAAATTGAGTGTACTCTACCATGTTGAATGCCGACACCATCAGGCCAAGTACTTGCATCTCCGAGTGCATCGACACTCTGGGGCAACAAAGGAAGCATCTTATCCTGTCCTGAAGCTTCAGGACCTTCTCCAGAGACATGAACAGACATTGACTTTGTGTGTCCACGAGTGCCCCCTAGTGCACCATGCTCTGAGCTGGGACCAGCGAGGATTTCTTCCAATTCATGAGCCACCTGTGGGCTTGTAGAAAGCTTGCCGTCAGTTGTAGATGACTGAGGAGGACATCGTGGGAGTTTGCCAAGATCAGCAAGTCATACAGATATAGCAGGATCCTGAGTCCCTGGCGACAGAGATGTGCCATCATTACGGCCATGACCTTGGTGAAGATCCGAGGAGCCACAGCCAGTCCATATGGCAGCGCCTGGACCTGATAGTGTAGGTTGCCAATAACAAACTGCAGATACTGCTGATGTGACTTGGCAATAGATATATGCAGGTACGCATCCTGAATATCCAGGGATACAATATAGTCTCTGGGTTCCATCGCCAGTACAATTGAGTGCAGCGTCTCCATATGGAACTTAGACACTCTCACAACATTGTTTAGGGATTTGAGGTTAGCATAGGCCAGAAGGACCCATCAGGTTTCAGGACTAGAAACAGGGTCAAGTAGTAACCACTGCCCCTTTGGGACAAAGGTGCCAGCGCTATCACTCCTGTATCCAGGAGAGAACTCACAACCTGCTGCAGAGCTTGCGCCTTTAGTGGATCAAAGGGATGACCATGGTGCAAAACTGGCGAAGGGGACATCTCTTGAAAGAGAGTGCATACCTGTGAGAGAAAACGTCTTGCACCCATGCATCTGAAGTGGGCTTCAACCAGACCTGGGTGAACTGCAAACGTCGGCCTCCGAGGCCTGCCCCATCACGCGGCAGTCTTGTCTAGTTTAGAAGCAGGCTGACAGGCCACCCAGGACTGCTTTGTCTTGGGCTTAGTGGTTTTGGAAGCACATCGGGTATGCCTGACCTTCTGCTTTCCCTTGAGATCAAAAGGAATGAAAAGTGGTACCTTTTGCCTTCTGTGCAGAAGGATTAGTATTAGAGAGAAAGGCAGTCTTGGCAGCTGCCAGTTCAGACACAATTTTATTTAGATCTTCCCCAAACAATATGTCTCCCTTAAAAGAGAGTACCTCCAAGGTCTTATTAGAGTCCGGTTCCACCTTCCATGACCTCAACCACAGAATACGGTGAGCCAGGACAGATGTACTAGACACCTTGGCCGCCAACACACCCACCTCAGAGGACACTTGAATATAATAAGAAGCGGTGGTGATGTGAGACATATAACACAGCACGGTCCTAGACCGGATGTATATATCAGAATACTCGTACAATATATTCTGTATTTGGTACACTTTTTCTTAACCTTCGCTGTCTGTAGAATACTCAAGTGTTTGTAAAATCACAGCGCTGTATACAGGCGGCTTTACAAGGGAGACCTTGCCCTGCAGTCCCAGAGTCTAGCCGCAGCTATACTCCTAAGATGGCTCCTAGCGTCTCAGTCAGGGAGTGCGGGAGAGTTTGAGGGAGCTCCAGGGTGGGAGAATCTGCAGTCGCCCTTGGCCGGGGAGAGGCTACAGGTCAGGGCCGACATTCCTATGCTGGACCTCACCACCGGTACTACGGAGCCTTATCAATAGGGGCGTTAGTACACCCAACCTGTACTCCTATGCCCTGGCAGATATAGTGGGGTCCCTGCTCAGTAGCAGTGTCCACGCCTGCGTCGCAGTCCATCTCCCTAGACTGCGAAAAGGAATGCAATTTAGTGGCGGGTCCCGCCTGGGATACCCTCTTACCTCCTCCCGGTAGCAGCCACACGAACCAGGACAGCATCTGCGACCATGTGCCTAAAGCCGTAGCGTCTCCGCCGCAAGTAACCGGGAACTGAGCCGCGGCAGTATGCGACGTCGCTTGGGAGGTGATGGAGCTGCAGCACTGAAGTGTCAAAATGACATATAGCGCTGACAGCCCCGTTTTGAAGAAATTTTCTGTCAGAAAAAGCTTTTTCAGGGCTGCCCAGTGCAGCCCTCCTGTTAGGTGACCTGCTGTTACAGGCACCAACTCAAAGCTGAGCTCACAGTGCCTAGAGGCGGGGCTACAGAGGAGGCCCCAATGCATCCTGGGGCAGCCTAAAGTTTTAGCCTGTTGGTGCTTCTGGATCAAGATCCACTCTACACCCCCCAATGTTTTCCTGTGGAACAGAGTGTACCCCGCTGCAGAAAGTTAATTTTTCTGTGCAATCTAAAATCTGTGATCATAGGGGGTAATTCAGACTGCGACAGCGATCGCAGTCTAAGTTACTGTGGGAATTACTATGCGAAAGCATCTCATTGGTGCGATCGCCTCTGCCTGATAGACAGGCAGAGGCGGTCGCGGGGCGGGAGGGGGCGTGCCAACGGCATTAGAACGCTGTTGGTGGGGCGTGGTACAGACACGCCTTCGTTGTCCAGACCGCAGCTTACTAACGGCATTCTAACGGCGCGGGGGGGGGGGGCGCAGCGGCTGTGTCACATCACACGCAACCGCTGTTACACGGGATGTGGCAATTAGCACCCTGCCAGCGTGCAGGAGCTGCGCTGGAGGGGAGCTACTTGTCAGGTACAAAAGCATTGCCACCGTGTGCTGCTTTTGTACCTGTGCAGGGGGGTAGGGCCTGACATGCGGGGCGGACTAGCCCTGTGCTGGGCGTCCCCCTGAATGTCAGAGTAACTGATCGTAGATGTGCTAAATTCATACTTACCTACTCTCCCGATATGGGCCCTCATTCTGAGTTGTTCGCTCGCTAGCTGCTTTTAGCAGCATTGCACACGCTAACCGCCGCCTACTGGGAGTGAATCTCAGCTTTGCAGAATTGCGAACGAAAGATTCGCATAATTGCGAATAGAAATTTCTTTGCAGTTTCTGAGTAGCTCGGGACTTACTCTGCCACTGCAATCAGTTCAGTCAGTTTCGTTCCTGGTTTGACGTCACAAACATACCCAGCGTTCGCCCAGACACTCCTCCGTTTCTCCAGCCACTCCCGCGTTTTTCCCAGAAATGCCAGCGTTTTTTCACACACACCCATAAAACGGCCAGTTTCTGCCCAGAAACACCCACTTCCTGTCAATCACACTCCGATCACCAGAACAAAGAAATTTCTTTGTTAAGCCGTGAGTAAAATACCTAACTTTTTGGCAAATTTACTTGGCGCAGACGCACTGCGAACATTGCGCATGCGCAGTTTGCGACAAATCACTCCGTTGCGAAAACCACTAACGAGCGAACAACTCGGAATGAGGGCCATGGCCGGGAGGTTCCAGAAAATCGGATGGCGCTCCCGGCCCCCCGGAAGTCTCCCGGCCAACAGCACCTACCCGTACTTCCCCAGGAGCCGCACATGAGCTCCAGCAGATAGGGTGGGTCGATGATGATAATCGCGTCATCGTGGCCCCACCCCCTGCCTCACAATGCCTGTAATGTTGCCATTGTGTAGCGAAGGCGGGTCTGCGATGATGCAATTTTACAGTCACGCTCCTGCTCCGCACCTATCCAGCATCACCCCTCCTCTGTCACACCCCCAGTATGCTGAGCTACGCCCCTGCCATGTCGAGCTGGATGCCTCCTCCCGGAAGAGGCAGCCTGAATATCTGCAAGAATGGCTCAATTTAGCACGTCTACGATCAGCTCTGAATTACCCCCTTGATTTTCTGTCCGGCAGGACCAGTGAATTAAGGGAATTTTTCTTTTTTCTACCAGTATACAAAGTGATACCACAAGATACTGTCTTAGGTGTCACAGCCAGGATAAGCATAGGACCTGTGTTTATTTTTATAAGCCTTTGATTAACAAAGTGTAATGAGAGAGTTCTAGTGATGAGGGTCTCTCACACACATGTAACCATCACAGAAGATAAAACTGCATTAAAGTGCTATGCTAATTAGTTTACATAATATCGCTGAACACTTCTGAAGTATTAAAGTCTAGATAGGGCAAATACTTAGCAGACAATGAAAGATGTGATTTTATCTTCATTTCCAGTTCGGATATGTAGATGTACTGATATGTGGGTTGTATGAAGATTAAATGACCGTATTGTTTGCGAATGCATGGAGATAGATAAGAACAAATGTACTTGATATTGGACCTAAAGGGGGGTACTCACGGAGAGATCCATGTTTAAATTCTAAGCAATCTGATCAAAATCGTGTGCACTGCAGGGGGGGGGGGGGGAGGGGCAGATATAACACGTGCAAAGAGAGTTGAGGCCCATATAGACGGGCCGATGCGGGGAGAGATGTGTGCTGAGTGAACCGCTCAGCACACATCTCTCTTGCCTCTCAGCACAGCGCGATCTGTGCTGAGCGTGCGGGGGGAGACAGGGGGGCCGCTAACTTCACCCAGCAGGTGAAGTGAGCGACCCGCTAGATTGGCATGCATGCAGGCCAATCTAGCACCAGTGATAGCGATGTGCGGGGCTGCGCATCGCTATCGCTGTAGGGGGTACACACGGAGCGATCATGCTGATATTCTAAGCAATCTAGTCAGATTGCTTAGAATATCGCTCAGTGAGTACCCCCCTTTAGATTTGGGTGGGGTGTGTTCAAACTGAAATCTAAATGGCAGTGTAAAAATAAAGCTGCCAGTATTTACCATGCACAGAAACAAAATAACCCACCCAAATCTAACTCTCTGCACATGTTATATCTGCCCCCCCTTCAGTGCACATGGGCCTCATTCCGAGTTATTCGCTCGTTAGTGGGTATGGCAACGGAGCGATTTGTCGCAAACTGCGCATGCACAATGTTCGCAGTGCATCTGCGCCAAGTAAATGTGCCAAAAAGTTAGGTATTTTACTCACGGCTTAACAAAGAAATTTCTTCGTTCTGGTGATCGGAGTGTGATTGACAGGAAGTGGGAGTTTCTGGGCGGAAACTGGCCGTTTTATGGGTGTGTGCGAAAAAACGCTGACGTTTCTGGGAAAAACGCAGGAGTGGCTGGAGAAACGGGGGAGTGTCTGGGCGAACGCTGGGTGTGTTTGTAACGTCAAACCAGGAACGAAACTGACTGAACTGATCGCAGTGGCAGAGTAAGTCCCGAGCTACTCAGAAACTGCAAAGAAATTTCTATTCGCAATTATGCAAATCTTTTGTTCGCAATTCTGCAAAGCTAAGATTCACTCCCAGTAGGCGGCGGCTTAGCGTGTGCAAAGCTGCTAAAAGAAGCTAGCGAGCGAACAACTCGGAATGAGGGCCATGGTTTTGCCCAACTGCTAACAAATTTGCTGCTGCGATCAACTCTGAATTAGGCCCAGGGTACACAGGCCTGAGGCTCAGTGGCGTAACTAGAAATTTTTCTCCCCCAAGCCAAAAAATTCTTCGGTTCCCCCCCACCCTCCATAATTGGCAGTAGTAAATGGATAAACGTGCGTGTTCCTAAGGAGCACGCGTCGCAAAGAAAGGGGCGTAGCTTTGTTGAAATGGGCGTGGCTTCGCATATAGGGGCGTGGCATTGCAGGAAAAGACTACGTCATACCCCAGTTTTGAAACCTGCACGCCCAGACGTTAGCCACCACAGGAAAGAAAAATAATCCTGATTCATGCCCCTTACATGATTTGTCATTTTTCCTCCTTATAGTAATGCCCAGTATACATTATGCCACTTACTGCAATGGCCCTTAGACATTATGCCACACACAATAATGCACACACCGTAATGCCCCCGACACATTATGCCACACACCGTAATGCCTGTGACACATTATGACAGGAATCGCAATGACCCTGAGACATTATACCACATACCACAATGCTCGTGATATAGTATACAACACACCGTAATGCCTGACACATTATGACACACACCGCAATGTCCATGATACATTATGCCACACACTGCAATGACCCTGAGACATTATACCACATATCACAATGCCCGTGATATAGTATACCATACACCGTAATGCCTGTGACACATACTGCAATGCCTGTTATACCCTATGCCACACACCACAATGCCCGTTACACTGCAATGCCCCTGAGACATTATACCACAATGCCCGTGATATAGTATGCCACACACCGTAATGCCTGTGACACATTATGACACACACCGCAATGTCCGTGATACATTATGCCACACACCGTAATGCCCATTACACATTAAGTCCTACAGTAAGGCTTTTAATTACTTTTAAATCACCTGCTCGTTGCCAGGGGTTTCATGCTCTTGGTTCCATGCACGGTGCCAGGGGTTTTCATGCTCAGGGTGTCATGCTCGTTGCCAGGGGTTTCATGCACTGGGTGTCATGCTCGTTGCCAGGGGGTAGTGCGTGTTGCTAGGGCTGTGCTCTCCCAGTGCCACATATGCCCCCAGTGCCAGATATTCCCCCACAGTGCCAGGTACTCACATGCCCCCAGTGCCAAATATAGCCCCCCCTCCCATGTGTCAGGTACACATATACCCCCCCAGTGCCAGGTACTCACATGCCCCCAGTGCCAAATACAGCCCCCTTCCCCCCATGTGCCAGGTACACATATACCCCCAGTGCCAGATTAAGGTCCACATGGGCCTGGAGCTGAAATGTATGAAGGGCTATTGTGTGACTTGGCAGGAGGTGTGACAAGCACTGCTGTGGGGGTGGTCAAAATAGAGGGTGTGGCCTGTGCCATGGGTGTGGCTATCTATCGAGGTCATAGCTAGTGCCATCAACCATTTAATAGAGGAGCAGAACAACAGACCCATACATACAGTAGTCATCTAAGTGGGAACTTTGAAGTGGGGGTATGGGAAATGAAACGGAATTACTGTTGCGTGTGCCTAAAAAGGGGACATGGCCACTGAAAAGGAGTGTGTCCTTAAAAGGATATGCATTAGTGTGCCCCCTCCCCTCCTAGTCTGTATATGCATTAGTGTGGGTAGACTCTATATCCCCAGCGCCTTAAAGACCCAGATGTGACATCAGCTGAGGGCGGAAGTTGTCTTCTGCCGTTACAGCATTTGAATTTTTTTCTCCAATCTAGGTTTGTTGTAAGGGGGGGGGGGGGGGGTTGGCTCCATTGTACCCTCGCGGGCTCGCGTCACTCGCCACACTTTGGGCCCGGACTCACTTCACTCAGCACAGGTTACAATTCCAATAGACGGTGGCGTTGACCCAGTGTATTATGGCAAAGGTCCTTTCAGCAAAGGGGATCTAGGCACTACCAATTAATGTGCCCCCCTATCCTCCCAGTCTGTATATACATCAGTGTGCCCCCTCCCAGTCTGTATTTGTGTCAGTATGCTCCCCCTCCCCTCCGGTCTGTCAGTCACATTACACCACATAGTAGCACCCCTTATACATGCCAGGTAGAACCCTTTATACACATTGCGCAAGGCAGAGACCCTTTTTATACACATTGCGCCATGCAGAGATCCTTTTTACACACATTGCGCCAGGCAGAGACCCTTTTTATACACATTGCGCCAGGCAGAGACCCTTTTTACACATATTGCGCCAGGCAGAGACCCTTTTTATACACATTGCGCCAGGCAGAGACCCTTTTTACACACATTGCGCCAGGCAGAGACCCTTTTTACACACATTGCGCCAGGCAGAGACCCTTTTTACACACATTGCGCCAGGCAGAGACCCTTTTTACACACATTGCGCCAGGCAGAGACCCTTTTTATACACATTGCGCCAGGCAGAGACCCTTTTTATACACATTGCGCCAGGCAGAGACCCTTTTTACACACATTGCGCCAGGCAGAGACCCTTTTTACACACATTGCGCCAGGCAGAGACCCTTTTTATACACATTGCGCCAGGCAAAGACACTTTTTACACACATTGCGCCAGGCAGAGACCCTTTTCATACACACTGCGCCAGGCAGAGACCCTTTTTATACACATTGCGCCAGGCAGAGACCCTTTTCATACACATTGCGCCAGGCAGAGACCCTTTTTACACACATTGCGCCAGGCAGAGACCCTTTTTATACACATTGCGCCAGGCAGAAACCCTTTTTACACACATTGCGCCAGGCAGAGACCCTTTTTATACACATTGCGCCAGGCAGAGACCCTTTTTATACACACTGCGCCAGGCAGAGACCCTTTTTATACACATTGCGCCAGGCAGAGACCCTTTTCATACACATTGCGCCAGGCAGAGATCCTTTTTACACACATTGCGCCAGGCAGAGACCCTTTTTACACACATTGCGCCAGGCAGAGACCCTTTTTACACACATTGCGCCAGGCAGAGACCCTTTTTACACACATTGCGCCAGGCAGAGACTCTTTTTATACACATTGCGCCAGGCAGAGACCCTTTTCATACACATTGCGCCAGGCAGAGACCCTTTTTACACACATTGCGCCAGGCAGAGACCCTTTTTATACACATTGCGCCAGGCAGAGACCCTTTTTACACACATTACGCCAGGAACCCCCTTTTTTTACAATGATCCAGGTAGCCTCTTTTCTACATTGTGACAGGTAGCCAGCCCAGAGAGAGAGAAAGAGAGAGAGAGAGACAGAGAGAGAGGGGGGGGGGGGGTAAAGAGAGAGGGGGGGGGAGGGAGAGGGGGGAAGAGAGAGGTAGAGTCTGTGCACGTCACTTACCAGCATCAGCACCGGCTCCAGTTTGTCCCCCTGGCTCCATGTTGCACAGTGCTCTTTCACTTTACTTCTGCCCTGCTTTCTGCCCAGTATAAAGCAGGGCAGAAGTGAGTAGCAGCAGAGGTGCGGAAGACAGCCGCCAGCGGCTGGGGTGGGGGGGGGAAGGGGAGCTGGCCAAAGCAATGTGCGGTGCGGGAGGCGGCCAGCGCGCGTGCGGCGTGGGAGATGGTGTGCGGTACGGGAGGCGGCCCGTACGATGTTGGTGGAGAGGCGGCCAGCGTGGTGCAGGAGGCGGCCAGTGGGGTGCAGGCAGTCAGCGCGGAGGTGGTGCGGCTATTACGTTGTGGTGCCCCTACTTCTCCTCTGGCCTGGCCGTCCTTCTCATCAGCAACAATAAAGACAGTGGGGAGGAGCTTAGAGAGGAGAGTTGCTCCTCCTCCTCCCCGGCCAGGCACTGCAGTTGAACAACCTGTGGAGAGCAGAGCGGCCCATCCTCCTGCTTCGGGTGGGATTTACACACTGTCGGCGGGGGCACTGTGTCGTGGCAGCATACAATGAGTCAATGTGACTCATTGTAATGCTGGCGGTTTTGGGCCTCTTCACTGCGGTGGGCAGTGGGCCTATTTTCAATGGGGGGCCTGGAGCTGCAGCTCCATCCGCCCCATTGTTAATCCGGCCCTGTATACCCCCCAGTGCCAGATATGCACCCAGTGCCACATAAGCCCCCCTCCCCCTGTGCCACATATGCCCCCAGTGCCACTTAAGCCCCCCTCCCCCTGTGCCGCATATGCTCCCCCAGTGCCCCCCCCCCCCCGCTGTTTAGCACAGCTACGATCAACTTGGAATGACCCCATGGTGTACTTAAAAGTGTGTGGGGGGACTATCTGTCTGTATGCCTATACCAACAACTGAAGGTCGACAATGCCATTAGGTCTACATGCACTAGGTCGACATGAATTTACATATGGGTCCACCTTTATCTTGGCCTTTAATAGGATTAACTGAGCCAGGGCATTTGGATTTAGGGGTCTATTTACTAAACCTTGGATGGAGATAAAGTCGCTGGAGATAAAGCACCAGCCAATCGGCTCCTAACTGTCATTTTTCAAACACAGCCTGTAACATGACAGTTAGGAGCCGATTGGCTGGTGCTTTATCTCCAGCGACTTTATCTCCATCCAAGGCTTAGTAAATAGACCCCTAAATCCCCTGCTGTAATGACTTAATCCCCTGCTGTATTGTTCTCTGTATTGTATTGCAGCTGAGAACAATAGATGAAGGGCTTATGTTAATGAACTATGGTGTGTCTAGGCGCAGTAGAGTGGCCAAGATGAGCATGGACCCATCTGTAGGTCGATATGTACTAGGTCGACAGGTCAAAAGGTCGACATGAGTTTTTCACATTTTTTGAAATATTTCTGATTTTTTCATACTTAACTATCCACGTGGACTACGATTGGGACGGTAATCTGTGCCGAGCGAAGTGAGGCACCTTGCCCGAAGCATGCGAGGGGACACGGTGGACTAATTTGGGTTCCCCGTCACTCTAAGGAGAAAACGACACCAAAAACAGTCAAAAACCTCATGTCGACCTTTTGACCTGTCGACCTAGTACATGTTGACCTAACGCCCATGTCGACCTAATGCAGGTCGACCTAATGGCAATGTCGACCTTCAGTGGTCGACCTAATGAGTGTCGACCTAAGTTGGGTCGACCCAATGACCCATACCCCATCTATCAATTGCAGGGTTATTTAACTGGAGGGGAGGTTTGTCCTGAGCCATCATAAACTCCCATCCAGATGGACAAATTTGCAGTCCTCCAGTCCTCCCTGGCAGCCTATTGGCACATTAATCATGCACAGACCAGACTGTAGCACTAATGCTGTACTACAAGACTACCTCATAATTACACTGCTGACTGCAAGTCCCATTACGGTTAAGGGCGTAGCTACCATGGGTGCATAGAGTGCAGCTGCTTTGGGGTCCAGAGACGAGAGGGGTCCACTTTCCCTGTCAAAGTTACATGTGTTATGTACAAGGGCATGGCTACCGGAATACATACGATATACCGGCTGTCAGTATCCCGACAGCGGCATCCCGGCAGTGAGCGCAGTGAGTCCCCTCGCCACACATCAGGCCCGGTGGCGAGCTTTACTTGCCACAGGTTATATTCCAATTCGGGTGGTGGCGATCGCATCTCTGGCTGCCATTAGCATGTTGGGAGTGGCCTCCAGCATGCGATTGCAAGCAGATTCAGTTTTGTTAATTTAACAAAACTGCAACTGATGCTGAATAGGGGGGGTCATTCTGAGTTGATCGCTCGCTAGCAGTTTTTAGCAACCGTGCAAATGCATAGTCGCCGCCCACTGGGGAGTGTATTTTCGCTTTGCAGAAGTGCGAACGCCTGTGCAGCAGATCGCCTGCAAACACATTTTGTGCAAAACAAGACCAGCCCTGTATTTACTCTTCATGTGCGTTGATTCTAACGTCGAGGGGTTGGCTTTTGACGTCACACACCCGCCCAGCGTTCGCCCAGTCAAACCTGCATTTTTCCTGGAACGCCTGCGTTTTTCTAAGCACTCCCTGAAAACGGTCAGTTGACACCCAGAAACGCCCCTTTCTTGTCAATCTTCTTGCGGCCGCCAGTGTGAATGAAAATGTCGCTAGAACCTGTGCAAAACCACAAAGGACTTTGTACCCGTACGTCGTGCGTGCGCATTGCGGTGCATACGCATGTGCAGAAATGCCGATTTTTAGCCTGATTGCTGCGCTGCGAACAACGGCAGCTAGCGATCAACTCGGAATGACCCCCAGGGTTCAGTGTCCAGTGAACTAGTAGCAGTGGACCTGACTTGCAAATTGTCCTAATATGCAGAGAAAGACCTAATAGTCTGCCACTTAAATGTACTGCATCAGATGAAAAGACATAAGTGGGGTAGGGGTTATGGGCTATTCATTTCATCATATGGATGGGGTTTGATAAGTTAATACTGGGTGGGTAGTATTGAATATTGGGGTCACGATAATGCCTAGTAATTTAAGGTGGGGAACTATTGACTTAATGCTGTGGTGCTTTCGGACTGTTAACTGAATGTAGGGCTGAGTTTGGGGAGAAGGAGGGCGATTTATTCAGTGGGATTATTTATTATTTTATTACAATGTTTGGGGGTTAAATAGGTTTATTTATTATATGTACATTCTATTAACTTAGTGTTGGGGTAAAATCTGTATATTAAATGCAAAATGCAAATTATATTAATTTAATGTCAGGGCTGGTTGCAGGTATTTATTAAACATTATGGTAATGATAAAGTTGCAAATCTTGAGTACAGTTAGGCAATGCGATATATTTTTCTTTCTCACTTCTACTGAAACTTTAAACACAGATTTGTGCAGAAGAGGGGCTGCACCCAGATTCCCTGTGCAAGGCCCATTCTGCACATGTGCAGATCGGGCATGGCAATGATGCCCATAGTTACCCTCTGCCGCTGACCAATTTCAGGAACTGGCAGCGTTCATGTAGACCGGGGCATGACACCCCTGTTTTCTGGGAGGGAAGAGCCAAGGGTCTGCATGGGACGACGCAGATTTCCTGGCCTCGCAGCCCCCACTTCCATTGGCCAGCTGGGCATGCTGAGGCTTACTCAGCTGGCCGACTGCATGGAACATTGGGACTGATTGTTGCGATGTTGGATCCCAGCTTGCGACACTGGTTCCAGTGCCGGGATCATAGTTACCTGCAGGTAGTTATGTGTCTCTTCTACTGTTGGTAAAACTCACACCTCCCTGTACCACTACCAATCGTCTGTATTTTGTATCTGATGTTTAACCACTTAACTGATGATTTTTCCCTTCAGAAGCGTTCATATAGTTGTTGTTGTTGTTGTTTTTTTATTCAATATAGTTTAAAAAGTTTTTTTTTCAATATTTCATAATTATATTATGCACATCTGCAGAACAGATCTCCACGTCAAAAACGAGGGGACACAGTGGGGCGGCGCGGTCGCATATGATCTGACCATGCCAATTCAGTGGTTAAATCTGTACGGACCAAAAACACTGGCTTCTAAAAGTGTATATTTGGTTCTTGACTGTACAAAACTTGTCTATTAGCAAGTTTTAGTGTTATTTGGTATTATGTATACAGTAGTACATTGATTTGAGATATGTGTCTATACAGTATCTGTGAGGGCAGGAATATACGTGCCTGTATGGTTTTAGTCCCTGTAATAATTATCCTACTGTCAGGTTGGTATGAACAGGACCAGGGGTGTATGATTACTCATCTTCAGGAATGTTAAGGAGAGGCTGCAGCGCAGTGTTTGGACAAGGTTGTCAGACAGGATCGTTTTACAGTGTCATACCATATTGATTCTGCAGAATAATTAGGTACATTAATGAATAATTGTGTGGAACTAATGATGTGATAGTATACTACAGACACCTCTTTGTTTGTCAGGTGTAATGGTTTCAGTGTCTAGAGCAGTTGTTAGTTGTTTAAAAAAACTGTGTACCTTATAATATAAAATAATAGACTGCACCAATCGTCCTATTATACAAAATGTTATTTAAAGAATAACTCCACGTTTGAGGATTTTTTTACACTAGCTACAAATGTTAGCTAGCTCTGTAGTACAGTATATATAGTTGGTTTCCTTGAGAAGCTTCTACTATCTTCAGGCTGAGGACTCACTATGTACATGCCTCCAAAGGATCTTCTGGCCAGATAAATATTTACGTTGCAGAATGGATAGAAGTTATATGCAAAATAGACCTTTAGTTCAAAAAGAGAGTATACCCTTATGGATCTACCAGCCCTTTGGATGAAACGCGTTAGAGCCTCAGACGCTGCACAATCACTGATTATTTGGACTGCCTGGTCATCTCCAACTCGGATGGCAGCAGTTGGCATTGCATAACACCTTAGTGCATTACCCTTTTTAAGGGTTCCTGTGATTTGTACTGCATATTGGCCCTCATTCCGAGTTGATCGCACGCTGCCGATTTTCACAGCGGAGCGACCAGGTTACTACTGCGCATGCATATGCACCACAATGTGCACGCGTGTCGTACGGGTACAAACAGCATTGTTGCTGTGCAATGCTTCTAGCGACGATTCCATTCGCACAGCCGTTCGCAAGGAGATTGACGGGAAGAGGGCGTTTATGGGTGACAACTGACCATTTTCTGGGAGTGGTTGGAAAAATGCAGGCGTGTCCAGGCGTTTGCAGGGCGGGTGTCTGATGTCAATCTGGACTGGACAGGCTGAAGTGATCGCGGCGGCTGAGTAAGTTCAGACCTACTCAGAAACTGCAAAAAACTTTTTCGTCCCGCTCGGCTGCACATGCGATTGCACACTTGCAAAGCGAAAATACCGAGTAAAACCGAATCCGCTCATCACTAGAAAATACACTCCCCCGTGGGCGGCTGCAAAGAGTAGCTAGCGAGCGATCAACTCGGAATGAGGGCCACTGTTGGATATATCCTGGTCGGAAAAGAAAGTGATCTGGCAGCACCCAACAACCCAACATGCACCCCTCCCCCACCTCACTCCTAAACAAGTTGTTCCCCCTCCACAGGGTGATTGATTAAACAAAACGGTGCACTTTTTGCCTGCAATGCCGTCAGGTGGTAAGCAGATCCAGTAGGTCCCACCAGGTCCTAAGCAGCTGCCTCTGCTGGCTACTTCAAGATTCAGCCCCTCTCTCTGACATCCCCCGCACTACAATCATGCCCATCTCTTCTCCCAGGGAAAAGTGCTGACCTGCTGCCAGACCGGCACCTCCATGGTGCAGCTAGGGCAGTCACTATAAGGGAGATGTATCAAGCCTGGGAGAGAGAAAAAACTGGAGAAGTTAAGAAAAGCAATCAATGAGCTTCTGTTATATATATATAAATATATATATATATATATATATATAAAATAAGATTTGAAACCTACCGGTAAATCTTTTTCTCGTAGTCCGTAGAGGATGCTGGGGACTCCGTAAGGACCATGGGGATAGACGGGCTCCGCAGGAGACATGGGCACTTTAAGAAAGACTTTAGGTCTGGGTGTGCACTGGCTCCTCCCTCTATGCCCCTCCTCCAGACCTCAGTTAGAGAAACTGTGCCCAGAGGAGACGGACAGTACGAGGAAAGGATTTTTTGCTAATCCAAGGGCAAGATTCATACCAGCCACACCAATCACACCGTATAACTTGTGATATACTAACCAGTTAACTAGAGATGAGCGGGTTCGGTTCCTCGGAAACCGAACCCGCCCGAACTTCAGGTTTTTTTACACGGGTCCGAGCGACTCGGATCTTCCCGCCTTGCTCGGTTAACCCGAGCGCGCCCGAACGTCATCATCCCGCTGTCGGATTCTCGCGAGGCTCGGATTCTATCGCGAGACTCGGATTCTATATAAGGAGCCGCGCGTCGCCGCCATTTTCACACGTGCATTGAGATTGATAGGGAGAGGACGTGGCTGGCGTCCTCTCCGTTTATAGAGAGTGAGACTAGAGTAGAGAGAGACACAGTATTATTTACTTTAGTAATTTTGGGGAGCATTAGGAGGAGTACTACTACTTGCTGAAGTGATAGTGTGACTGTATATCTGACTTGTGGGGGAGACAGTGGGGAGCAGTTAGAGTCTGAGAGCAGGAGTACATATTTTAACGTACAGTGCACACTTTTGCTGGCACTCTGCTGCCAGAGTGCCACACTGCCATTGTGACCACACTGACCACCAGTATATATTGTGATTGTCTGCTTAGGAGTACTACTTGCAAGTTGCTGATAGTGTGACCAGTGACCTGACCACCAGTTTAATTAATCACCACCAGTTTAATATATATATATATATATATATATATATATATATATATATATATAATATATATATATAATTGTATACCACCTACCCGTGTTTTTTTTTTTCTTTCTTCTTGATACATACTACTATAGTAGCTTACTGTAGCAGTCTGCGGTGCTGCTGAGCTGACAGTGTCCAGCAGGTCCGTCATCAGTCATTACATAATAAATATATATACCTGTCCGGCTGCAGTACTAGTGATATTATATATATATATATATATATATATATATAAATTTCATCTCATTATCATCCAGTCTATATTAGCAGCAGACACAGTACGGTAGTCCACGGCTGTAGCTACCTCTGTGTCGGCAGTCGCTGGTCCATCCATAATTGTATACCACCTACCCGTGGTTTTTTTTTTCTCTTTCTTCTTGATACATACTACTATAGTAGCTTACTGTAGCAGTCTGCGGTGCTGCTGAGCTGACAGTGTCCAGCAGGTCCGTCATCAGTCATTACATAATAAATATATATACCTGTCCGGCTGCAGTACTAGTGATATTATATATATATATATATTAATTTCATCTCATTATCATCCAGTCTATATTAGCAGCAGACACAGTACGGTAGTCCACGGCTGTAGCTACCTCTGTGTCGGCAGTCGCTGGTCCATCCATAATTGTATACCACCTACCCGTGGTTTTTTTTTTTCTCTTTCTTCTTGATACATACTACTATAGTAGCTTACTGTAGCAGTCTGCGGTGCTGCTGAGCTGACAGTGTCCAGCAGGTCCGTCATCAGTCATTACATAATAAATATATATACCTGTCCGGCTGCAGTACTAGTGATATTATATATATATATATATATATATATATAAATTTCATCTCATTATCATCCAGTCTATATTAGCAGCAGACACAGTATGGTAGTCCACGGCTGTAGCTACCTCTGTGTCGGCAGTCGCTGGTCCATCCATAATTGTATACCACCTACCCGTGGTTTTTTTTTTTCTCTTTCTTCTTGATACATACTACTATAGTAGCTTACTGTAGCAGTCTGCGGTGCTGCTGAGCTGACAGTGTCCAGCAGGTCCGTCATCAGTCATTACATAATAAATATATATACCTGTCCGGCTGCAGTACTAGTGATATTATATATATATATATATTAATTTCATCTCATTATCATCCAGTCTATATTAGCAGCAGACACAGTACGGTAGTCCACGGCTGTAGCTACCTCTGTGTCGGCAGTCGCTGGTCCATCCATAATTGTATACCACCTACCCGTGGTTTTTTTTTTCTCTTTCTTCTTGATACATACTACTATAGTAGCTTACTGTAGCAGTCTGCGGTGCTGCTGAGCTGACAGTGTCCAGCAGGTCCGTCATCAGTCATTACATAATAAATATATATACCTGTCCGGCTGCAGTACTAGTGATATTATATATATATATATATTAATTTCATCTCATTATCATCCAGTCTATATTAGCAGCAGACACAGTACGGTAGTCCACGGCTGTAGCTACCTCTGTGTCGGCAGTCGCTGGTCCATCCATAATTGTATACCACCTACCCGTGGTTTTTTTTTTCTCTTTCTTCTTGATACATACTACTATAGTAGCTTACTGTAGCAGTCTGCGGTGCTGCTGAGCTGACAGTGTCCAGCAGGTCCGTCATCAGTCATTACATAATAAATATATATACCTGTCCGGCTGCAGTACTAGTGATATTATATATATATATATATATATATATATATATTAATTTCATCTCATTATCATCCAGTCTATATTAGCAGCAGACACAGTACGGTAGTCCACGGCTGTAGCTACCTCTGTGTCGGCAGTCGCTGGTCCATCCATAATTGTATACCACCTACCCGTGGTTTTTTTTTTCTCTTTCTTCTTGATACATACTACTATAGTAGCTTACTGTAGCAGTCTGCGGTGCTGCTGAGCTGACAGTGTCCAGCAGGTCCGTCATCAGTCATTACATAATAAATATATATACCTGTCCGGCTGCAGTACTAGAAATATTATATATATATATATATATATATATATATATATTAATTTCATCTCATTATCATCCAGTCTATATTAGCAGCAGACACAGTACGGTAGTCCACGGCTGTAGCTACCTCTGTGTCGGCAGTCGCTGGTCCATCCATAATTGTATACCACCTACCCGTGGTTTTTTTTTTTCTCTTTCTTCTTGATACATACTACTATAGTAGCTTACTGTAGCAGTCTGCGGTGCTGCTGAGCTGACAGTGTCCAGCAGGTCCGTCATCAGTCATTACATAATAAATATATATACTTGTCCGGCTGCAGTACTAGTGATATTATATATATATATATATATATATTAATTTCATCTCATTATCATCCAGTCTATATTAGCAGCAGACACAGTACGGTAGTCCACGGCTGTAGCTACCTCTGTGTCGGCAGTCGCTGGTCCATCCATAATTGTATACCACCTACCCGTGGTTTTTTTTTTCTCTTTCTTCTTGATACATACTACTATAGTAGCTTACTGTAGCAGTCTGCGGTGCTGCCGAGCTGACAGTGTCCAGCAGGTCCGTCATCAGTCATTACATAATAAATATATATACCTGTCCGGCTGCAGTACTAGTGATATTATATATATATATATATATATATATATATATATTAATTTCATCTCATTATCATCCAGTCTATATTAGCAGCAGACACAGTACGGTAGTCCACGGCTGTAGCTACCTCTGTGTCGGCAGTCGCTGGTCCATCCATAATTGTATACCACCTACCCGTGGTTTTTTTTTTCTCTTTCTTCTTGATACATACTACTATAGTAGCTTACTGTAGCAGTCTGCGGTGCTGCTGAGCTGACAGTGTCCAGCAGGTCCGTCATCAGTCATTACATAATAAATATATATACCTGTCCGGCTGCAGTACTAGTGATATTATATATATATATATATATATATTAATTTCATCTCATTATCATCCAGTCTATATTAGCAGCAGACACAGTACGGTAGTCCACGGCTGTAGCTACCTCTGTGTCGGAAGTCGCTCGTCCATCCATAAGTATACTAGTATCCATCCATCTCCATTGTTTACCTGAGGTGCCTTTTAGTTGTGCCTATTAAAATATGGAGAACAAAAATGTTGAGGTTCCAAAATTAGGGAAAGATCAAGATCCACTTCCACCTCGTGCTGAAGCTGCTGCCACTAGTCATGGCCGAGACGATGAAATGCCAGCAACGTCGTCTGCCAAGGCCGATGCCCAATGTCATAGTACAGAGCATGTAAAATCCAAAACACCAAATATCAGTAAAAAAAGGACTCCAAAATCTAAAATCAAATTGTCGGAGGAGAAGCGTAAACTTGCCAATATGCCATTTACCACACGGAGTGGCAAGGAACGGCTGAGGCCCTGGCCTATGTTCATGGCTAGTGGTTCAGCTTCACATGAGGATGGAAGCACTCAGCCTCTCGCTAGAAAAATGAAAAGACTCAAGCTGGCAAAAGCACCGCAAAGAACTGTGCGTTCTTCGAAATCCCAAATCCACAAGGAGAGTCCAATTGTGTCGGTTGCGATGCCTGACCTTCCCAACACTGGACGTGAAGAGCATGCGCCTTCCACCATTTGCACGCCCCCTGCAAGTGCTGGAAGGAGCACCCGCAGTCCAGTTCCTGATAGTCAGATTGAAGATGTCAGTGTTGAAGTACACCAGGATGAGGAGGATATGGGTGTTGCTGGCGCTGGGGAGGAAATTGACAAGGAGGATTCTGATGGTGAGGTGGTTTGTTTAAGTCAGGCACCCGGGGAGACACCTGTTGTCCGTGGGAGGAATAGGGCCATTGACATGCCTGGTGAAAATACCAAAAAAATCAGCTCTTCGGTGTGGAAGTATTTCAACAGAAATGCGGACAACATTTGTCAAGCCGTGTGTTGCCTTTGTCAAGCTGTAATAAGTAGGGGTAAGGACGTTAACCACCTCGGAACATCCTCCCTTATACATCACCTGCAGCGCATTCATAATAAGTCAGTGACAAGTTCAAAAACTTTGGGCGACAGCGGAAGCAGTCCACTGACCAGTAAATCCCTTCCTCTTGTAACCAAGCTCACGCAAACCACCCCACCAACTCCCTCAGTGTCAATTTCCTCCTTCCCCAGGAATGCCAATAGTCCTGCAGGCCATGTCACTGGCAATTCTGACGAGTCCTCTCCTGCCTGGGATTCCTCCGATGCATCCTTGCGTGTAACGCCTACTGCTGCTGGCGCTGCTGTTGTTGCTGCTGGGAGTCGATGGTCATCCCAGAGGGGAAGTCGTAAGCCCACTTTTACTACTTCCACCAAGCAATTGACTGTCCAACAGTCCTTTGCGAGGAAGATGAAATATCACAGCAGTCATCCTGTTGCAAAGCGGATAACTGAGGCCTTGACAACTATGTTGGTGTTAGACGTGCGTCCGGTATCCGCCGTTAGTTCACAGGGAACTAGACAATTTCTTGAGGTAGTGTGCCCCCGTTACCAAATACCATCTAGGTTCCACTTCTCTAGGCAGGCGATACCGAGAATGTACACGGACGTCAGAAAAAGACTCACCAGTGTCCTAAAAAATGCAGTTGTACCCAATGTCCACTTAACCACGGACATGTGGACAAGTGGAGCAGGGCAGGGTCAGGACTATATGACTGTGACAGCCCACTGGGTAGATGTATGGACTCCCGCCGCAAGAACAGCAGCGGCGGCACCAGTAGCAGCATCTCGCAAACGCCAACTCTTTCCTAGGCAGGCTACGCTTTGTATCACCGCTTTCCAGAATACGCACACAGCTGAAAACCTCTTACGGCAACTGAGGAAGATCATCGCGGAATGGCTTACCCCAATTGGACTCTCCTGTGGATTTGTGGCATCGGACAACGCCAGCAATATTGTGTGTGCATTAAATATGGGCAAATTCCAGCACGTCCCATGTTTTGCACATACCTTGAATTTGGTGGTGCTGAATTTTTTAAAAAACGACAGGGGCGTGCAAGAGATGCTGTCGGTGGCCAGAAGAATTGCGGGACACTTTCGGCGTACAGGCACCACGTACAGAAGACTGGAGCACCACCAAAAACGCCTGAACCTGCCCTGCCATCATCTGAAGCAAGAAGTGGTAACGAGGTGGAATTCAACCCTCTATATGCTTCAGAGGTTGGAGGAGCAGCAAAAGGCCATTCAAGCCTATACAATTGAGCACGATATAGGAGGTGGAATGTACCTGTCTCAAGCGCAGTGGAGAATGATTTCAACGTTGTGCAAGGTTCTGCAACCTTTTGAACTTGCCACACGTGAAGTCAGTTCAGACACTGCCAGCCTGAGTCAGGTCATTCCCCTCATCAGGCTTTTGCAGAAGAAGCTGGAGGCATTGAAGGAGGAGCTAAAAGGGAGCGATTCCGCTAGGCATGTGGGACTTGTGGATGGAGCCCTTAATTCGCTTAACAAGGATTCACGGGTGGTCAATCTGTTGAAATCAGAGCACTACATTTTGGCCACCGTGCTCGATCCTAGATTTAAAACCTACCTTGGATCTCTCTTTCCGGCAGACACAAGTCTGCAGGGGTTCAAAGACCTGCTGGTGACAAAATTGTCAAGTCAAGCGGAACGCGACCTGTCAACATCTCCTCCTTCACATTCTCCCGCAACTGGGGGTGCGAGGAAAAGGCTCAGAATTCCGAGCCCACCCGCTGGCGGTGATGCAGGGCAGTCTGGAGCGACTGCTGATGCTGACATCTGGTCCGGACTGAAGGACCTGACAACGATTACGGACATGTCGTCTACTGTCACTGCATATGATTCTCTCACCATTGAAAGAATGGTGGAGGATTATATGAGTGACCGCATCCAAGTAGGCACGTCAGACAGTCCGTACTTATACTGGCAGGAAAAAGAGGCAATTTGGAGGCCCTTGCACAAACTGGCTTTATTCTACCTAAGTTGCCCTCCCACAAGTGTGTACTCCGAAAGAGTGTTTAGTGCCGCCGCTCACCTTGTCAGCAATCGGCGTACGAGGTTACTTCCAGAAAATGTGGAGAAGATGATGTTCATTAAAATGAATTATAATCAATTCCTCCGTGGAGACATTGACCAGCAGCAATTGCCTCCACAAAGTACACAGGGAGCTGAGATGGTGGATTCCAGTGGGGACGAATTGATAATCTGTGAGGAGCGGGATGTACACGGTGATATATCGGAGGATGATGATGAGGTGGACATCTTGCCTCTGTAGAGCCAGTTTGTGCAAGGAGAGATTATTTGCTTCTTTTTCGGTGGGGGTCCAAACCAACCCGTCATTTCAGTCACAGTCGTGTGGCAGACCCTGTCACTGAAATGATGGGTTGGTTAAAGTGTGCATGTCCTGTTTATACAACATAAGGGTGGGTGGGAGGGCCCAAGGACAATTCCATCTTGCACCTCTTTTTTCTTTCATTTTTATTTGCATCATGTGCTGTTTGGGGAGTGTTTTTTGGAAGGGCCATCCTGCGTGACACTGCAGTGCCACTCCTAGATGGGCCAGGTGTTTGTGTCGGCCACTAGGGTCGCTTAGCTTACTCACACAGCTACCTCATTGCGCCTCTTTTTTTCTTCTTTGCGTCATGTGCTGTTTGGGGAGTGTTTTTTGGAAGGGCCATCCTGCGTGACACTGCAGTGCCACTCCTAGATGGGCCAGGTGTTTGTGTCGGCCACTAGGGTCGCTTAGCTTACTCACACAGCTACCTCATTGCGCCTCTTTTTTTCTTCTTTGCGTCATGTGCTGTTTGGGGAGTGTTTTTTGGAAGGGCCATCCTGCGTGACACTGCAGTGCCACTCCTAGATGGGCCAGGTGTTTGTGTCGGCCAGTAGGGTCGCTTAGCTTAGTCATCCAGCGACCTCGGTGCAAATTTTAGGACTAAAAATAATATTGTGAGGTGTGAGGTGTTCAGAATAGACTGAAAATGAGTGGAAATTATGGTTTTTGAGGTTAATAATACTTTGGGATCAAAATGACCCCCAAATTCTATGATTTAAGCTGTTTTTTAGTGTTTTTTGAAAAAAACACCCGAATCCAAAACACACCCGAATCCGACAAAAAAAATTTGGTGAGGTTTTGCCAAAACGCGGTCGAACCCAAAACACGGCCGCGGAACCGAACCCAAAACCAAAACACAAAACCCGAAAAATTTCAAGTGCACATCTCTACAGTTAACAGTATGAAAACAACATAGCATCAGTCCAAGACCAATGAAAACTATAACATAACCCTTATGTAAGCAAAACTATATACAAGTCTTGCAGAAGTAGTCCGCACTTGGGACGGGCGCCCAGCATCCTCTACGGACTACGAGAAAAAGATTTACCGGTAGGTTTAAAATCTTATTGTCTCTTACGTCCTAGAGGATGCTGGGAACTCTATAAGGACCATGGGGATTATACCAAAGCTCCAAAAACGGGCGGGAGAGTGCTGATGACTCTGCAGCACCGATTGAGCAAACAGGAGGTCCTCCTAAGCCAGGGTATCAAACTTATAAAACCTTGCAAGGTGTTTGAACCCGACCAAGAAACCACTCGGCCCAGCTGTAGAGCCGAGACCCCTCGGGCAGCCGCCCAAGAAGATCCCACCTTCCTAGTGGAATGGGCCTTGACCAATTTAGGTAACGGCAATCCAGCCGTTCCACGCTCGCTGAATCGTGTTACAGATCCAGTAAGCAATAGTCTGCTTTGAAGCAGGAGCGCCAACCTTGTTGGCTGCATACAGGACAAACAGTGCTTCTGTTTTTTTCTGACTTTAGCTGTTCTGGCTACGTAAGTTTTCAAAACCCTGACTACATCAAGGGACTCGGAATCCTCCAAGTCACGGGTAGCCATAGGCACCACAATAGGTTAGTTCATATGAAAAGATGACACCACCTTAGGCAAGAATTGAGGATGGTTCCGCAATTCCGCTCTATCCATATGGAAAAAAAAACAGATAGGGGCTTTTATGAGACAAAGCCGCCAATTCCGACACTCGCCTAGCCGAAGCCAAGGCTAACAACATGACCACCTTTCAAGTGAGATATTTTCACTCCACCATTTTAAGTGGTTCAAAACAGTGCGCCTTAAGGAAACTCAACACCACGTTAAGGTCCCAAGGCGCCACCGGAGGTACAAAAGGAGGCTGAATATGCAGCACTCCCTTCACAGAAGTCTGTCCTTCTGGGAGAGAAGCCAATTCTTTTTGAAAGAAATTGGATAAGGCCGAAATCTGAACCTTAATGGAGCCTAATTCTAGGCCCAAATTCACTCCAGTTTATAGGAAGTGAAGGAAAACGGCCCAGATGGAATTCTTCCGTAGGAGTATTCCTGGCCTCACACCAAGAAACATATTTTCGTCATATACGGTGGTAATGTTTAGTTGTCACGTCGTTCCTAGTAGAGATGAGCGGGTTCGGTTTCTTTGAATCCGAACCCGCACGAACTTCACTTTTTTTTCCACGGGTCCGAGCGACTCGGATCTTCCCGCCTTGCTCGGTTAACCCGAGCGCGCCCGAACGTCATCATGACGCTGTCGGATTCTCGCGAGGCTCGGATTCTATCGCGAGACTCGGATTCTATATAAGGAGCCGCGCGTCGCCGCCATTTTCACTCGTGCATTGAGATTGATAGGGAGAGGACGTGTCTGGCGTCCTCTCCATTAGAATAGAGATAGATAGATTAGATAGAGAGAGATTGTGCAGAGTCGCAGACAGAGTTAGTTTACCACAGTCAGTGACCAGTGCAGTTGCTAGTTAACTTTTATTTAATATAATATATCCGTTCACTTCTCTCTGCTATATCCGTTCTCTGCCTGAAAAAAAAAACGATACACAGCACAGTCAGTCACACAGTGTGACTCAGTCTGTGTGCACTCAGCTCAGCCCAGTGTGCTGCACAGTCATCAATGTATAAATTAAAAGCTTATAATTAATTGTGGGGGAGACTGGGGAGCACTGCAGGTTGTTAGCAGGAGCCAGGAGTACAATTATATTAATTAACAGTGCACACTTTTGCTGCAGGAGTGGTGACCAGTGCCTGACCACCAGTATAGTATTGTTGTATACTACTAATATCTCTTTAAATATCAACCAGTCTATATTAGCAGCAGACACAGTACAGTGCGGTAGTTCACGGCTGTGGCTACCTCTGTGTCGGCACACGGCAGGCAGTCCGTCCGACCAGAATTGTATTATTTATTATTATATACCTACCACCTAACCGTGGTTTTTTTTTCATTCTTTATACCGTCATAGTGTCATCCTAATTGTTACGAGTATACTACTATCTCTTTATCAACCAGTGTACAGTGCGGTAGTTCACGGCTGTGGCTACCTCTGTGTCGGCACACGGCAGGCAGTCCGTCCGACCAGAATTGTATTATTTATTATTATATACCTACCACCTAACCGTGGTTTTTTTTTCATTCTTTATACCGTCATAGTGTCATCCTAATTGTTACGAGTATACTACTATCTCTTTATCAACCAGTGTACAGTGCGGTAGTTCACGGCTGTGGCTACCTCTGTGTCGGCACACGGCAGGCAGTCCGTCCGACCAGAATTGTATTATTTATTATTATATACCTACCACCTAACCGTGGTTTTTTTTTCATTCTTTATACCGTCATAGTGTCATCCTAATTGTTACGAGTATACTACTATCTCTTTATCAACCAGTGTACAGTGCGGTAGTTCACGGCTGTGGCTACCTCTGTGTCGGCACACGGCAGGCAGTCCGTCCGACCAGAATTGTATTATTTATTATTATATACCTACCACCTAACCGTGGTTTTTTTTTCATTCTTTATACCGTCATAGTGTCATCCTAATTGTTACGAGTATACTACTATCTCTTTATCAACCAGTGTACAGTGCGGTAGTTCACGGCTGTGGCTACCTCTGTGTCGGCACACGGCAGGCAGTCCGTCCGACCAGAATTGTATTATTTATTATTATATACCTACCACCTAACCGTGGTTTTTTTTTCATTCTTTATACCGTCATAGTGTCATCCTAATTGTTACGAGTATACTACTATCTCTTTATCAACCAGTGTACAGTGCGGTAGTTCACGGCTGTGGCTACCTCTGTGTCGGCAGTCGGCAGGCAGTCCGTCCATCCATAATTGTATTATTATTATAATATATACCACCTAACCGTGGTTTTTTTTTCATTCTTTATACCGTCATAGTGTCATACTAGTTGTTACGAGTATACTACTATCTCTTTATCAACCAGTGTACAGTGCGGTAGTTCACGGCTGTGGCTACCTCTGTGTCGGCAGTCGGCAGGCAGTCCGTCCATCCATAATTGTATTATTATTATAATATATACCACCTAACTGTGGTTTTTTTTGCATTCTTTATACCGTCGTCATAGTGTCATACTAGTTGTTACGAGTATACTACTATCTCTTTATCAACCAGTGTACAGTGCGGTAGTTCACGGCTGTGGCTACCTCTGTGTCGGCAGTCGGCAGGCAGTCCGTCCATCCATAATTGTATTATTATTATAATATATACCACCTAACCGTGGTTTTTTTTTCATTCTTTATACCGTCGTCATAGTGTCATACTAGTTGTTACGAGTATACTACTATCTCTTTATCAACCAGTGTACAGTGCGGTAGTTCACGGCTGTGGCTACCTCTGTGTCGGCAGTCGGCAGGCAGTCCGTCCATCCATAATTGTATTATTATTATAATATATACCACCTAACCGTGGTTTTTTTTTCATTCTTTATACCGTCGTCATAGTGTCATACTAGTTGTTACGAGTATACTACTATCTCTTTATCAACCAGTGTACAGTGCGGTAGTTCACGGCTGTGGCTACCTCTGTGTCGGCAGTCGGCAGGCAGTCCGTCCATCCATAATTGTATTATTATTATAATATATACCACCTAACCGTGGTTTTTTTTTCATTCTTTATACCGTCGTCATAGTGTCATACTAGTTGTTACGAGTATACTACTATCTCTTTATCAACCAGTGTACAGTGCGGTAGTTCACGGCTGTGGCTACCTCTGTGTCGGCAGTCGGCAGGCAGTCCGTCCATCCATAATTGTATTATTATTATAATATATACCACCTAACCGTGGTTTTTTTTTCATTCTTTATACCGTCGTCATAGTGTCATACTAGTTGTTACGAGTATACTACTATCTCTTTATCAACCAGTGTACAGTGCGGTAGTTCACGGCTGTGGCTACCTCTGTGTCGGCAGTCGGCAGGCAGTCCGTCCATCCATAATTGTATTATTATTATAATATATACCACCTAACCGTGGTTTTTTTATACCACCTAACCGTGGCAGTCCGTCCATAATTGTATACTAGTATCCAATCCATCCATCTCCATTGTTTACCTGAGGTGCCTTTTAGTTCTGCCTATAAAATATGGAGAACAAAAAAGTTGAGGTTCCAAAATTAGGGAAAGATCAAGATCCACTTCCACCTCGTGCTGAAGCTGCTGCCACTAGTCATGGCCGAGACGATGAAATGCCAGCAACGTCGTCTGCCAAGGCCGATGCCCAATGTCATAGTACAGAGCATGTCAAATCCAAAACACCAAATATCAGAAAAAAAAGGACTCCAAAACCTAAAATAAAATTGTCGGAGGAGAAGCGTAAACTTGCCAATATGCCATTTACCACACGGAGTGGCAAGGAACGGCTGAGGCCCTGGCCTATGTTCATGGCTAGTGGTTCAGCTTCACATGAGGATGGAAGCACTCAGCCTCTCGCTAGAAAACTGAAAAGACTCAAGCTGGCAAAAGCACCGCAAAGAACTGTGCGTTCTTTGAAATCCCAAATCCACAAGGAGAGTCCAATTGTGTCGTTTGCGATGCCTGACCTTCCCAACACTGGACGTGAAGAGCATGCGCCTTCCACTATTTGCATGCCCCCTGCAAGTGCTGGAAGGAGCACCCGCAGTCCAGTTCCTGATAGTCAGATTGAAGATGTCAGTGTTGAAGTACACCAGGATGAGGAGGATATGGGTGTTGCTGGCGCTGGGGAGGAAATTGACCAGGAGGATTCTGATGGTGAGGTGGTTTGTTTAAGTCAGGCACCCGGGGAGACACCTGTTGTCCGTGGGAGGAATATGGCCGTTGACATGCCAGGTGAAAATACCAAAAAAATCAGCTCTTCGGTGTGGAGGTATTTCACCAGAAATGCGGACAACAGGTGTCAAGCCATGTGTTCCCTTTGTCAAGCTGTAATAAGTAGGGGTAAGGACGTTAACCACCTCGGAACATCCTCCCTTATACGTCACCTGCAGCGCATTCATAATAAGTCAGTGACAAGTTCAAAAACTTTGGGTGACAGCGGAAGCAGTCCACTGACCAGTAAATCCCTTCCTCTTGTAACCAAGCTCACGCAAACCACCCCACCAACTCCCTCAGTGTCAATTTCCTCCTTCCCCAGGAATGCCAATAGTCCTGCAGGCCATGTCACTGGCAAGTCTGACGAGTCCTCTCCTGCCTGGGATTCCTCCGATGCATCCTTGCGTGTAACGCCTACTGCTGCTGGCGCTGCTGTTGTTGCCGCTGGGAGTCGATGGTCATCCCAGAGGGGAAGTCGTAAGCCCACTTGTACTACTTCCAGTAAGCAATTGACTGTTCAACAGTCCTTTGCGAGGAAGATGAAATATCACAGCAGTCATCCTACTGCAAAGCGGATAACTGAGTCCTTGACAACTATGTTGGTGTTAGACGTGCGTCCGGTATCCGCCGTTAGTTCACAGGGAACTAGACAATTTATTGAGGCAGTGTGCCCCCGTTACCAAATACCATCTAGGTTCCACTTCTCTAGGCAGGCGATACCGAGAATGTACACGGACGTCAGAAAAAGACTCACCAGTCTCCTAAAAAATGCAGTTGTACCCAATGTCCACTTAACCACGGACATGTGGACAAGTGGAGCAGGGCAGGGTCAGGACTATATGACTGTGACAGCCCACTGGGTAGATGTATGGACTCCCGCCGCAAGAACAGCAGCGGCGGCACCAGTAGCAGCATCTCGCAAACGCCAACTCTTTCCTAGGCAGGCTACGCTTTGTATCACCGCTTTCCAGAATACGCACACAGCTGAAAACCTCTTACGGCAACTGAGGAAGATCATCGCGGAATGGCTTACCCCAATTGGACTCTCCTGTGGATTTGTGGCATCGGACAACGCCAGCAATATTGTGTGTGCATTAAATATGGGCAAATTCCAGCACGTCCCATGTTTTGCACATACCTTGAATTTGGTGGTGCAGAATTTTTTAAAAAACGACAGGGGCGTGCAAGAGATGCTGTCGGTGGCCAGAAAAATTGCGGGACACTTTCGGCGTACAGGCACCACGTACAGAAGACTGGAGCACCACCAAAAACTACTGAACCTGCCCTGCCATCATCTGAAGCAAGAAGTGGTAACGAGGTGGAATTCAACCCTCTATATGCTTCAGAGGTTGGAGGAGCAGCAAAAGGCCATTCAAGCCTATACAATTGAGCACGATATAGGAGATGGAATGCACCTGTCTCAAGTGCAGTGGAGAATGATTTCAACGTTGTGCAAGGTTCTGATGCCCTTTGAACTTGCCACACGTGAAGTCAGTTCAGACACTGCCAGCCTGAGTCAGGTCATTCCCCTCATCAGGCTTTTGCAGAAGAAGCTGGAGGCATTGAAGAAGGAGCTAACACGGAGCGATTCCGCTAGGCATGTGGGACTTGTGGATGCAGCCCTTAATTCGCTTAACAAGGATTCACGGGTGGTCAATCTGTTGAAATCAGAGCACTACATTTTGGCCACCGTGCTCGATCCTAGATTTAAAGCCTACCTTGGATCTCTCTTTCCGGCAGACACAGGTCTGCTGGGGTTGAAAGACCTGCTGGTGACAAAATTGTCAAGTCAAGCGGAACGCGACCTGTCAACATCTCCTCCTTCACATTCTCCCGCAACTGGGGGTGCGAGGAAAAGGCTCAGAATTCCGAGCCCACCCGCTGGCGGTGATGCAGGGCAGTCTGGAGCGACTGCTGATGCTGACATCTGGTCCGGACTGAAGGACCTGACAACGATTACGGACATGTCGTCTACTGTCACTGCATATGATTCTCACAACATTGATAGAATGGTGGAGGATTATATGAGTGACCGCATCCAAGTAGGCACGTCACACAGTCCGTACTTATACTGGCAGGAAAAAGAGGCAATTTGGAGGCCCTTGCACAAACTGGCTTTATTCTACCTAAGTTGCCCTCCCACAAGTGTGTACTCCGAAAGAGTGTTTAGTGCCGCCGCTCACCTTGTCAGCAATCGGCGTACGAGGTTACATCCAGAAAATGTGGAGAAGATGATGTTCATTAAAATGAATTATAATCAATTCCTCCGCGGAGACATTGACCAGCAGCAATTGCCTCCACAAAGTACACAGGGAGCTGAGATGGTGGATTCCAGTGGGGACGAATTGATAATCTGTGAGGAGGGGGATGTACACGGTGATATATCGGAGGGTGAAGATGAGGTGGACATCTTGCCTCTGTAGAGCCAGTTTGTGCAAGGAGAGATTAATTGCTTCTTTTTTGGGGGGGGTCCAAACCAACCCGTCATATCAGTCACAGTCGTGTGGCAGACCCTGTCACTGAAATGATGGGTTGGTTAAAGTGTGCATGTCCTGTTTTGTTTATACAACATAAGGGTGGGTGGGAGGGCCCAAGGATAATTCCATCTTGCACCTCTTTTTTCTTTTCTTTTTCTTTGCATCATGTGCTGATTGGGGAGGGTTTTTTGGAAGGGACATCCTGCGTGACACTGCAGTGCCACTCCTAGATGGGCCCGGTGTTTGTGTCGGCCACTAGGGTCGCTAATCTTACTCACACAGCTACCTCATTGCGCCTCTTTTTTTCTTTGCGTCATGTGCTGTTTGGGGAGGGTTTTTTGGAAGGGACATCCTGCGTGACACTGCAGTGCCACTCCTAGATGTGCCCGGTGTTTGTGTCGGCCACTAGGGTCGCTAATCTTACTCACACAGTCAGCTACCTCATTGCGCCTCTTTTTTTCTTTGCGTCATGTGCTGTTTGGGGAGGGTTTTTTGGAAGGGCCATCCTGCGTGACACTGCAGTGCCACTCCTAGATGGGCCCGGTGTTTGTGTCGGCCACTAGGGTCGCTTATCTTACTCACACAGCGACCTCGGTGCAAATTTTAGGACTAAAAATAATATTGTGAGGTGTGATGTGTTCAGAATAGGCTGAAAATGAGTGTAAATTATGTTTTTTGAGGTTAATAATACTTTGGGATCAAAATTACCCCCAAATTCTATGATTTAAGCTGTTTTTTAGGGTTTTTTTTAAAAAACACCCGAATCCAAAACACACCCGAATCCGACAAAAAAAATTCGGTGAGGTTTTGCCAAAACGCGGTCGAACCCAAAACACGGCCGCGGAACCGAACCCAAAACCAAAACACAAAACCCGAAAAATTTCCGGCGCTCATCTCTAGTTCCTAGCCTTTATCAGCGTAGGAATGACCTCATTCGGAATGCCCTTTTCCGCTAGGATCCGGTGTTCAACCGCCATGCCGTCAAACGCAGCTGCGGTAAGTCTTGGAACAGACCGGGCCCCTGTTGCAACAGGTCCTGTCTTAGAGGAAGATGCCACTGATCTTTTGTGAGCATTCTCCTACAGATCCGGATATCAGGACCTTCGTGGCCAATCTGGAACAATGAGAATTGTCTGCACTCCTCTTTTTCTTATTATTCTCAACACCTTTGGGATGAGAGGAAGAGGAGGAAACACATAGACCGACTGGAACACCCACGGTGTCACTAGGGCGTCCACAGCTACCATCTGAGGGTCTATTGACCTGGCGCAATATCTTTTCATTTTTTGTTGAGGCGGGACGTCCTCATGTCTATTTGGGGCAGTCCCTACTGACTTGCAATCTGTGTGAAGACTTCCTGATGAAGTCCCCACTCCTGGATGCAGGTCGTGTCTGCTGAGGAAGTCTGCTTCTTAGTTGTCCACTCCTGGAATGAACACTGCTGACAGTGCGCTTACATGATTTTTCGCCCAGCGAAGAATCCTGGTGGCTTCTTGCCACTCTGCTCCTTGTGACGCCCTGGCGGTTTACATGAGCCACTGCGGTGATGTTGTCTGATTGGATCAGTACTGGTAAGTCGCGAAGCAAGGTCTCCGCTTGACGAAGGGCGTTGTATATGGCCCTCAGCTCCAGGACGTTGATGTGAAGACAATTCTTTTGACTTGACCCAAGGCCCTGGAAGTTTTTCTCCTGTGTGACTGCTCCCCAACCTCGGAGGCTCTCGTCCGTGGTCACCAGAATCCAGTCCTGAATGCCGAACCTGCGGCCCTCTAGAAGGTGAGCACCCTCACAGGAGAGATAACCTTGTCCTGGGGAACAGGGCGATCAACTGATGAATCTGTAGATGTGATTCGGACCACTTGCCAGTAGGTCCCATTGGAAGGCTTTGTATGACGCCACCATCTTTGCCAGGACTCGAGTGCAGTAATGCACTGACACCTGTTTTGGCTTCAATAGGTTCCTGACCAGAGTCATGAGTTCCTGAGCCTTTTCTATCTGCAGATAAACCCTTTTCTGGACCGTATCCAGAATCATGCCCAAGAAAGTCAGACCAGTTGTAGGAATCAACTGCGACTTCGGGATATTGAGAAAACAGTTGTGTTGCTGTAACACCTTCAGTGAAAGTGATACTAATTGCGACATCCTGCTTGCGCAGGAGCACCATTAATTTCCGCCATTACCTTGGGGAAAATCCTCGGTGGTAAACCCTGGTAATGACAACCTGTACCGCAATTCTTAGGTACTCCCGATGAGGTGGATATATGGGAACATGAAGGTATGCATCCTTTATGTCCAGGGATACCATAAAATCTCCCCCTTTCTAGGCTGGCGATGACCACTCTGAGCGATTGCACCTTGAACTTGAACCTTTTCAAGTACAGGTTCAAGGATTTTAAATGTAAAATGGGTCTGACCGAACCGTCCGGTTTCGGGACTACTAACAGGGTTGATTTACTACCCCTTCTCATGTAGAAGTAGGGGAACTTTAACCACCACCTGTTGATGATACACTTTGTGAATTGCATTTAACAGTAGCTCCCTTTCTGGGGGAGAAGCTGTTAAGGCCGATTTTAGAAACCGGCGAGGAGACACTTGTTCGAACTCCAGCTTGTAACCCTGGGAAATAATTTCTATTGCCCCGGGATCCACCTGTGAGTGTTCCCAGATGTGACTGACCAGTCGAAGACGTGCCCCCCCCTGTGGCGGACTCCCTCAGCGGAGTTCCCGCATCACGCTGTGGATTTTATAGAGGCCGGGGAGGACTTCTGCTCCTGGGAACTAGCTGTGGTTGGCAGCTTGTTTTCCCTGACCTTACCTCTGGCAAGAAAAGACTATCTTCGTACTCTCTTGTTTCTATATAACTGAAAGGACCGCATGTGTTAATGTGGTGCTTTCTTAGGCTGTGATGAAATACATGGCAAAAATTTTATTCAGTTGCAGTAGTTGTGGAGACCAGGTCCGAGAGACCTTCCCCAACCGATTCCTCACCCTTGTAAGGTAAAACCTCCATATGCCTTCTGTCCATTGCCGGGTCCATAGGACTCGTCTAGCAGAAATCGACATAGAGGTGATTTCTAGAACTCAGTAGGCCAATGTCTCTTTGAGCATTTCCCATATACAAGACAGCATCTTTAATATGACCCAGGGTCTATAAACCGGTATCCTTATCCAGGGTATTAATTTCCGTCGATAAGGTACCTTATCCTTGCTGCTACAGCACTACAAACCCAAGCCGACCCTAACGCCGGGTTGAGTAAAGTACTAGATTGTGTAAATGGACTTTCGGGTAGCCTGCTGTCTGCGATCAGCAGGATCCTTGAGGGTAGCCATAATGGCAGCGCTACCTTTTTTGGATAAGCGTGTCCAAGCTTTTTTCCCTCTTGGGGAAGATTCTTACCGTATTCTGTCCTTAGTCGGGAAAGTATACGCCCTAAGAATCCATTTTTGGGAATCTGCAGTTTCTTGTCTGGAGATTTCCAAGCCTTTACAATAGCTCGTTCATGAGATGGGGGAAAGTTTACCTCAGGTTTCTTTACCCTATACATGTGTACCCTCGTGTCAGGGACAGGGGGTTTGATATGCAAATCATCTTTTATTACAATAATCATATATTGAATACTTTTAGCCAAGTTTGGCTGTAACTTTGCATCATCGTAGTCGACACTGGAGTCAGAATCCGTGTCGGTATCTGTGACTATTATTTGGGATAGTGGGCGCTTTTGAGACCCTGAAGGCCCCTGCGACATAGGGACAGACATGGGTTGAATCCCTGGCTGTTCCTTCTCATCTTTTGTGCAATAAATTTACATTAGCACTTAAAACATTCCACATATCCATCCAGTCAGGTGTCGGCGTTGTCGACGGAGACACCACATTCATTTGTTCCCCCTCCTCCCTAGGAGATCCTTTTACCTCAGACTGTTGACACACACGTACCGACACACCACATACTCAGGGAATCCTCTTATCTGAAGACAGTTCCCCCACAAGGCCCTTTGGAGAGACAGAGAGAGAGTATGCCAGCACACACCCCAGTGCTATATGACCCAGGAAAAAACACAATAAACATATGTTTACCCAGTAGCGCTGTGTATAAATGTATATATGCGCCCCCCCCTCTTCTTTAAAACCCTCTTTAACCGTGGTATAAGCAGGGGAGAGTCCGGGGAGCTTCCTCTCAGCTGTGCTGTGGAGAAAATGGCGCTGGTGAGTGCTGAGGGAGAAGCCCCGCCCCCTCGGCGGCGGGCTTCTGTCCCGCTCAAATATACTGAAAACTGGTGGGGGCTCTTATATATATATATATATATATATATATATATATATACAGTGGCCAGCTGTATATATACTATTTTTGCCAGAAAAGAGGTTTATATGCTGCCCAGGGCGCCCCCCTGCGCCATGCACCCTTACAGTGACTGCCGTGTGTGAGGTGTATGGGAGCAATGGCGCACAGCTTCACCGCTGTGCGTTACCTCAGTGAAGATCATGAAGTCTTCTGCCGCCTCTGAAGTCTTGTTTTCTTCTCAAACTCCCCCGGCTTCTATCTTCCGGCTCTGTGAGGAGGATGGCGGCGCGGCTCCGGGACGAACTCCAGGGTGAGACCTGTGTTCTGACTCTCTCTGGACTCTGGAGCTAATGGTGTCCAGTAGATTAAGAAGCAGAGCCTTGAAACTCACAGAAGTAGGTCTGCTTCTCTCCCCTCAGTCCCTCGATGCAGGGAGTCTGTTGCCAGCAGGCTCCCTGAAAATAAAAAACCTAACAAAAATACTTTCTGTCAGAAAGCTCATGAGAGCTCTCTGAAAATCACCCAGTCTCTACTAGGCACAGTATCAAACTGAGGTCTGGATGAGGGGCATAGAGGGAGGAGCCAGTGCACAGCCAGACCTAAAGTCTTTCTTAAAGTGCCCATGTCTCCTGCGGAGCCCGTCTATCCCCATGGTCCTTACGGAGTCCCCAGCATCCTCTAGGACGTAAGAGAAATATATACTGTATATGCACTGCTCAAAAAAATAAAGGGAACACTTAAACAACACAATGTAACTCCAAGTCAATCACACTTCTGTGAAATCAAACTGTCCACTTAGGAAGCAACACTGATTGACAATCAATTTCACATGCTGTTGTGCAAATGGAATAGACAACAGGTGGAAATTATAGGCAATTAGCAAGACACCCCCAATAAAGGAGTTGTTCTGCAGGTGGTGACCACAGACCACTTCTCAGCTCCTATGCTTTCTGGCTGATGTTTTGGTCACTTTTGAAATCTGGCGGTGCTTTCACTCTAGTGGTAGCATGAGACGGAGTCTACAACCCACACAAGTGGCTCTGGTAGTGCAGCTCATCCAGGATGGCACATCAATGCGAGCTGTGGCAAGAAGGTTTGCTGTGTCTGTCAGCGTAGTGTCCAGAGCATGGAGGCACTACCAGGAGACAGGCCAGTACATCAGGAGATGTGGAGGAGGCCGTAGGAGGGCAACAAACCAGCAGCAGGACCCCTACCTCCGCCTTTGTGCAAGGAGGAACAGGAGGAGCACTGCCAGAGCCCTGCAAAATGACCTCCAGCAAGCCACAAATGTGCATGTGTCTACTCAAACGATCAGAAACAGACTCCATGAGGGTGGTATGAGGGCCCGACGTCCACAGGTGGGGGTTGTGCTTACAGCCCAACACCGTGCAGGACGTTTGGCATTTGCCAGAGAACACCAAGATTGGCAAATTCGCCACTGGCGCCCTGTGCTCTTCACAGATGAAAGCAGGTTCTCACTGAGCACATGTGACAGATGTGACAGAGTCTGGAGACGCCAAGGAGAACGTTCTGCTGTCTGCAACATCCTCCAGCATGACCGGTTTGGCAGTGGGTCAGTAATGGTGTGGGGTGGCATTTCTTTGGAGGGGCCGCACAGCCCTCCATGTGCTCACCAGAGGTAGCCTGACTGCCATTAGGTACCGAAATGAGATCCTCAGACCCCTTGTGAGATCATATGCTGGTGCAGTTGACCCTGGGTTCCTCCTAATGCAAGACAATGCTAGACCTCATGTGGCTGGAGTGTGTCAGCAGTTCCTGCAAGACGAAGGCATTGATGCTATGGACAGGCCCGCCCATTCCTCAGACCTGAGATGGGACCACCTGGGACATCATGTCTCGCTCCATCCACCAACGCTATGTTGCACCACAGACTGTCCAGGAGTTGGCGGATGCTTTAGTCCAGGTCTGGGAGGAGATCCCTCAGGAGTCCATCCGCCACCTCATCAGGAGCATGCCCAGGCGTTGTAGGGAGGTCATACAGGCACGTGCAGGCCACACACACTACTGAGCCTCATTTTGACTTGTTTTAAGAACATTACATCAAAGTTGGATCAGCCTGTAGTGTGTTTTTCCACTTTAATTTTGAGTGTGACTCCAAATCCAGACCTCCATGGGTTAATACATTTGATTTCTATTGATAATTTTTGTGTGATTTTGTTGTCAGCACATTCAACTATGTAAAGAACAAAGTATTTAATAAGAATATTTCATTCATTCAGATCTAGGATGTGTTATTTTAGTGTTCCCTTTTATTATTTTGAGCAGTGTATATATATGTGTATATATATTATATAAATATATATATATATATATATATATGTAACTATATATATATATATATATATATAAACAAGTGGATACGGGGGCGCCCAGGTATCACTAAGGAGAATGCACTACCAAAGCACGTGATGATAAAAATATTATTAAAATATGTAATATAACTAGAAACTTTGAAAATTAAAAATGACACTCCTCTAAAGGACGAGTGGCTGCAACCTTAAACAGAATAATATGTGCTTGGATAACACATATATATTACATTTTAAGGTACAGAAAAGGGCGCCTTCTAGTATCTAGCTAAAATTATATAAGGTGTATACCCAGTGTGAGTAGGAAATGAACACTACTTATCTGGAGCATAAAATTTTTCTTCGGTCGTGAGACCAATGTTGGAGCATAAAAAAGATAAAAGAGATATAACATAGCGCATGCCGTTTTCATGCAATTATCACACCATTGTTCAACATAAAATCAGTTGTATACATAAAAAACCTTATAGGGATAGGCAAATCCCAGAATTTAAAATCCACAACCAGGGATAATTAAAAGGTTTTTCACATTATTTATATATATATATATATATATATATATATATATATATATATGTCTTTAAAATGACAGAAACTGATTGGTTAGTTTGGGCAACCACTCCACTGTATCTCTATCCAAGGCTTGATACTTCTCACCTTACTGATCTCCTCCAATAGAGGCTCAGCATACAATACTCCCATGGATGCATTTACATGACACGTCAGTGAGGAAGGATAATACAATGCGGAGCAGGAAAGAGAAGGATCATGGTGAGGAAAGGACTAGGACAGAGAAGGATTAAACATTGAGAATGAGGATGGTAAAGATAGATGAAGGATAGGAAACAGAGTAGAAAGATAAAGGAAGGAGAAGGAGGATAGAGAGAGATGGAGAAAGAGGAAAGGGGCAAATCCATTCCACGGCTCTCATTATCCATTTTACTGTAAGTGTCATCCTACTAATTTATTGTATGGGGGAGGGGATGGGGGAGGAGATTACATGCATTTGAATCATAGAGAAGAGGCATCAGAGAGAAAAGGAGGCATGTCCCTTTCCCATGTAGCTGAGTGGACATGTTACTAGAATGCTCTCAGTACTGTATGGCGGTCTGTTTGATACTTTGTTGTATAGCAGTGTGCTTGATGCTACCAGTATTGTATGACAGTCACAAGACTGTACTCTGTGTGGCACATTAAACTTTTCATTGTCTCTCTAGTGGCTGCAGGGGAGACTTGAGCTTGACATGAGTGACCTAGATGAACCTTACTAAGTGTCGGATTTGGTTTTTTTGTGCGTTTTGTGGATTGGTTTTTCAATCTGCTCATTTAATAAAGGCTAAACCGGCCTCACAACAGGGCTCCTAGAGGAGCAGTAACACCATTTTTTTGTGTGAAGATTTAATGAAGAGAACATGAACCACTTAATTTTGTAAGTAATAAATGGGACAACAAGGTTTTTTATTTATTTATTAAAATAACACAATATTCAATGTATCTCCTGTCTTTTGTTTCATATTTTTTCTTTACAGTTGGAATACAGGTGCCAGTGGGCCCTTGATGTCCGAGTAAACTGCCCGGGCAGCCATGCTAAGATTTGTAGTTCACCTATAAAGAACAATATTATTTTACAATTTAATACTCTATTACCTCTGCAACTAAAGCCCTGGGGTTGCGGATAAGAGCCCAGGGCTTTTAACCCAGGGCTGGTTATCCTTGAGGAGGGGGAATCCCATTTTTTGAGTGGGTCCCCAATTTCCTAGGGATTCCATCCCTAATCTGTGCAGCACTTTAAAGCTACAGCAGATTGATGGCACATTGGGGCTGATTCAGGTTCGATCGCAAAACGCAATCCAACCGCAAACATTACGAAAAGAATGCGGGTGCATATGCAGCACCCGTCCTGCGCATGCTCCCACATTTACTGCGGGGGGCAGCAGAAAATGCGAACGCATCTGCTTGTCCCAACACATCAACAAAATGCCGTAAGGATCGCTTTTGCGATCCTTACTGAATTAGGCCCCTAGTCAGTAACTGGGTTCCTGAACCTGTCCTGGGTTAACATTTTTTTTTTTTTTTAATAGCTCCACCCCAGACCTGTAGTTCCTGAACCTATTTTTCCAGAAAAATAGCACTGCCAACACATATACCCTTCTTACACTGGCCAAATAATCTGCGTTATTGCCGGATCGATCCGATTCACCCCTCAGTGTAAAAGGGTTCCTCAGAAAAACTTCAGTCGACTGACCCAGCAATCTAACCCAGATAGCGAGCAGGGTTGAACCCTTGTATTGAGGCAGTGTAAACAGGTGACCCCGGTCTTTTGATCGGGATTCAGTTTACATTGTATGGAGAGCTGGATCTCCAGCGCTAGGAGATGATGTCATTTCCAAGTGCCGGCAGAAGGAAACCCCAGCAATAACTTGGGTCCAGCCTGCAGTGTAATACCCCTTTCACACAGCACAAGTATCAACCCAGTATCAACCCGTATATTGCCAATGCGACGCAGGTCGATGTGCAGTGTGAAAGGGGTCACTGCCGAATTCCCGGGTCACCCAGGTTATTACAGGGTCAGGAGCAGTGATAACGAGTTGCCAGGTCGATGCGACCCGGGACCCGTTCATAGCATAGGCAGAGGTGGCATGGAGATGATCTCATCTCACAGCACCGCCTTCTCCCCCGATGCCACCACGGCCTGATGGCAACCCGATCCGGCATATTGCCAGGTCAGGAAGCCAGAGTGTAAGGGTCCAATGCCGTGTCGCATCTGGGAAGGACCTGTTTCCAATTCCCGGGTAGGACCCGGCATTGCGATCTGAAAGGGGTATTAATGGGGTTTCAAGCTGCTGTGACATGGCTTGAAACCCGTGTTCAGTGACTCAGACTGGACCGGGGATTGCAGTGTAAAAGGGGTATTAGTAAATTAACACCTTGGTGGACAACAAATGCCCTCAAGACAAATTTAGTCATTTTTAAAATTTTACAACTTTTCTCCAGTAAATATGAGAAACACATTTAGTATGCATACTATGAAGAGTTGTATAGCAGAATGTAGACACAACTAAAAATAAGGACATCACCACTGGCAAATCAATTCCAGGGGCAAATACAATCTACAGTGCATCCGGAAAGTATTCACAGCGCTTCACTTTGTCCACATTTTGTTATGTTATATCCTTAGTCCAAAATGGAATAAATTATTTTTTCCCTCAAAATTCTTCACACAATACCCCATAATGACAAAGTGAAAAAAGTATTTTACTGTACTGTAAGTATTCACAGCCTTTGCTCAATACTTTGTTGTTGCACCTTTGGCAGCAATTACAGCCTCACTTTTTTTTTAGTATGATGCCACAAGCTTGGCACACCTATCTTTGGGCAGTTTTGCCCATTTCTCTTTGCAGCACCTCCCAAGCTCCATCAGGTTGGGTGGGAAGCGTCTGTGCACAGCCATTTTCAGATCTCTCCAGAGATGTTCAATCGGATTCAAGTCTGGGCTCTGGCTGGGCCACTCAAGGACATTCACAGAGTTGTCCTGAAGCCACTCTTTTGATATCTTGGCTGTGTACTTAGGGTCGGTGTCCTACTGAAAGATGGACCGTCCCCCTAGTCGGAGGTCAAGAGCGCTCTGGAGCAGGTTTTCATCCAGGATGTTTCTGTACATTGCTGCATTAATCTCTCCCTCTATCCTGACTAGTCTCCCAGTTCCTGCTGCTGAAAAACATCCCCACATCATGATGCTGCCACCACCATGCTTCACTGTAGGGATGGTATGTACCTGGTGATGAGTAGTGCCTGGTTTCCTCCAAACATGACGCCTGGCATTCACGCCAAAGAGTTCAATCTTTCTCTCATCAGACCAGAGAATTTTGTTTCTCATGGTCTGAGAGTCCTTCAGGTGCATTCTGGCAAACTCCAGGCAGGCTGCCATGTGTTTTTTTACTAAGGAGTGGCTTCTGTCTGGCCACTCTACTATACAGGCCTGATTGCAGAGATGGTTGTCCTTCTGGAAGGTTCTCCTCTCTCCACAGAGGAATGCTGTAGCTCGGAAAGAGTGACCATCGGGTTCTTGGTCACCTCCCTGACTAGGGCCCTTCTCCCCGAATCGCTCAGTTTTGACGGCCGGCGAGCTCTAGGACGAGTCCTGGTGTTTCCTAACTTCTTCCATTTATGGATGATGATGGCCACTGTGCTCATTGGGACCTTCAAAGCAGCAGATATTTTTCTGTACCCTTCCCCAGATTTGTGCTTTAAGACAATGCTGTCTCGGAGATCTACAGACAATTCCTTTGACTTCATGCTCTGTTTGTGCTCAGACATGCACTGTAAAGTGTGGGACCTTATATAGACAGGTGTGTGCCTTTCCAAATCATGTCCAATCAACTGAATTTACCACAGGTGTACTCGATTAAAGCTATAGGAACATCTCAAGGATGATCAGTGGAAACAGGATGCACCTTAGCTCATTTTTGAGCTTCATTGCAAAGGCTGTGAATACTTATGTATAGTTTTTTATTTTTAATAAATTTGCAAAAATCACAAAAAAACTTTTTTCACGTTGTCAGTATGGAGTATTGTGTGTAGAATTTTGAGGGAAAAAATGAATTTATTCCATTTTGGAAAAAGGCTGTAACATAACAAAATGTGGAAAAAAGTGAAGCGCTGTGAATACTTTCTGGATGCACTGTACTATGGAAATAAGGGACAGGTGACAACTATGCATGTAAATTACTGCAAAGTAAATAACTGAGAATAGGACAATAGTTATTGGTAGGAAATACCTCCCCACAATCCATAGTTCTGTAGTAATGACTAACTATGTTTATCCACACAGCAGTGTCAGACACTCAGTACCACCAAGGACGGGAAGGCTCCATAGCAACCAAGCGCTGAATCTGTTTTTCTCAACCAAGTCATTACAGGAAATGTCACAATGTAGTATTCCTGGATTTTTCACTTCTCTTAAAATAGCACAAGGGAAAAATTATTTGTTAGACGTAAAAATACATACTAAATGCTCACAGATAATGATAAATCAGGATACAAAATACTGAGCTTTGCATTTTGTGCATAATGTAGACTAATACTTTTAACTAGTTATACGTTAAAGAGTTGGGTTGTAAAACAAGGCATTTCAGATCGTGCTTATGGCAAAAATGTATAAGGGTAATGCTTTTATTAGCAAAAACAGCTAGTAAAATCAATGCCCTTTTAAATTTCAGCAAAAACAAGAACAGAAGCGCCAGGTTTTACAACCTGACGCTTTGTAAATAAATCCATTACAGTTCTCAACAGGAGAACATAGGAGGATACAAGCCATATAAACGTTACGGCATAAGACACTGTCTATACCCACAAAAGCAGCACCGGCTGAACCCAAAGATTAGGTCAGGTGGCACTGTTGGCAAGGGGGAGTAGATGTACATGTGGACTATGGGCCTAATTCAGTATGCGACGATGCCATTGCATACTGGCTATTCTGTGCACATTGCGCACGTGCAGGAGCCACACTGCGTGTGCGCACAAAGTGAGATGCGATCACATCTCACTTATGCAAACACCTCTGATTGACAGGCAGAGGCGTTCGTGGGGTGGAACAAGCCGGCTTTGTGGGAGCGGTGATGCAACGTTCGGCAAGCAGGTTTGGGGAGGCGCTGCGACCCTAAAAATGGCTGCCATGAGCCTGCCTTTGTAGCCTGGCTGTGGAAGCAGGGGGACATCTACAAATCAACAATGCATCGCTGCCAGGTATTTGCATGCTGGGCGGCCCAGCAAATCTGCAAAAATAGCAAAACTAAAACTAAAACTGAATGAGTGCCTATTAGTGACGTGGATAATGGAAATGACACCCAGCCCAGCATTGTTCAAGTTACAAAGTATCATAATAATTGGAGAGAATAGATGAGCTATACTATGCTTTTTGAATCCCCCCAGCATATTACTAATATTGCAACAGTGGGCTTCAGGGGAAGTGGGACAGTAGGGTCTTGCCCCCGCTCCTCCTGCCACTTATTGGCCAGACTCATAGTGTCAGAAGTTCTACCACGGGACCGACATAGGAATTCCTGCAGTTATTATTATTATCCATTATTTATATGGCGCCACAAGGGTTCCGCAGCGCCCACTTACAATGTACATAAACAAATAATCAAGCAGGAAAACAGCAACTTACAGTTGACAATATAGGACAAGTACAGGGTAAATAAACATAGCTACATCAGCAGATGACACTGGAATAAGTATCAGGTGGCAGAAGACTGCTGGATTTGGTGCAGTTGAATATTATTAACGTAAGAAAAGGATAAGCACATGAGGGAAGAGGGCTCAGCTCGTGAGAGCTTACATTCTAAAGGGGAGGGGTAGACAGACAGGGGTGAGACAGATGGGGTACATAGAGAGCGTGGAACAGAGGGTTAGGATGAGATTTGGCTGGGTTTGGTGAAGAAGTGGGTCTTGAGAGCCCGTTTGAAGTTTTGTAGAGAGGTGGAGAGTCTGAGGGGGAGAGGTAGGGAATTCCAGAGAAGTGGTGCAGCACGTGAAATATCTTGGAGGTAGGAGTGGGAGGAAGTAATCCGTAGGCAGGAGAGTCGGCGTGCATTAGCAGAGCGAAGAGGACGGGTGGGAGAGTAAAGGGAGATAAGGTCAGAGATGTAGATGGGAGAGGAGTGGGTGAGGGCTTTGTAAGCAAGTGTGAGAAGCTTGAAATAGATTCTGAAAAGGAAGGGGAGCCAGTGAAGGTCTAGTAAGAGAGGAGAGGTAGACATAGTGCGTTTTGTGAGGAAAATGAGCCGGGCAGCAGCATTCAGGATAGATTGGAGTGGAGAGAGGTATTTATCAGGAATGCCAGTCAGGAGGAGATTACAGTAGTCCAGTCTGGAGATGACCAGGGAGTGGATAAGAGTCTTAGTAGCATCCTGGGTCAGAAAGGGTCTGATCCTGGAAATATTTTTTAGATGAAAACGGCAGGTTTGTGAGAGGTGCTGAATGTGTGGTTTGAAGGAGAGGGAGGAGTCAAGGATTACTCCAAAACAGCGCACTTGGGGGCTAGAGGAGATAGTAGTGCCATCAATAGGTAATGAGATTGTAGGAGGTGAGGTTATGCGGGAGGGAGGGAAGATGATCAGCTCGGTCTTAGACATGTTAAGTTTAAGAAAGCGCTGGGACATCCAGGAAGAGGTAGCAGAGAGACAGTTGGAGATACGAGTGAGGAGAGCAGGGGAGAGGTCTGGAGAGGAAAGAAAGATTTGAGTGTCATCAGCATAGAGATGATATTGGAAACCAAAAGAACTAATGAGCTTACCTAGTGAGGACGTATAGAGAGAGAAGAGGACCAAGGACAGAACCTTGAGGTACCCCTACAATTAGTGGAAGTGAGGGGGAGGTGGAGTCATGAGAGGAGACAGAGAATGAACGGTCAGAAAGGTAGGAAGACAGCCAAGAGAGGGCAGTGTCACGCAGACCAATGGAGTGAAGGATTTGCAGTAGGAGAGGATGGTCCACAGTGTCAAAAACAGCAGAGAGATCCATTAGAATAAGTAGAGAGTAGTGTCCCTTAGATTTAGCAGCATGGAGGTCAGTGCATACTTTTGTAAGGGCAGTTTCAGTGGAGTGGAGAGGACGGAAGCCAGACTGGAATGGGTCAAGCAGTGAGTGTGAGGAAAGAAAGGAAGTAAGGCGGTTGTAGACAATACGCTCAAGGAGTTTGGAAGCAAAAGGGAGGAGAGAGATGGGTCGGTAGTTGGAGAGAGTGTTTGGATCAAGGGTAGGTTTTTTAAGAATAGGAGAGATGAGTGCATGCTTGAAGGCAGAGGAGACAGTGCCTGATGAGAGGGAGAGATTTAGAAGGTGGGAAAGATGGGAACAAGCAGAAGGAGAGAGGTAGCGGAGGAGGCCGGAGGGGATAGGGTCAAGTGGGGAGGTGGTGAGGGACAGGAACGAATGAGGGCCATGACTTCCTCTCCAGATGCATGGGAGAAAGATGTCAGAGTTGGTGGGAGGGATGGGGAGGGGTGGTAAGGGATGGGAGAAGGCTGGTTCCTGATGGTCTGGTGTGATGTGATGTCCTGACGTATGGAGTCAATTTTGGATGTGAAGTAGGTGGCAAAGTCAAGAGCAGAGAGTGAGGAAGGGAGACGAGGTGGAGGTGGGCAGAGGAGTGAGTTGAGAGTGGCAAAGAGGGGGTTGGAAGACTGGGAGGAGATGAGGTTACAACACTTTCTCTTTCTGCCTGTAATAACATGACATATATGCAGTATTTTATATGAGTAACTAACAGACAGCACTTATTTACACAAAAACACAACCCTGTCGCTACATACAGTACGTGCCAGAACTGCATGGTACAGTATGAAAGAATTATGCAGCCCCGGATGGATGCGTCGCTGTATATGAACTACGAAAGTATGACACATTATACTACAATTAATAAAATATAGACTGGACATAATCGTGTTTTAGAATATTCACATGATGTATTCATAACAATGTATTAAGTAACACTACTATATATTCAGTAGTACTAGGTGCACTGTATTCTCAGAGAATGCCACCCAAATGCAGCCTTCTTATTCTGTCTATCCAATAGCATTATAAACCCACTGGGCCACCCACTCATCAAAGTGCAGGGACACATGAGACTGGGTTACAGAGTGGCTAATCTCGCCCTGCAGCTACCAGCTATAACAGCTCGCTGGGTGCAGATAGCATGAGTGATATGCAGACGTACAGAGATGATACTTCAGCTGTGTGTGTGTTCCACTGTCACTTAATGCCAGAGTACGTACTATATTACAGACATAGGATACAATTCTGAACATTTTTTAATTTGTTATATTTTGGCAGATTTATTGGATTGGAAATAGCTGAAAGTTCACTAGCAGGAATTATTAGGTGATATAAAAAATTATAAAACTAAATTGAATAATCTTACATTAAAATCAGTTTTTATCAAATACAATAAAATAAAATACACTTTCATTAATCTGTGTAGCTAATGCTATATCTCACAATCCTTTCTTACTTTTGCTTCAGTCGCGCCAAATAGCCCCTCTTGGCGTGCCAGCCAGGTTCTATAGAACTCAGACATGCCGGGTGTCTTTCTCTCTCAAACTATGTGTCTTATTCACATTAATAAAACATCTGCGAGGAACAGCGCTACATTCCTAGATTAGTACTGATCAATTTGATGTGCAGCATTTGTACATCTGTGTGCGAATGAGTTTGAATCTGTGTAAAAAAGGCTCCTATGCAATTGGCCGCGGCTTTTTCTCATGCTGAGTTTCGTTGTGCTTGATCTATGACTGTGCACGTGTGTAAAACCAATTCCTTTACCATTAAAGACTAGAATTTCTGGTACGCTGTGAGAAGCTTTTCACTGTGTTTGTGATGCAACAAAGCTGCAAAATTTTAAGAAATATACTGTACTCCACCCCACTCACAGCATTTCAGTTACATTGGACCTCTTGTGCAATCTGCTATACAGACATCCAGTAAGTGAGGACAGATCTGTACTGTACCAGACACGGGAAGGCTCTATCTACAAACAAACTGATTTGGAATTTTGGCCTCAGTGCTGATTTATGATCTATGCCCAATATGACCACTCCAATAGAAAGGTACAGAGGACTCTCACACTATGAACCCCTGTCCTGTCAGGAGGACTAGCTCTCTGGTATCTTTTTCTTAATTTCAGCTGTTCTCTCATCATTCGCTTCCACAGTAAGCTGCCCTGCACTGCAAACAGCATTGGGGTTTTGACAGCTGAAACAGTCATTTACTTATTCCACTGTGCCACTAGTAAAGACTCTCACTTCCCATTCAATGCATATAGTATGATGGGAGAAAGCAGATACTTATCTAAGTAAGTACACAGACTCTATTATTCCACAGTAATATATACTCATATAGGAGTATACATTGATTATCTCCTATCCTCCCTAAGCATAATTAGAGGGGATACCCCACCACTTAATTTTCACACACCTTTTGTGCATCCTATTTGTATCCTTATTTTCTTTTTATTGTTTTTTGTCCTTTGTGGGGGGATATAATGTTCCCCATTGTTGGGTATACTGTATTGTGTTACATTGGCAATGTTGTCTAAAATTGTTACACTTGCATATAATTGAAAGACACCAGTCTCACTAAATAAATGCCATTGCTCTGTTGTGCTTGTGATATGTATCTAATGCTAAATCATAAGCAGGGCCATCTTACCGTACAGGCATACTGGCCAGCTGCCTATATATGTAACATTTTTCACATCATTATTTTTCACCCTATAACAATCCTAACACATGCAGTAGCTATTATCTATCTAACACTCTTGTACACTTCACTTGCTCCACTAGTAAGATGCCCTGGGGTGGTTATGCTGGGCTGGTTTGGGGGGGTCCCACACCCTAGACTTTAACCCTTAGAATGTTAGGGACTTACCCGATAAGGTTACATGGACGTGGTGGGTAAGCCAATATCTTTGCCCATGATTATGCTAAAAACCTCTATTTGTTGCAAAAATGTATTCCAAAATATATTAGTATTCTAATTAGTAGTGTTTGAATAGTGCACTTCCATCTTTTTTCTCTTTGTGTGTGGCACTATAAACCTCAGCAATTACCTCGCCACCATCCATGCCATCCAATCTGGTTTCATGTCTTATTCTTGATACATGGGAAATGTATGGTATTATATGAGTAAAACATATTATTCTTAATATATGTGGCATATACTATAGAAATTGGACTGAGCCAAGTTGATACTTCTGAGTGGATAGCCATGGCCAGGAGTGCAATCACTGCTGTGTTACATAACCCTTCCAGTATACCTGTTGTTTGTACTTGATTTCACAGGGATTACACCATACCAACCCGTTTTCTCCTAAGCTACTCTATATGTTTGGTCGGCTCTGATATTTATGACGACATATGTTGACAGGCTGTCACATTAATACATTTTGAATTCCATGTAATACTTATTTATACTATTTCTCTAACGTGTGCTATTTTTTTATTTTTTAGATATATTCAGAATAAAACTAAAGTTTTAAGTATAAGTGTGCCCCCCACAAGAGAGTCTACTTTCTCTTGCCATAACATACAGTTACACTTGACTCTCGGGGAGCACCACAAGAACAATAGGAGATAACCTTATGTCCGTACATTAAAGATCAGGTACTTATGTAATCAGGACATTCATTATTTACTTACCGGATATACCTGTGCACAGACCATCCCCTTTTCTTCCAACAGTTACCCTAAGGTTACTCAGACGTCTAGTGAAATCTCACTGCTAGAGTCAGTCACACTGCATCCCATGACGCAGCCACTGTCTTCGGAGCATCCAGAAAATGTGTCCGACACGCCCTACCATTTCCTGGAATGCTGCCCATCGCTTTCCCCAAATGCCAGCATCTTGTCATGCATGCTGCTACTTTGGGGCCACTGCGAGAGTCATCACAGTACACAGTGCTGGACTGGGGCATGAAGGGCCCATCAGAGGAACACAGTGCTAGGGGCCCTTATTTAGGGGTGTGACCAGTCTCCAGTTGGGGTGTGGCCAGCCGCCACATTGGTTTTTCTAACCATTAGAGAATGCATGGGCTGGGCCCTTTGATAAATATATTAAGTAAATACATTTAGTGCATACATGATAATGTAGCAGATTAATAACAGCATTGCACTGTAGACAATAAACCATAGTCCTGTGTGGTATTAGCTAACATATGTATAATGTTTAATTCAAGAACATAGGGGTCTATTTACTAAACCTTGGATGGAGATAAAGTGGACAGAGATAAAGTACCAGCCAATCAGCTCGTAACTGCCATGGGGGGTAATTCCAAGTTGATCGCAGCAAGAAATTTTTTAGCAGTTGGGCAAAACCATGTGCACTGCAGGGGGAGCAGATATAACATGTGCAGAGAGAGTTAGATTTGGGTGGGTTATTTTGTTTCTGTGCAGGGTAAATACTAGAGACGTGCACTTGAAATTTTTCGGGTTTTGTGTTTTGGTTTTGGGTTCGGTTCCGCGGCCGTGTTTTGGGTTCGACCGCGTTTTGGCAAAACCTCACCGAATTTTTTTTGTCGGATTCGGGTGTGTTTTGGATTCGGGTGTTTTTTTCAAAAAACACTAAAAAACAGCTTAAATCATAGAATTTGGGGGTCATTTTGATCCCAAAGTATTATTAACCTCAAAAACCATAATTTCCACTCATTTTCAGTCTATTCTGAACACCTCACACCTCACAATATTATTTTTAGTCCTAAAATTTGCACCGAGGTCGCTGGATGAAAAAAAAAAAAAACACGGGTAGGTGGTATACAATTATGGATGGACGAGCGACTGCCGACACAGAGGTAGCTACAGCCGTGGACTACCGTACTGTGTCTGCTGCTAATATAGACTGGATGATAATGAGATAAAATTAAAATATATATATATATATCACACTAGTACTGCAGCCGGACAGGTATATATTATGTAATGACGGACCTGCTGGACACTGTCTGTCAGACTCAGCACAGCAGACTCCTAAAGTAAGCTACTAGTATCAAGAAGATAGAAAAAAAAAAAAAAAACACGGGTAGGTGGTATACAATTATGGATGGACGAGCGACTGCCGACACAGAGGTAGCTACAGCCGTGGACTACCGTACTGTGTCTGCTGCTAATATAGACTGGATGATAATGAGATAAAATTAAAATATATATATATATATCACACTAGTACTGCAGCCGGACAGGTATATATTATGTAATGACGGACCTGCTGGACACTGTCTGTCAGCACTGCAGACTCCTAAAGTAAGCTACTAGTATCAAGAAGATAGAAAAAAAAAAAACCACGGGTAGGTGGTATACAATTATGGATGGACGAGCGACTGCCGACACAGAGGTAGCTACAGCCGTGGACTACCGTACTGTGTCTGCTGCTAATATAGACTGGATGATAATGAGATAAAATGTAAATATATATATATATATATCACACTAGTACTGCAGCCGGACAGGTATATATTATGTAATGACGGACCTGCTGGACACTGTCTGTCAGACTCAGCACTGCAGACTCCTAAAGTAAGCTACTAGTATCAAGAAGATAGAAAAAAAAAAACACGGGTAGGTGGTATACAATTATGGATGGACGAGCGACTGCCGACACAGAGGTAGCTACAGCCGTGGACTACCGTACTGTGTCTGCTGCTAATATAGACTGGATGATAATGAGATAAAATTAAAAAATATATATATATCACACTAGTACTGCAGCCGGACAGGTATATATTATGTAATGACGGACCTGCTGGACACTGTCTGCAGAATGCGTTTATAAAAACACCACACGACGAGTGTTTAACTTTTTCAGGCAGACAATCACAATATACTGGTGGTCAGCAGACAATCACAATACTGGTGGTCAGTGGTCACTGGTCAGTCACACTGGCAGTGGCACTCTGGCAGCAAAAGTGTGCACTGTACTTAAAATATGTACTCCTGCTATAACTGCTCCCCAGTCTCCCCCACAATTAAGCTGTGTGAGCAGTGAGCACTCAGCACAGTCAGATAATGATATACAGTATTACATATGATGCAGCACACTGGGCTGAGCACAGATATGGTATGTGACTGTGTCACACTGTGTATCGTTTTTTTTCAGGCAGAGAACGGATTAATTAAACTGGTGGTCACTGGTCACACTATCAGCAGCAAGTAGTACTCCTCCTAATAATATGCTCCCCAAAATTTGTGTCTCTCTCTAGTACTCTAGTCTAAACGGAGAGGACGCCAGCCACGTCCTCTCCCTATCAATCTCAATGCACGTGTGAAAATGGCGGCGACGCGCGGCTCCTTATATAGAATCCGAGTCTCGCGATAGAATACGAGCCTCGCGAGAATCCGACAGCGGGATGATGACGTTCGGGCGCGCTCGGGTTAACCGAGCAAGGCGGGAAGATCCGAGTCGCTCGGCCCCGTGTAAAAAAACCTGAGGTTCGGGCGGGTTCGGATTCCGAGGAACCGAACCCGCTCATCTCTAGTAAATACTGGCTGCTTTATTTTTACACTGCAATTTAGATTGCAAATTGAACTCACCACACCTAAATCTATCTCTCTCTGCACATGTTATATCTGCCCCCCCTGCAGTGCACATGGTTTTGCCCAACTGCAAAAAAATGTCCTGCTGCGATCAACTTGGAATTACCCCCATGTTACAGAACAAATCTTACAAACTTGAGACTGTCCCTGAAAATTCTCAGTAATTAGCAACAGTATGTGTTAGATGCCCTGCAGGCAATTGTAAGGAATAACTGACTGTGCTGATGGCACTGCAATACTGTAAGAAAATAACACAGGCCTATTAAATGAATTTAAGATTTAACATGCCTTTTCCATGTTCATTGTCAGAGTTTGGTGCAGCTAAAGAGCCTTGGTCATTTATTTGTGTTTGTACCTTAGGACAACATGTCCATGGCAGCAGAATGGATAAGTGTGTGTGGCAGACATGTCAGTTAATTAGTGATTATACTAGACAGTTATTCTTTGCCGCCAAATGAAGAGTGACAGACCATTAAGATTAGGGAGATAAGCAACAGTAAAAAGCAGCCGTGGTTTCACAAATAATAAATGTAGAATTTCTGTGCAAAATGTCATCAGTACCAAACATATATCCAGTGCTCGTGCTAGGGTGAGCGTTTCACCCCCCCCCCCGCAAACTATAAATGTGCGCCCTCCATCTCATTTTTTATGAATGTGCGTGCTGCAGAAAGGGGTGTGGTCTCACAACAAAAGGGCGTGGCCACTGTCAAAGTCAGAAAAATATCTCTATACACACTGCCATATTTGCACCTCATACACGTCCGCGCTGCGCATGCGTACGCTCTCCCGTGCGTGCGCATACTCACAGTCGCGGGCACCCGCAGGCGCACGGTATGCGTATTTACGGTAGAGTTTATGTGATCGTAGCGTGCGACTCAATCGTTACATATTTTAACTATATAATGTATTTTGTAGATCATGGTCCCTTTGATAGATTCTGAAAGTTTAGTTAATATAGCATGTTCCTGGACAGAGGGATCCCTCTTTGTATTGTACGAAGGGTCTAACAGGAGTCATACAGTGGTGTTTAGTACCCATCGGAAGAGTATTTAATTAGCAATATTCCGGTGTTGGTTTGGAGCGGATTAATCGCTCGTGCGAATAGTTATGGACATAAGAAGTTCATGTCCATTTACTATTATTTGCTCTTACTTAGCCATGCGGCGGGAAACCCAGTATCCCACCCACCTGAGCTGTTGGAAATCGTCACAGCCCACCTGTATGAATCAACCTATGACCTTTTGTTATAATGCGAAGCCGAATTCCTGTGTCCAATGAACAATGAGATTGTAGGGACCATTGAATTGTATTGTGTGTGGGGCATAAATAGACAAGCCGATCACATCCAGCTCACTCTTCAACGGTTATCATTGCTGAAAATCGGGAGCTGGATGTCCAGAGGCGCATGCGATCGTTCCCCTTGTGCGTAAGTGTTTCTCCGCAATCATATTGTTCTTACTGTTATTGTGAGCCATTTCTCTCTTTCTCTCTCTTCTCCTCTTTCTCTCTTATTTTCCCTTAAAACATAATTGTATTGTATTGTATTTCCTGTGTAGTTATCTGGTTAGGTAGTCTATGTTATATTGTAGTGTATGACTTGTATTGTGCATTTCTTTTGCAAGTATATCATTCATAATATATATATATATTAGGCGTTGGACCCTAAGCCCAGGTATCTGTGTATTTCTTGTAGTGTTAAGTATTCACAGAGCGTCGGTGACGCTCAAACTGCTTTTAAGTTAATAAGGTTACACTAGGTTGCATCTACACCCTATATCTACACTAAGGCTTTACAGCATATTACATTGTTTATGGTTTAGATATAAAGGTTTAACATTGTGAGCGTCAGCGCCGCTGGTGATCTCCTCGTGGTCCCGAGCGTCCGCTACGCTATAGCGAATCATTACGTTAGACGGCAGCCAATAGCGTGCCTGCCTGTGATCTCTTGGCCGTGAGCGAACGTGACGCTTGAGCGTCTCGACTACGGCTAAGCGATTGCTACGCAACGAGCGTACCCTTACGGTACTCCATACGTGAATAACGTACAGTGTTCTTAGACCTCATAAAGGGTTTTATATAAGATAAATATTTAGCTTTATCAATTGGCGGCTCGCCCGTCCTTCACATATCTGCACTAGGTAATTTCAGCAGACATTATCCAGCAGCAAAGGGCGGGAGGTCATATTCCTCGTAGTGCTGTTTGGATAAGCGTCTGCTTCACTTAGTAAAGGGTGCTGAAGGAATCCGGGACCGGAGGTAAGAACAAAACGATAGTGTCTTTTTAAAACTGTTTATTTCTGTCTTGCGTACACATGCACGCATATCTGCATTTCTTTTCATTCGTGTATTTTCATATATCACTCTCCTGTTTGCCATTGTATAATTGATAAACGTACTAAGAGAGATTTGCCGCTATTTCATAGTTAAAGAGTAAAGGTAATACAGTTAAGGTATAGAAATACACACAGCTCTACCTAAAGGTAAAAGGAGAGATTGGTGTGGTGCGCGGTAGATGATTGAGGATCATCTACATTGATAAACGTGTTAGTTGTGTTACGGTGGACAAAGACTGGTGTACACGTGTCTCTAACAAAGGGAGAGACTCGCGTACGCAAAGGGCCGACGCACGCAGCGTAAATTACGCAACGGAGCGTCTGGGTACGCCCACGTAACTCAAGTCACACGATAGTGTTGATTTTTAAGTAACGCAACAGGCGATAAATAGCGCAACAAGCGATAAATAGCGCAACAGGCGATAAGTAGCGCAAATCTATTTTAAATTCGAAATTTAAATTAATAGATCCTTCTCCTAATTTGTAACACATCTGGTCTAAAGAGAAATTTCTGCGCAGAAATAGAAATAGAAACAAAAGTGTATATGTGGTGAGTGAGTGTTTGTTTTTACAATTTTGAGGATTGAACCAAAAGAAATCATCGAGTTCTCGTGAGGTACATACGTGTAAGTGACATGCACGGTGGCTAGGGAGGCATCCTTGGTTAAACATAAAATTTGAGCATTAGAATATAGCAGACCAGGAGGTCATACTGTAGCAGACCAGGAGGTCATAACAGACCAGGAGGTCTAGGTACAGCAGACAAGGAAGTCCGCTATAGAGTCCACAGGCACAACACCAAAAAAAAGGGTTGGTGCAACACCCATATAGGCCATACAAGCTCTTGCTGAAGGAATTCGCAGCCGCAATTTTCGATTCCGCTGGTCGCTCCGTACATAAGATTAGTTGCTTATGTGCTGAACGATTGTACCGCACGTAATTGTGTGCATTAGTAAACCTGACCGGTACTATTTGTGTACAAAGGTCATAAACGCTATTTGTACATTCTAACGTGATTTGTGTAATTTTTTATTTTTTCAAAAAGGGAAGTTCGCTGGTCACTCAGGAACTATCTGACAACCACACCTTTACTGGAAAGGGTTAATGCTCTGCGGATCACACTCACATGTTCCAGTAAACAAAGGTTAATAGGGGCCCTGGGTCGAGTACGCCAGCACTATATCAGTGTGATCAGGTCGTATTGGTCGGCGTGGGCGAGTGAGTGAGGTGCTCGGTAAACTTCACCGTCAACCTATCGTGAATATCTTGGTTTTTTGTAAGGTTCCGTAACACCTGCAAATTATGGGGGCCAGTTGTTCAGGAAGGGGGCGATCAACCTCGGTTCGGGTTGATTCTATAAACCGACCAGTCGGGTCGGCAAGGTACGTAATGTGTGAAAAGTACGGAAGTCACACAGAAGCTTTATGTGATGAATGGGAGAGAATGACAGTACATGACGGGGAGAAATTCCCAAGAGTAGGTAGCTTCAGCGCAGAAGTGTTAACGAATTTAAGGAGAAGGATATGTCTCATTAAATCAGCAAAGAGACGAATCAAGCATTATGATTATTTGCAGTTGTGGCAACAGGAGGGTGACATACTGAGAGGATTGGCTCAGGCGGCGGGATCTGGCTCGATCAGGAAACTGATAGCCACGGCCCCACCGCCACCATACATATCAGGAGAGAAATTGGTTGCGGAGAATGACGCACTAAGGTGTAACAAACAAACACTTAGCAACTGTGTAAATGTTAAAGATAATGTTAACCAATTAACCAATGCAAGTATTAACCCGTGCAAGTTGTACCCTGTTTTGAACTTTCCCCAGGAGTGTGATCAAGAGGACGAATCGGCAACAATATCAGCGCTCTCTCTAGCAGCCACCATATCAGAAACAACAGTAGGCACGGCCCAACCCATAAGATTAGTAACAAAGCCCCCTAGCGGAGGGACAGGTGAGGTCCTATCAACGGGTAAGTACGGCACCATACACTATGCTGAAACTATTTCACCACAAACTGCAGAATCTACACAGAATGATGTTGTTAGAATTAATCCTGTTAAGGTAATAGTAGTGCCAAATGGGAAAACGGACACTTCAGGAGTCACTCCTGTTAGGAATATCGCCATGTATAGCCCGTTTACCCGAATGGAATTAAGGACCATAGTGTCTGAATTCCCTGACCCTAGAAAAGATTTAGTTGCTAGCCAAAAATACATCAGAGACCTAGGAAACACTTTAGAGCCCAATAATAAAGATTGGCAAGTACTGCTAAGAGCTTGTTTACCCTCCAATGTCGACGCAACTCAATTTTTAGCTGACTGTGGATTAGATCAGGATGTACCTCTTACAGATGTGTACAACAAAGATAATGTAAAAAGAATAAGCTTACAGTTAAAGGAGTATTTCCCAGCGGTAGTTAAATGGAACAAGATATTCTCCATTAAACAAAAGGAGTCAGAAACAGCTGCAGAGTATTTTCACAGAGCATTATCAGAGATGGCAAAATACACAGGCATAGAGGACATTAAAACAAACATAAACCATCGAGAAGTAGCAGTATCGGTACTGATGGATGGTTTAAAAGAGTCATTAAAGACTAGGGTACAGACCACACAACCATGTTGGCGAGGTCTGTCTATGGCTACTTTGAGAGAGGCTGCTATTGATCACGACCGGAATATCACCAGACACAGGGAGTCACAAGGTGATAAGTTAATGTCAGTAAGTATACAGGCCCTGACCACAAAACAGCCTGTGTTAATATCACCAAACCCTGTGGGTAAGTCAAATGTGGTAACATGTTATTTTTGTCACAAACAAGGACACTTTGCACAAGACTGTAGATCGAGAAATGTACAAAAATCTTATCAACCCCCTAGACAACGACACGACACACGACATTGGGATCAGGGTCCACAGAGACGGAGTTATGAGCCACATACAGGGGAAACAAAAAGATACCCCCCGAACAGAGACTGGCACGCCTCTGGTAGTTCCCAGCTAACTCCCTCACAAGTAGTTGCTGCCAGCGGGATTCAGGGAGGTCACCATACCCAATAGGGGTGTGGCCATACCTGTAATCTGCAGCCAGTAAAATTGATTGCAAGCCTTGGAAGTGAACCCGAAGTTGCAATTAATGTAGCTGGTAAATCATTAAACTTTCTTGTAGATACGGGGGCGGCCAAATCAGTGATAAATTCGACAGTGGGCATGAGAACCACTGGTAGGACAATTCCAGCCATGGGAGTAACAGGAGTAGTCCAGCATTACCCTGTTAGCAAACCAGCCGAGATTACAATAGGGCCTTTACATACCAAGCATTCCTTTTTGCTGGCTGCATCGGCACCGACTAATCTCCTGGGAAGAGACTTACTGTGTAAAATGGGGTGCGTCATTTATTGTACTCCTGAAGGTGTATTCTTGGACATACCTGAGAATCACGCTCAGGAAGTGCGAGACATGTTAGACTCCCCATCAAAATTAATGTCACATACCATTATGACAAATAGGACTCCCTCCCAAGTAGAAGAAATTACATCTCAGATACCAGAGTCACTTTGGACTAAAGATGGACAGGACACTGGATTAATGGCAAACGTAGCTCCGGTAGTTGTACAAGTAAAAGATGGTAGGATAGCTCCAAAAATCCCACAGTACCCTCTGAAGCCAGAGGTGGAGTTAGGAGTTTACCCAGTAATAGAGCGCTTGCTACAACAGGGCATTCTGGTAAGAACGTCCAGCACTGCCAATAGTCCCATCTTCCCTGTGAAAAAGAGTGGGGGGAGGGGTTACCGGCTAGTGCAGGATCTAAGGGGGATTAACAAAATAGTTGAGAGTCAGTTCCCCGTAGTGCCAAATCCAGCTGTCATCCTAATGCAAATCCCTCCCACTGCGAAATTTTTCACTGTTATTGACCTCTGCTCCGCTTTCTTTTCGGTACCTCTGCACCCTGACAGCCAATATTTGTTTGCATTTACATACAGAGGAGTCCAATACACATGGACTCGATTACCACAAGGATTCATAGATAGTCCAAGTATATTTTCCCAGGCTTTGCATGATTGTTTACAGTCTTTCCAACCAGAGAGTGGATCAGTATTAATACAGTACGTGGATGATCTACTACTGTGTTCTGATTCATTGGAAGCATCCCTGAAGGATACGAAACAGCTCCTGTTTCATCTTTCAGACACAGGACACAAGGTTTCCAAAGACAAGTTGCAATTATGCCAAACTAAGGTAAAATATTTGGGACACTGTCTAACACAAGGACTGAGACACCTGACCGCTGATAGAATTCAAGCAATTAGAGACATGACTCTGCCACAAACCCAGCAACAGATCAGAACGTTTTTAGGAATGTGTGGGTATTGCCGTAATTGGATCCCAGGGTTTTCCATTCTAGCGTTACCTTTGCAGGAGATGGTCTCCTCAACCAAACCTGATCGGATTTCGCATACAGACGAGTCTGAGACGGCATTTGAGAGACTTAAACAGTGCCTAACGCAGGCACCAGCATTAGGTATGCCAGACTATGGGAAACCCTTTGAGCTGTACGGAACAGAAAGTGCTGGTTGCGCGGCAGGCGTCTTAACCCAAAAGCACGGTGATGCCAGTAGGCCAGTAGCATACTACAGCGCTCAGCTAGACACGGTAGCGCGATCCCTCCCCACATGCTTGCGAAGCGTTGCTGCGATAGCATTGCTAGTAACGAAAAGCGAAGATGTAGTGCTAGGTCACAACCTCACAATTCATACACCACATGCAGTGTCAGCCTTGCTGAATTCTGCCCAAACCAGGCACGTCTCATCAGCGCGGTTTACAAGATGGGAATTGGCACTAATGGCCCCCGTAAACATCACCATAAGGAGATGCAGTGCATTAAATCCTGCAACATATCTCCCAGGTGTGCCTGGACAGGCACAAAGGGTGGAGGATGAGAGTGGTGGGGAAGGAGGATTTAATACAAAGGAAGACACACATGATTGTATGGAATATTTGACCCAAAATTTTACCGCATGGCCTGACATCAGTGACAACCCACTGGAAGATGTAGAACTTACGTTCTACACGGACGGTAGTTGTCATAGACAGTCAGACTCGGGAGACTTGTGTACTGGATACGCAGTCGTAGATGACCAAGGCACCATAGAAGCGGAACCGCTAGGCCCACCTCACTCAGCCCAGGTTGCTGAACTGGTCGCCCTAACCAGAGCATGTGAATTGGCTAAGGGCAAATCAGCCAATATCTACACCGACTCTAGATACGCATTCGGGGTAGTCCATGATTTCGGAGCCCTATGGCGCCTCAGAAATTTCATGACGGCAGCTGGTACACCGATAGCGCATGCAGCTCACATAAAAAGGCTTCTAACAGCGATACAGGAACCCGACAGAGTGGCTGTTATCAAGTGTAACGCACACACATATAGCCAAGACCCAGTATCACTTGGTAACAGCCGAGCAGACGAAGCAGCTAAGTTAGCAGCTGGTACCCCCAGACAGACAGACACCACACAACTGATGGTATTTAATACCATCAACACACAGAAGTTGTGTGAGATGCAAAATTTGTGTTCCACACAGGAAAAGGCAGTCTGGAAGGCAAAAGGATATGGCCAGGAGTCCTCAGGACTCTGGACGGATGCACACGGTAAACCAGTGGCCCCCAGAGCATACCTTCCATGTTTAGCTGAGGCAGCTGTCGGGCTGACTCATCTGGGCAAGGAAGGGATGTGCAAGTTGGTAAGAGCATATTGGTGTGCCCCAGGATTTTCATCTCATGCGAGTAAAAGAGCAATGTCATGCCTTACCTGTTTGAGAAAGAACATCGGAAAGGCAATACCTACAGAACCATCTCATATCCCACCTGCCGGCGGCCCTTTCCAGGTAATACAGATTGACTTTATACAATTACCCCCTTGTCGAAATTTGAAATATGTACTTGTTTGTATAGATGTTTTCTCAAATTGGGTCGAAGCATTTCCAGCGGCCACAAATACCGCTATGTTTACTGCTAAGAAAATTGTGCAGGAATTTGTATGTAGATACGGTATCCCTAGAATAATTGAGAGCGATAGGGGTACCCATTTTACAGGTGATGTCTTTCAAGGAATGTGTAAGTTGATGGGAATTTATAGCAAGCTGCACACTCCATACCGTCCACAGGCGAGTGCGAAAGTAGAAAGAGTGAACAGCACTATTAAAAATAAACTGAGTAAAGTGATGGCAGAGACAGGATTGACATGGCCAGAAGCTTTACCCATTGTACTGTACAGCATCAGAACCACTCCCAGGTCCCCTCTTAATCTGTCTCCCTTTGAAATCTTGTTTGGTCGACAACCGCATGTTATGATTAACCCTCAGGATGATTTGAAGTGTAACAATGAAGTGACTGTAAAATACTTGATTAACATGAGTAAACAGTTAAGGAATCAAAATGATAATCTGAAGTTGGTGATTCCTGATTTACCAGATAGTAATTGTCATGACATTGAACCTGGGGATTATGTAATGATACGGAATTTTCTACGCTCAGGTTGCCTTATTGACAGATGGGAAGGACCATACCAGGTCTTATTGACTAGCACTACAGCATTGAAGGTTGCTGAGAGAGAGACTTGGGTTCATTCGTCCCACTGTAAGAAGGTTGCTGATCCAGAGAGGTCCCGTGATAAGGAACAGACGGTAGAGGTTGTATCACTGGAGTGTCTGTTCCAGGAGGATTGAGGCGGCACCTGAGCATTGAAAATCACAAGACCAAAAGCAGTTGTCGATCCCCTGTTCCCTTTTATTGTTTTTCTCCAACTTCCCATCCCCTCTCCCTCAAATTATTTTTTCCCCCTTCTCATTCTTCTCCGTTTCCTCCTACAAGATGGACTTGCCCCAAGAGACTGTGATCCGGATTTTCCTGTTGACCATGATGTTGACCAGAGCAGTCTGTTCCGGCGAGAGTACCATGGAGGTCGAGAGAGGTTCTGGAATGGGTTCTGATGATAAAGATGGAGGCGTAATTTTCCAAGAACAACTTAACCAACAAGTAAAGGCGAGTATCAGAAAACGATCCGATAGCATTGACAATAGAAGGAATTGTGAAGGATTGTTAGCTGAAGAAAACTGTAGGCTCTGTGACAACAGAGTGGAGGATGGGTGCATTAAGAAATGCCAATCCAGTTTTAATATCCATATGGACCGGCATCCATTGAGTGACTATCACTCCTTAGTGGGTAGTGTGTTAAATAAAACAGATTGTTGGGTATGCTCTCAAGTACCTCAAGGTCATAGCAAATCAGGGCTAGTACCATTTCCTTTAACGTTAGGGGAGGTACTTGAGTTAAGTGGTGGGAGACCGGTGGACAGGAGGTTTAATATCTCCAGCCCTCCTAGTTTGAAGCTCCACCAATACCATGTGGATAGGTCCCTATTATGTTTTAACATCTCCAATCCCCGAAAGCCGGGAAATTGGGAAGTATCATGGAGTAACCAAACCATGACCTTTTCGCATAGAGCAGATAGAATGCCTACAGATACAGAGCTTATACACCACATAGCCAGTAGAGGAAAATCTTTCCGATATAGGTATACCTTAGGAAATAGGATTACGAGAGTTGGAGAGGTATCACCAGGATACTGTGCACATATCGTACAACCTGATACGTGTACTAAGCAGATGGAAGAATTAGGGTTAGGAGATTTCACATGGAAGGTGTGTAATATGGTTATGTCCTACTCCGTCCCATATGTTCTCCCCGATGATGCATATTTCATATGCGGGAGAAAGGCGTATAAGTGGCTTGCCCCAAACTCTGAAGGATTGTGTTATATTGGAAAAGTACTGCCTGAAGTAATGACTGTATCACATGACAAAATGAAAGACATACACCGTGTTGCCCAAACTCCTTATACTCACACCCATTACGAGCACACCCATTACGCTTGCAAATTTGTTAGATAATATCACTGAAATGTATGATGACACGTTTAGGTATACTGGAAGAGAACTTCAAGCTTATAAAACAGAACTGGTACAGCATAGAATGGTTCTTAATTACCTCACAGCAGTAACAGGCGGATATTGTGTCACACTGGCAACACAATACGGCGTGAAATGTTGCACATATATTACGAACAGCACCGAGGACCCGGTCGAGGTCATAGACCAAAAGATGGACGATATTCTCCAACTGAAGTGGGAATTTCGCAGGAGACACAATCTCACTCTCGCTGCTGTAGGTAATGAGCTGACTGGTTGGGTGTCATGGTTGAACCCACGAAATTGGTTCTCTGGTTTAGGAGACTGGGCTCAAGGAGTCATAATGGATGTTGGGAAGTTTCTTCTATGTATCTTAGGTGTTGTCATATCAATTGGTTTGATATTTAGATGCGGTCAGGCTTTAATGAAGTGCAATCGTCGTACTAGGGTAATGAGTCTGAGGAGTGAGGAAACTGTAATTCCAATGGATTTGATTTATGACCCAAATGTAGAAACAATGATGTGATGAAAATGCGATTTCTACGGTCCGTTTCTTTCACCTTTCTTTCACAAATTTGCAAGCGCAGATATGTATTTATAATTCAACACTCCTCTGGCGGTGCGAGTGATGTCTAACGCGATTAGAAACTGAATCCCGGTGGATTCATGGATCATGTCAGAGGCCGGATGCTCTGTTCTTTTTATCAGGTGCCGTTTAACTACGTGCTCGTAATGGGTGTGAGTATAAGGAGTTTGGGCAACACGGTGTATGTCTTTCATTTTGTCATGTGATACAGTCATTACTTCAGGCAGTACTTTTCCAATATAACACAATAAGAAGGAATTCAAATGTATACTTCGCAATGCCTCGAAGCTTGATGTACAACACGTACGGCACGATGATACATGACCCCCCCCAAACATGGATTCATACACACATGCTTCTACTATCTCACTAGGTCATACCCTCTTCACACCTTCTCCACTCTCCTCCCTTACCCAACCATGGAAATGTATTAACCCCTGACATATATTTTTCTCTTTTTGAAATGTTTTAGAAGGTGGCAGTTATTGTTGACTGCCAAAGGGTGGACTGTCAAAGTCAGAAAAATATCTCTATACACACTGCCATATTTGCACCTCATACACGTCCGCGCTGCGCATGCGTACGCTCTCCCGTGCGTGCGCATACTCACAGTCGCGGGCACCCGCAGGCGCACGGTATGCGTATTTACGGTAGAGTTTATGTGATCGTAGCGTGCGACTCAATCGTTACATATTTTAACTATATAATGTATTTTGTAGATCATGGTCCCTTTGATAGATTCTGAAAGTTTAGTTAATATAGCATGTTCCTGGACAGAGGGATCCCTCTTTGTATTGTACGAAGGGTCTAAGAGGAGTCATACAGTGGTGTTTAGTACCCATCGGAAGAGTATTTAATTAGCAATATTCCGGTGTTGGTTTGGAGCGGATTAATCGCTTGTGCGAATAGTTATGGACATAAGAAGTTTATGTCCATTTACTATTATTTGCTCTTACTTAGCCATGCGGCGGGAAACCCAGTATCCCACCCACCTGAGCTGTTGGAAATCGTCACAGCCCACCTGTATGAATCAACCTATGACCTTTTGTTATAATGCGAAGCCGAATTCCTGTGTCCAATGAACAATGAGATTGTAGGGACCATTGAATTGTATTGTGTGTGGGGCATAAATAGACAAGCCGATCACATCCAGCTCACTCTTCAACGGTTATCATTGCTGAAAATCGGGAGCTGGATGTCCAGAGGCGCATGCGATCGTTCCCCTTGTGCGTAAGTGTTTCTCCGCAATCATATTGTTCTTACTGTTATTGTGAGCCATTTCTCTCTTTCTCTCTCTTCTCCTCTTTCTCTCTTATTTTCCCTTAAAACATAATTGTATTGTATTGTATTTCCTGTGTAGTTATCTGGTTAGGTAGTCTATGTTATATTGTAGTGTATGACTTGTATTGTGTTAATTCTTTTGCAAGTATATCATTCATAATATATATATATATTAGGCGTTGGACCCTAAGCCCAGGTATCTGTGTATTTCTTGTAGTGTTAAGTATTCACAGAGCGTCGGTGACGCTCAAACAGCTTTTAAGTTAATAAGGTTACACTAGGTTGCATCTACACCCTATATCTACACTAAGGCTTTACAGCATATTACATTGTTTATGGTTTAGATATAAAGGTTTAACATTGTGAGCGTCAGCGCCGCTGGTGATCTCCTCGTGGTCCCGAACGTCCGCTACGCTATAGCGAATCATTATGTTAGACGGCAGCCAATAGCGTGCCTGCCTGTGATCTCTTGGCCGTGAGCGAACGTGACGCTTGAGCGTCTCGACTACGGCTAAGCGATTGCTACGCAACGAGCGTACCCTTACGGTACTCCATACGTGAATAACGTACAGTGTTCTTAGACCTCATAAAGGGTTTTATATAAGATAAATATTTAGCTTTATCACCACACAATAGTCCCCTCAAAACAAATTACGCCGCACATTAGCACAATTTTATTCACATTATATTACAGGTAGTGCCCGATTCACATTACACCACGCAGTAGTGCCCCTTATTCATGTTACAACACATAGTAGTGCCCCTTGGTCACCTTAGACTACACAGTAGTATCCCTTATGCAAGTTATGCCACACAGTAGTGCCCTTATACAAAATGCCCACAGTAGTAGTACCCCTTACACATAATGCCTACAGTAGTAGTGCCCCTTATACACATTATACCAGCAGTAGTAGTGCCCCTCATACACATAATGCCCACAGCAGTAGTTCTGCTTATACACATAATGCTCACAGTAGTAGTGCCCCTTAGACACATAGTGCCCACAGTAGTAGTGCCCCTTATACAAATAATGCTGACGGTAATGCCACTTATACACATAATGCCCACTGTAATGCCCCTTGCATATAATGTCCACATTAATACCGCTTACACATTATGCCCACACAGATGCAGGCTCTCAGCACTGAAGACCACTCCTGTGCTCTCTGCCAACCAACAGCTGAACGAGCACTCTCGGCCACTCCCATTCATGCAAATGAAGCATTTCTAAGATGCACGTGCATCCCAGACATGCACGCAGTTGCACCTAACAAGGCGCAATTGCGCAAAGTGTGCGGTGTGGGCACCCTGGACCTCAGGGGCCCCTGTGCACCTCACACACTGCACCCATTATAAATACATCACTGGTCCTAAGCGTTAGTGAGTTGTTTTAGATACGCAGCATACCCTAGTTATGTTGTATCTGTTAGTCATGGCTGTGCACAATTCCGCTGCAGAATATATTGTTTTTCTCCTGTTTTCCTTTTAGCCGTATGGTTATTGCATTAGTTCAAGAATGGTAATTTGGCTATAACCTATATCTGTCTATGTATGACAGTATTTATAAATATACATGCAAGACCCTGTACTGTAGTACTGTTATCTGGCTGATTATAGACTCCACTTACATAAACATTTTCTTTACGATAGCTGATTTACTAGAAAAAGGCTTTCTTTATTACAGTACTGAGTAATATAATGGGGCTGCTGGGGGAGAGAAGATATGGGCAGTTTGTAAAATGGAAATTAAAAGCTGCAAAAATCTACTTGATTCCAATAGTTTGATAATATAGAAGTAACTAACGGGTGTAGTATGGTTTGCTGGTGGTCGGGGTCCCGGTGACCAGCATACCGGAGCCGGAATCCCGACCGCCGGCATACCGATAGCTGTGTGAGCGCAAATGAGCCTCTTGCGGGCTCGCTGTGCTCGACGCACTATCTATTCTCCCTCCAGGGGGGGTCATGGACCCCCAAGAGGGAGAAAAGATGTTGGTATGCCGGCGGTCGGGATTCTGGCGCCAGTATGGTTGTCGCCGGGAGGCAACACTAACAATGTGGTAAATACACATAGGCAAATTGGTTTGATGAATTGTTCAGACAGATACATATGTTGCAAACTGAACTGAAGTATAAAGGGGGATACACACGGAGAGGTCCGTGCCTAATTTCTAAGCAATCTGACAAGTCGCTATCGCCGGATTTAGATTGTGCCTGCATGCAGGCACAATCTAGTCAGGTCAAAGATAGGTTATACCAAGGTATATTTGGGCGCTAGGTGTATGGGATCCTTTGCCAAGCTGCAGCCAAAGATTAGAGGGAAGTCACTCCCACATCCATAAAGGGTAAAGCAGAATGAGGCTGCGCTCTGTTTAGGTTTAAATGATAATAACTGATTTCAAATAGATACATTTTTAAAAATAATTTAATTAAAATAAACACAGATGCATACATAAAATATATATAGCATGAATTCATGTGCAATATTGAAAAAGGAATATATTACCCTGTATAATGGGTCAGGAGGTATATAATTGAGTATATATAGTGCAATGCAACGAGAGTCTCTTGGCGATGTGGAGAGTCCAATGCACCGTTAGAGGGAATAACAGCTGTAAATTGTCCCGTTTGGTTGGTGGGTTCCTCATGCAATACGGTGTTGGTAATCTGTCGGAATCCTCTCTGGGACTCTTCTGGTAAATAGGTATATGTCAAGGGCTGGTTTGGATCCAAATAGATGAAACGTCCTGTCCCAATCAGTAACAACTGACGCGTTTCACTGTGTATAAACTGCATCTTTTTCAAAGGTATGATGTATTGTCCCTGTTTGGGGTTCATATACCCCTAAGCAATATGGTGGCTTAATTAGCACCTGGGTGTTTGGTACAATCAATCAATTATAATATGCATAAAAACAATAAAAATATAGACAATGCATCATACCTTTGAAGAAGAAGGGACGCCGGGCAGGTCCTACTCCTAAGGATGTACCAATCACTTATCCAGGCAGCAGAGTGCCCCTCCAGGCTAGGGATGGCCATTGACCATCAATGGTTCAAAAACATCAATGGTTGCATGACAAATAGTTTCACCATCGCAGGTGAGATGTGAATGATTTACCACCATCGATGGTAATAGTGGTTTGCTTTTTCCTGCTTATACATAAGTGCAGAGCTACTAGGCTGTCAGACGGCAGTCTTGTGCAGCGGCAGCACTGGCTGCAGCTTATTTACAAGCACACTAGTACAATCATTCACAAAGCTTCCAGCATGTTACACACTGACACTGTGCCTGGATGGGTGGGGCGTGGGCTGGCTTGGCTCCCTGACAGTCAGCACTCAGCAGTCCCGCTCCGCTCGTTGTTTCTAGCTATGTTCATAGGCAGGCAAGGCAGCGCATCTTGTCCTGCCTATGTAGGTTTAATCAGCTTTTCAGGGAGGAGTCAATAAATCTGTCATCACCCTCCAACTCGGTTACGCCAAATTAAAAGATTCACTCCTGACTCCATCCAGCCTCTTGACAGTTCAGGCCGTTTGGGGGCGGCGACCAGCATCATAAAACAGGGGTGGGTCTGGACCGTTTTCGGGGTGGCTACATGACGTCACACGCAGTCTCCCTGAAAAAAATGGCCGCCAACCACCTGACAGAGCAGCCGACCACCTGACGGCTGCATACGCAGCGATCTGTGTTCATCTCTGAGTAACCCCCATAGTTACTAACCATTGATGGTAAGAGTATTTAATTCCATCAATGGCAACCATTGATGTAACGCCTACCGATGGCAAACCCTATTCCAGGCACACCACAAGCTAGGCAGGTGTCTCTGTAACAGCAACAGTACCACCCCCTCATCTTTGTGCCCTGGTTGGCTGTATACCACCCTCATTTAAAGCTGACCTGTTGTGCAGTTTGAAAATATAAACATATAATAGTACATCAGGAGTAAAATCTCAATATAAATACAAGGTAGGATCACTGTACCATAACATGGATAATTATATACATTTTATTATAACATCTATCACAACAAACAAAACATAAAAAATGATATATATTAAATGATGCAGATAAAAAGATGCAGTGTTACTAACAGCTATGTAGTATGTAAACCAGCTAAACTGCGAGCTATGATTACTTAGTATTGCAGGAAGCAGGATTAGTTAGTAAAGGTTATCTAGTTCTTGGATCCAACTATGGGGGTAATTCAGGTTGTATTGCAAATAGCGATCCAACCAGAATTTTTACAAACGCCCCCCGCGGGCACATGTGCAGGACCCGTGCTCGCAGAAAATACGAACGCCTCTGCCCGACAATCAGGCAAAGACGGTCGTGGGGCGACAATGCTCCATTTCCTAGGCGGAGACGGAGCGTTGTGGAGGCGTGGCTTAAAAACGGGAGCGGCAGTAGGCGAAGAGGGGCGTGGGCGTGATTGGGGTGGCTACGTGACATCACATGCAGCTGCTGCGATCACAAAAATGGCAGCGGGACTCGGAGGAGGCTAGCCTGCTTTTAGCGATCACACTAAAATTGCGATGCGACCGCAATTTCCACGTGCTGGGCGGCCTTGTTCTGTGATGGGCGGTCCCAAGCATGCGGTCAAAAGGATTGCAGATTCTGCTACTTAGCGGAATTTGCAGTCTTTACTGAATCAGGTCCTAAGTATTAGATAGCAGCCAAAGTATAACCAGTCTCTGAACACAGTCTTTTAAAAGCAGGTACATTTGCAGCAGTTGGAGAGAGAATTGACTGCATAGGAAAGGAATGAGTTAAACATCTTGTGAGGGGTGGACCTAGCTGTGAGGAAGTACAGCCCTTAGGAAAAGGGGAGGGTTAATATATATAGGACAGGCTAGGCCATTTTGTGGTCTCTTTGCTGGTGAATTTGCCTTCCCGCCCTCCCGCCCTATCGGTAGAGGTTTTGGCACGGAGTGCATTGGCGGTTAATTGTTTGGCTGGTTTCATCGTTGGCTATTTATCGGCGGAAAAGAACGGCAGTTTGTAGTTGTATTGTTTAGAGATAGTAATTTTCAGAGTTATATGGTTTAGGTGCACTCACCTCCATCGACTTATTGGCCGCTCGACCACCCATCCGGGAGGCAGCGGCAGGGCACCCGTCAGCGGTGGGAAGTCACTGTGGGGGTTGAGTTGACACCTATTACCGGTCGTGATAGTGTGTAGGATGTTTGGTGATTTTACCATTTTAAGGTTAGCGGTAGTTTAATAGAGCCGTTCTTTTTTCTGCCACCATTATGCCGGCTGATTCGGCATATTAACAAAGTTTTCAATTACAGGTTTGCTATGGTTAGGGTCAAATAAATAGCTAGCAATTTTTCTGCCAAAATCAAGTCTCCGTGTCTTTATTTCCTGGTTTAGAGTTAACAAAGGGTTACTTCGAATGAAAGGGGTCCACCAAATATCACTAGGATGTTTAAAAGTATAACCAGTCTTTATTTATTTATTTATTTATTTATTAACTGTTTATATAGCGCAGTAAATTCTGTTGCGCTTTACAATTGGAATAACAGCGATAAAGTAAAACTGGGTAATAATAACAGACATTCATAAAGGTAGGAAGGCCCTGCTCGCAAGTTACAATCTATAGGGAAATAGGCATGGATACACAAGGGTAGGTGTTATTTATTGCATAATGGTCCGGACAGATTGCAAAGGTTCTTGCCAGTGTGCTGTAATGTTGTCCTGGTGTCAGGAGGATGTGAAAGTGAAGAAAATTAAAATATGTGAGGCTATGTGTGGATGTACAGTGGGGATGTAATTGGATAGGAAAGCTTTTGAAGGTTATGTGAGTGGTTCTGGAATTTGATAAGATTGTCTGAAGAGGTGAGTTTCAGGGAACACAGTCTTTGTTAAAAGCAGGTAAACTGTTAGTATTGCAGCTGTATTAGGATCCAGTCCTAAGCAATAACACGCTCACTCAAATGATTCACTCTCTCTAGGTGTCCCTTGTATCAAAAGTCTCATATAGACTCAACTTGTCTCCAGCACTAAATGTGAACGTCCAAATCATTTACTGACACACCAATAGTGACAGCAGCTAGGCTATCATTAGTTATAACAAGCCTTTTCTCCAGTGAGGCCTGGAGTACGGATATTTACTACCTCTCTGTTCTAGCAATGTCCAGCATCTACAGGGGTGGGGCCCAGGTGTGGGAGGGTGTATTATGCAGCCAGTAGCGTTGTCCTTAGCGGCCAAATACTCCCTATCGCATAAAGGAGGTGCTGCTATCAATCATCTCCCCAGCGTGGCTTGCCTGTGTGGCCCTTCACGGGCTGAAATCAGACCCAACTGGCACAAAGTTGCTCAGACCTCTATGGGGTGGCGAGTACTTTTATGCGAAATCGGGCTGCCGTAAAGTGCGGACACTGCAACGATGACTCGCACCCACAAGATCATCGCGGCTAATTGGATTGACCCCATAGTTAAAAACTAGCAAAGCATTACTAATTGTGCTTCCTGCAATACTAATCATACAGTAACTCACAGTTGAGCTGTATTAAATACTACATAGCTTTTATTAACATTGTATCTTTTTATCTACATGATCTAACCCAGGGGTGGGCAATTAATTTCTATAGGGGGCCACACAAAAAATTTGAACTGTGTTGGAGAGCCGAACCAATGATAAGTTGAACTTAATCATGCTCAATATAAAAGAACAAACCCACTTTTTAATGTCATTTTTTTCTGCTATTGGCTTGTAATGTGCACTGTATGACGGGTTGCTGTCCCATTGCTGCAAGACTCACCCTGGATGCCGGTCTGACGGGATCTCTAAAGCACCCCGAAGTTTAAGCAGGAAGTGACAGGGCAAAGCCGTCTCCCGCGGGATACACGTCATCAGGTGCTGGTTGCTAGGAACCTAGGGGGCAGGGACCGCCGGCAGTGACTGCCGTGCACTGCGGCTCTGTAGCTTGCGACTCGCGGGCAGTCACTGGGCCTCAATTGTTAAGCTGTGTATCGCTAGGTCTTTGTGACCTAGCGATACAGCACAGTGTGTGGTGCAGGGAGCCTGTGGGCGGAGAGCCGCGGGTGCCGTGTGTGTGAGATTAAGGGGGGAGCCGTGTGACTGGAATAAATAAGCGGGCTGGACAGGGATTGCCAAAGGGCCGTATGTGGCCCGCGGGCCATACTTTGCCCAGGTCTGATCTAACCTATATAACTTTTAATGTTTTGTTTGTTGTGATATATGTTATGATACAATTCTACAATTATTTATGTTATGGTACAGCGCTCCTTCCTTGTACCGAAAAGGGGGCGTGACCTCGTATGGGAGGGGCGTGGCTACAATCGAGTGGGCGTGGCCACGCGCCGTGGGTCCGTTTTAGTCATTTTGGGGGCGTGCCCAGCGCTCCCTGAGCAGCTGGGCAGCCCCCGGCTCACTCCCTGCACTGAATAGATGCTGTGCGCGTGCGCACAGCATCTATTTAGAGATCACTCGCTGCTTTGCAGAGCAGAGCAGCGGGTGATCAAAGCCTCCCCAACTGCCCCCCCCGCCCGCGGGACACTGTGATCCGCGGGAGGGACAGCGGGACAGTGTCTGAATAGCGGGACTGTCCCGCTGAAATCGGGACAGTTGGGAGGTATGCTACTGTATATGAAAAACAGGTATACATGAGAGAAAGAATATGACAGTTTTAATATCATTTTACCACTAGGTGGTTCCATATTCTTTACATCTGCAGTGTTATATAAGACATTTGTTGCAGAACACATATAGAGAAACATAGAATTTGGTGGCAGATAAGAACCATTTAGCCCATCTAGTCTGTACTTTTAGGGTGTGGTTATTAGGGTTAGGGCAGTGGTTCCCAAACTGTGTGCCGTGGCTCCTTGGGGTGCCTCGGGACACTTGCAGGGGTGCCTTGGATTGGTGGTCCAGGACCAATTCAAATTATTTATGGTCAATATAATAGGCAAAACTAGTGCTAGTAGCTGTCAGTCATAAAATATGGGTACAATTGAGCCTAAGGAAGACATATAAACACAATCTACTTAATTTAATGTTTCTTTCTAAATTTCCCAATAAGAAATTTTTGGCCTAGGGGTGCCGTGAAATTTTTTTTGATACTCTAGGGCGCCGTGATTCAAAAAAGTTTGGAAACCACTGGGTTAGGGGTTAGAGTAGAGAGCCAAAAGATGAATACAAAAACAAACACACAATATTATTTATACATGTACATGCCCGCTGCTGATATAAAATCGAATTGTAATATAGTCAGCCTTCTGAGTGTAGGAGTAATGTATTCGGTATGAAATCCTGACATTCGGGATCACAGTGGTCGAAATACCGACACCGGAATCCCGACCTCATGCGTAGCGTGTCCCCTTGTGGGCAAGCTGCGATTGCCACGCTTCGGGCGTGGTGGTGACCTTTGTTCTCCCCACTAATTTATTCCCCCTCGGGTGGTGGAGTGGGGATTTCAGGTGGCAGTTGGAATTACGACCGCCGGCATTTCAACGGATGTCGGGATTCTGGCAGTGGTATTTCAACCACCGGGATTCCGATAGTTGGGAAATTAACTGCATCCCGGAGTAATAGCCTAAACTAGCATCTAACTACAGGAGGGTGGTCTGCTGGTTAGAGCTAGCTATTTCTCCCCCCCCTTGTAGACACTCCTCTTCTCATATAGAGTCATATTATTGTATTCATAAAGCAACTGACCGTAATGTCTAATGCTAGTCATACAGTACATGGCCAGCAGCCAGAGCACGGAAGGCAGATCGTTTTCCTATTTTGGTAGTTAGATTGGATAAAATCTATCTATTTGGTACTTAGGATAAATGGCCTGATCACTTCCAGCCACATGAGACTCTGTAATTATTGTCTGATTCAGGGGTGGATGCAGTGTCCATGGCACATGCAAACAGATAATAAGCCTGAGCATGCGTCTGAGTTGTACAGCATATGCATCCCGAATGTCCGCGCACAGAGACACAGCACGGAATAAGACGCACGGTCTGAGCATTTTAGTGGCATTCCTTGGAGGTAACACGAGTGTGGCGTAGCTGACAGGAGCGCGTCATGAGCATGTCTCTGATAACGATTGTATAGCCACTCACCCAGGAGGTAAGACTCAGATAGTAGAACTGCACCTGTCGCAGGGCTGGTGTGAGTTTTGATGGTGCGTTGTTGGAGTGTCTAAATACGTGAATATACTGTACATGGATGTCACCTGAGACCATCGGTGCAAAGTATCAATTTTCGATACTTTGCACATGGACCCATTCTGTATGTGCGCAAACAGGTCCTGCAGCATTGGACGCAGACTGGCATCAGACTGTCATTGATTGATGTTCTAATGCCATTTCAGGGGAAGGGGGCAAAGGAGACAAATGGAGGAGTATTGCTGCCATTTAGGGGATGGGAAGAGACCAGGGATCTCCATCATAGGACAAAGATTTCCTGATTTTCTGGCCTCTGCAACGGGCGGCTTGGTGGGTACTGTGATCCGATGCTGCGTCCTAGGACGCAGGTTCAGGGCCGGCTCCAGGCATGTTCGAGTCGAGCTCCCGAGCAGGGCGCCACCCTTAAAGGGCGCCGCACGCTGGCGCCGACATGTTGGAGCCTGGAGCCGGCCCTGTCCTATGCTAAGGTCAGTGATGTGGCTGTGCGCGCTGTTCGGCGCCAGAATCTGATGTCAGACACCGGTGCCGAACAGCGCGCACAGATCACTTGCCGGCACAGGCGCCGCACAGCGCGCCCGCCTACAGCAGCACTCCCCCTCCCTCATGGCCGGCACAGCAGCAGGTACTCTGGGGGCATATGTGGCACAGTGGGGGCATTAATGTTTCTGGCACTGTGGGGGTCATTTATCTGGCACTGTGGGGGCATATCTGGCACTGGGGGCATTAATGTATTTGGCACTGTGGGGGGAATTACTGTATCTTGCACAGTGGGGGCATATCTGGCCCTGTGGGGGCATTAATGTGTCTGGCACTGTGGGGGTCATTTATCTGGCACTGTGGGGGCATATCTGGCACTGTGGGGGGCATTAATGTATCTGGCACTGTGGGGGACATTAATGTTTCTGGCACTGTGGGGGCATATCTGGCCCTGTGGGGGCATTAATGTGTCTGGCACTGTGGGGGCATATCTGGCACTGGGGGCATTAATGTATCTGGCACTGTGGGAGGCATTAATGTGTCTGGCACTGTGGGGGTCATTTATCTGGCACTGTGGGGGCATATCTGGTACTGGGGGTATTAATGTACCTGGCACTGTGGGGGGGGCATTAATGTATCTGGCACTGTGGGTGCATATCTGGCACTGTGGGGGCATTAATGTATCTGGCACTGTGGGGGCATTAATGTATCTGGCACTGTGGGGGGCATTAATGTATTTGGCACTGTGGGGGGAATTAATGTATCTGGCACTGTGGGGGCATATCCTGCCCTGTGGGGGCATTAATGTGTCTGGCACTGTGGGGGTCATTTATCTGGCACTGTGGGGGCATATCTGGCACTGGGGGCATTAATGTATTTGGCACTGTGGGGGGAATTACTGTATCTTGCACAGTGGGGGCATATCTGGCCCTGTGGGGGCATTAATGTGTCTGGCACTGTGGGGGTCATTTATCTGGCACTGTGGGGGCATATCTGGCACTGTGGGGGGCATTAATGTATCTGGCACTGTGGGGGACATTAATGTTTCTGGCACTGTGGGGGCATATCTGGCCCTGTGGGGGCATTAATGTGTCTGGCACTGTGGGGGCATATCTGGCACTGGGGGCATTAATGTATCTGGCACTGTGGGAGGCATTAATGTGTCTGGCACTGTGGGGGTCATTTATCTGGCACTGTGGGGGCATATCTGGTACTGGGGGTATTAATGTACCTGGCACTGTGGGGGGGCATTAATGTATCTGGCACTGTGGGTGCATATCTGGCACTGTGGGGGCATTAATGTATCTGGCACTGTGGGGGCATTAATGTATCTGGCACTGTGGGGGGCATTAATGTATTTGGCACTGTGGGGGGAATTAATGTATCTGGCACTGTGGGGGCATATCCTGCCCTGTGGGGGCATTAATGTGTCTGGCACTGTGGGGGTCATTTATTTTGCACTGTGGGGGCATATCTGGCACTGGGGGCATTAATGTATCTGGCACTGTGGGGGGCATTAATGTGTCTGGCACTGTGGGGGCATATCTGGCACTGTGGGTGCATTAATGTATCTGGCACTGTGGGGGCATATCTGGCACTGTGGGGGGCATTAATGTATCTGGCACTGTGGGGGCATATCTGGCACTGTGGGGGGCATTAATGTATCTGGCACTGTGGGGGGCATTAATGTATCTGGCACTGTGGGGGCATATCTGGCACTGTGGGGGGCATTAATGTATCTGGCACTGTGGGGGGCATTAATGTATCTGGCACTGTGGGGCATTAATGTATCTGGCACTGTGGGGGCATATCTGGCACTGGAGGCATTAATGTATCTGGCACTGTCGGGGGCATTAATGTATCTGGCACTGTGGGGGCATTAATGTATCTGGCACTGTGGGGACATATCTGGCACTGTGGGGGCATTAATGTATCTGGCACTGTGGGGGCATTAATGTATCTGGCACTGTGGGGGGCATGTCATGTGCATCTGGCACTGCTGGGGGGGCATGTCATGTGTATCTGGCACTGCTGGGGGGGGGCATGTCATGTGCATCTGGCGCTGCTGGGGAGCATGTCATGTGCATCTGGCGCTGCTGGGGGTGCATGTCATGTGTAGCTGGCACTGCTGGGGGGCATATCATGTGTAGCTGGCACGGCTGGGGGGCATATCATGTCTATCTGGCACTTCTGGGGGGCATGTCATGTGTAGCTGGCACGGCTGGGGGGCATGTCATGTGTAGCTGGCACAGCTGGGAGGCATATCATGTAGTGTTCCCGTGTCTCAGTGCAATACCTGGTGCAATGTGTCGCAGTGCTCTACCTGGCGCAAAGTGTATAATGTGCTCTACCTGTTGCAGTGTGTATAGGAGGTTCTACCTGGTGCAATGTGTACTACTGTGTGCTGTAATGCGAATTGCCACTATTATGTGGCCACGCCCCTTCCCCACGAAGCAACGCAGCTAAATTTTTGCTGCGCGCCTTCGGCACGCACTGTCCATGATTTCGCCAGGGGAGCAGCAAGCATTACGGTATGCACATAATTTTGCCCTTCTAACTTAAAAATGTGCCCTCCCGAATACAAAATGTGCCCTCTCCGTGATCAGCACCCTGCCCTAAAAAAATCCTAGAGTGAACACTATCATGTGTAGCTGGTGGGCATGTCATGTGTAGCTGACACTGCTGGGGGGCATGTCATGTGTAGCTGGCACTGCTGGGGGGCATGTCATGTGTAGCTGGCACTGCTGGGGGGCATGTCATGTGTAGCTGGCACTGCTGGGGGGCATGTCATATGTAGCTGGCACTGCTGGGGGGCATGTCATGTGTAGCTAGCACTGCTGGGGGGCATGTCATGTGTAGCTGGCACTGCTGGGGGGCATGTCATGTCTATCTGGCACTGCACTACTGTAGATATTATGTGTATCTGGCACTATACTGGAGACATTGTGTGTATCTGACACTATACTGGAGACATTGTGTGTAAGGAACACTACTGTGGCTGTTATGTGTAAGGCTGCTAATTGTGTGCGTAGAGGGGGTGTGAAAATATATTTATAGTTTGATAATATGAAGTTGTGAGGTCACGCCCACTTTTCCAGGAGACCACGCCCACTTTTCCAGATAGAGGATGGGAGGGTGGCGCTTTGAAATTTTCTCACTCAGGGTGCTAGTAGGCCTGGAGCCGGCCCTGCGCGGGTTGGATCACTTCTACAGCAGGAGGTGTCTTCATGTAACAGACGACTCCTGCTGCATCTACATGCAGCAGTAAGCAGCAGCGATAGCTAATCCAACTGCACCTAAATGACTCCCAGTGACCGCATGCAAGACCCTGCAATTGCATACCTCCCAACTGTTCCGTTTGTTTGGGGACTGTCCCACCTGCGGGCAACAGTGTCCCGCGGTGAGAGGGGGGCACTTGGGAGGCTCTTGCACTCGCTGGTCTGCTTAGCAGACCAGTGGTGAATAGGTGAATAGACACTGTGCGCATGTATTCACTCAGACAGAGGGAGAGGGGGCATGCCAGCAGCTCACTGAGCGCTGGCCATGCCCCCATAGTGACGAGAAACGGAGGCCGTGGCTCGTGATCGCGGCATTACCGCAAAGCCATGGTCCATTTCTCCAAAGCCACACCCCTTTCCCCAGCAGACGCGGCTTCACAGCGCAGGAGTCCCTTTTTCTGCTACAATTAAGTTGGGAGGTATGCAATTGGGCATCTTATTTGTGGCATTAGCATAAAAACACAGACACAACTGAGGCAAAAGTCACAGCCATATCTGAATCAGGCACATACAATGATTCAATCAATTTATGTCTGATTAAAGGTTCCAAACACATAGGGATATCTACCATATAGAGCTAGCTTAAGGTTTAGCATTACTGCCTCACAGTTCCGAGTTCAATGTCTGACCAAAGTAATATATGTGTGTAGTTTGTATGCTCTCGCCATGTTTGCGTGTGTTTCCCCTGGGTGCTCTAGTTTCCTCACACACATCACAAACATACTGGTAGGGTAACTGGCTTCTGACAAAAGGATATGAATTATAAGCACTGATGTGAAATTAAATATGTGCGCTATATAAATAATAACTGCTAATAAATACATACATCTAGTTGGTTTTTGACTTGGAAATAGAGATCTCTGATACATTAAAAAAAAAAAAACGTAAAAATAAAAGTCTTTTACACACGAGTAAGATCGTGTAGACTCAGGGCAGTACAGATGGTGTAATGTTAGTATTACTGCTTCACAGCACCTCAATTCGGAATACATATATTACAGGCGGATGGGATATCATCCGGGAGCAGGGCGAGCACTAGGAGTCCTCTTGCAGGATCACTATTCTCGCCACACTGCGGGCTCAGTGGTTCTATGGGTGTCGTGTACACCCACGAGTGGCAATAGCCCTGGTGGGCCGGAATTTCGGCATTGGTATCCTGAACGCTGGGATCTCGACAGCCGACATTTTAACTGCAACCCCCTCAATTCCCACCATGGCCCTACCTGTGTGGAGTTTGTATATTCTCCCCGTACTTGCGTGGGTTTCCTCCGGGTACTCCGGTTTCCTCCCACATTCCAAAAATATACTGGTAGGTTAATTGGCTCCCAACAAAAATTAACCCTAGTGTGCATGTGCATGTAGATTATAAGCTCCACTGGGGCAGGGACTGATGTGAATGGCCAAATGTTCTCTATAAAGCGCTGCGGAATGTGTGTGCGTTATATAAATAACTGGTAATAATAATGCACAGAAGAATATATAAGAGTAAGAATGACTGAGCATGTAAACGGTACTACAGTGCAATGTTTCCCATGCTCGGACCGCATGGTACCCTAACAATCCGAGTTTTAAGGATATCCGTACTTTAGCACAAATTAAATCAAAATGACTGAGGTACTAATTAATTCACCTGTGCGGATAGCCTTAAAACCTGGACTGTTATCTGTATATTTACTAAAGTGTGGGTGTTTAGAAGTGGAGATGTTGTCCATAGCAACCAATCAGGTTCTAGCTATTATATTCTAGAAGGTGCTATATAAATGATTTGTAGAATATGATTGTTTGCTATGGGTAACATCTTCACTTCTCAAAAACCTGCCCTTTAGTAAATATATCCCTTTGAGTGTCTTGAGGACTGAGTATGGGGAACACTGTGTATTACCAATAGAAGACAGCACATTTGCCCTCATCCAACATCAACGCCTCTTACAAATTAGCCACACACATATGCCATCCTGGACACTGAACATCCTCACATGAGCATGGATTTGTCAGTTCAGCAACTTCTTGCACAATTTGTTGATTGTCATGTTTGAGTGATTGTCTACTACATAACACACATGTAGATACATGTCATCACCTTTCACAATCTCAGCTGCATCCGTGCCTAGGGAAGGAGCTACTGTACAAAATAATTATATTTGTTTATTTTGTTATGATCACTTCTTATTTTGGTATTGACCTGACTTATCTAGACTATTAGACTATGAGAAGTCTTCATTGTTCATCTAGGCATCTGCTCCTGATTGTTGATCTCAGATACCCCCTAGGCAGGGTCTCCTAAGTGTGGTGACCTGTGGTTACCCTGGAGCAAAAGCCAAAGTCACTTGAGGGTACCTCTGGGAAAGCTGGGGTTTCTCCATTGGCTCCCCTCTATAAATGAGCTACAGTGAGGCCACTTATAAATGAGTATACCCTTGGGGTATATTTACTTCACTCACCTTGTAAGGTCTATTTCACATTCATGTTATGCTAAGTGACCCAAAGTCTTATTCTGGTGGCTTTCATAAATACCATGTTTTGACCTCATAACATGCATAATAGGCCATGTTGACACAAAGCTACAGTACCTGCTCTAATTCTAATGGTGTGCCAGCTCTGTGTGCTTCAGGAACATAAGACTTTCTCTTCCCTACTGCAAGGTTCCACACCCTCCATTGGTAGAGGGACTAGAGCCACTGGACTATTGGTCTGCTGTTTGTGCCACCCTTTCAGTCTGTCAGTCTCTCAATTTAAGACAGTGGGCAGGGGAAGGAATGTACACCACAGTGCCAGCTAATGGGTTGCTATTTACTTAGTTACGAGGTAGATGTATAAAATAATCACACAGTATATTATTTGCACTTTACTTTCCTATAATTGTTATGTACGGGAAGCGTTCAGGATCCTGGTGGTTGGGATCCCGGCACTCGGAATACCGATGCTGGAATCCCGACACAGTTTGGAATGCCGACGCCGGTATCTTGACATTCACTGAAATGCCGGTGCTGGGATCCCGATCGCCAGAATCACGATCGAGAAATGCCAGGATGCAGCACTCGTAAGCGTGCGGGGACGGAGGGCGGGGTAGGTTTAGGCTGCAGGGGAAGGGTTAGGGTTAGGCTGCACGTGAAAAAGAATAGGGTTAGGCTGCAGGGCAGGGAGGGTTATATTTATACTGCAGGTAGGATAGATTAGGGTTAGTCACCACCGGGGAGGGTTAGGGTTAAGCTGCAAAAAAGTTAGGTTAGGAGGTAAGGGGATCAGGGTTACCTTACTTATTATTAGTAGCTGTCGGGATCTTAGGCTCCGAGATGTTGCTGTCTGTATTTTTTGCAGCTGACATCCTGAGCACTGGGATCCCATATCCAACCCTTATGTAGAACATAGGAGCATGTTATTGTAGACAAGTCATTTAATTAAGCTACCTATTCTCTAGAGATGTGCACTTGAAATTTTTCGGGTTTTGTGTTTTGGTTTTGGGTTCGGTTCCGCGGCCGTGTTTTGGGTTCGACCGCGTTTTGGCAAAACCTCACCGAATTTTTTTTGTCGGATTCGGGTGTGTTTTGGATTCGGGTGTTTTTTTCAAAAAACACTAAAAAACAGCTTAAATCATAGAATTTGGGGGTCATTTTGATCCCAAAGTATTATTAACCTCAAAAACCATAATTTCCACTCATTTTCAGTCTATTCTGAACACCTCACACCTCACAATATTATTTTTAGTCCTAAAATTTGCACCGAGGTCGCTGGATGACTAAGCTAAGCGACCCTAGTGGCCGACACAAACACCTGGCCCATCTAGGAGTGGCACTGCAGTGTCACGCAGGATGGCCCTTCCAAAAAACACTCCCCAAACAGCACATGACACAAAGAAAAAAAGAGGCGCAATGAGGTAGCTGTGTGAGTAAGATAAGCGACCCTAGTGGGCGACACAAACACCTGGCCCATCTAGGAGTGGCACTGCAGTGTCACGCAGGATGGCCCTTCCAAAAAACACTCCCCAAACAGCACATGACGCAAAGAAAAAAAGAGGCGCAATGAGGTAGCTGTGTGAGTAAGATAAGCGACCCTAGTGGCCGACACAAACACCTGGCCCATCTAGGAGTGGCACTGCAGTGTCACGCAGGATGGCCCTTCCAAAAAACACTCCCCAAACAGCACATGACGCAAAGAAAAAAAGAGGCGCAATGAGGTAGCTGTGTGAGTAAGCTAAGCGACCCTAGTGGCCGACACAAACACCTGGCCCATCTAGGAGTGGCACTGCAGTGTCACGCAGGATGGCCCTTCCAAAAAACACTCCCCAAACAGCACATGACGCAAAGAAAAAAAGAGGCGCAATGAGGTAGCTGTGTGAGTAAGCTAAGCGACCCTAGTGGCCGACACAAACACCTGGCCCATCTAGGAGTGGCACTGCAGTGTCAGGCAGGATGGCCCTTTCAAAAAACACTCCCCAAACAGCACATGACGCAAAGAAAAAAAGAGGCGCAATGAGGTAGCTGTGTGAGTAAGCTAAGCGACCCTAGTGGCCGACACAAACACCTGGCCCATCTAGGAGTGGCACTGCAGTGTCACGCAGGATGGCCCTTCCAAAAAACACTCCCCAAACAGCACATGACGCAAAGAAAAAAAGAGGCGCAATGAGGTAGCTGTGTGAGTAAGCTAAGCGACCCTAGTGGCCGACACAAACACCTGGCCCATCTAGGAGTGGCACTGCAGTGTCACGCAGGATGGCCTTTCCAAAAAACACTCCCCAAACAGCACATGACGCAAAGAAAAAAAGAGGCGCAATGAGGTAGCTGTGTGAGTAAGATAAGCGACCCTAGTGGCCGACACAAACACCTGGCCCATCTAGGAGTGGCACTGCAGTGTCACGCAGGATGGCCCTTCCAAAAAACACTCCCCAAACAGCACATGACGCAAAGAAAAAAAGAGGCGCAATGAGGTAGCTGTGTGAGTAAGCTAAGCGACCCTAGTGGCCAACACAAACACCTGGCCCATCTAGGAGTGGCACTGCAGTGTCACGCAGGATGGCCCTTCCAAAAAACACTCCCCAAACAGCACATGACGCAAAGAAAAAAAGAGGCGCAATGAGGTAGCTGTGTGAGTAAGCTAAGCGACCCTAGTGGCCGACACAAACACCTGGCCCATCTAGGAGTGGCACTGCAGTGTCACGCAGGATGGCCCTTCCAAAAAACACTCCCCAAACAGCACATGACGCAAAGAAAAATGAAAGAAAAAAGAGGTGCAAGATGGAATTGTCCTTGGGCCCTCCCACTCACCCTTATGTTGTAGAAACAGGACATGCACACTTTAACCAACCCATCATTTCAGTGACAGGGTCTGCCACACGACTGTGACTGAAATGACGGGTTGGTTTGGACCCCCACCGAAAAAGAAGCAATTAATCTCTCCTTGCACAAACTGGCTCTACAGAGGCAAGATGTCCACTTCATCATCATCCTCCGATATATCACCGTGTACATCCCGCTCCTCACAGATTATCAATTCGTCCCCACTGGAATCCACCATCTCAGCTCCCTGTGTACTTTGTGGAGGCAATTGCTGCTGGTCAATGTATCCACGGAGGAATTGATTATAATTCATTTTAATGAACATCATCTTCTCCACATTTTCTGGAAGTAACCTCGTACGCCGATTGCTGACAAGGTGAGCGGCGGCACTAAACACTCTTTCGGAGTACACACTTGTGGGAGGGCAACTTAGGTAGAATAAAGCCAGTTTGTGCAAGGGCCTCCAAATTGCCTCTTTTTCCTGCCAGTATAAGTACGGACTGTCTGACGTGCCTACTTGGATGCGGTCACTCATATAATCCTCCACCATTCTTTCAATGGGGAGAGAATCATATGCAGTGCCAGTAGACGACATGTCCGTATCCGTAATCGTTGGCAGGTCCTTCAGTCCGGACCAGATGTCAGCATCAGCAGTCGCTCCAGACTGCCCTGCATCACCGCCAGCGGGTGGGCTCGGAATTCTGAGCCTTTTCCTCGCACCCCCAGTTGCGGGAGAATGTGAAGGAGGAGATGTTGACAGGTCGCGTTCCGCTTGACTTGACAATTTTCTCACCAGCAGGTCTTTGAACCCCAGCAGACTTGTGTCTGCCGGAAAGAGAGATCCAAGGTAGGTTTTAAATCTAGGATCGAGCACGGTGGCCAAAATGTAGTGCTCTGATTTCAACAGATTGACCACCCGTGAATCCTTGTTAAGCGAATTAAGGGCTCCATCCACAAGTCCCACATGCCTAGCGGAATCGCTCTGTGTTAGCTCCTCCTTCAATGTCTCCAGCTTCTTCTGCAAAAGCCTGATGAGGGGAATGACCTGACTCAGGCTGGCAGTGTCTGAACTGACTTCACGTGTGGCAAGTTCAAAGGGCAGCAGAACCTTGCACAACGTTGAAATCATTCTCCACTGCGCTTGAGACAGGTGCATTCCACCTCCTATATCGTGCTCAATTGTATAGGCTTGAATGGCCTTTTGCTGCTCCTCCAACCTCTGAAGCATATATAGGGTTGAATTCCACCTCGTTACCACTTCTTGCTTCAGATGATGGCAGGGCAGGTTCAGGCGTTTTTGGTGGTGCTCCAGTCTTCTGTACGTGGTGCCTGTACGCCGAAAGTGTCCCACAATTCTTCTGGCCACCGACAGCATCTCTTGCACGCCCCTCTCGTTTTTTAAATAATTCTGCACCACCAAATTCAAGGTATGTGCAAAACATGGGACGTGCTGGAATTTGCCCATATTTAATGCACACACAATATTGCTGGCGTTGTCCAATGCCACAAATCCACAGGAGAGTCCAATTGGGGTAAGCCATTCTGCGATGATCTTCCTCAGTTGCCGTAAGAGGTTTTCAGCTGTGTGCGTATTCTGGAAACCGGTGATACAAAGCGTAGCCTGCCTAGGAAAGAGTTGGCGTTTGCGAGATGCTGCTACTGGTGCCGCCGCTGCTGTTCTTGCGGCGGGAGTCCATACATCTACCCAGTGGGCTGTCACAGTCATATAGTCCTGACCCTGCCCTGCTCCACTTGTCCACATGTCCGTGGTTAAGTGGACATTGGGTACAACTGCATTTTTTAGGACACTGGTGAGTCTTTTTCTGACGTCCGTGTACATTCTCGGTATCGCCTGCCTAGAGAAGTGAACCTAGATGGTATTTGGTAACGGGGGCACACTACCTTAAGAAATTGTCTAGTTCCCTGTGAACTAACGGCGGATACCGGACGCACGTCTAACACCAACATAGTTGTCAAGGCCTTAGTTATCCGCTTTGCAACAGGATGACTGCTGTGATATTTCATCTTCCTCGCAAAGGACTGTTGGACAGTCAATTGCTTACTGGAAGTAGTACAAGTGGTCTTCCGACTTCCCCTCTGGGATGACCATCGACTCCCAGCAGCAACAACAGCAGCGCCAGCAGCAGTAGGCGTTACATGCAAGGATGCATCGGAGGAATCCCAGGCAGGAGAGGACTCGTCAGAATTGCCAGTGACATGGCCTGCAGGACTATTGGCATTCCTGGGGAAGGAGGAAATTGACACTGAGGGAGTTGGTGGGGTGGTTTGCGTGAGCTTGGTTACAAGAGGAAGGGATTTACTGGTCAGTGGACTGCTTCCGCTGTCGCCCAAAGTTTTTGAACTTGTCACTGATTTATTATGAATGCGCTGCAGGTGACGTATAAGGGAGGATGTTCCGAGGTGGTTAACGTCCTTACCCCTACTTATTACAGCTTGACAAAGGCAACACACGGCTTGACAAATGTTGTCCGCATTTCTGTTGAAATACTTCCACACCGAAGAGCTGATTTTTTTGGTATTTTGACCAGGCATGTCAATGGCCATATTCCTCCCACGGACAACAGGTGTCTCCCCGGGTGCCTGACTTAAACAAACCACCTCACCATCAGAATCCTCCTGGTCAATTTCCTCCCCAGCGCCAGCAACACCCATATCCTCCTCATCCTGGTGTACTTCAACACTGACATCTTCAATCTGACTATCAGGAACTGGACTGCGGGTGCTCCTTCCAGCACTTGCAGGGGGCGTGCAAATGGTGGAAGGCGCATGCTCTTCACGTCCAGTGTTGGGAAGGTCAGGCATCGCAACCGACACAATTGGACTCTCCTTGTGGATTTGGGATTTCGAAGAACGCACAGTTCTTTGCTGTGCTTTTGCCAGCTTGAGTCTTTTCATTTTTCTAGCGAGAGGCTGAGTGCTTCCGCCCTCATGTGAAGCTGAACCACTAGCCATGAACATAGGCCAGGGCCTCAGCCGTTCCTTGCCACTCCGTGTGGTAAATGGCATATTGGCAAGTTTACGCTTCTCCTCCGACGATTTTATTTTAGATTTTTGAGTCCTTTTTTTACTGATATTTGGTGTTTTGGATTTTACATGCTCTGTACTATGACATTGGGCATCGGCCTTGGCAGACGACGTTGCTGGCATTTCATCGTCTCGGCCATGACTAGTGGCAGCAGCTTCAGCACGAGGTGGAAGTCGATCTTGATCTTTCCCTATTTTTGGAACCTCAACATTTTTGTTCTCCATATTTTAATAGGCACAACTAAAAGGCACCTCAGGTAAACAATGGAGATGGATGGATACTAGTATACTTATGGATGACGAGCGACTGCCGACACAGAGGTAGCTACAGCCGTGGACTACCGTACTGTGTCTGCTGCTAATATAGACTGGATGATAATGAGATAAAATTAAAATATATATATATATCACACTAGTACTGCAGCCGGACAGGTATATATTATGTAATGACGGACCTGCTGGACACTGTCTGTCAGCACTGCAGACTCCTAAAGTAAGCTACTAGTATCAAGAAGATAGGAAAAAAAAAAACACGGGTAGGTGGTATACAATTATGGATGGACGAGCGACTGCCGACACAGAGGTAGCTACAGCCGTGGACTACCGTACTCTGTCTGCTGCTAATATAGACTGGATGATAATGAGATAAAATTAAAATATATATATATATCACACTAGTACTGCAGCCGGACAGGTATATATTATGTAATGACGGACCTGCTGGACACTGTCTGTCAGCACTGCAGACTCCTAAAGTAAGCTACTAGTATCAAGAAGATAGGAAAAAAAAAAAACACGGGTAGGTGGTATACAATTATGGATGGACGAGCGACTGCCGACACAGAGGTAGCTACAGCCGTGGACTACCGTACTGTGTCTGCTGCTAATATAGACTGGATGATAATGAGATAAAATTAAAATATATATATATATCACACTAGTACTGCAGCCGGACAGGTATATATTATGTAATGACGGACCTGCTGGACACTGTCTGTCAGCACTGCAGACTCCTAAAGTAAGCTACTAGTATCAAGAAGATAGAGAAAAAAAACCCACGGGTAGGTGGTATTCAATTATGGATGGACGAGCGACTGCCGACACAGAGGTAGGTACAGCCGTGGACTACCGTACTGTGGCCCTCATTCCGAGTTGTTCGCTCGCAAGGCGATTTCAGCAGAGTTACACACGCTAAGCCGCCGCCTACTGGGAGTGAATCTAAACTTCTTAAATGTGCGACCGATGTATGCGCATTTTTGCGATCAAAAACGAGTTAGCAGTTTCTGAGTAACTCCAGACTTACTCTGCCTGTGCGATCAGTTCAGTGCTTTTCGGTCCCGGCTGACGTCAGAAACACACCCAGCGTTCGGCCAAGCACTCCCACCGTTTCTCCAGACACGCCTGCGTTTTTTCCGGAAACGGTAGCGTTTTCAGCCACACGCCCATAAAACGCCATACATCCGCCCAGTAACACCCATTTCCTGTCAATCACAATGCGATCGCCGGAGCGATGAAAAAGCCGTGAGTAAAATTACTTTCTTCATAGTAAAGTTACTTGGCGCATGCGCAGTGCGAACATTACGCATGCGCACTAAGAGAATTCTCACTGCGATGCGATGAAAAATACCGAGCGAACAACTCGGAATGAGGGCCTGTGTCTGCTGCTAATATGGACTGGATGATAATGAGATAAAATTAAAAAATATATATATATCACACTAGTACTGCAGCCGGACAGGTATATATTATGTAATGACGGACCTGCTGGACACTGTCTGTCAGCACTGCAGACTCCTAAAGTACGCTACTAGTATCAAGAAGATAGGAAAAAAAAAAAACCACGGGTAGGTGGTATACAATTATGGATGGACGAGCGACTGCCGACACAGAGGTAGCTACAGCCGTGGACTACCGTACTGTGTCTGCTGCTAATATAGACTGGATGATAATGAGATAAAATTAAAATATATATATATATATCACACTAGTACTGCAGCCGGACAGGTATATATTATGTAATGACGGACCTGCTGGACACTGTCTGCAGAATGCGTTTATAAAAACACCACACGACGAGTGTTTAACTTTTTCAGGCAGACAATCACAATTATACTGGTGGTCAGCAGACAATCACAATACTGGTGGTCAGTGGTCACTGGTCAGTCACACTGGCAGTGGCACTCTGGCAGCAAAAGTGTGCACTGTACTTAAAATATGTACTCCTGCTATTACTGCTCCCCAGTCTCCCCCACAATTAAGCTGTGTGAGCAGTGAGCACTCAGCACAGTCAGATAATGATATACAGTATTACATATGATGCAGCACACTGGGCTGAGCACAGATATGGTATGTGACTGTGTCACACTGTGTATCGTTTTTTATCAGGCAGAGAACGGATTAATTAAACTGGTGGTCAGTCACTGGTCACACTATCAGCAGCAAGTAGTACTCCCCAAAATTTGTGTCTCTCTCTAGTACTCTAAACGGAGAGGACGCCAGCCACGTCCTCTCCCTATCAATCTCAATGCACGTGTGAAAATGGCGGCGACGCGCGGCTCCTTATATAGAATCCGAGTCTCGCGATAGAATCCGAGCCTCGTGAGATTCCGACAGCGGGATGATGACGTTCGGGCGCGCTCGGGTTAACCGAGCAAGGCGGGAAGATCCGAGCCACTCGGCCCCGTGTAAAAAAACCTGAAGTTCGGGCGGGTTCGGATTCCGAGGAACCGAACCCGCTCATCTCTACTATTCTCAGATGACCTATTGTGCCCCTTACAGGTAAGCAATACACTTTAACAGAGGGCTGGTCAGAGTTTACATTTTTTGGTAAGCAAATATACATTTTGGCGCCCCTTGATGGAATAAACTTTGTAAAGGGACAATGCACACCTAAGGCGCACACCTAGAAAAGGGGTGTGGTCTCACAATGAAAGGGGTGACTGATAGTGGGTGCCAGGGAGACAGTGGGTGACTAAGGAGGCAGGGGTGACAGGGGGATAGGTGACTGGAGAGGCAGGGATGACGGAGATAGTGGGTCACTGGGGAGGCAGGGATGGCAGAGATAGTGGGTGACTGGGGAGGCAGGGGTAACAAGGAAAGAGTGAAAGACTGGGTGGCAGGGGTGGCTGTGAGATGGGTCACTGGGGAGGCAGGGATGGCAGAGATAGTGGGTGACTGGGGAGGAAGGGGTGACAGAGAGATGGGTGACTGGGAGGCAGGGATGATGGCGATAGTATGTGACTAGAGAGGCAGGGTTGACAGGAACACTGTAATGTCACAGTCCTATCTATACTAATTTTACTGACCCAGCAGCACCAGGCTTGTAAGTTCACAGCAGGCAACCATAGGCAAAATAGAGCCCTCCCCGGCACCTTTTTAGAAACTGCACTCCCATGCAGCACCTGAATAACCATAGGCGTGCGCACAGGCACCCCCTAAGGTTCGTTACCCCCCCGCACGCCATGTCTGCTGCAGAAGTCAGTAAGTATCGCCCCGGCTCTCGAGAAGCCGCCGCCCCAGCCTGCTGCTCCCGCCGCCTGCTGCGGACGATATATAGCAAATACGGATGCACGGGGGGGGGGGGGGGGAGCTGACGTCATACTCCTCTTCGCAATTTGATGCTGTCACACCGCAGGTGCCCGCCGACATCCCTCCCATCCCGTCCGCGCTCTCAATCAACTGTGTGTGCCCTGCCAATGGCACAGCCCAGGAGGACTCGGAGCTGCCGCTAGTGCAAAGGACACACTGAGCTGAGCCTGGGTTTATCAAGTGAGACTTGGTGTTACATTATGCAACCCTTTCTTTCTCTAACGTCCTAGTGGATGCTGGGGACTCCGTAAGGACCATGGGGAATAGACGGGCTCCGCAGGAGACTGGGCACTCTAAGAAAGATTTAGTACTACTGGTGTGCACTGGCTCCTCCCTCTATGCCCCTCCTCCAGACCTCAGTTAGAATCTGTGCCCGGCCAGAGCTGGGTGCTTTTAGTGAGCTCTCCTGAGCTTGCTAATAAGAAAGTATTTTAGTTAGGTTTTTTATTTTCAGAGAGCTTCTGCTGGCAACAGACTCTCTGCTACGAGGGACTGAGGGGAGAGAAGCAAACCTACTAACGGCGGCTAGGTTGCGCTTCTTAGGCTACTGGACACCATTAGCTCCAGAGGGTTCGAACACAGGATCTTAACCTTGGTCGTCCGTTCCCGGAGCTGCGCCGCCGTCCTCCTCGCAGAGCCAGAAGACAGAAGCCGGCAGAAGCAAGAAGACATCGAAATCGGCGGCAGAAGACTCCTGTCTTCACATGAGGTAGCGCACAGCACTGCAGCTGTGCGCCATTGCTCCCACACTAACCCACACACTCCGGTCACTGTAGGGTGCAGGGTGCATCTTTTATTGTAATAAAAGATGATTTGCATATCACTGATGACTCATTTGTCCCTGACACAAGGGTACACACGTTAAGGGGAAGAAAGCTGAGGTAAATTTCCCTCCTCTCATGAGGAAAAAGAGCGGGAATCTCCAGACAAGAGACTGCAGCTTCCCACAAAAAATTCTCAGACAGTATCCTTTCCCCACTAGGGCCAGGATGTGTTGGGAATCTTCCCCTAGGGTGTCCTGTTTGCACAGAAGGTAGCACTAGCTATTCTCAGGGATCCTGCAGATAGCGTGCACATTCTAGTATACTACTCAGACCGGCGATTGTGTCGGCATGGGTTTATAGCGCTGTGGCAGCGTGGACAGGTACCTTATCAGCAGAGATTGAGACCCTAGTAGGCATATAGATATATATATATATATATTAGTGATGAGCGGGTTCGGTTTCTCGGAAACCGAACCCCCCCGAACTTCACCCTTTTTACACGGGTCCGAGCCATACTCGGATTCTCCCGTATGGCTCGGGTAACCCGAGCGCGCCCGAACGTTATCATCCCGCTGTCGGATTCTCGCGAGATTCGGATTCTATATAAGCAGCCGCACGTCGCCGCCATTTTCACTCGTGCATTGGAAATGTTAGGGAAAGGACGTGGCTGGCGTCCTCTCCGTTATTGTTGAACTTGATTGTGCTGTGCACTATTGCTTAATTGTGGGGAGGGCTGGGCAGCAGCTGTATAATATAGGAGGAGTACAGTGCAGAGTTTTGCTGATCAGTGACCACCAGTTAACCATTCTCTGCCTGAAAAAAACGCTCCATATCTGTGCTCACAGTGTGCTGCATATATCTGTGCTCACACTGCTTAATTGTGGGGACTGGGGAGCAGCTGTATTATATAGGAGGAGTACAGTGCAGATTTTTGCTGACAGTGACCACCAGTATACGTTGTCTGCCTGAAAAACACTCCATATCTGTGCTCAGTGTGCTGCTTTATTGTGGGGACTGGGGACCACCGGTATAATATTATATAGGAGGAGTACAGTGCAGAGTTTTGCTGACCAGTGACCACCAGTATATAATATATAGCATTACGGTACAGTAGGCCACTGCTGTACCTACCTCTGTGTCGTCATTAAGTATACTATCCATCTACATTCTATACCTGTGGTGCATTTTAGTTTTGCAGTTTGCTGACACAGTGACCACCAGTATACTATATATAGCAGTACGGAAGGCCACTGCTGTACCTACCTCTGTGTCGTCATTAAGTATACTATCCATCTACATTCTATACCTGTGGTGCATTTCAGTTGTGCAGTTTGCTGACACAGTGACCACCAGTATATATAGCAGTACGGTACGGAAGGCCACTGCTGTACCTACCTCTGTGTCGTCAAGTATACTATCCATCTACATTCTATACCTGTGGTGCATTTCAGTTGTGCGCAGTATATATAGTAGTAGGCCATTGCTATTGATACTGGCATATAATTCCACACATTAAGAAATGGAGTACAAAAATGTGGAGGTTAAAATAGGGAAAGATCAAGATCCACTTCCACCTCGTGCTGAAGCTGCTGCCACTAGTCATGGCCGAGACGATGAAATGCCATCAACGTCGTCTGCCAAGGCCGATGCCCAATGTCATAGTAGAGAGCATGTAAAATCCAAAAAACAAAAGTTCAGTAAAATGACCCAAAAATCAAAATTGAAAGCGTCTGATGAGAAGCGTAAACTTGCCAATATGCCATTTACGACACGGAGTGGCAAGGAACGGCTGAGGCCCTGGCCTATGTTCATGGCTAGTGGTTCAGATTCACATGAGGATGGAAGCACTCATCCTCTCGCTAGAAAAATGAAAAGACTTAAGCTGGCAAAAGCACAGCAAAGAACTGTGCGTTCTTCTAAATCACAAATCCCCAAGGAGAGTCCAATTGTGTCTGTTGCGATGCCTGACCTTCCCAACACTGGACGGGAAGAGCTTGCGCCTTCCACCATTTGCACGCCCCCTGCAAGTGCTGGAAGGAGCACCTGCAGTCCAGTTCCTGATAGTCAAATTGAAGATGTCACTGTTGAAGTACACCAGGATGAGGATATGGGTGTTGCTGGCGCTGGGGAGGAAATTGACAAGCAGGATTCTGATGGTGAGGTGGTTTGTTTAAGTCAGGCACTCAGGGAGACACCTGTTGTCCGTGGGACGAATATGGCCATTGACATGCCTGGTCAAAATACAAAAAAAATCAGCTCTTCGGTGAGGAATTATTTCAACACAAATGCGGACAACAGGTGTCAAGCCGTGTGTTGCCTTTGTCAAGCTGTAATAAGTAGGGGTAAGGACGTTAACCACCTAGGAACATCCTCCCTTATATGTCACCTGGACCGCATTCATCAGAAGTCAGTGACAAGTTCAAAAACTTTGGGTGACAGCGGAAGGAGTCCACTGACAACTAAATCCCGTCCTCTTGTAACCAAGCTCCTGCAAACCACACCACCAACTAACTCAGTGTCAATTTACTCCTTACCCAGGAAAGCCAATAGTCCTGCAGGCCATGTCACTGGCAAGTCTGACGAGTCCTCTCCTGCCTGGGATTCCTCCGATGCATCCTTGAGTGTAACGCCTACTGCTGCTGGCACTGCTGTTGTTGCTGCTGGGAGTCGATCGTCATCCCAGAGGGGAAGTCGGAAGACCACTTGTACTACTTCCAGTAAGCAATTGACTGTCCAACAGTCCTTTGCGAGGAAGATGAAATATCACAGCAGTCATCCTGCTGCAAAGCAGATAACTCAGGCCTTGGCAGCCTGGGCGGTGAGAAACGTGGTTCCGGTATCCACCGTTAATTCAGAGGCAACTAGAGACTTGATTGAGGTACTATGTCCCCGGTACCAAATACCATCTAGGTTCCATTTCTCTAGGCAGGCGATACCGAAAATGTACACAGACCTCAGAAAAAGAGTCACCAGTGTCCTAAAAAATGCAGTTGTACCCAATGTCCACTTAACCACGGACATGTGGACAAGTGGAGCAGGGCAGACTCAGGACTATATAACTGTGATAGCCCACTGGGTAGATGTATTGCCTCCCGCAGCAAGAACAGCAGCGGCGGCACCAGTAGCAGCATCTCGCAAACGCCAACTCGTTCCTAGGCAGGCTACGCTTTGTATCACCGCTTTCCAGAAGAGGCACACAGCTGACAACCTCTTACGGAAACTGAGGAACATCATCGCAGAATGGCTTACCCCAATTGGACTCTCCTGAGGATTTGTGACATCGGACAACGTCAGCAATATTGTGCGTGCATTACATCTGGGCAAATTCCAGCACGTCACATGTTTTGCACATACATTGAATTTGGTGGTGCAGAATTATTTAAAAAACTACAGCGGCGTGCAAGAGATACTGTCGGTGGCCTGAAGAATTGCGGGCCACTTTCGGCATTCAGCCACCGCGTGCCGAAGACTGGAGCACCACCAAACATTCCTGAACCTGCCCTGCCATCATCTGAAGCAAGAAGTGGTAACGAGCTGGAATTCAACCCTCTATATGCTTCAGAGGATGGAGGAGCAGCAAAAGGCCATTCAAGCCTATACATCTGCCCACGATATAGGCAAAGGAGGGGGAATGCACCTGACTCAAGCGCAGTGGAGAATGATTTCAACGTTGTGCAAAGTTCTGCAACCCTTTGAACTTGCCACACGTGAAGTCAGTTCAGACACTGCCAGCCTGAGTCAGGTCATTCCCCTCATCGGGCTTTTGCAGAAGAAGCTGGAGACATTGAAGGAGGAGCTAAAACAGAGTGATTCCGCTAGGCATGTGGGACTTGTGGATGGAGCCCTTAATTCCCTTAACCAGGATTCACGGGTGGTCAATCTGTTGAAATCAGAGCACTACATTTTGGCCACCGTGCTCGATCCTAGATTTAAAACCTACGCTGTATCTCTCTTTCCGGCAGACACAAGTCTGCAGAGGTTCAAAGACCTGCTGGTGAGAAAATTGTCAAGTCAAGCGGAACGTGACCCGTCAACATCTCCTCCTTCACATTCTCCCGCAACTGGGGGTGCGAAGAAAAGGCTAAGAATTCCGAGCCCACCCGCTGGCGGTGATGCAGGGCAGTCTGGAGCGAGTGCTGACATCTGGTCCGGACTGAAGGACCTGCCAACGATTACTGACATGTCGTCTACTGTCACTGCATATGATTCTCTCACCATTGAAAGAATGGTGGAGGATTATATGAGTGACCGCATCCAAGTAGGCACGTCAGACAGTCCGTACGTATACTGGCAGGAAAAAGAGACAATTTGGAGGCCCTTGCACAAACTGGCTTTATTCTACCTAAGTTGCCCTCCCTCCAGTGTGTACTCCGAAAGAGTGTTTAGTGCAGCCGCTCACCTTGTCAGCTATCGGCGTACGAGGTTACTTCCAGAAAATGTAGAGAAGATGATGTTCATCAAAATGAATTATAATCAATTCCTCCGTGGAGACATTCACCAGCAGCAATTGCCTCCAGAAAGTACACAGGGACCTGAGATGTTGGATTCCAGTGGGGACGAATTAATAATCTGTGAGGAGGGGGATGTACACAGTGAAAGGGGTGAGGAATCGGAGGATGATGATGAGGTGGACATCTTGCCTCTGTAGAGCCAGTTTGTGCAAGGAGAGATTGATTGCTTCTTTTTTTGGTGGGGGCCCAAACCAACCAGTCATTTCAGTCACAGTCGTGTGGCAGACCCTGTCGCTGAAATGATGGGTTCGTTAAAGTGTGCATGTCCTGTTTATACAACATAAGGGTGGGTGGGAGGGCCCAAGGACAATTCCATCTTGCACCTCTTTTTTCTTTCATTTTTCTTTGCATCATGTGCTGTTTGGGGACAGTTTTTTTGAAGTGCCATCCTGCCTGACACTGCAGTGCCACTCCTAGATGGGCCAGGTGTTTGTGTCGGCCACTTGTGTCGCTTAGTTTAGTCACACAGCGACCCTGGTGCGCCTCTTTTTTTCTTTGCATCATGTGCTGTTTGGGGACTATTTTTTTTAAGTGCCATCCTGCCTGACACTGCAGTGCCACTCCTAGATGGGCCAGGTGTTTGTATCGGCCACTTGTGTCGCTTAGCTTAGTCACACAGCGACCTTGGTGCGCCTCTTTTTTTCTTTGCATCATGTGCTATTTGGGGACAATTTTTTTGAAGTGCCATCTTGTCTGACACTGCAGTGCCACTCCTAGATGGGCCAGGTGTTTGTGTCGGCCACTTGGGTCGCTTAGCTTAGTCACACAGCTACCTCATTGCGCCTCTTTTTTTCTTTGCATCATGTGCAGTTTGGGGACTATTTTTTTGAAGGGCCATCCTGCCTGACACTGTAGTGCCACTCCTAGATGGGCCAGGTGTTTGTGTCGGCCACATGGGTCGCTTAGCTTAGTCACACAGCTACCTCATTGCGCCTCTTTTTTTCTTTGCATCATGTGCTGTTTGGGGACTATTTTTTTGAAGTGCCATCCTGCCTGACACTGCAGTGCTACTCCTAGATGGGCCAGGTGTTTGTGTCGGCCACTTGGGTCGCTTAGCTTAGTCACACAGCTACCTCATTGCGCCTCTTTTTTTCTTTGCATCATGTGCTGTTTGGGGACTATTTTTTTGAAGTGCCATCCTGCCTGACACTGCAGTGCCACTCCTAGATGGCCAGGTGTTTGTGTCGGCCACTTGTGTCGCTTAGCTTAGTCACACAGCGATCTTGATGTGCCTCTTTTTTTCTTTGCATCATGTGCTGTTTGGGGACTATTTTTTGGAAGTGCCATCCTGTCTGACACTGCAGTGCCACTCCTAGATGGGCCAGGTGTTTGTGTCGGCCACTTGTGTCGCTTAGCTTAGTCACACAGCGACCTTGGTGCGCCTCTTTTTTTCTTTGCATCATGTGCTGTTTGGGGACTATTTTTTTGAAGTGCTATCCTGCCTGACACTGCGGTGCCACTCCTAGATGGGCCAGGTGTTTGTGTCGGCCACTTATGTCGCTTAGCTTAGCCATCCAGCGAGCTCGTGCAAATTTTAGGACTAAAAATAATATTGTGAGGTGTGAGGTGTTCAGAATAGACTGGAAATGAGCGGAAATTATGGTTATTGAGGTTAATAATACTATGGGATCAAAATGACCCCCAAATTCTATGATTTAAGCTGTTTTTTAGGGTTTTTTGAAAAAAACACCCGAATCCAAAACACCCGAATCCGACAAAAAAATTTCGGTGAGGTTTTGCCAAAACGCGTCCGAATCCAAAACACGGCCGCGGAACCGAATCCAAAACCAAAACACAAAACCCGAAAAATGTCCACATGTCCGTGGTTAAGTGGACATTGGGTACAACTGCATTTTTTAGGACACTGGTGAGTCTTTTTCTGAGGTCTTTGTACATTTTCGGTATCGCCTGCCTAGAGAAATGGAACCTAGATGGTATTTGGTACCGGGGACACAGTACCTCCAACAAGTCTCTAGTTGCCTCTGCAGTAATGATGGATACCGGAACCACGTTTCTCACCGCCCAGGATGCCAAGGCCTCAGTTATCCGCTTTGCAGCAGGATGACTGCTGTGATATTTCATCTTCCTCGCAAAGGACTGTTGGACAGTCAATTGCTTGGTGGAAGTAGTAAAAGTGGTCTTACGAGTACGACTTCCCCTCTGGGATGACCATCAGCAGCAACAACAGCAGCGCCAGCAGCAGTAGGAGTTACACGCAAGGATGCATCGGAGGAATCCCAGGCAGGAGAGGACTCGTCAGAATTGCCAGTGGCAGTGACATGGCCTGCAGGACTATTGGCATTCCTGGGGAAGGAGGAAATTGACACTGAGGGAGTTGGTGTGGTGGTTTGCGTGAGCTTGGTTACAAGAGGAAGGGATTTACTGGTCAGTGGACTGCTTCCGCTGTCGCCCAAAGTTTTTGAACTTGTCACTGACTTATGATGAATGCGCTGCAGGTGACGTATAAGGGAGGATGTTCCGAGGTGGTTAACGTCCTTACCCCTACTTATTACAGCTTGACAAAGGCAACACACGGCTTGACAAATGTTGTCCGCATTTCTGTTGAAATACTTCCACACCGAAGAGCTGATTTTTTGGGTATTTTCACCAGGCATGTCAATGGCCATATTCCTCCCACGGACAACAGGTGTCTCCCCGGGTGCTTGACTTAAACAAACCACCTCACCATCAGAATCCTCCTGGTCAATTTCCTCCCCAGCGCCAGCAACACCCATATCCTCCTCATCCTGGTGTACTTCAACACTGACATCTTCAATCTGACTATCAGGAACTGGACTGCGGGTGCTCCTTCCAGCACTTGCAGGGGGCGTGCAAATGGTGGAAGGCGCATGCTCTTCACGTCCAGTGTTGGGAAGGTCAGGCATCGCAAACGACACAATTGGACTCTCCTTGTGGATTTGGGATTTCGAAGAACGCACAGTTCTTTGCTGTGCTTTTGCCAGCTTGAGTCTTTTCATTTTTCTAGCGAGAGGCTGAGTGCTTCCATCCTCATGTGAAGCTGAACCACTAGCCATGAACATAGGCCAGGGCCTCAGCCGTTCCTTGCCACTCCGTGTGGTAAATGTCATATTGGCAAGTTTACGCTTCTCCTCCGACAATTTTATTTTAGATTTTTGAGTCCTTTTTTTACTGATATTTGGTGTTTTGGATTTTACATGCTCTGTACTATGACATTGGGCATCGGCCTTGGCAGACGACGTTGCTGGCATTTCATCGTCTCGGCCATGACTAGTGGCAGCAGCTTCAGCACGAGGTGGAAGTGGATCTTGATCTTTCCCTATTTTTGGAACCTCAACATTTTTGTTCTCCATATTTTAATAGGCACAACTAAAAGGCACCTCAGGTAAACAATGGAGATGGATGGATACTAGTATACTTATGGATGGACGAGCGACTGCCGACACAGAGGTAGCTACAGCCGTGGACTACCGTACTGCGTCTGCTGCTAATATAGACTGGATGATAATGAGATAAAAAATATATATATATATATCACTACTGCAGCCGGACAGGTATATATTATATAATGACGGACCTGCTGGACACTGTCAGCTCAGCACTGCAGACTTCTAAAATAAGCTACTAGTATCAAGAAGATAGAAAAAAAAAACACAACGGGTAGGTGGTATACAATTATGGATGGACGAGCGACTGCCGACACAGAGGTAGCTATAGCCGTGGACTACCGTACTGCATCTGCTGCTAATATAGACTGGATGATAATGAGATATAAAATATATATATATCACTACTGCAGCCGGACAGGTATATATTATATAATGACGGACCTGCTGGACACTGTCAGCTCAGCACTGCAGACTCCTAAAGTAAGCTACTAGTAGTATCAAGAAGATAGAGAAAAAAAAAACACTACAGGTAGGTGGTATACAATTATGGATGGACGAGCGACTGCCGACACAGAGGTAGCTACAGCCGTGGACTACCGTACTGTGTCTGCTGCTAATATAGACTGGATGATATTGAGATATAAAATATATATATATCACTACTGCAGCCGGACAGGTATATATTATATAATGACGGACCTGCTGGACACTGTCAGCTCAGCACTGCAGACTCCTAAAGTAAGCTACTAGTAGTATCAAGAAGATAGAAAAAAAAAAAAACACCACGGGTAGGTGGTATACAATTATGGATGGACGAGCGACTGCCGACACAGAGGTAGCTACAGCCGTGGACTACCGTACTGCGTCTGCTGCTAATATAGACTGGATGATAATGATATAAAAAATATATATATATCACTACTGCAGCCGGACAGGTATATATTATATAATGACGGACCTGCTGGACACTGTCAGCTCAGCACTGCAGACTCCTAAAGTAAGCTACTAGTATCAAGAAGATAGAAAAAAAAAAAACACCACGGGTAGGTGGTATACAATTATGGATGGACGAGCGACTGCCGACACAGAGGTAGCTACAGCCGTGGACTACCGTACTGCGTCTGCTGCAGTGCTAATATAGACTGGATGATAATGATATAAAAAATATGTATATATATCACTACTGCAGCCGGACAGGTATATATTATATAATGACGGACCTGCTGGACACTGTCAGCTCAGCACTGCAGACTCCTAAATTAAGCTACTAGTATCAAGAAGATAGAAAAAAAAAAAACACCACGGGTAGGTGGTATACAATTATGGATGGACGAGCGACTGCCGACACAGAGGTAGCTATAGCCGTGGACTACCGTACTGCGTCTGCTGCTAATATAGACTGGATGATAATGAGATATAAAATATATATATATCACTACTGCAGCCGGACAGGTATAATTATATAATGACGGACCTGCTGGACACTGTCAGCTCAGCACTGCAGACTCCTAAAGTAAGCTACTAGTAGTATCAAGAAGATAGAAAAAAAAAAACACTACAGGTAGGTGGTATACAATTATGGATGGACGAGCGACTGCCGACACAGAGGTAGGTACAGCCGTGGACTACCGTACTGTGTCTGCTGCTAATATAGACTGGATGATAATGAGATATAAAATATATATATATCACTACTGCAGCCGGACAGGTATATATTATATAATGACGGACCTACTGGACACTGTCAGCTCAGCACTGCAGACTCCTAAAGTAAGCTACAAGTAGTATCAAGAAGATAGAAAAAAAAAAAAAACACCACAGGTAGGTGGTATACAATTATGGATGGACGAGCGACTGCCGACACAGAGGTAGCTACAGCCGTGGACTACCGTACTGCGTCTGCTGCTAATATAGACTGGATGATAATGATATAAAAAATATATATATATCACTACTGCAGCCGGACAGGTATATATTATATAATGACGGACCTGCTGGACACTGTCAGCTTAGCACTGCAGACTCCTAAAGTAAGCTACTAGTATCAAGAAGATAGAAAAAAAAAAACACCACGGGTAGGTGGTATACAATTATGGATGGACGAGCGACTGCCGACACAGAGGTAGCTACAGCCGTGGACTACCGTACTGCGTCTGCTGCAGTGCTAATATAGACTGGATGATAATGATATAAAAAATATATATATATATCACTACTGCAGCCGGACAGGTATATATTATATAATGATGGACCTGCTGGACACTGTCAGCAGAATGCGTTTATAGAATAAAAACACCACACGACGAGTGTTTAACTTTTTCAGGCAGACAATCACAATATACTGGTGGTCAGTGGTCACTGGTCAGTCACACTGGCAGTGGCACTCTGGCAGCAAAAGTGTGCACTGTTAAAATATGTACTCCTGCTATAACTGCTCCCCAGTCTCCCCCACAATTAAGCTGTGTGAGCAGTGAGCACTCAGCACAGTCAGATATACAGTATTACATAGATGATGCAGCACACTGAGGGCACACTGAGGCTGAGCACAGATATGGTATGTGACTGTGTCACACTGTGTATCGTTTTTTTTCAGGCAGAGAACGGATTTATTAAACTGGTGGTCACTGGTCACACTATCAGCAAGTAGTACTCCTAATATGCTCCCCAAAATAAGTAAATCAAGTGTCTCTACTACTCTCTAGTCTACTCTAAACGGAGAGGACGCCAGCCACGTCCTCTCCCTATCAATCTCAATGCACGTGTGAAAATGGCGGCGACGCGCGGCTCCTTATATAGAATCCGAGTCTCATGATAGAATACGAGCCTCACGAGAATCCGACAGCGGGATGATGACGATCGGGCGCGCTCGGGTTAACCGAGCAAGGCGGGAAGATCCGAGTCTGCCTCGGACCCGTGTAAAAAGCGTGAAGTTCGGGGGGGTTCGGTTTCCGAGAAACCGAACCCGCTCATCACTACGGGTCACGTTCCGCTTGACTTGACAATTTTCTCACCAGCAGGTCTTTGAACCTCTGCAGACTTGTGTCTGCCGGAAAGAGAGATACAACGTAGGTTTTAAATCTAGGATCGAGCACGGTGGCCAAAATGTAGTGCTCTGATTTCAACAGATTGACCACCTGTGAATCCTGGTTAAGCGAATTAAGGGCTCCATCCACAAGTCCCACATGCCTAGCGGAATCGCTCTGTTTTAGCTCCTCCTTCAATGTCTCCAGCTTCTTCTGCAAAAGCCTGATGAGGGGAATGACCTGACTCAGGCTGGCAGGGTCTGAACTGACTTCACGTGTGGCAAGTTCAAAGGGTTGCAGAACCTTGCACAACGTTGAAATCATTCTCCACTGCGCTTGAGTCAGGTGCATTCCCCCTCCTTTGCCTATATCGTGGGCAGATGTATAGGCTTGAATGGCCTTTTGCTGCTCCTCCATCCTCTGAAGCATATAGAGGGTTGAATTCCACCTCGTTACCACCTCTTGCATCAGATGATGGCAGGGCAGGTTCAGGAATGTTTGGTGGTGCTCCAATCTTCGGCACGCGGTGGCTGAATGCCGAAAGTGGCCCGCAATTCTTCGGGCCACCGACAGCATCTCTTGCACGCCCCTGTTGTTTTTTAAATAATTCTGCACCACCAAATTCAATGTATGTGCAAAACATGGGACGTGCTGGAATTTGCCCAGATGTAATGCGCGCACAATATTGCTGGCGTTGTCCGATGTCACATATCCCTAGGAGAGACCAATTGGGGTAAGCCATTCTGCGATGATGTTCCTCAGTTTCTGTAAGAGGTTGTCAGCTGTGTGCCTCTTCTGGAAAGCGGTGATACAAAGCGTAGCCTGCCTAGGAACGAGTTGGCCTTTGCGAGATGCTGCTACTGGTGCCGCCGCTGCTTTTCTTGCTGCGGGAGGCAATACATCTACCCAGTGGGCTGTCACAGTCATATAGTCCTGAGTCTGCCCTGCTCCACTTGTCCACATGTCCGTGGTTAAGTGGACATTGGGTACAACTGCATTTTTTAGGACACTGGTGACTCTTTTTCTGAGGTCTGTGTACATATTCGGTATCGCCTGCCTAGAGAAATGGAACCTAGATGGTATTTGGTACCAGGGACACAGTACCTCAATCAAGTCTCTAGTTGCCTCTGAATTAACGGTGGATACCGGAACCACGTTTCTCACCGCCCAGGCTGCCAAGGCCTGAGTTATCTGCTTTGCAGCAGGATGACTGCTGTGATATTTCATCTTCCTCGCAAAGGACTGTTGGACAGTCAATTGCTTACTGGAAGTAGTACAAGTGGTCTTCCGACTTCCCCTCTGGGATGACCATCGACTCCCAGCAGCAACAACAGCAGCGCCAGCAGCAGTAGGCGTTACACTCAAGGATGCATCGGAAGAATCCCAGGCAGGAGAGGACTCGTCAGACTTGCCAGTGACATGGCCTGCAGGACTATTGGCTTTCCTGTGTAAGGAGGAAATTGACACTGAGGGAGTTGGTGGTGTGGTTTGCAGGAGCTTGGTTACAAGAGGAAGGGATTTAGTGGTCAGTGGACTCCTTCCGCTGTCACCCAAAGTTTTTGAACTTGTCACTGACTTCTGATGAATGCGGTCCAGGTGACGTATAAGGGAGGATGTTCCTAGGTGGTTAACGTCCTTACCCCTACTTATTACAGCTTGAAAAAGGCAACACACGGCTTGACACCTGTAGTCCGCATTTGTGTTGAAATAATTCCACACCGAAGAGCTGATTTTTTTTGTATTTTGACCAGGCATGTCAATGGCCATATTCGTCCCACGGACAACAGGTGTCTCCCCGGGTGCCTGACTTAAACAAACCACCTCACCATCAGAATCCTCCTTGTCAATTTCCTCCCCAGCGCCAGCAACACCCATATCCTCATCCTGGTGTACTTCAACAGTGACATCTTCAATTTGACTATCAGGAACTGGACTGAGGGTGCTCCTTCCAGCACTTGCAGGGGGTGTGCAAATGGTGGAAGGCGCAAGCTCTTCCCGTCCAGTGTTGGGAAGGTCAGGCATCGCAACCGACACAATTGGACTCTCCTTGGGGATTTGTGATTTAGTAGAACGCACAGTTCTTTGCTGTGCTTTTGCCAGCTTAAGTCTTTTCATTTTTCTAGCGAGAGGATGAGTGCTTCCATCCTCATGTGAATCTGAACCACTAGCCATGAACATAGGCCAGGGCCTCAGCCGTTCCTTGCCACTCCGTGTCGTAAATGGCATATTGGCAAGTTTACGCTTCTCCTCAGACGCTTTTAATTTTGATTTTTGGGTCATTTTACTGAACTTTTGTTTTTTGGATTTTACATGCTCTCTACTATGACATTGGGCATCGGCCTTGGCAGACGACGTTGATGGCATTTCATTGTCTCGGCCATGACTAGTGGCAGCAGCTTCAGCACGAGGTGGAAGTGGATCTTGATCTTTCCCTATTTTACCCTCCACATTTTTGTTCTCCATTTTTTAATGTGTGGAATTATATGCCAGTATCAATAGCAATGGCCTACTACTATATATACTGCGCACAACTGAAATGCACCACAGGTATAGAATGTAGATGGATAGTATACTTGACGACACAGAGGTAGGTACAGCAGTGGCCTTCCGTACCGTACTGTTATATATACTGGTGGTCACTGTCAGCAAACTGCAAAACTAAAATGCACCACAGGTATAGAATGTAGATGGATAGTATACTTGACGACACAGAGGTAGGTACAGCAGTGGCCTTCCGTACCGTACTGCTATTTATACTGGTGGTCACTGTGTCAGCAAACTGCACAACTGAAATGCACCACAGGTATAGAATGTAGATGGATAGTATACTTGACGACACAGAGGTAGGTACAGCAGTGGCCTTCTGTACCGTACTCCTATATATTATATACTGGTGGTCAGCAAAATTATGCACTGTACTACTATAGTATATACTACACAATGCAGCACAGATATGGAGTGTTTTTCAGGCAGACAACGTATACTGGTGGTCACTGGTCAGCAAAACTCTGCACTGTACTCCTCCTATATAATATTATACTGGTGTTCCCCAGTCCTCACAATAAAGCAGTGTGAGCACAGATATATGCAGCACACTGAGCACAGATATGGATTGTTTTTCAGGCAGACAACGTATACTGGTGGTCACTGTCAGCAAAACTCTGCACTGTACTCCTGCTATATAATACAGCTGCTCCCCAGTCCCCACAATTAAGCAGTGTGAGCACAGATATATGCAGCACACTGAGCACAGATAAGGAGCGTTTTTTTCAGGCAGAGAACGGATAAAACTGGTGGTCACTGATCAGCAAAACTCTGCACTGTACTCCTCCTATATTAATATAAAGCTGCTCCCCAGTCCCCACAATGATATAAGCAAGCACAAATATTTGCATCAACTCAACAATGAATAAACGGTGAGGACGCCAGCCACGTCCTCTCCCTAACATTTCCAATGCACGAGTGAAAATGGCGGCGGCGCGCGGCTGCTTATATAGAATCTGAATCTCGCAAGAATCCGACAGCGGGATGATGACGTTCGGGCACGCTCGGGTTAACCGAGCCATACGGGAGAATCCGAGTATGCCTCGGACCCGTGTAAAATGGGTGAAGTTCAGGGGGGTTCGGTTTCCGAGGAACCGAACCCGCTCATCACTAGTTATTATTGTCTGTGTTATGCAAGCTCCGCCTAGGAGTGTCTGTTGAAGCTCTTATCCCTGCCTACTGGTATTGCTGGTTATATAAGACTGTGTTATTGACAACGCCAGCTTGCTTACCTGTTCCCATAACTCACCTGCCTATTGTTATTGCTGGTTATACAAGACAGTGCTAATGGGGAGACAATGCCAGCTTGCTTACATGTTGCCGCAATTTATCTGCCTATTGTTATTGCTGGTTATACGAGTCTGTGCCATTTAAAGACAACGCCAGCTTATCCCCAACTTTCCTTTCCTCTTGTGTATGTAAACATAAGTTCTCTGTTAATAATTTTCATACTCTGTCAATGTGACCTTTATGATTGGAATTGCTTAGTGTGTTACAATAAAATTGTGTTGTACCTGCTGCAGGTCATTCTGTGTCTGCACAAGAAAGGGGAGTTATATGCTTGCCTCTCTGTCACGATGTGCTGATTACGACGAAATTCCCGAAGATCGTCAGCTGCAGTTGGAGCACTACACACCTTCGGATCAGGGTGTCACACATTATCTATAACTTAACTAAAATGTAAAATAAAGACACATACAAGAATTTGGGCGTTTCAAACTGGTCAATCCTTAATTAGAAATCAGCAAAAAAGAAGAAAACAATTAACCTAAACCGATATGGCAAGGAGAAAGAAGGGCAGATGTCCTGTGGCCAGTGACCCACTTAGAAAGATCTCCACAAATCTAAAACTTGCAGGGCCAATTGCCCTAAGACAGCATGTATACTTTACCGGGTCCCAACTCACAAGACAATGCTGAACAGTGCGCAGCCAGACAGCCAATGACACTGATCCTAGATGGGTTGAAATAAACCAGATCCATGCATTGCTAGGGAGTGCACCCAAATTAACAGAACTTTAAATGAAACCACTGGACTGCTGTTCTTTCCCGGCACAACAAAAGGATCAACATAAAGGAAGAGAAGGGGAGGGAGGGGAACAAATGCAAAAGAGGCAGATCACTGCCTCGGCACACACAAAATGGATGCCACACTCTATCTACCGACACGCCCCTAATGAATCCTCATTGGACAACCAGAATTCACACCATAAAAACTTAACCTCTAAACTCCCTGTTCTGGGAACCCAATAGTCACATTCCTAGGTGTTTAAGTTCCCTCCTGCCCATTACATATTATTCCACACACCATAATGCCCATTACACATTATACCACACATTGCAATGCCCATTACACAATATGCCACACACCATAGTGCCCATTACACATTATGCAACACGCTGTACTGCCCATTACACATTAAGCACACTGTATAGCCCATTACATATTATGCCACATACAGTTATGCCCCTGACACCATTTTATGCCCCACATACAAAAATGGCCATTATAAATGATGCCCCATAGTAAATCTTCTAATTACTTTTAAATTACCTACTTCTTGCCAGGGGTGTAATGCTCCTCGTCAGAGATTTAATGCTCTTGGTTCCATGCTTGTTACAAGGCCATCTCTAATTCCACTGCTCCCTACATCTCCAACCTCCTCTGCCTTCATACTCCCTCCCGCCTCCTACGGTTGGCCAATGATCGTCACCTCTCCTCTACCCTGGTTACTGCTTCCCATGCTCGAGTTCAAGATTTTGCCCGTGCTGCACCCCTTCAGTGGAACACACTCCCCTGCTCCATTAGACTTTCCCTGACCTTCCAAAGCTTCAAACAGGCACTGAAAACCCACCTATTCATCAAAGCGTACCCCTCCAATGCATAACCTAGTCCTTAGGCTGTTCCTCCATCCCCCTGCCTCATGCCTTGAACATCTCTGCTTTGCTTACACCCTGCCATTAGGCTTCCTCCCGCTTGCTTGCACCTCATGTCATCTGTTTGTTGCCCCTCCCACTAGATTGTTAGCTCCTCAGAGCAGAGCCCTCATTCCTCTTGTTGTCAAAGCCCTTTACTCGACACATTTCACTCACAGCTCTCGCCTACTCAGCGACCATCTTTACCCGCTTTTTCTCCTGCTGGTAAAGGCTCATCTCTATCTATGGCCGCCAGCCCCAAGTAGTACGATGATTGCTCCATCACTACTTACATCTAAGCTGTATTATGTTTTGAGAATTGTGGTGCTCTTTGTTACCTGTACTCTATTTTTGATATTTATTTGCTGTAATCAGGGGCGTCTTAAGCGAGGAGGAGGCCCGTGTGCAGACTCCGGGTGGGCCCCATCCACTCCATGGCGCTGTAGGCTCCCACACTGCACCGGAACCTACTGCGCATGCGCAGGTCTCTGGAAACATGGTGCCCGCCATGTTCCGGAGACAAAATTTAAAGTGTGCATGCGTGCCGGCCATTTTGGAGTCGATTTTGTGTTGGACGGAGGCGACTGCAGCGTCCGACGCTGGACTTCGGAGAGGTGAGTACTAAAATATGGGTGCAATGTGTGCGGTGTGGGGGCCCCCCTGGACTCAGGGGCCCGTGTGCGCCACACACATTGCACGCATTATAGAAACGCCAATGACTGTAATGCTAAGTTTTGTCTCCCTGTACTGTCCTTTGTACTGCGCTGCGAAACACTTGTGGCGCCTTATAAATAAAATGTACTAATAATGATAATAATAATAATGAAGAATAGGCCCCAGAGACACACAAATTCACAAATGAATATTAAGCATGGTAGGGATACAAAGTTAATGAGATAACTGTTTGTATACATGTTCAGAGCACTGGTAAGATTGTTTCAGTGACGGTGTTTATATGCAGTATGTGAGTGTTCTCTGGAGGCTACTGATAAATGCAAGCAGCTAATTTAGGTGACTCCCTCTTGCTGCTGTTATCCAGGATTCTGCTGCATTATTATTACATCTGTCCTTTGTCTTGTTAATGGATACCTCAGTGCATGTAATTGGAATGATAAATGGATCTGTGATTGTATCTGTGTTGATATATACACACTACCAGGGTTAGGTCACATTATCCCGAGGATACTTAATTACATTTGGCAATATGTCCTTAAGGGGGGTACTCACGGGAGAGATGTGTGCTGAACGATCTTAACACAGACCGCTCAGCACACATCTCTCACCCCGCTCAGCACAGCGCGATGTGTGCTGAGCGAGGGGGAAAGCCGACGGGGGGCCGCTCACTTCACACAACGGTGAAGTGAGCGACCCGCTAGATTGAGCCTGCATGCAGGCTCAATCTAGCATCGGCGATAGCGATGCGCGGGGCCGCGCATCGCTATCATTGGAGGGCATACACACGGCAGATCCGTGCTTAAAATCTAAGCAATCTAGCAAGATTGCTTAGATTTTAAGCACGGATCTCTCCGTGTGTACCCCCCTTTACAGTGTACTATACAGTCATTACACAATATGCTGTCTGGCCTAATTGTGCTCAGCACAGAAAAGAAGAGAACAAGCACATTGTCATCCAGCTGAAATAAAACAAACCAGTGAGTTGTACTTGCTGGTAAATTATGGAGATGTCTGAGGGGAAGACCCAGATGGCAGGTGTGGAGGTTAGTTCCTTGTGCCCTCACACTATGCAGCACAATATAACCCCAGCAGGGAATTCCCAATGTACGTATGATCAGGATGCAGTCAGGATCCCGGCTGTCATTATCCCAGCAGTCAGAATATCGATGCCGGAATACCGACCCTATCCTGAATGCCGACACGGGCATCCAGAAAAGGGTACACCATCCCGGCGCTAGAATACCAACAGCCGGGATCCCAAACGAGGACAGACCACGCCGCAAGTCAGGTGAGTCGCAGGGGGGGAGGGTTAGGTTTAGGCTGTGGGGAGGAGGGTTAGGCACCCCCCTTGTGGGTTAGGTGGGTTAGGGTTAGGCTGCGGGGGGGAGGGAAGGGTTAGGTTTAGGCAGCGGTGACAGGAGGTTAGGTTTTAGGCACCTACGGGGGGGGGTTAGGGTTAAGTAACAATGGGGGAGGTTAGGGATAGGCTGCGGGTAGGGATGTTTAGGGGGTTTGGGAGAGGGGTGAACATATCTACTCACCCCTGTCGGATTCTCAAACATCGGGATCCCGGCGTCGGTATTATGACCGCTGGGACCCTGTGCGCCGGGAAAACATACTGATCCCATGGGTGCGGTATAACTTGTTGGAATGTGGACAGAATCGAACTGATGACATGCAGCATGTTGGCATGCTCAACATGCTCATGTCGACAGTGACCATGTCAACACTCATCGTTTCTCACCCAGATATGTCAACATGATGAACTGTCATCAAACTGCCCCGGGTGGTGTAGTTGCTTCTTAGCTTCTCATGGTAGCAGCGGTGGCTCCAGTGTCTTCTTTTGGGTCCCGGTGTGGACCTGTGATGCACACACATTCTGCAGCACTTTACAGAGAGTATTTGGCCATTCACATCAGTCCCTGCCCCACTGGAGCTTGACAGTCACAAGTGTTCCACCTACTTATCCAGTGCAGATTCCAGGAGACGAGGGTCTATGACCCTGCAAGTTGCTGGAGGTGCGGGTGCCCGTATTTTTAAAGCGTCAATCATTTACAAGGCAAAATTAGGTTGGTTTTGCCTTATAAATGATTGGCGCCTTAAAATACAGGCATTCTCACACAAAGTCCCGCACCTCCGGCAACTGGCAGGCTATTACATTAAGCCCAAAGTAGTGATGAGCGGATTCGGTTTTACTCGGTTTTACTCGGTTCTCAAAACGGCATCTTATTGGCTATCCAAAACACGTGACATCCGTGAGCCAATAAGATGCCGTTTTGAGAACCGAGTAAAACCGAGTAAAACTGAATCCGCTCATCACTAGCCCAAAGTGTTGGAAACCTGGCTCATTGCTAAAATAAAGGTTACAGATAATTGAGTCATTTTTACAGATCCCTTTATCCAAATTGTTAAAAATCTGGAATACCCTCATATATGATTATACTGCATATTTCATCACTCTGCGGAACCATCCTTCACATGGGAGTCATTTCCTTCAGTATGATGAAATACTGTTTCTGGCAATGTTGTCCTAACATAATAGTGTGATGTTGTATACGTACTCACACGCATTAGCCAGCAGGCACCGATGTGCACATCCACTTAGAAAAACTACCTCTAACAAATATCCTTTTCTTTGGAAAATTATGAAAGATCAACATCAGTAGCTGCACTTTATGTGCACTGCATTCCTGAAGTTATCTTGGCACGCTATGTTGTGTGCTTACCTGTATAAATCATCAGTGAATCCATTTTTCATTTTTTAAAAGTGCGAGTGAAATTATCATTTCTTACCGTCGCATATCAAGCCCCATTTATCATGCAGGGACAGCAGCTGCAATAAGAGGTTGTCACTGCACATGTGCGGCCATAAAGTCACGTGCAGCCCCATTGTGCGACAATGTCTGCGCTAGTGTACCGAGGCTGCTGGAAAGTGATCATTTACTCCTTCTCCTTCATTATTGCCTCCATAGGGACAAAGTGGCTGATGCCCTCTTCAGATGTGGTTCACCAATGGGCCCAGCACAGATAAAAAGCTCTAGCCCGCAGTCTCCATTATGAATAATGGGAACTGAGATCTTAGTTACATTATGCAAGACGTACCTTTGCTATGTCATCTGTTAGACTCTTGTTAAATTGCCCCCATACTGAAATCAAAACTGCAGTTTCTGCATGATTTTTAGGTAAAGTGGGCTCGATAATATGCATGTACAATCAGCTCCTTCTATGTGTCGGTCTTACAATGGAGCTGTGATTGGAAGTTCTGAAGCAATATGGTTGCCTAATTCACTTGTTTTTTTTTTAAGAGAAATGTATTTCATTGCATATTATTTAACTGTTTTAAATGGTGACACTACATAACAAAGCTGTTTTTTTATTGGGTGTGGTCAGCTAGAGGGGATGCCTTTAACATCCCGATGGACTGGATGCCGGTGGTCATGTAACTGATGCCGGAATCCCGACACCACCGAAGGTAAGTATCGTGGTAACTGTTAGGGTTAGGCGCTCACCCTCCTGGGGGAGGGTTAGGCACTAGGGGGAGGTTGAGTTTAGGCACTAGGGGGGGAGGTTAGCCCTATCCGCCACCGCCGGATGGTTAGGGTAGGGTAAGGGGGGTAAAAATACTTTACCCCTCCGATGTTGGGATCTTAAAATTCAGGATGCCGGTGTTGGTCATGTGACCGCTGGCATCCTGACGAGCGGTATTTCATACCAAACCCAGCTAGAGATAGTTGAAGATTGTATTAACTGGGTAACTTCAGGGTGTGGATGTTAATGCTTCAATAGAGTTTTGCGTGCGAGTCTTTTGGTGATGTGCGTCTTTTGTCCTGGTGACTTGGCTTCATTTTGCACTTTCAGCTCCTTGTGTCAAGGGGTCTGGGACAGGGGCTGGAAGGAGTGTGGGTGTGTAGACTCAACCAAAGTACGGTGATAGTGTATCCATGCTAAGTGCATGCCAAGACGGTGACCTAGCAAATGCGCCTGTTTGATGGGGGAAGACTTGCAGTTCCTCAATCGCTGGTGTACTGTAAGTTGCAAGCTGCTGTTAATGAAGGGCCTTCAGTACTACTGGAGAAAGAGTTCTATTATAAATAAAATTATTAGAATAATTATTATTATTATCATGGCTGCATCTGATTCACTGAACATTTCAAAGTCATATCCAAATATGTTAATAATATATTATAAGTGTTGTTACCTCACCCTAATAGCAGGATTACTGTGTTCTGAACACTTGTTACAAAAAAAAAAGATCCATACACAGTCTGTGAAAGGGAAGATAACTAACACAGCCCAACACGTGTTTTGGTCCCGAGGATTTTAGAGCTGATTTTATGTATATTTGGTGCGCTGATTTCAAATATTACATTCATTTTCACCTATCAGCTCTAATTTTTGAGATATAAACATCGTTTGATTTGTGTTACCGTATTTCATATTAGGCCTATGACTCACATAAGAAAACACAAAACGTTAAAAAATATAGTCAAAACATTTTTTTCTAGAATATTTTAGTGATAAAACACAAGACGTTAAAAAATATAGTCTAAAAAATATTTTCTAGAATATTTTAGTGACGTCAATAACACATACTGACATTACGGTAACACTATAGTGACTCAAATAACACTTTTTCTTCAAAATAATAAAATGAAACCATAGATGAAAAGAAAATTAGTTGAGGAAGCTTCTTTTGTGGGACATTCTTGAATGGACTTTGTTTGGACAATCTCTTTGTAAGCTCCAGCTGTAATCTGCCATCATATGTACATCCCATCTTCCCTGGTAGCGATCTTCCATTGTTTTAATGTCCGGGTGAAATCTCTAACCTTGCTCTTTGCTCAGATCACCCACATTTTTCGGGAAACGGTCCAAGTGGGTGTGTTAGTAAAGGTGAGCGGGTTCGGTTCTCAGAAAACCGAACCCCCCCCCTGAACTTTGCCTTCCGAGTCCGGATCCGAGCCCGGATCCGAGCCAGGCTCGGATTTTCCCTCTTGACTTGGAAACCCGAACTCGGCAAAACGTCATCATCCCGCTGTCGGATTCTCGCGGGATTTGGATTCCATATAAGGAGCCGCGCGTCGCGGACATTTTCACTTCAGTCTTGGAGAGTGAGAGGACGTGTATTCAGTGTGCTCAGTGTCTGTTTATTGGGGTGGGAAAGTGGGGTGACAAGTGTTGTGCTGCTCAGTCCAGTCCATATATCCAGTGTAGCTGTAAAGTGGTGCTGTGTTGTGCAGACCAGTCCAGTGTAGTCACTCAGTGTATTGTGCTGTATCAGTCCAGCCATTCACAGTGTTGGTGTTCTCTGCTGCCATATATCAGTAATTCCAGTATATATATATCAGTAATTCCAGTGACGATATACGCTGCTGCTATATATATATATCCACTGCTGCAGTATAACAATTATAACAACCTGTTGGGCTGCATCAGACCAGTGGTAGTGTCCTGTGTCATCAGTAATTCCAGTGACGATATATGCTGCTGCTATATGTCCGCTGCTGCAGTATAATAATTATAACAACAACAACGTGTTGTGCTGCATCAGACCAGTGGTAGTGTCCTGTGTCATCAGTCATTCCAGTCATTCCTGTGACGCATATTGTCTCATATAACTCCCAAAAAATAATGGAGAACAAAATTTTTGAGGATAAAATAGGGAAAGATCAAGAAGAACCACTTCCTCCTAGTGCTGAAGCTTCTGCCACTAGCCATGACATAGACAATGAAATGCATCAATGTCGTCTGCAGGTACGGATCTAGACTTTTCTTTTAGGGGGGCGGTTTATTTATTCCTGACTCCTCCCTACACTCATTACTCCTCCCACTTCCCATACCAACTGTCCATTAATGCTCTAAAGAGCATATAAAGCATTGCCATCATGCACATGTGCTTCTTATCTAGCACACACAACCGAGCACATGTAACTACTAACACACCGATAGGCGGCACACACTACCCAAGGTGGGGGTGACGGCATGTGATGATGGCAGATGGGGCTAGGGGCCCCAGGGACATGGAGGATGGGGAGGGATGTCAGTGCAGCCACACACCATCACCTGACAGCAGCCCCCACCTCATGTAAGTGGGTGTGGCTATGACTGTTAGGGGGGGGGTGTTCGCCCCGTTCGCCCCCCCCCCCCCCCTGGATCCGGCCTTGGTCGTCTGCCAAGGCCGATGCCCAATGTGATAGTAGAGGGCATGTAAAATCCAAAAAGCCAAAGTTCAGTAAAAAGAACCAAAAAAAAAAATTTAAATCGTCTGAGGAGAAACGTAAACTTGCCAATATGCCATTTACGACACAGAGTGGCAAGGAACGGCTGAGGCCCTGGCCTATGTTCATGACTAGTGGTTCAGCTTCACATGATGATGGAAGCCCTCATAACTGAGGCCTTGACACTTATGTATGTGTTAGACGTACGTTCGGTATCCGCCATTAGTGCAGTGGGATTTAGACAATTGGTGGAGGTATTGTATCCACGGTAACAAATCCCATCTAGATTCCACTTCACTAGGCAGGCGAGAGCGAGATTTTGCCATTTAATTCCAGTGATTTGGACATATAATTACAGTGATTTTGCCAATTAATTTCAGTGATTTATAATTATTAATTATAGTGATCTTGCCAAGTAATTCCAGTGATTTATAATTATTAATTACAGTGATCTTGCCATTTAATTCCAGTGATTTGGACGTATAATTACAGTGATGTTGCCAATTGATTTCAGTGATTTATAATTATTAATTACAGTGATTTTTCCAATTAATTCCAGTGATTTGGACGTGTAATTCCAGTTGGAATTATTTGTGTCGCTTGGCTAAGTCATACAGCTACCTCATTGCACCTCTTCGACATCTTTGCATGAGGTGCTGTTTGGGGCCTAGGTTTTGAAAAGTGCCATCCTGTGTGACACTGCCGTATGAGTCCCAGGGGTACTACTGTATTAGTCCTGGGGTACTCCCGTATAAGTCCACCAATTGCAGATTTTTTTTAAAGTGACTGGAGCGTGCTGGAGATGCTGTCAGTGGACCGAACAATTGCGGCCCACTCTCGACATTCAGCCACTGCGTGACACTACTAGATGGGCCAAGTGGTTGTGTCGCTTAGCTTAGGCCTACAGCAACCTCAGTGCACCTTTTTTTTCTTCTTTGCATCATGTGCTGTTAGGGGCCTTCTTTTGATGTCTGCCCTCCTGTCTGCAACTGCAGTGCCACGCCTAGATGGGCCAATTGTTTGTGTCGTTTGGCTTAGTCATACAACTACCTCATTGCAATTCTTTTTCTTCTTTGTATGATGTGCTGTTTGGGGCCTTTTTATATCTGCCCTCCTGTCTGACACTGCAGTGCCACTCCTAGATGGGCCAGGTGTTTGTGTTGTCCACTTGTGTCGCTTAGCTTAGTCATCCAGCAACCTCGGTGCAACCTTTTGGCCTAAAAACAATATTGTGAGGTGTGAGGTGTTCAGAATAGACTGGAAATGAGTGGAAATGTTTGTTATTGAGGTTAATAATACTGTAGTTACCCCCAAATTCTGTGATTTTATCTGTTTTTATGTTTTCCCCCAAAAAATCATCCAGATCCAAAACCAAAACCAAAACACGAAAGGGTGGTTTTGGCAAAACCAAGCCACAACCAAAACATGAAAATGGAATTAGAACCAAAACACAAAACAAGAAAAGTGCCCGCCGCACATAATGAACTTTTATGCTCATATTACATCCAAGGTCTCTGAAATTAATGAGCATGTTGTTTGCTAGCTCAGCATAGGTTTGAGCTTTGTGGTTGCCCAGAAAGTTTCTTACAACCAGGACGAATGATGTCCACGTGCTTCGCTCACCCTCACTCATGGAATCTATGAAGCCAGGATCGTTAATAAGCTGTCATATTTGAGGACTATCAAAAACTCCAGCTAGTTGTTTTTCTGTACTTAGCCCAGGCATTTTTCATCCTATATACCCAAAGCATGGTCCATCCTGATCAAGAGCCTTCACAAACTGTTTCATGAGGCCTAGCTTTATATGCAGTTGATGCAACATGGTTTTGTCTCATCCAACTAACGGTATCACTCCGCCCCTTTGTTATGAAACATATGCACATTCATACGTACTTATACACAGTAATGCCCCATATATAAACATATATTCACAGTCAGTTATATTAATGGGGTATCACACCTCCGCAATGCTTTGCTCAGACTGAAGGTCACCCAGATGGCGATGTGCGTGGCCTGGGCATGCGCAAAAAGAATAGCTGATAAAGAACAACTGTTTTCGTATTTGGAGTTAGCACGCCCAATACAACCAAAATCAATACTAACATTCCAGGCACCAAACAAAAAAAATGTTTTGTTGGGCAGTGTAATATTTGTGATATGTTCAACTGGCTTCTAACATGCTGCATGAGACTGGGTATTCTATGCTTTCTGGCCACTTACTGTAATGTACTGTATGTGAATTGTGTACTATGTCTGTGCCCATCTTTTGTACTGTCGTATTCCAGGCGCATCTGCTGCTGTTATTTTCAGGGGCAGGCTGGCGCATTTGCTACTTGCGCAGGTTCGTCTCTTGCAAGTTTTTCCCAGGTTAATTTTACATTTGTGTTTGGACACACATTCTGTCCAACCCTGCGTAAGGTCCTGTTCTGCTACTGACCTCTTTCTATTATTGTTGTAACACAGTCTAATTGAAATATTCATCTTCTATAAATCTATATAATATACAGGCTGGATGATACTGGGAGGTTTGCAGACATCACCTGAGAGTCAGTTGTATGTAGTTGGTCAATTAACCTCAAGGGAGAACTTTCCTGGAACAATTTCCCGGGAACTGTCCTTGGGACAATGCTGGTGATTATTTTAATACAAGGAAGCAGGAGACAGCACTGTACTATAAATAGCACACGGGATGATTAAGCTTCATCTTTTATTCTCTTCTCCTCTACCTGTATTCATATATAGTTCAGTGCACCCTTTATCTGATGTAACAGATTTTAGTGCATGAGAAACATCTCTAGAATGCAGGTTGTGTGACGGACCAGATAACATTTCCTTGACACATTTGCATTCCTGAGGTGGAATGAAATAAATGCCAGCGTTTTGTTTAAGAGTAACGTAAAGATGTTATCATCACTGTATTTTTATAGAGCACAATTCAAAACAAGTGGAACAAAGCGAGCAGATAGAGGGGAAACATTATAATCACCTAGTGGCACTGTCAATGGATCTAACTATGGGCCGAGCAGCAGAACTGCAGATGGTGCAGGTGGCCTGGCCGCTATGGCGCCTGGTGGTGAGGCATTAGCATTGTGGGACGCCTTGCACCTCAAACTCCCACTCCACCCCCTGATGAATTCACTATGATTTCAAAAAAACATGACATACAGTGCAGCCGGAAAGTATTGACAGTGCTTCACTTTTTCCACATTTTGTTATGTTACAGGCTTATTCCAAACTGGAATAAATTCATTTTTCCCTCAAAATTCTACACACAATACCCCATAATGACAACATGAAAATAAGTGTTTTTAAGATCCTTTTAAATTTATTAAAAATAAAAAACTAAGAAATCACGTGTACATAAGTATTCACGGTCTTTTGCTCAATACTTTGTTGTTGCACCTTTGGCAGCAATTACAGCCTCAAGTATTTTTGAATATGATGCCACAAGCTTGGCACACCTATCTTTGGGCAGTTTCGCCCATTCCTCTTTGCAGCACCTCTCAAGCTCCATCAGGTTGGATGGGAAGCATCAGTGCACAGTCATTTTCAGATCTCTCCAGAGATGTTCAATTGGATTCAGGTCTGGGCTCTGGCTGACCCACTCAAGGACATTCACAGAGTTGTCCTGAAACCATTCCTTTGATATCTTGGCTGTGTGCTTAGGGTTGCTGTCCTGCTGAAAGATGAACTGTCACCCCAGTCTGAGGTCAAGAGCTCTGGAGCAGGTTTTCATCCAGGATGTCTCTGTAAATTGCTACATTCATCTTTCCCTCTATCCTGACTAGTCTCCCAGTTTCTGCCGCTGAAAAACATCCCCACAGTATGATGCTGCCACCACCATGCTTCACTGTAGGGATGGTATTGGCATGATGATGAGCGGTGCCTGGTTTCCTCCAAACATGACGCCTGGCATTCACACCAAAGAGTTCAATCTTTGTCTTACCAGACCAGAGACTTTTGTTTCTCATGGTCTGAGAGTCCTTCAGGTGCATTTTGGCAAATTCCAGGCGGGCTGCAATGTGCTTTTTACTAAGGAGTGGCTTCCGTCTGGCCACTCTACCACACAGGCCTGATTGGTGGATTGCTGCAGAGATGGTTGTCCTTCTGGAAGGTTTTCCTCTCTCCATAGAGGAATGCTGTAGCTCTGACAGAGTGACCATCGGGTTATTGGTCACCTCCCTGACTAGGGCCCTTCTCCCCCGATCACTCTGTTTAGATGGCCAGCGAGCTCTAGGAAGAGTCCAGGTGGTTCCGAACTTCTTCCATTTATGGATGATGGAGGCCACTGTGCTCATTGGTATCTTCAAAGCAGCAGATATTTTTCTGTACCTTTCCCCAGATCCGTGCCTCAAGACAATCCTGTCTCGGAGGTCTACTAACAATTAGTTTGACTTCATGCTTGGTTTGTGCTCAGACATGCACTGTCACGTGTGGGACCTTATATATACAGGTGTGTGCCTTTCCAAATCATGACCAATCAACTGAATTTACCACAGGTGGACTCCAATTAAGCTGTAGGAACATCTCAAGGATGATCAGTGGAAACAGGATGCACCTGAGCTCAATTTTGAGCTTTATGGCAAAGGGTATGAATACTTATGTGCATGTGATTTCTTAGTTTTTTATTTTTTAATAAATTTGCAAAAATCTCAAAAAAACTTTTTAGATTGTTATGTTGGGGTATTGGCCCTCATTCCGAGTTGTTCGCTCGGTATTTTTCATCGCATCGCAGTGAAAATCCGCTTAGTACGCATGCGCAATGTTCGCACTGCGACTGCGCCAAGTAACTTTACTATGAAGAAAGTAATTTTACTCACGGCTTTTTCTTCGCTCCGGCGATCGTAATGTGATTGACAGGAAATGGGTGTTACTGGGCGGAAACACGGCGTTTCAGGGGCGTGTGGCTGAAAACGCTACCGTTTCCGGAAAAAACGCAGGAGTGGCCGGGGAAACGGTGGGAGTGCCTGGGCGAACGCTGGGTGTGTTTGTGACGTCAACCAGGAACGACAAGCACTGAAATGATCGCACAGGCAGAGTAAGTCTGGAGCTACTCAGAAACTGCTAAGTAGTTAGTAATCGCAATATTGCGAATACATCGGTCGCAATTTTAAGAAGCTAAGATTCACTCCCAGTAGGCGGCGGCTTAGCGTGTGTAACTCTGCTAAATTCGCAATGCGACCGATCAACTCGGAATGAGGGCCATTGTGTGTAGAATTGGAGGGAAAAATGAATTTATTTCATTTTGGATTAAGGCTGTAACATAACAAAATGTGGAAAAAGTGAAGCGCTGTGAATACTTTCTGTATGCACTGTATGTCTTTTCTGAGCATGCGTTGGTCAGTCACCAGGCCAATTTCCTACCCACATTTACCTATAGGACCTGTATACTAATCAGTTGTCAGTTAAAGGTGTGCCAAAAAAGAAATTCCCAGTGTTTGTCCTACCAAAACCTCATCCAGCCGTAGTGCTAGGCAGCATCCACTATAACATGGAAGCAGCCTTCAGGGGTTCTCCAGCTGCAGCCCATGAAGGATGCATAATTAGCATGCCACAAGCTATAGTCTCATACCCTCCAACTGTACCTTTTGTTTGGCAGGTACAGTACCATTTTTTGCTGGTCTGTACCGGCCAAAAGGGTCCTTCTACTGGTTTTCAGTGTCCCCCATTACAATGGAAGCCTATGGGAGCGCCACTTAGCTACACACCCTTTACCTGTGATCACGCCCCTTTTCTGGTTTTGTATCGGTTTTCAGCTAGTTAGAGGGTATGTAGTCTGCCACAAACAAAGTGCAGGTTATGTAATACAGTACATCAGACATATGCGGGGCAGGCCCAATGATCACGGTAAGACCCTTACCAGATTCTCTCTGTGATGCGATTGAGCAATCAGATCCACAGACACAAATACAGCGCACTTGGTAAGAAAATCTGCTGCCACTGGGCATGTGCAGCAGCTCCATTCTGACCTTTATACTGCATGTAGTGGTTTCTGGTCAGGCTGTGGGGAAGGTGGGTTTCCAGACAACTGGAAACCCCCCCCCCCCCAGCGTTTTCCTATAATCAGTATCTTAGTTATGTATAATGTAATAAATCAAAATCACAAATATATAGAAATGCAGTCATCAAATGTATAGGATAAAATAAATATAAATACACAGTTAATTTGTAATTTTTCAAAAGTATCAAGACATCACTGGAACAAAGGGATAGTTAGAATATGTATGGCACACAACTCTACTAAACTTCCATACACCGTCCGCGATCAGATATCTAATGCAAGTACAGTATCTGCCTGTATTCTGACTTGCACAGATCTCTGCGACTGCACTGCTCCCAGCCCTTCGTCCACTTGAGCAACCATCACCACTATTATTGCCACTTGCACCAACTCCATGCTGAGTGCAAAAGATGGGGTGGAAATAGACGTCCCCTCGACATGTTTCAGAGTATGGTGAAAGAATTCAAAGGTTCAAAAAGGGTTGAGATTGCCTAAAGGATAAAAAAAAAGGGGCAGACTAGATGGGCCAAGTGGTTCTTATCTGCCGTCAAATTCTATGTTTCTATGTTTCTATGTTTCTATGGTGTAACTCTGGCAACACTCCCCTTGATGGTTCTCTTATGTGCGTTCGCCCAGTTGCCACCCGGTAATGCTCATGTTACAGATATAGAGAATCAGCTTAGATCCATCCAACTCGTAGTTGTTCAGAGATATACGCAAAGATGTATATGTCCGCTATGGCATATGAGCACTTTGCTAAACTCGCTAGATGTGGCTACTTTGGAACTTATGTACAACCACGAAAAAGGCCCATAGGGGTGGATATAATAAAGCTTCTAAATTTGAAAAGTTGTGGTGTTGCCCATAGCAACCTATCAGAATTTGGTTGTCATTTCTCTTTTGCATCCTAGCAAAAGCTTCTCGTGTTTCTCTTTGCATAGAGCACGTTTCATCAGATGACTGTAGCAGAAGTAGAAAGTGCACTCCATGCTATGTAATAAGGAGCTCCATGCACACAAAGCTGGCACATAACAGTCCAGCTGTCCCCTTGCTCTTCATTCAAGCCATAAATTAGCCTAAACTGAATATGTTTTTAGGACAATAGATAAAAGGTTTATTCAATTAGGAAGGGTGATTCTAAAGGGGTAGGAGATGGACTTTGATGTGATATTTATACAGTGTGTCCTATAAAAATGTTTTAGCTCAATGTACGCCGGGTCTGCTCTCCGGTGCGATGTGCATATCTGTGCACTTTGTAAATAAGCCCTACTACATTAATCCAGGAATGATAGAAATCATGGTACATTTTAATGGTGGCCAGAGGAGGTTCACACTCTCACTGTTTTCAGACTCATATGAGCCTAAGAAGGAGATGTGCTAAGCAGTGAAAAGAGTGGAGAAGTGAGCCAGTGGAGCAGTTGTCCATGGCAACCAATCAGCATTGAAGTAACATTTATAATTTGCATACTATAAAACTATATAAAGCAGCTGATTGGTTGCTATGGGCAACTTCTCCTCTGGCTCACTTCTCCAATCTTTTCACTGCTTAGTACCTCTACCTCAAAATCAGTCAAAATCAGTCAAATTGACCAATCAAATGCCCAAGTGCTGTGTATATATAAATACATTATTGTATCCTTTATGCAGACCTGTTAAACTTTGATTGTTTGCAATGAATGGCTGACTCTTTTTTTTAACCAGAGTCTTCCTAGAGCTTATCCTTCAACTTAATTAAGCTCCATTCCTGAGCTTATCAGTAAGATAACATGGCTGCCATTTATTGCGGTGCTATTAGTGAGGTAAATTGGCCCATACTCATGGGTCTCTTCTGCACCTCTCACCTTTTAAGCATTTTTCACAGGAGACTCTCTAATCCCCTATTGACATTAATTATAAAATACATTATAATTCAACAAAGATTACAAGAGATGGTTTCTTTTCAGAGATTAAATAAGTTTACTGTCTATGCAATTGTCTGCGATAATTACTAGAGAGAAAAAAAATATGTGATGGTGTGTTGTAGGTGTTTGTCAGTAGGGAAGGAAACTAACATAATATGTCCTTTAGGTTTAGAACAGAAAAAGAATAGTTTGTGATAGTGTGATTGCTCAAATGAGCTGACTTCAATGAATTGAAGAGGGGATACAGGACTGTAATAGGCCCTGGCCTACACACATGCCGATATCACTGCACGATATGAACGATCTCGTTCATTAATGAACGAGATAACGTTCATATCGTGCAGTGTGGCGTCACCAGCGATGAACGATGTGCGGCCCCGCGCTCGTTCATCGCTGGTGACATGTCGGCTGCGCATGCAGGCCAATATGGACGAGATCGTCCATATTTGCCTGCACGTCTATGGAGCCGGGTGACGGGGTGAGTGAAGAAACTTCACTCCCCCCGTCACTGCCCCCCCGCCGCCGCGTCACCCGTCGGCCGTATCGGCCGTCGGGCACCTCGGCGGCACATCGCCTAATGTGTAGGGCGCTTTAGACTTGCCTTGAGCTATTTCAAAGGAAAATGACTTTGCCAAGAAATAAAACAAGTTAGGAAATCATTTCATGTGTTTTTTTATTTTATTGAGGGGGTTTTATTTTTTCTCTCGATTTGTTTTTGAGCACCTCAAGAGCAAGTGCAATAGTTCCTCAAGTCTCTATTTTTAGGAACTTGCGTTTGAACTCTTTGGACCCAGGGGCCCGTGCACATAATGGGTGCAATGTGTGCGGTGCACACTGCACCAATTTTAAATACTTACCTTTCCTGAGTCCAGCGTTGGCCACTGCGATCTCGCCGGAAATCACCACCAAAATGGCTGCCGCGCATGCGCGGTAGCCAAATTGGTCTCCAGATCATGGCGGGCGCCATATTTCCGGAGACTTGCGCATGCGCAGTAGACTCCGGCACAATGCCGGAGTCTACAGCGCTGTAAAGAAGAGGGGGCCCACCCGGAGGTGTACACGGGCCCCCTCCTCTGTTGAAACACCTTTGAACTGCACCCATGATAGAAACGCCAATGCCAAGTCCCCTGACCCATGGTGATAAATTATACCATAATATACTCTACACACACAAATATCAGACCACACATGCCCGCTGAACATATAGCTGCAACAGGGAAAGGAGGAGCATCAAGCCTACTGCAGGGGGGTCAGAAGATTCATTTCCCCATAAGAAAAACTGGTTAACACAACCTTCTTCAGTCTTATTGAGCATATTAAAAAGCTGTATATCCCTGTCAAAATGTAGAACTATGGGGCAACGATAGTGAGTGAAATGTTAGTAAAAGCACCATGTTATGGAGATATTTCCAGCATTATAACTGTACTAAATAGCAGAAGTACTTAATTATGCCATAATCATGTGGTACGGGCATTTTTGCAGGAATAATGACCTAACATTGGGCCTAATTCAGAGTTGATTGCAGCAGCAAATTTGTTAGCAGTTGGGCAAAACCATGTGCACTGCAGGGGGGACAGATATAACATGTGCAGAGAGAGTTCGATTTAGGTGGGGTGTGTTCAAACTGAAATTTAAATTGCAGTGTAAAAATAAAGCAACCAGTATTTACCCCGCACAGAAACAAAATAACCCACCCAAATCTAGCGCCCCCCTGCGGTGCACATGGTTTTGCCCAACTGCTAACAAATTTGCTGCTGCGATCAACTCTGAATTTCCCCCCATTGTTTAATTAATAGTCCCCATAGACTACCCAACAGATTCTCCTAAAACTGGCATTATTACCAATCCTAGAAAAAGCCATTAATTCCAGTTCATTCTGCCTAATAACCATACCAACAGTACTTTGTCAACTAAAATGAATTAGGAAGGGCTTCATTAATAAAATCATGTGTGTATTTCTGACTACTGACAGCAAGAAAGAGTGACGTTGTAATGGAATTTTGTGGAAATGGAGCTTGTGGTGGTGGTTTTGCATAGCTTTGGTGACACAATGTTCTTTTACATCACCGGTTCTGTCTTGTACTTCTAAAGGACACATTCTGAGTGTTATACTTCATAAGTAGATCAGTGATGATGACATTTTGTGCCCTCTGGGACTCCGTATGATATAAAAATTATAGGGAGAATTATAGACAGAACACTGACTGTAATGACACATTCCATCAGTGAGAAGATCAGAATCCCCAGCCGAACAGTTGTCAGAATGAATTCATATTCTGGAATCTTGGCGAGAAGACTTCAAAGGATCATTAATAAAACCCTGGATTCTGTGCATCCCTGGACTGATGTGCACAGAGGATGAGCCTCTTCATGATTAGGTGCAACAAAGTCACTTCCTGTATGATCTCCAATGCTGATTTCTCACTTTTATACCTGTTTTTTTCCATACAGGAGAATACTAGAAGATGAGATTAATATTTACCTAAAAAGCCTTTAGCCATTAATCTGTGACTGGGGACATACTGTATTTTTAATGACTTTCATACCTGGGCTGTGTATGCAGCTTTCAGGATAGTAACATCACTGCCTCACTGAAGGTGCTTTGCTAAGCATCAGTCAAGCTAAGGGGTGAAAAGAACATTGCCTATAATAATAATAATAATAATAATAATAATTATTATTATTATTATTATTATTATTTTATTTATATAGCGCTCTTTCTCTAAACGGACTCAAGGCGCTTAACAGGCATCAAAAACAAAGAAATAGTACATAAGACTACAGGCATCAAAATAAAGCATATTTTACCAAAGATGAATATAGTTATACAGAAGTAAAAAAAGAAAACCGAGAGATCACAATAAGCGCAGGGTTGGTGCTAACATTTTGGTAATAACTTTTGGGTAATAAGTTCCAAAATTAGGGTAGTCTGCTAATGCTGCAGCTGTCAAAAGACAGATTGCCTTACAGCCGAGTGCATGTTATGGTAGAGTACAGGCCTCTCACAGGAGGTCTCCACTCATGGGAACAGTAGGAGTGCTGAGCCTAATACTGACTCCTGGTCCCAGTAGAGGCCGACCGCCTTGCATCCTTGTCGTTATGCCTTATTTTACTCTTCTGCATCAGGTGGCAATGGGAAGTGACTCTCTAAGCAGGCGTAGTTTTCAGTGACCCTCACCTACCAAAAGTGTTATGTTTAGTGCTGTAATACTGGGAATGTGGCACACATTGTGTTTCTAGGTACAGGAATAATATATTTAATGGACTCCACGCCCATCAGCGACAGAATGGTGTGAAAATTTTGATCACTAAGCATATGCAAGGTGATTGACAGGAAGCGGACGTTTGGGGGTGGTAACTGGCCATTTTCTGGGAGTGTCAGGAAAAACGCAGGTGTTTCCAAGCGTTTTCAGGGAGGGTGTGTGATGTCTGCTCCGGCCCCAAACAGCCTGTTTGTATCGCACTGTAGAAGTAAGTCGATCAGGTCTGAATTAGACCCTCTGATGCATGTACCTGGCCTATTTAGTGTATGCATAGCCTTTATACATTGTACAAGTAACTGATTTTTACAAATGCCTTAAAATGGCAGAGGTCAATGTTCCCCCTTTGGCACCAGAGCAGTAGCAAGGGGTGTGCGACTGGTACTGCTGCCAGAGTGCAAGGTCAATGGAGTAGCGCGGTTGCTGCCCAGATGACACCCATTTACAGAGACACACTGCTGCATAGAAAGTCATGGGAGTCTACTGGCACTCATCTTCCTGCACCCTCAGAACTTGTATGATGTCAAGACATCATGTGCGCCAAGGGCGGGGTGTTGCAGCACAGTCTGAGTCCAGGTTCAGTGCTGCTGGCTACATACAGAAGTGCATGCATTACCTGTTGAGACATATGCAGAGGCAGATTTAGGGTTCAAGTCACCCCTAGGCACAACAGTAACAACTTCCCCACTCCACACAAACACACACACACACACACACACACACACACACACACACTGTTATTATTTTCATTGTTTCATTGTAGAGATGTGCACCAGAAATTTTTCGGGTTTTGTGTTTTGGTTTTGGGTTCGGTTCCGCGGCCGTGTTTTGGGTTCGAACGCGTTTTGGCAAAACCTCACCGAATTTTTTTTGTCGGATTCGGGTGTTTTTTTCAAAAAACCCTAAAAAACAGCTTAAATCATAGAATTTGGGGGTCATTTTGATCCCAAAGTATTATTAACCTCAATAACCATAATTTCCACTCATTTTCAGTCTATTCTGAACACCTCACACCTCACAATATTATTTTTAGTCCTAAAATTTGCACCGAGGTCGCTGGATGACTAAGCTCAGCGACCCAAGTGGCCGACACAAACACCTGGCCCATCTAGGAGTGGCACTGCAGAGTCACGCAGGATGGCCCTTCCAAAAAACACTCCCCAAACAGCACATGACGCAAAGAAAAAAAGAGGCTCAATGAGGTAGCTGTGTGACTAAGCTCAGCGACCCAAGTGGCCGACACAAACACCTGGCCCATCTAGGAGTGTCACTGCAGTGTCACGCAGGATGGCCCTTCCAAAAAACACTCCCCAAACAGCACATGACGCAAAGAAAAAATAAGAATTTACTTATCGATAATTCTATTTCTCGTAGTCCGTAGTGGATGCTGGGGACTCTGTCAGGACCATGGGGATTAGCGGCTCCGCAGGAGACAGGGCACAAAAGTAAAAGCTTTAGGATCAGGTGGTGTGCACTGGCTCCTCCCCCTATGACCCTCCTCCAAGCCTCAGTTAGGATACTGTGCCCGGACGAGCGTACACAATAAGGAAGGATTTTGAATCCCGGGTAAGACTCATACCAGCCACACCAATCACACTGTACAACCTGTGATCTGAACCCAGTTAACAGCATGATAACAGCGGAGCATCTGAAAAGATGGCTCACAACAATAATAACCCGATTTTTGTAACAATAACTATGTACAAGTATTGCAGACAATCCGCACTTGGGATGGGCGCCCAGCATCCACTACGGACTACGAGAAATAGAATTATCGGTAAGTAAATTCTTATTTTCTCTGACGTCCTAAGTGGATGCTGGGGACTCCGTCAGGACCATGGGGATTATACCAAAGCTCCCAAACGGGCGGGAGAGTGCGGATGACTCTGCAGCACCGAATGAGAGAACTCCAGGTCCTCCTCAGTCAGGGTGTGCCCCTGACCAAGTATCAGCTCGGCAAAGTTGTAAAGCCGAGACCCCTCGGGCAGCCGCCCAAGATGAGCCCACCTTCCTTGTGGAATGGGCATTTACATATTTTGGCTGTGGCAGGCCTGCCACAGAATGTGCAAGCTGAATTGTACTACACATCCAACTAGCAATCGTCTGCTTAGAAACAAGAGCACCCAGTTTTTTGGGTGCATACAGGATAACAGCAAGTCAGTTTTCCTGACTCCAGCCGTCCTGGAAACTATATTTTCAGGGCCCTGACAACATCTAGCAACTTGGAGTCCTCCAAGTCCCTAGTAGCCGCAGGTACCACAATAAGCTGGTTCGGGTGAAACACTGACACCACCTTAGGGAGAAACTGGGGACGAGTCCGCAGCTCTACCCTGTCCGAATGGACAATCAGATATGGGCTTTTTTGAGACAAACGCCGCCAATTCTGACACTCGCCTGGCCGAGGCCAGGGCCAACAGCATGGTCACTTTCCCTGTGAGATATTTCAAATCCACAGATTTGAGCGGTTTAAACCAATGTGATTTTAGGAATCCCAGAACTACGTTGAGATCCCACAGTGCCACTGGAGGCACAAAAGGGGGTTGTATATGCAGTACTCCCTTGACAAACTTCTGGACTTCAGGAACTGAAGCCAATTCTTTCTGGAAGAAAATCGACAGGGCCGAAATTTGAACCTTAATGGACCCCAATTTGAGGCCCATAGACACTCCTGTTTGCAGGAAATGCAGGAAACGACGAGTTGAAATTTCTTCATGGGGCCTTCCTGGCCTCACACCACGCAACATATTTTCGCCACCTGTGGTGATAATGTTGTGCGGTCACCTCCTTCCTGGCTTTGACCAGGGTATGAATGACCTCTTCCGGAATGCCTTTTTCCCTTAGGATCCGGCGTTCAACCGCCATGCCGTCAAACGCAGCCGCGGTAAGTCTTGGAACAGACATGGTACTTGCTGAAGCAAGTCCCTTCTTAGCGGCAGAGGCCATGAGTCCTCTGTGAGCATCTCTTGAAGTTCCGGGTACCAAGTCCTTCTTGGCCAATCCGGAGCCACGAGTATAGTTCTTACTCCTCTACGTCTTATAATTCTCAATACCTTGGGTATGAGAAGCAGAGGAGGGAAGACATACACCGACTGGTACACCCACGGTGTTACCAGAACGTCCACAGCTATTGCCTGAGGGTCTTTTGACCTGGCGCAATACTTGTCCAGTTTTTTGTTCAGGCGGGACGCCATCATGTCCACCTTTGGTTTCCAACGGTTCACAATCATGTGGAAGACTTCCCGATGAAGTCCCCACTCTCCCGGGTGGAGGTTGTGCCTGCTGAGGAAGTCTGCTTCCCAGTTGTCCACTCCCGGAATGAACACTGCTGACAATGCTATCACATGATTTTCCGCCCAGCGAAAAATCCTTGCAGTTTCTGCCATTGCCCTCCTGCTTCTTGTGCCGCCCTGTCTGTTTACGTGGGCGACTGCCGTGATGTTGTCCCACTGGATCAATACCGGCTGACCTTGAAGCAGAGGTCTTGCCAAGCTTAGAGCATTGTAAATTGCCCTTAGCTCCAGTATATTTATGTGGAGAAAAATCTCCAGACTTGATCACACTCCCTGGAAATTTTTTCCCTGTGTGACTGCTCCCCAGCCTCTCAGGCTGGCCTTCGTGGTCACCAGCATCCAATCCTGAATGCCGAATCTGCGGCCCTCTAGAAGATGAGCACTCTGTAACCACCACAGGAGAGACACCCTTGTCCTTGGAGATAGGGTTATCCGCTGATGCATCTGAAAATGCGATCCGGACCATTTGTCCAGCAGATCCCACTGAAAAGTTCTTGCGTGGAATCTGCCGAATGGAATCGCTTCGTAATAAGCCACCATTTTTCCCAGGACTCTTGTGCAATGATGCACTGACACTTTTCCTGGTTTTAGGAGGTTCCTGACTAGCTCGGATAACTCCCTGGCTTTCTCCTCCGGGAGAAACACCTTTTTCTGGACTGTGTCCAGAACCATCCCTAGGAACAGCAGACGTGTCGTCGGAAACGGCTGCGATTTTGGATATTTAGAATCCACCCGTGCTGTCGTAGAACTACTTGAGATAGTGCTACTCCGACTTCCAACTGTTCTCTGGACCTTGCCCTTATCAGGAGATCGTCCAAGTAAGGGATAATTAAGACGCCTTTTCTTTGAAGAAGAATCATCATTTCGGCCATTACTTTGGTAAAGACCCGGGGTGCCGTGGACAATCCAAACGGCAGCGTCTGAAACTGATAGTGACAGTTCCGTACCACGAACCTGAGGTACCCTTGGTGAGAAGGGCAATTTGGGACATGGAGGTAAGCATCCTTGATGTCCAGGGACACCATATAGTCCCCTTCTTCCTGGTTCGCTATCACTGCTCTGAGTGACTCCATCTTGATTTGAACCTTTGTATGTAAGTGTTCAAAGATTTCCCATTTAGAATAGGTCTCACCGAGCCGTCTGGCTTCAGTACCACAATATAGTGTGGAATAATACCCCTTTCCTTGTTGTAGGAGGGGTACTTTGATTATCACCTGCTGGGAATACAGCTTGTGAATTGTTTCCAATACTGCCTCCCTGTCGGAGGAAGACGTTGGTAAAGCAGACATCAGGAGCCTGCGAGGGGGAGACGTCTCGAATCTCCAGTTTGTACCCCTGGGATACTACTTGTAGGATCCAGGGGTCCACTTGCGAGTGAGCCCACTACGCGCTGAACTCTTGAGACGACCCCCCACCGCACTTGAGTCCGCTTGTACGGCCCCAGCGTCATGCTGAGGACTTGGCAGAAGCTGTGGAGGGCTTCTGTTCCTGGGAATGGGCTGCCTGCTGCAGTCTTCTTCCCTTTCCTCTATCCCTGGGCAGATATGACTGGCCTTTTGCCCGCTTGCCCTTATGGGGACGAAAGGACTGAGGCTGAAAAGACGGTGTCTTTTTCTGCTGAGATGTGATTTGGGGTAAAAAAGGTGGATTTTCCAGCTGTTGCCGAGGCCACCAGGTCCGATGGACCGACCACAAATAACTCCTCCCCTTTATACGGCAATACTTCCATGTGCCGTTTGGAATCTGCATCACCTGACCACTGTCGTGTCCATAAACATCTTCTGGCAGATATGGACATCGCACTTACTCTTGATGCCAGAGTGCAAATATCCCTCTGTGCATCTCGCATATATAGAAATGCATCCTTTAAATGCTCTATAGTCAATAAAATACTGTCCCTGTCAAGGGTATCAATATTTTCAGTCAGGGAATCCGACCAAGCCACCCCAGCGCTGCACATCCAGGCTGAGGCGATCGCTGGTCGCAGTATAACACCAGTATGTGTGTATATACCTTTTTAGGATATTTTCCAGCCTCTCAGCTGGCTCCTTGAGGGCGGCCCTATCTGGAGACGGTACCGCCACTTGTTTTGATAAGCGTGTGAGCGCCTTATCCACCCTAAAGGGTGTTTCCCAACGCGCCCTAACTTCTGGCGGGAAAGGGTATACCGCCAATAATTTTCTATCGGGGGAAACCCACGCATCATCACACACTTCATTTTCAGAAATATGTAACACCTCCTTCATTGCCCTTAACATGTAACGTGTGGCCCTAAAGGAAAATACGTTTGTTTCTTCACCGTCGACACTGGAGTCAGTGTCAGTGTCTGTGTCTGTGTCGACCGACTGAGGTAAATGAGCGTTTTACAGCCCCTGACGGTGTTTGAGACGCCTGGACAGGTACTAATTTGTTTGCCGGCCGTCTCATGTCGTCAACCGACCTTGCAGCGTGTTGACATTATCACGTAATTCCTTAAATAAGCCATCCATTCCGGTGTCGACTCCCTAGAGAGTGACATCACCATTTCAGGCAATTGCTCCGCCTCCTCACCAACATCGTCCTCATACATGTCGACACACACGTACCGACACACAGCACACACACAGGGAATGCTCTGATAGAGGACAGGACCCCACTAGCCCTTTGGGGAGACAGAGGGAGAGTTTGCCAGCACACACCAAAAACGCTATAATTATACAGGGACAACCTTTATATAAGTGTTTTTCCCTTATAGCATTTTAATATATATATACATATCGCCAAATAAGTGCCCCCCCTCTCTGTTTTAACCCTGTTTCTGTAGTGCAGTGCAGGGGAGAGCCTGGGAGCCTTCCCACCAGCATTTCTGTGAGGGAAAATGGCGCTGTGTGCTGAGGAGAATAGGCCCCGCCCCCTTTTCGGCGGGCTTCTTCTCCCGTTTTTCTGAGACCTGGCAGGGGTTAAATACATCCATATAGCCCCCAGGGGCTATATGTGATGTATTTTTAGCCAGAATAAGGTACTATCATTGCTGCCCAGGGCGCCCCCCCCCAGCGCCCTGCACCCTCAGTGACCGCTGCTATGAAGTGTGCTGACAACAATGGCGCACAGCTGCAGTGCTGTGCGCTACCTTATGAAGACTGAAGAGTCTTCTGCCGCCGTTTCTGGACCTTCACTTTTCGGCATCTGCAAGGGGGGTCGGCGGCGCGGCTCCGGGACGAACCCCAGGGTGAGACCTGTGTTCCGACTCCCTCTGGAGCTAATGGTGTCCAGTAGCCTAAGAAGCCAATCCATCCTGCACGCAGGTGAGTTCACTTCTCTCCCCTAAGTCCCTCGTAGCAGTGAGCCTGTTGCCAGCAGGACTCACTGAAAATAAAAAACCTAACAAACTTTTACTCTAAGCAGCTCTTTAGGAGAGCCACCTAGATTGCACCCTTCTCGGCCGGGCACAAAAATCTAACTGAGGCTTGGAGGAGGGTCATAGGGGGAGGAGCCAGTGCACACCACCTGATCCTAAAGCTTTTACTTTTGTGCCCTGTCTCCTGCGGAGCCGCTAATCCCCATGGTCCTGACGGAGTCCCCAGCATCCACTTAGGACGTCAGAGAAAAAGAGGCGCAATGAGGTAGCTGTGTGACTAAGCTCAGCGACCCTAGTGGCCGACACAAACACCTGGCCCATCTAGGAGTGGCACTGCAGTGTCACGCAGGATGGCCCTTCCAAAAAACACTCCCCAAACAGCACATGACGCAAAGAAAAAAAGAGGCGCAATGAGGTAGCTGTGTGACTAAGCTCAGCGACCCTAGTGGCCGACACAAACACCTGGCCCATCTAGGAGTGGCACTGCAGTGTCACGCAGGATGGCCCTTCCAAAAAACACTCCCCAAACAGCACATGACGCAAAGAAAAATGAAAGAAAAAAGAGGTGCCAGATGGAATTGTCCTTGGGCCATCTCACCCACCCTTATGTTGTATAAACAGGACATGCACACTTTAACCAACCCATCATTTCAGTGACAGGGTCTGCCACATGACTGTGACTGAAATGACGGGTTGGTTTGGACCCCCACCAAAAAAGAAGCAATTAATCTCTCCTTGCACAAACTGGCTCTACAGAGGCAAGATGTCCACCTCATCATCATCCTCAGATTCATCACCGTGTACATCCCCCTCCTCACAGATTATCAATTCGTCCCCACTGGAATCCACCATCACAGCTCCCTGTGTACTTTGTGGAGGCAATTGCTGCTGGTGAATGTCTCCATGGAGGAATTGATTATAATTCATTTTAATGAACATCATCTTCTCCACATTTTCTGGAAGTAACCTCGTACACCGATTGCTGACAAGGTGAGCGGCGGCACTAAACACTCTTTCGGAGTACACACTTGTGGGAGGGCAACTTAGGTAGAATAAAGCCAGTTTCTGCAAGGGCCTCCAAATTGCCTCTTTTTCCTGCCAGTATACGTACGGACTGTCTGACGTGCCTACTTGGATGCGGTCACTCATATAATCCTCCACCATTCTTTCAATGGGGAGAGAATCATATGCAGTGACAGTAGACGACATGTCCGTAATCGTTGGCAGGTCCTTCAGTCCGGACCAGATGTCAGCATCAGCAGTCGCTCCAGACTGCCCTGCATCACCGCCAGCGGGTGGGCTCGGAATTCTGAGCCTTTTCCTCGCACCCCCAGTTGCGGGAGAATGTGAAGGAGGAGATGTTGACAGGTCGCGTTCCGCTTGATTTGACAATTTTCTCACCAGCAGTTCTTTGAACCCCTGCAGACTTGTGTCTGCCGGAAAGAGAGATACAACGTAGGTTTTAAATCTAGGATCGAGCACGGTGGCCAAAACGTAGTGCTCTGATTTCAACAGATTGATCACACGTGAATCCTTGTTAAGCGAATTAAGGGCTCCATCCACAAGTCCCACATGCCTAGCGGAATCGCTCTGTGTTAGCTCCTCCTTCAATGTCTCCAGCTTCTTCTGCAAAAGCCTGATGAGGGGAATGACCTGACTCAGGCTGGCAGTGTCTGAACTGACTTCACGTGTGGCAAGTTCAAAAGGTTGCAGAACCTTGCACAACGTTGAAATCATTTTCCACTGCGCTTGAGACAGGTGCATTCCACCTCCTATATCGTGCTCAGTTGTATAGGCTTGAATGGCCTTTTGCTGCTCCTCCAACCTCTGAAGCATATAGAGGGTTGAATTCCACCTCGTTACCACTTCTTGCTTCAGATGATGGCAGGGCAGGTTCAGGCGTTTTTGGTGTTGCTCCAGTCTTCTGTACGTGGTGCCTGTACGCCGAAAGTGTCCCGCAATTTTTCTGGCCACCGACAGCATCTCTTGCACGCCCCTCTCGTTTTTTAAATAATTCTGCACCACCAAATTCAAGGTATGTGCAAAACATGGGACGTGATGGAATTTGCCCATATTTAATGCACACACAATATTGCTGGCGTTGTCCGATGCCACAAATCCACAGGAGAGTCCAATTGGGGTAAGCCATTCTGCGATGATCTTCCTCAGTTGCCGTAAGAGGTTTTTAGCTGTGTGCGTATTCTGGAAAGCGGTGATACAAAGCGTAGCCTGCCTAGGAAAGAGTTGGCGTTTGCGAGATGCTGCTACTGGTGCCGCCGCTGCTGTTCTTGCGGCGGGAGTCCATACATCTACCCAGTGGGCTGTCACAGTCATATAGTCCTGAGTCTGCCCTGCTCCACTTGTCCACATGTCCGTGGTTAAGTGGACATTGGGTACAACTGCATTTTTTAGGACACTGGTGAGTCTTTTTCTGAGGTCTGTGTACATTTTCGGTATCGCCTGCCTAGAGAAATGGAACCTAGATGGTATTTGGTACCGGGGACACAGTACCTCAAACAAGTCTATAGTTGGCTCTGCAGTAATGATGGATACCGGAACCACGGTTCTCACCGCCCAGGATGCCAAGGCCTCAGTTATCCGCTTTGCAGCAGGATGACTGCTGTGATATTTCATCTTCCTCGCAAAGGACTGTTGGACAGTCAATTGCTTGGTGGAAGTAGTAAAAGTGGTCTTACGACTTCCCCTCTGGGATGACCATCGACTCCCAGCAGCAACAACAGCAGCGCCAGCAGCAGTAGGCGTTACACGCAAGGATGCATCGGCGGAATCCCAGGCAGGAGAGGACTCGTCAGAATTGCCAGTGACATGGCCTGCAGGACTATTGGCATTCCTGGGGAAGGAGGAAATTGACACTGAGGGAGTTGGTGGGGTGGTTTGCGTGAGCTTGGTTAGAAGAGGAAGGGATTTACTGGTCAGTGGACTGCTTCCGCTGTCGCCCAAAGTTTTTGAACTTGTCACTGACTTATGATGAATGCGCTGCAGGTGACGTATAAGGGAGGATGTTCCGAGGTGGTTAACGTCCTTACCCCTACTTATTACAGCTTGACAAAGGCAACACACGGCTTGACAAATGTTGTCCGCATTTCTGTTGAAATACTTCCACACTGAAGAGCTGATTTTTTTTGGTATTTTCACCAGGCATGTCAATGGCCATATTCCTCCCACGGACAACAGGTGTCTCCCCGGGTGCCTGACTTAAACAAACCACCTCACCATCAGAATCCTCCTGGTCAATTTCCTCCCCAGCGCCAGCAACACCCATATCCTCCTCATCCTGGTGTACTTCAACACTGACATCTTCAATCTGACTATCAGGAACTGGACTGCGGGTGCTCCTTCCAGCACTTGCTGGGGGCGTGCAAATGGTGGAAGGCGCATGCTCTTCACGTCCAGTGTTGGGAAGGTCAGGCATCGCAACCGACACAATTGGACTCTCCTTGTGGATTTGTGATTTCGAAGAACGCACAGTTCTTTGCTGTGCTTTTGCCAGCTTAAGTCTTTTCATTTTTCTAGCGAGAGGCTGAGTGCTTCCATCCTCATGTGAAGCTGAACCACTAGCCATGAACATAGGCCAGGGCCTCAGCCGTTCCTTGCCACTCCGTGTGGTAGATGGCATATTGGCAAGTTTACGCTTCTCCTCCGACAATTTTATTTTAGATTTTTGAGTCCTTTTTTTACTGATATTTTTTGTTTTGGATTTTACATGCTCTGTACTATGACATTGGGCATCGGCCTTGGCAGACGACGTTGATGGCATTTCATCGTCTCGGCCATGACTAGTGGCAGCAGCTTCAGCACGAGGTGGAAGTGGATCTTGATCTTTCCCTATTTTTGGAACCTCAACATTTTTGTTCTCCATATTTTAATAGGCACAACTAAAAGGCACCTCAGGTAAACAATGGAGATGGATGGATACTAGTATACTTATGGATGACGAGCGACTGCCGACACAGAGGTAGCTACAGCCGTGGACTACCGTACTGCGTCTGCTAGTATAGACTGGATGATAATGATATAAAAAATATATATATATCACTACTGCAGGACAGGTATATATTGTATAATGACGGACCTGCTGGACACTGTCAGCACTGCAGACTCCTAAACTACTAGTATGAAGAAGATAGAAAAAAAAAAAACCACCACAGGTAGGTATACAATTATGGACGAGCGACTGCCGACACAGAGGTAGCTACAGCCGTGGACTACCGTACTGCGTCTGCTAGTATAGACTGGATGATAATGATATAAAAAATATATATATATCACTACTGCAGGACAGGTATATATTGTATAATGACGGACCTGCTGGACACTGTCAGCACTGCAGACTCCTAAACTACTAGTATGAAGAAGATAGAAAAAAAAAAAACCACCACAGGTAGGTATACAATTATGGACGAGCGACTGCCGACACAGAGGTAGCTACAGCCGTGGACTACCGTACTGCGTCTGCTAGTATAGACTGGATGATAATGATATAAAAAATATATATATATCACTACTGCAGGACAGGTATATATTGTATAATGACGGACCTGCTGGACACTGTCAGCACTGCAGACTCCTAAACTACTAGTATGAAGAAGATAGAAAAAAAAAAACCCACCACAGGTAGGTATACAATTATGGACGAGCGACTGCCGACAAAGAGGTAGCTACAGCCGTGGACAACCGTACTGCGTCTGCTAGTATAGACTGGATGATAATGATATAAAAAAAAAATATATATCACTACTGCAGGACAGGTATATATTGTATAATGACGGACCTGCTGGACACTGTCAGCACTGCAGACTCCTAAACTACTAGTATGAAGAAGATAGAAATATAATGAATGACGGACCTGCTGGACACTGTCAGCAGAATGCGTTTATATATAGAATTAAAAAAAAAACACCACACGAGTGTTTAACTTTTTCAGGCAGACAATATACTGGTGGTCACTGCTGGTCAGTCACACTGGCACTCTGGCAGCAAAAGTGTGCACTGTTAAATATGTACTCCTGCTATAACTGCTCTCCAGTCTCCCCCACAATTAAGCTGTGTGAGCAGTGAGCACTACTCAGCACAGTCAGATATACATAGATGATATTATCATGCAGCACACTGAGGCTGAGCACAGATATGGTATGTGACTGTGTATCGTTTTTTTTCAGGCAGAGAACGGATTATATTAAATAATAAATAAAACTGGTGGTCACCACTAGTATAACTATCAGCAAAACTCTGCACTCTCTGAGTACTCCTAATGCTCCAGTAAATCAAGTGTCTCACTCTCTATCTAAACGGAGAGGACGCCAGCCACGTCCTCTCCCTATCAATCTCAATGCACGTGTGAAAATGGCGGCGACGCGCGGCTCCTTATATAGAATCCGAGTCTCGCGATAGAATATGAGCTTTGCGAGAATCCGACAGCGGGATGATGACGTTCGGGCGCGCTCGGGTTAGCCGAGCAAGGCGGGAAGATCCGAGTCTGCCTCGGACCCGTGTAAAAAGCGTGAAGTTCGGGGGGGTTCGGATTCCGAGGAACCGAACCCGCTCATCTCTAATGTCTATGAGCATTCATTTGGTGATTGGTACTTTAATATAATATAACATAATAAAACAATCCTTGACCTATGACATTTTAGATTTAATTATATATGCATATGTACTAATTAGGACAGCACATGTAATTCTTGTCAATACCCCTCTCATGATAGTATATGGTAAGGTACAGTGGAAATATTTTGTAGTTATTGGTACATTTCATATTGACAGCAATGAAACAAGAGGGTCCAAGGGAAACCCCCAGCAAGTGGTGCCCCTAGGCACGTGCCTCATGTGCCTCATAGGAAATTCACCACTGGACAATGCATACCTCCCAACAATCAAAATCCTGGATTCGGGATTCCTGCGTGCGCAAAATGTGCACGCTCCCAAAAAGGGGTGTGACCTCTGTGAAAGGGGCATGCCTTATTGGGAATACCACTATCACGAGCCATGACTCCCATATTCATCACTGCGGGGGCATGGCCAGCGCTCTGTGAGCTGTGGGCCATGCCCCCGGCCTCTCTGCCTCCAATGAATAGACGCTGTGCGCAACGGGACTGCCCCATGGAAATCGCGACAGTTGCAAGGTATGCAATGGACATATGCAGGCAGAGAGGCTGGGGGCAGTACGGATGGTGTAATGGGTACCATTACTGCCTCACAGCACTGAGGTCATGGGTTCAATTCCCACCAGGGCCCTAACTGTGTGGAGCTTGTATATTCTCCCCGTACTTGCGTGGGTTTCCTCCGGGTACTCCGGTTTCCTCCCACAATCCAAAAATATACTGGTAGGTTAATTGGCTCCCAACAAAAATGAACCCTAGTGTGAATGTGTGCGCGTGTACATGAGGTAGGGAATATAGCGTTTATGGGTGTCAACGGACCGTTTTCAGGGAGTGGTTGGAAAAACGCAGGCGTGTCCAAACATTTGCAGGGCGGGTGTCTGACGTCAATTCCGGGACCGGACAGGCTGAAATAATTGCAGCGGCTGAGTAAGTTCAGACCTACTCAGAAACTGCACAAAACTTTTTTGTACCGCTCGGCTGCACAAGCGTTCGCACACTTGCAAAGCAAAAATACACTTTCCCATAGGCGGCGACTATGATCACAGTGCTGCAAAAAATAGCTAGCAAGCGATCAACTCGTAATGACCCCCATTGTGCCCTTTCTCTTATTATTTATTTGGGGTGTAAATGAAACTTCAGCATCTAATAATTTAGGAGAACAATGGAAAACATAATTAAGGGAGTCGGTCAAAGATTAATGGTGCATTTGTATATTTTGTGGTTATTAAAATGCCATTTGTTTGTCTTAGTATTTCTTTGGATCTTCTACTGCTGTAGACACGTCTTTATAAATAAAGTTTGTTCACTAGCCATATCAACAATGAAACTCTTGGCTGAACTCCAAAGCAGCTCATATAAATGAATAAAAAAAATGCCTGCGTGCTATAGCCATCTGTTCGTACCATAGAAAGGAAGGAATTAGGAATAGTAACCTACTTTCATCAGCTTACAGTAACACTACTATCAGATGCTAACAGCTAGCTGACAAATTATATTTCTCAAATTGTGCAGAGAACTGTAATATTACAGAAAGCGTATACTCCTGTGTCATAGCAAAAATGTATGTGGGAAAAGAAAATGACCGTAATAAAAGATATTATGAAAATGAGAAAAAGTACAGTTCAACAGCCTCAGTAATGGTCTCTCGTGTGTTCTTCTGATCTTTACAAACTCACCATCACCTGTGTTAATTGATTATTAACTACTTGATCAATAAAATTATTTATTTTATATAAACTGAAAATGGCATTTTATTTCTTCCCTCTATTGTACTTATGACCTATGTAAGCAGGTAACAACAATGTCAGCCTTGGCATATATCAGTGCTAACAAAGCAGTTTAATTATTGATTTAAATTATTGATGGGGTGAGGGATGAACTTTCTCAAAAGTATGGCAGTGTTCACCAGGGCTGCCGAGAGCAGCAAAGAGGACTGGGTACTGGAGGTGTTGGCATGGACAAATACGAAAAGATGTGGTCATGCCCTCTGAAAAATTAGTACAGGGGGCATTGGCAACTGCACAGGGGGGTATCAGCAGCTGCACATGGGGACAACGTGCCACTTAGCAGCTGGCCCGGGCCCTCACCAGGGGTCCTCAACAAGCACTGGCCTGTGTAATTAGTACCCGCTCCTCCCTTCTCTGTGCCTCTGGTGTTCAGTAGGCACAGGAATAATATACTGTATGTTGTAGAAAGCAACGGTACTGTAGTTTGTATGAGGTAGTGCTGTTCCATATGTGGTGTCGCAAAGATATTTGCCCTTTCAGCCCTTTCTGGAAAGCACTACAAAAGTTAATGGGCTGTCCACATGACATAACATTACAGAAGGTTATCTGTGGTGACCATAGCACTCTGTGTGGAATTTGTATTTTCTGCCAATGTTTATGTGTGGGTTTCCTCCAAGAGCCCCAGTTTCTTATTCACAGTTCAATAACATACCAGTAGGTTAATAAGCTTCTAATGATATTAAACTTAATGTGTGTGTTTATGTATAGAGTGTAAACGCAGCAGGGAAGGGGCAGGGGGGTGGAGACTTGTGCGAATGGCTGAATATTTTCTCTGTTGCCTCAACAGAGAAATAGACAAAAATAACTAAAGTACAAAAGAACGGTGTGAATGCTGCTACGAGGCTGTTATTGCATGTTTGCACCCAGATTTATGGGGAAGCAGAGGAATTTGTGGCCTAGAATCTCAGGATCTCAATGGCTGCAACATCTGACATGATATGGGAGGAGCTAACTGGTACATTCCTGACAGGAAAACACGTTTCTGGAATTAATTTAACAACGTAATTAAAAAGATTTAAACATAATTATGATTAACAAAATAAATTACTTTAACCCAACACTCACAGCCATAGTGCTATCAGCTGCTGCTATTGTCAGCAACGGAGCCAGCTTTTTGAAATTGCTCTTCCTACATCAGCTCACGCCTTACAGTGCATCGTTCCTGGTTTTCTGTATACAGTTGCTTGTATCCTGAATCCAGACACTGTAGGTTCTTCCTAGTGGAGCTCTTGACTCCCTTGGTATTCTAGCCCTATGCCGACCGCCTGGGCCTGGAAGGCTCAGTGGTGGGAGTATCTCATGGTGCTTGCCTCTCCTGCTATGCTGTCACCAGTCCTGACTTTGCATATTTCTGCACTTTTTTGTCTCCTCTCCAGGAGAAGCCCAGAGAGGAAACACACTGCAGGTCATTTCAGGGGTGGGGCCAAACTCTCATGTCACTAGGCCCGTCCCCAAGATGAGAAAATGCGATTCGCGGGGCCACGGGTAGGGGCGGGGCTAATTTATATAATTTGCTTCTTTTAGTCCTGCCCCCTTCACACCATTGTTCTGATTGCACTAATTTTATCCCCATCCTGCCCACTTCACTAGGAAGCTGGCGGGATGCGGCAGATCTATCTACCCTTCTGGTACAGCGTGAGTCTCCCGCAGCTTCTGAGAGACTAGGCAAGTACTGTATGTTGTAAAGCTGAGTGCTAGTTAGTGAAAAATCAGGAAGCCCTCACAATCTTTGTACCCCTGAAATTTCAACCATCGACTTACATGCTTAGTGTTGGCTCTAATTTAGAAGGGAAACTAAATGGGATTTTTTTTTCCCATTTTGTAACTTTTCACAACATAAATAAATGCATTCTGCACAGATCCCCAGGAGCTATTCAAACCCTGTCATGTTTGCTGCGTTATTGGCAGCAGTACTGCAGCAGCATCAGGGGTAAAAAACTGATGGGCAACAAAGTCGACTTTGTCGACCTAATGCAGGTCTACCATCAGTGATAGGCCTATTGACTGTAGACCTTTTTAGTGTAGATCTAATACAGGTTGAGTATCCCTTATACAAAATGCTTGGGACCAGAAGTATTTTGGATATCGGATTATTCCATATTTTGGAATAATTGCATACCATAATGAGATATCATGGCGATGGGACCCAAGTCTAAGCACAGAATGCATTTACAGTATGTTTCATATACACAATATACACACAGCATGAAGGTTATTTTAGGCAATATTTTTAATAACTTTATGCATTAAACAAAGTCACACAATTCATTTAAGTTTTATATACACCTTATACACACAGCCTGAAGGTAATTTAATACAATATTTTTAATAACTTTGTGTATTAAACAAAGTTTGTGTACATTGAGCCATCAGAAAACTAAGGTTTCACTATCTCACTCTCACTCAAAAAATTCTGTATTTTGGAATATTCCGTATTTTGGAATATTTGGATATGGGATACTCCACCTGTAATCCACACCTGATCTAAGCAGTCACGTCTGGCACCCCTATAGGAAGTAGGCGTCATCACTTTCAGCGCGCTCTATAGCTGGTGCAAAATATCCATCTGAAAAATGCACTAAATTCTAGCTCTCTAATTAGATCAAACATAACATAAATTGCATAGAGTTCATGTCCTTGTAATTGTGAGGTTGCACTAAATATAAAGAAATAAGGGGTAAAGAAATTACTGACATTTTAAGTATATAGATCATTAGGTATCTGCTTTATAATAAAATTATTATTAATAATAATAATTATTATTATTTTGTTAATATAGCGCTGTTTCTCCAACAGGACTGAAGGCGTACAGATATCAAAAACAATGCACATAATATAGAAGACTTAAGTAAGTCAAGATAGACAAGCTGCACAGACATAACAAAAGAAAACCTAGAGCACACAGTAAGCATAATGCCGGATTGGTGTAGGCATTTTGAGTAATAACTTCCAAGGGTTGTGTATTCCACCATCACAGGGTACCAGGTGAGGCAGCCATCTTGGGCGCACTGTGTAGTATTACCCAGCGTGGAATAGTCTACCCCTAGGAGAGATGACACAAAATGGAGTAATAGCAGCATCCTAATGCTCAAAGTACGGTCCCAACAAAACAGTCAGGTCCATGTATTTTTCATACCATCCACAAGCATACCAGATGAGGCAGCCATGTTGGGTGCACTATGGAGGTTACACTATGGGAGATGAGCCTTACAAGGGCCAAAAGCATATATAGGAAAACTGACATATGTGTATTAGTATGTTATACCCAGCACGGAAAGATCCACATGAAGTACACCCTTCCCACGGATGAACCATCCGAGGCCACCATCGGGGACGAACTATGTAGGTTGCTGTTGGCAGGGTGTGCAATCAGTGGAGGTACACATTACAGGAATAGCACACAGTGGGGTGGAAGTACGCTGCAAAAAGAAAAAGAAGAAAAAAGAACACATTTGCAGGAACCAACAGACGGAGGAAAACTGTAATAACATTATTTTGAGAAAATGATAAATGTCCTGGTCTCATGGGAGCAGTGCGGGTGGGGGTGAGAATGTGGAGAGCACACTAATGTCTAGTGGAAATGATCCTGCTGAGGCTGGTCCTGGTGCTCACCCCCCTCAGTTCCCTGTTCAGCTTAAGGGGTAGGCCCGGGGGTAGTCATGAAGATCTCAGACGGAGGGGTAGTAGGCATTGGTCCTGGTGTTCTCATGGCAGAGGCGAAGAAAAGCCACATAATGATCCTGAGTTGCAGTGTTTGTGGAACTAGTTTAATTAGAGATTCTAGTGTAGTCCAAAGTCTAAATCCAGTTCAAACTTTGGTTCTAACTTCATCCTTAAAATACAACCTTAACAAATGCATACTTCACAAATGCTTGCAGGCCAAGTCCTGACTGAAGGCCTTGATGATATTGCTCTTAAATACTACACACTATATCAGCTGCCACAGGGGCAGGTGTGCCTCAGGATGCTCAGCTAATTAACAAAGGGGAATTTGCATTTAAGGCAGAACACAGACAGTTGCGAACAAACTGTCTTGAGGTGTGAAAAGTGTAGCCAGAGAGACATGGTAAACTCAGATACATAAGTATGAAGATACCTCCCAAGATCCGAACCTTGTAAATAGGGACTCCCTTGCCGCGCCCGCCTGAAAAGGGGCATGGTCTATCAAAAGGGGGCATGACTTTGTGGGCATATCGCAATCGCGAGCCATGCCTCCCATTTACGTAACTGCTGGGACATGGCCAGTGCTATGTGAGTCCCTCTGTCTCCTGTGAAGAGACGCTCTGTCTCCTGTGAAGAGACGCAGTTAGTGACAGGAGCCTCCCAAATGACCCCCACCGCAGGACTCTGCTGCCCGTGGGTGGGACAGCCCATAAAAAATGGGACTGTCCTTCAAAAATCGGGACAGTTGGGAGGTATGCTTTATGTGTGTTCACTGGGCTGTAGCAGGGCGGTAATGTGCCAGCCCCGCTTCAAGCATGTGATGTAATGTTGTCACAGCAAAGGAACTAGGCTGAAGAATGCTCCAAGCGGCTCTGTGGCAGCTTACTGCTGGGAGTAAAGGGAGGAGTGAGGGGTTGAGCACCCGGGCTGCATGTCTGTCTCCGTTCCAAGCGCTAGAGGCAGTTTCCCTGCTCTAGCATTCACTCCCTAGTGTCAGCTCAGTGCGGGAGGGGATTTGTCTACAGTGTCCGGCGGGACCACGCTCTTCCTCCGCATGTTCTTCCTAGGAGAGACACACTGCATGAACGTGTAGCTTCTGCTTTCCTGAGTGTGTGACCTTGTCTACCCTGCAGCCGCACCCTGTGTGTATGCAGCCGCTGTGTTACCACTGTACTGTATCGCATGTATACTGTGAGTTCCTGCTTCTGCAGAACATCTATATTCTACAAGCTGTTATCTCTGATACATGAATAAACCAATCATCCTGGTTAAGTGCTGTTGTGTGGACTAACATCCCTATCCAACACTGCAAAAGTGTCCACTGCAGTATATCTTAAAAACCGTGCGCCCACAGTAGCCGTAAAATGTAAAACGCCACTGGAGGCATGGTCCTGATAATGTCGATATTATCTTAAAACATTAAGTTATACCTTTAAACACACTTTTACCATGGAGCCGCTGCGGCCGCTAAACTTAGTACACACGCTACGTACTTTATACACTGTATCACTGTACGGACTTTGCGTACAAACGCTGCGCTGGGGGTACAAAGTACACGCAGCGCGTACACACCCAATTAATACACTTTTAAACCTTATACAGTTAGTCAATGTAATACACTTTAAACCCTAGCAGGGAAAAGAGGACACAACACCGATTTGTAGTTAATCACTGGGTTCCGACACCACAGAGTAATTTTTCTGAAAGGGGGTTAACAATACAAATTATGCACTACAATACAACAGAGTAAATGGCTACAGTCAATGTACATACGTGAGAATATTCGCGTGCGCTTCCCGGTCCGGTCCTCCGCTATCAGGTTGATAGCATTGAGAGTCTTGTGTGTCCGGCCAGGCTGCAACACTTTTTATACAATACTTCCAAAAGCAATACAATGGATACTGTAATCCCTTTGTTCATTGGACACAGGGATGCACCTTTACAGTACAGGAGAGGTCATAAGATGATTTGAAAAGGCGGGCGATGTCTTTCTCAACTGTTCTTGTGGGTGGTCTCCTCTGGATTCCCGCCGCATACATAATATACAGTAAATACAGTTTATATCTATATTCTGCTTCTGCACCTAACTATCCGCAGGAACATGCGATCTTCCGCAACCCAACACCGGAATGTTACCCTTAAAATACCCTACATCTGGATACCAAACACCACCTTATAACCTTAGTCTGTCCCCTCTTATCCTGTAAAGGTGAATCCCCTTGTTCTGGAATCATTTAAACTGTTGATCATTTCTGATGTGGTGCAGGGGGACTATGTGTACAATGTGCACTATTTGGATTAAATATGTAATGTTTTGATAGCCCTCCATGCGTTCACAAACTCCGCCGTAAATACCCATACCACGCGCAGGACCTCGGGCGTGACCATACGCAAATTGCGGATATGTGCACGCACGGCGGAACAAGTGCACGTGCAGAGGGCATGTGTGTGTATTTTATACGTGCTGTGTGTTCTGCAATATTTTTCGACTTTGACAGTCTACCCTTTGGCAGTCAACAATAACTGCCACTATCTAATCACTAAACAGAAAAATATCAATACAATATCTACAGACGATTGGATGGTAGGAGGAGAGATGTAGGCGGGAAATGTATGACCTAGTGGGATAGTAAAAAGCATGTATGTATGAATCCATGTCTGAGGGGCATGTATCATCGTGCCGTATATGTTCTAGATAAGCTTCGAGGTATTGCGAAGTATACATTAAATCCTTCTTATCCCGTATTAAGGGTCTGTAAGTGGGCCAACAAACACTACCAAGCTCTTTTCGGCTTCTTGTTCCAACAAATGGGGTGCACATTTAGTTGATGATACATGGAGGGGGAACATATGTGAGTGCTAGTATATGTGGATATCACCTGTCGACTATGTGTGTCACTAACTGAAAGTTGTAGAGATGAAGATAAGACACATATCTAAAATACATTCACATAACATTTTCATAATCATTCTTGGGTAGGGTCAATGTCTTTTCCGGATGGGTGTATCTGGGCAGAGGGGGAGACAAAGGAAAAACGGGTGAAAGAAACAGGCCATGGAATTCATTTGCAATCCTTATCATAACACTGTCTCTATGGATGGGTCGTAAATTAAATCTGCTGCTGTAACAGCGCCCCCACTCCTTAGACTCATCAATTTTGTGCCGTGCTTGCGCCGCGTTAGAATTCGAACACACCTAAATATCAAGCCAATAATTATGACGACTCCCAGGATACAAAGGAGAAACTTTCCTACACTCATAATAAAATTTTGAGCCCACTCTCCTAATCCTGAGAACCAATTTCGTGGGTTCAACCATGAGACCCAGCCGGTCAGCTCATTACCCACAGCGGTCAGGGTAAGGTTGTGTCTCCTCCGGAACTTCCACTTCAACTGCAATATATCATCCATCTTTTGATCGATAATCTCTGTGGGGTCGTCAGTGCTGTTTGTAATATACGTGCAGCACTTCACACCATATTGAGTTGCCAAAGTGACACAGTACCCACCCGTCACGGCTGTGTTATAATTGAGGACCATCCTGTGCTGGATCAGTTCCGTCTTGTAAGCTTGTAACTCCCTTCCCGTATACCTGAAGGTGTCGTCATACATCTCAGTGATATTATCTATCAAGTTCGCTAGCGCATGGATATACCTATAATTTATAATTCCTCTGGCAGTATGGGTGATGTCTAATGCGAGAAGGAATTGAATCCCGGTGGATTCGTGGATCAAATCAGAGGCTACGTGCTCTGTCCTATCTATGAGGTGTCTCTTGACGATGTGTTCATAGTGAGTATGAGTATAAGGAGCCTGAGTACTGCGGTGTACATCTTTCATCTTATCATGGGTTATGGTCATGACCTCTGGCAACACTCTTCCAACATAACACAATCCCTCTGAGTTCAGGGCAAGCCACTTATACGCCTTCCTCCCACATATGAAATAGGCATCATCGGGGAGAACATAGGGGACAGAATATGACATTACCATATTACAAACTTTCCAAGTGAAAAACCCCATCCCTAGTTCTCCCATCTGCTCAGTACAAGTATCAGGTTGGATGATATGAGCACAGTACCCTGGTGATACTTCTCCAACCCACATGGTCTTGCTTCCTCGAGTATACCTATACCGAAAATACCTTCCACTGTTGGCTATTTGGCGTACAAGTTCAGAGTCTATGGGTATCCTATCAGCTCTGTGCGAAAAGGCCATTGTCACCTCCCAATTTCCCGGTTTTCGGTAATTGGAAATATTGAAACATAATAAGGATCTATCTACATGATACTGGTGGAGCTTCAAACTAGGGGGCCTAGAAATATTGAATTTCTTGTCCACCGGTCTCCCACCCCATAATTCGAGTACCTCATCTATTGCTAAAGGGTACGGTACTAATCCTGACTTGCTCTGACCTTGAGGTACTTGTGAGCACACCCAGCATTCTGTCTGGTTTAAGACCTTACCCACTAGTGAGTGGTAATTACTCAATTGATGACGGTCAATGTTGATATTAAGGCTGGACTGACATCTCTGGATGCACCCATCCTCGACTATGTTCTCACAATTCTTACAAATGCAATTTTCCTCAGCCAATAACCCTTCACAGTGCCTCCGAGCTCCCTGACTACCAGATCGCTTTCTGATACTCGCCTTTGCTCGAGTGATGTGTTGCTCTTGAGATTCTACAAATCCATCCTCGCCATCAGAACCCATTCCAGATCCTTTCTCGACCTCTCTGGGACCCTCACCGAAACAGACTGTCCTGGTCAACAACAGGATTAACAGGAAAACCCGGAACGCAGTCTCTTGGGGTAAGTCTATCTTGTTAAGGGAAGAGAAGGGAAACAAGAAGGGGGAGAAAGAGAAGGAGAGAAGGAGGGTAGTGGGAGATGGAGAAAAATAATAAAAAAAGAAAAACTGGTGCGACAACCGCCTCTGGTCTTGTTGTTCTCCGCGCTCAGGTGCCGTCTCAACAGTCCTGCCTCTCAACCTTCCCGGAACAGACACTCCAGTGATACGATGTTCCCCACTATCTGCTCTTTGTCACGGGTTCTCTCCGGGTCAGCGACCTTCTTACAGTGGGACGAGTGGACCCAAGTCTCTCTTTCGGCAACCTTTAATGCTGTCGTGCTGGTTAGCAAGACTTGGTACGGTCCTTCCCACCTGTCAATGAGGCAACCTGAGCGTAGAAAATTTCGAATCATTACATAATCCCCAGGTTCAATGTCATGACAATTACTGCTCGGTAGGTCAGGAATCACAAGCTTTAGATTTCTATTTTGATTCCTCAGCTGCTGGCTCATCTTAACCAAATATTTTACAGTCACTTCGTTATTGCATTTCAAATCATCCTGGGGGTCTATCATTACATGGGGTTGTCGGCCAAAAAGAATCTCAAAGGGTGATAGGTTAAGAGGGGACCTGGGAGTGGTTCTGATGCTGTACAATACTAGTGGCAAAGCTTCTGGCCACAACAATCCAGTCTCAGCCATCACTTTGCTCAGCTTGTTCTTAATAGTGCTATTCACTCTCTCCACCTTCGCACTCGCCTGTGGTCGGTACGGAGTATGCAGCTTGCTATTAATTCCCATCAGTTTGCACATAACCTGAAAGACTTCACCTGTAAAATGGGTACCCCTATCGCTTTCAATTATTCTAGGGATACCATATCTACACACAAATTCCTGCACAATTTTCTTTGCAGTGAACGTAGCAGTATTTGTGGCAGCAGGGAACGCTTATACCCAATTGGAAAACACATCAATACAGACTAACACATATTTTAAATTCCTACAGGGTGGTAACTGTATGAAATCAATTTGTATTACCTGAAAAGGGCTGTCTGTCGGAGGGATATGGGATGGTTCTGTTGGTATTGACTTTCCAATATTCCAATATTCTTCCTCAAGCAAGTAAGACATGTCATTGCTCTCTTACCCGCATGAGAAGAGAATCCTGGCGCACACCAGTAGGCTCTCACCAGCTTACACATACCCTCTTTACCCAGATGAGTCAGACCGTGTGCCGCCTCAGCTAAGCTTGGAAGATATGCTTTGGGGGCCACTGACTTACCCTGTCCACCTGTCCAGAGTCCTGAGGACTCCTGGCCATACCCCTTTGACCTCCAGACCGCCTTTTCATGTGGTGAACACAAATTTTGCATTTCAATTTATTTTTGTGTGTTGATTGTGTTGAATGTCATCAGTGATGTGATATTTGTTTGTATGGGGGTGCTGGCTGCTGATTTAGCAGCTTCGTCTGCCCGGCTGTTACCAAGTGAGATTGGATCTTGGTTGTAAGTGTGTGCTTTGCACTTGATAACAGCCACTCTGTCTGGTTCTTGTATCGCTGTTAGAAGCCTTTTTATGTGGGATGCATGTGCTACAGGTGTGCCAGCTGCCGTCATGAAATTTCTGAGGCGCCATAGGGCCCCAAAATCATGCACTACTCCAAAGGCATACCTAGAATCTGTGTATATATTGGCTGACTTACCCTTGGCCAATTCACATGCTCTGGTTAGGGCGACCAGCTCAGCAACTTGTGCTGAGTGCGGTGGGCCCAGGGGTTCAGCTTCTATGATACCTCTGTCATCTACGACTGCGTATCCAGTACACAGGTCTCCTGAGTCCGTCTGTCTGTGGCAACTACCGTCAGTGTAAAAAGTAAAATCTACGCCTTCCAGTGGGTTGTCACTAATGTCAGGTCTTGCAGTGAAAGTCTGGTTCAGGTATTCCATACAATCATGCGTGTCAGTGTCTGCACTAAATCCTCCTTCACCATCATTCTCATCCTCCACCCTTTGTGCCTGTCCAGGCACACTTGGCAGATAAGTTGCAGGATTTAGTGCACTGCATCTCTTTATGGTGATGTTTACAGGGGCCATTAGTGCTAATTCCCACTTTGTAAACCGTGCCGATGAGACATGTCTGGTTTGGGCGGAGTTCAGTAAGGCTGATACTGCATGAGGTGTATGGATTGTCAGGTTGTGTCCTAATACTACGTCTTCGCTTTTACTTACTAGCAAAGCTATCGCTGCAACACTTCGCAAGCATGTGGGGAGAGACCGCGCTACGGTGTCCAACTGTGCACTGTAGTAAGCTACCGGCCTGCTGGCATCACCATGTCTCTGGGTTAGGACACCTGCCGCACACCCAGCACTTTCCGTACCGTACAATTCAAAGGGTTTCCCATAATCTGGCATGCCTAATGCAGGTGCCTGTGATAGGCACTGTTTGAGTTTCTCAAATGCCAGTTCGGACTCATCTGTGTGCGAGATCCGATCTGGTTTGTTCGAAGAGACCATCTCTTGCAAAGGTAAAGCCAGTTTCGGCAGTACCCACACATTCCAAGAAAGGTGCGGCTCTGTTGCTGGGTTTGTGGCAGAGTCATGTCGCGAATCGCCTGTATTCTATCAGTGGTGAGGTGTCTAAGTCCTTGCGTCAAGCAATGTCCCAAATATTTTACCCTTGTCTGGCACAGCTGCAACTTATCCTTTGAAACCTTGTGTCCCGTATTAGAAAGGTGAAACAGAAGCTGTTTCGTGTCTTTCAAGGACAATTCGAATGAATCAGGACACAGCAATAAGTCATCTACATACTGTATTAATACTGATCCGCTCTCAGGTTGAAAGGATTGTAAACAGTCTGGGAGAATATACTTGGGCTGTCAATGAAACCTTGGGGTAGGCGAGTCCAGGTGTACTGTACTCCCCTGTATGTGAATGCAAACAGGTATTGGCTGTCAGGGTGCAGAGGGACAGAAAAGAAGGCAGAACAGAGGTCAATGACAGTGAAAAATTTTGCAGTAGGGGGAATTTGCATGAGGATGACAGCTGGATTTGGCACTACGGGAATTGGCTCTCAACTATCTTGTTTATCCCCCTTAGATCCTGCACTAGCCTGTAACCCCTCCCCCCACTCTTTTTCACAGGGAAGATGGGACTATTGGCAGTGCTGGACGTCCTGACTAGGATGCCCTGTTGTAGCACGCGCTCTATGACTGGGTACACTCCTAATTCCACCTCTGGCTTCAGAGGATACTGAGGGATTTTTGGAGCTATCCTACCATCTTTTATTTGTACTACTACTGGAGCTACATTTGCCATCAATCCAGTGTCTTGTCCATCTTTGGTCCAGAGGGAACCCGGTATTCATGAGATCATTTCCTCTACCTTTGATGGACACCTGTCTATAACAGCAGAGTGTGACATTAGCCTTTGTGGGGTATCTAACATATCCTGCACTTCCTGAACGTGATTCTCGGGTATATCCAAGAAGATACCCTCAGGAGTACAATATATGACACACCTCATTTTACACAATAAATCTATCCCAAGTAGATTAGTCGGAGCCGATGCAGCTAGCAAAAAGGAAAAAAAAAAGCAAAAAAAAATTGGTCTGCAAAGGCCCTATCGTAATCTCCGCAGGTCTACTCAAAGGGTAGTGTTGCACTATTCCTGTTACTCCCATTGACAAAATTGTTTTACCCGTGGTTTTCATACCTACCGTCGAATTTAACACTGACCTGGCCGCCCCTGTATCTACAAGAAAAGGTAATGATCTACCAGCTACATCAAAGGTGACCTCAGGTTCACTACCAAGGCTAGCAATTAACTTCACTGGCTGCAGACTACAGGTGTGGCCGAACCCCTATTGTATATTGTGACCCTCCCGCAGCGCACTGGCAGCTACAATATGTGAGGGGGGTAACTGAGAATTTTTGGAGGTCTGCCAGTCCCTCCTAGGTGGATACCTCCTTGTTTCCCCTGCATGTGGCTCATAACTTCTCCTATACGATCCCTGATCCCAATTATGTGTATTATAGTGTGGTTCATATCCTGGTCTAGGGGGTCGGTATACCTTATGTGTATTTTTATACCTACAATTCCGTGCAAAATGTCCTTCCTTCTGACAGTTATAGCATACTACTACACGTGACTTACCATCAGGGGTCTGGGGTTTTGGCTGATGCAGTTTTGTTGTAAGAGCATTTATACTTACTGTCATCAGCTTGTCCCCCTGAGACTCCCTGTGCTTAATGACGTTCCGGTCGTGCTCGATAGCGGACTCTCTTAATGCAGCCACCGAGATACCTCTCCAGTTAGGTAGAGTGGTTTGTACCCTTGTTCCTAATGCCTCTTTTAACCCGTCCATTAATACTGACACAGCTACTTCCTTGTGATGTACATTGTCAAAGTCAAAAATATTACATAGAGAGACCATATAAACTGCACACATATAAGTCGCTATACTTGCAAATATGCGCAGCGAGCACAGCAATATATGGAAACACACGCATTTGCTCGGACATGGCACAGAGATGGATTCGGCACTTGTTTCATACAGTACATGGTTATAATAATGAACAGCACCAGACATCATGGAGATTTAGAATTGGCTAATGAATTAATGTCATGGATGTGTATCATTCGAACCGAACCAGATAAACACATCATGTTTGGTATTGAAGCAAGCAGAATCAGGTGTGGGTTAGTTTGAGGCCTGTTGTGTTGTTGTGGGACATTGCAGCGGATAGATATGATTATATGTATAAAAGCTAAGATCATATTGTTAGAACAATATGATGCTCAAGACAACCTTTTACTAAGTTTTCAGGGCTGAACCTGATTAGCATATACAAAGAGAATGGTGACTCAATACAAAGGAGAAAGAAAGACCCCTCCCCCAGGTACTGGTCAAACAGGAAGGTAGTGGTCAGGTGTGGCCTCAGAGAACAGATGTAATGTAGCTACACTCACAGACACACACACAGCTACCTGGCACCAAGCAGCATGGCGGCTGAATCCCCAGGACATCTTCCAAACTAAAGGCTAAGTATTGAACTTCACATGGCTAGATAAGGAAACAGACAGATTGCTTTCTGGTTTAAATAGGATATTGTAACTTGGTTGTGTGATTGTTGGGTGTTTGTGGATACTCTGTGAAGTCTGTGATAAATTGGAACAGTATACAATCTGTAGCATAATATTTGTGGTATTTGTTTGCCAATGGAGATTTAAAATAGATTGTGCTGGTTAGTTATAATATATATCCTGTTAATCATAAATACCACCATGCAGTTACGTTTGTGTTAATTACATTGTGATCTGGTCTTGTGATGAATATGCTCTGGTTATTGAGATACTGAAGTTGTTTGGGATGTGAAATTATGAGATGGTTCTAGGAAGTTGGATTACATTGTGAAAGGTGTTTTAGATGGTTTGGAATTGTAAAATCAGAACATATGCATTGTTTTGAGGCTTGGACATTTTGGAAGAAAATGGAGTCTTGTGTTTTCTGCTATGTGATTGTGGTTTAGTATAGAGTGCCATGTGTTTGGACCTGCAAATCTAAAATGGCTGCTGCTGGATGTCTTCCCCTCCCCCTTTCAGCCATGTGGTGCAGTCTTTGGAATTATGGGAGTTTTCTCAAAATGGAGTCTAGCTTCCATCCCATGCTGTATTCAGCATTGACTAACTGCGCAGCGATTGTCTCTCACATGTGTAGTTTTATCTGCAACCATGTTGTCTCTTATTTAACGTTATCATTGTCTTTCTGTGAGCCAATTTCTCTCTCTCTCTCTCTCTATCTCTCTCTCTCCTCTTTTCCCTTATATCTCTCATAGTATTATAGCATTGTATTGTATTGTATTTAGGTCAGTGTAGTATTGTCTTTTTGTATTTATTGTTTAGTTCTGTGGTTAGGAAGTCTCTGTTATATTGTAGTGTATCATTTGTACTGTTATCCCCTTTTACAAGTATATTAGATATAATACAGTTAATAGGCTTTGGAACCTAAACCAGCATCTGTGTATTTTCTATAGTGTTAAGTGTTCACTTGAGCGTCGGTGACGCTCAAGCAGCTTTGTAGTTAGTCAGGTTACACAAGGTTGCATTTACACCCTGTACTCACATTAAGGTATTCAGTGTATTTCATTGGTATAAGGTTTTAACATAAAGGTATAGCGTTGTGAGCGTCTGCGCCGCTGGTGACCTCCTCGTGGTCTCGAGCGTATGCTACGCCATAGCGAATCATTCCCCTAGACATAGCCAATAACGTGTCCTGTGATCACTGGGCCGTGAGCGAACGTGACGCTTGAGCGTCTCGCCTACGGCTGAGCGATCGCTACGCCAATAGCGTACCATTACGGTACTTCTTGAGCAAACAGCGTACAGTGTTCTTAGCTTCATAAAGGGTTGTTTATACGACAAGGAATTTAGCATTGTCAATTGCGGGCTCGTCCTATACTTCTCATATCTGCACTAGGTAGATCAGCAGACATTATCCCTCCAGCAAAGGGTGGGAGGTTGTCTCACAGTGCTGACGGGATAAGCGTCTGCTTCGCTTAGATAAAGAGTGCTGAAGGAACCCGGTAACCGGAGGTAAGAACAGTACGCTATTGTCTTTGAAAATCTGGTTTTTATTTCAATTTGGTGCCAACTACACACTCAGGCCTAGAATAACTTTAGGAGTTTTGAATGATGACTTTCTTTGTGACAAGAGGCCGCATGGTCTGTCCACCATTTTGTGTGACCCTCATGGAGGTGGAAGGGGGAGGAGCAGCGGCCATTTTGGGAAGGTCAAAAAAAAAATTTTTTTTTTTTTCTGAGCGGCTGGTTTTCAGTTGACTCAGGAAACAATCAGCCATCCACTGTCAAAAAGAAATCATCATTTAATGAGGTTTTTTTTTTATGCATTTATTTAATCTATATCATAGTCAATCATAAGTAATAGTGATTGGTACTTATATGTAATTTCATATGCGTGTGCTTACATCAATGTATGTTATTAGATTAAATTTAGAATTGCATTTTCATCTGTGTAAGTTTCACATCTCACATTCCTGTTTGCCAATTTTATAGTTGATAGAAAGTGCTAAAAAGAGATTTGCTGTTATTTCATAGTAGAGGTGATAGTTAAAGTATAGAACAAACACACGGTTTGTCTGAGATACAAGGCAGTCAGTGTGGATTGCGGTAGATGATCAGGGATCACCTACATTGATAAATAAATATATTGTGTTACGGTGGATCCTTTGCATTGCGTACACGTGTCGCTAACAAAGACTAGCGTACGCAATCCAAAAGGCAGACGCACGCAGCGTTCATTACGCAACGTAGCGTCCGGTTACGCCCACGTAGCTCAAGTTGTGATAAAGTGAAGTAACGCAAAGGCGATAAGTAACGCACAGCGGTAGATAACGCGAAGCGGTAAATAACGCAAATCTATTTTTAGAAAATCTGAAATTTAGTTTAACAGATCCTGCTCCTAATTGGTAACACTGTTGGGCTAAAGACAAATTTCTGCGCAGAAATAGATATAGAAACAAAAGTGTACATGTGTTGAGTGAGTGTGTTTTGTATACAAAAGGTTATATAACTTTAAGGTGGAACCAAAAGGAAAGCCGGGTACTCGTCAAGGGACATACGTGTAAGTGACATATACGGTGGCCAGGGAGGCATCCCTGGTTAAATAATATTTGAGCATTAGAGTATAGCGGACCATAAGGTAACAAGACCAGGAGGTCATAAGGTAACAAGACCAGGAGGTCATAAGGTAACAAGACCAGGAGGTCGTAAGGTAAAAGGTCCGCTATAAAAGTCCAGTGGCACAACGCCTGGGGTGTTGGTGCAGAACCCATATAGGCCATACAAGCTCTGGCTGAAGGAATCGCAGCCAGAAACATAGATTCCATTGATCTTTCAGTACATGACAAGTAGTGCTCGTATACTGAACGATTGGACCGCACGTTATTGTGTGCAGTAGTTAGTAATCTGACCTAATACCATTAGAGTAAAGTGGTCACAAACGCTATCTGTACATTCTGACGTGATTTGTGTAATTTTTTATTTTTGGAAGGGAAGTTCGCTGGTCACTCAGGAACTATCTAACAACCCCAACTTTACTGGAAAGAGTAAGTGTCCTGCGGGTAACCCTCATATGTTCCAGTAAACTAAAGGTTCACAGGGGCCCTAGGTTGGGTCCAGCAGCTCTGGCTACAGTGATTGCAGCACAGGCCAACGTGGGCGAGAAGTAAGTGGGGTACTTGATAAACCACCACCGCCGGCCTGCCCAAGGACATCTTGGTTTGTTTGTAAGGGTTCGCTGAAAGCCTTGATATTCAAGGAGGAATAGGCAACGCCTGCAGATTATGGGGGCCATTTGTTCAGGTAGGGGGCGATCAACCTCGGTTCGGGTTGATTCAGAGAACCGATCCATCGGGTCGGCACGATATGTGATGAATGGGAGAGAATGACTGTACAAGACAGGGACAAATTCCCAAGAATAGGTAGCTTCAGTCCAGTAGTGTTACAAAATTTAAGGAGGAGGATAAGTCTCATTGAACCAACGAAGAGACAAAATAAACATTATGAATATTTACAGTTATGGCAACAGGAAAGTGAATTACAAAAAGAGTCTATTGACTTTTCTGACTCTTATCTTGAGAGGAGAGATATGGCAGCAGGAGAGGAGTTGATTGCGGAGAGAAAAGCACAAAGGTGGAACAATAAAAACGCTCTTAGCAACTGTAATATAGATTATAAGAATAAGTGTAATAAATGTAACAATGATTATTGTAATACTGTTGAATGTACAACTATTAACCTGTGCAAGCTGCACCCCATGTCAAACCTCCCTCAGGAATACAAACAAGAAAGTGAGCCCAGAACGATGTCGGCACCTCTTCCAGAAGCCATCCTACAAGACATCCAGGTGGACACGACCAAATTGGTAAAGGCAATAATCAAACCCCCTAACGGAGGGTCAGGTGAGGTCGTGTCCACAGGTACGTACAATGTTTTATATCACGCACAAACAAATGTACCCCATATTATAAGACCAAAACAAGGTGATGTAATTGAGTTTAGTCCTGTCAGGGTGATCACAGTCCCCAATGGGAAGACTGACGATCAGGGAACCATTCCCGTCAAGGACAGTGCAATGCGCCATCCCTGGTCCCGGACAGAATTGAGATCAATCATGTCTGATTACCCAGATCCTAGGAAAGATCTAACTGTATGATCAAAGATTCACAGAAGGTATATCAACTCCCTAGACAACGACATAATCATGGTATCCAAGGAATCAGGTAGGTACAGGGAAAGCGGTTGATGGTGATGAGCATCCAAGCGTTTGAGGAGGCATCAAATCAACCAAAACCCCAGGCCATTGGCACATGGAGGAACTTCAAAAGTTATGACACACCATTATAATCAAGGATCACATAGGCAGGAAAGGTGATTATTAGGAATGGAGGCAAGCCTGAGGTAACGGTTAATAAATTGGGAGGTCATTCACTGAAGACACAGGAATGACCAGGTTAAACGTTGTAAATGTATTTGTGAAAAATGTTTTTTCTTTCTCTCTCTATCCCCATCTCTGACGATTATTGGTAAGAATTCAAACATTGCATATTCGCTTGGTCCTTGCAGAAGTCTACCAAACCCCAGCATGACCTATCCACCACAATGTATTCTGGCCAGATACAGACAGTGGAATAATGCAAGTGCTGGTGGGGAGGGACTGCTCAAGGAAACCATTAGACACGTAGATACGACAGCCAAATAGTCTGACAATGTTTTCTTAATGTTGACAATGTTTAAAAATGCTTTGTTTCTCTTCTCTTATTGATGGTTATTGTCGAGTTATGTAATGTATATATGCACATGAATTGTTCTCTATCTCTTTTGTTTTTATTTTCTCTCTCTTCTCACTCATGTTTCCATGATTTAAAGATGGTATGTCACCCCTCAGTTGGACCAATGGTAATGCCAGATTTTTGCTCCTTACAGAAAGATCGTCGGTTAGGAAGGAATATTGCATCACCAGAATGATCGTTTTTGAAGACTGAGAGACAACACCTTTGAGAGGACAGCAGAACAAGAAGAACAACAAGACGAGAGAACTTATTATCGTAACGAGTTCTCTCCCCCTCAAACTGATTTTCTTATACCCCATTTACAAATTTCTTCTTTTCTCCTCCTGTAAGATGGACTTGCCCCAAGAGACTGTGATATGGATTTTTCCCGTTAACCATGATGTTGACCAGAGCAGTCTGTTTCGGTGAGAGTACCAGTGAGGTCGAGAAAGGATCCAGAAAGGTCCTGATGACTGAGACGGAGGTGTAAAATTCCAATAGCAACCCAATCACCAAGCAAAGGCGAGTACCGGGCACGATCTAACAACCATGTTATCTGTAAACATTTTCTTTGAAGGATTGTTAGTTCAAAAAAAGAAAAACTGTATCTGTAGGCTCTGTGACAATGGTTGAAGATGGATGCATAAAGAAATGCCAATCCAGTCTTAATATCCATATGGACCAGCATCCATTGAGTGACCATCACTCCTTAGTGGGTAACGTGTTAAATAAAACAGATTGTTGGGTATGCTCTCAAGTACCTCAGGGTCATAGTAAATCAGGGCTAGTACCATTTCCTTTAACGGTAGGGGAGGTACTTGAGCTAAAGGGTGGGAGACCGGTGGACCGGAGGTTTAACATCTCCAGCCCTCCTAGTTTGAAGCTCCACCAATACCATGTGGATAGGTCCCTCTTATGTTTTAACATCTCCAATCCCAGAAAACCGGGAAATTGGGAAGTGTCATGGAGCAACCTTACCATGACCTTTTCACACAGAGCAGATAGAATGCCTACAGATACAGAGCTCGTACGCCACATAGCCAGTAGAGGAAAATCTTTCCGGTATCGATATACCTTAGGGAATAGGATTACTAGAGTTGGAGAGGTATCACCAGGATACTGTGCACATATCGTACAAACCGATACGTGCATTAAGCAGTTGGAAGAATTAGGGTCAGGAGATTTCACCTGGAAGGTTTGTAACATGGTCATGTCCTTCTCCGTCCCTTATGTTCTCCCCGATGATGCATATTTCATATGCGGGAGAAAGGCGTACAAATGGCTTGCCCCAAACTCTGAAGGATTGTGTTATATTGGAAAAGTATTGCCTGAAGTGATGACTGTTACACATGACAAAATGAAGGACATACACCGTGGTGCCCAAGCTCCTTATACTCACACTCATTACGAGCACCGAGTTAAAAGACAACTGTCAGAAAGGTTAGAGCATCCGGCCTCTGATCTTATCCATGAATCCACCGGGATTCAGGTTCTGGTAGCGTTAGATTTCACTCGTACCGCTCGGGGAGTGATGAATTATAGATACATTTCCGCACTCGCCAATTTGTTAGATAATATCACTGAAATGTATGATGACACGTTTAGATACACTGGAAGAGAACTTCAAGCTTATAAAACAGAACTAGTTCAGCATAGGATGGTTCTTAATTATCTTACAGCAGTAACAGGCGGATATTGTGTTACATTGGCAACACAGTACGGCATAAAGTGTTGCACGTATATCACAAATAGCACCGAGGATCCGGTAGAGGTCATAGACCAAAAGATGGACGATATTCTCCAATTGAAGTGGGAATTTCGTCGAAAACACAATCTCACCCTTGCTGCTGTAGGTAATGAGCTGACTGGTTGGGTGTCATGGTTGAACCCGCGAAATTGGTTCTCCGGTTTAGGAGAGTGGGCTCAAGGAGTCATAATGGATGTTGGAAAGTTTCTACTATGTATCTTAGGTGTCGTTATATCGATTGGATTGATATTTAGATGCGGGCAGGCTTTAATGAGGTGCAAACAAAGTACAAAAGTGATGAGCTTGAGGAGTGAGGAAACTGTAATTAACCTGGATTTGATTTATGACCCAATGATAGAAACCAGAATGTGATGAAAATGCGATTATACGGTCCGTTTCTTTCACCTGTTTTTCTGCTTTTCTCCAAGATACAAAGACCCCCTTGGACGAGGAAGCTGACGAGACGAGATGTATACAGACAACGGATTGACCAAAGAAGAAGATTTGACAACTTTAAATATGGACACTTGATGAACTTTGCCATAGATCCCCAGTTTCCCTAGTATCTTTAAACTCACGCTAGCCCAACATTTTTGTAAATCTGATGGCTCAGACAAAGCTATTTGCTCATGCCTAAGGAGCAATACAGCGCAAAGAAGACGACTCTCAACAGATACCGAAAACAACTTCGACGACAGATGTACATTTCCCTGACATAGAATATCATTGCATTTTCCATAAGTGTTCTTTATCTTCATCTCTACAACCCTCAGGTAATGACACACATAGACGATAGGGAATACAGGCACAGATATCAACAACCACATACCTCCCCCATTCATGTATCATCAACTAAAATGTGCTCCCCCATTTTGTTACAACCACAGCCGAAATGAGCTCGGTAAAGTTTGACAGCCCATCCACAGACCCTTAGTACGGGATAAGAAGGAATTCAAATGTATACTTCGCAATACCTCGAAGCTTGATGTACAACACGTACGGCACGATGATACATGACCCCCCAAACATGGATTCATACACACATGCTTCTGCTATCTCACTAGGTCATACCCTCTTCACACCTTCTCCTCTCTCCTCCCTTACCCAACCATTGAAATGTATTAACCCCTGACATATATTTTTCTCTTTTTGAAATGTTTTAGGAAGTGGCAGTTATTGGTGACTGCCAAAGGGTGGACTGTCAAAGTCAAAAATATTACATAGAGAGACCATATAAACTGCACACATATAAGTCGCTATACTTGCAAATATGCGCAGCGAGCACAGCAATATATGGAAACACACGCATTTGCTCGGACATGGCACAGAGATGGATTCGGCACTTGTTTCATACAGTACATGGTTATAATAATGAACAGCACCAGACATCATGGAGATTTAGAATTGGCTAATGAATTAATGTCATGGATGTGTATCATTCGAACCGAACCAGATAAACACATCATGTTTGGTATTGAAGCAAGCAGAATCAGGTGTGGGTTAGTTTGAGGCCTGTTGTGTTGTTGTGGGACATTGCAGCGGATAGATATGATTATATGTATAAAAGCTAAGATCATATTGTTAGAACAATATGATGCTCAAGACAACCTTTTACTAAGTTTTCAGGGCTGAACCTGATTAGCATATACAAAGAGAATGGTGACTCAATACAAAGGAGAAAGAAAGACCCCTCCCCCAGGTACTGGTCAAACAGGAAGGTAGTGGTCAGGTGTGGCCTCAGAGAACAGATGTAATGTAGCTACACTCACAGACACACACACAGCTACCTGGCACCAAGCAGCATGGCGGCTGAATCCCCAGGACATCTTCCAAACTAAAGGCTAAGTATTGAACTTCACATGGCTAGATAAGGAAACAGACAGATTGCTTTCTGGTTTAAATAGGATATTGTAACTTGGTTGTGTGATTGTTGGGTGTTTGTGGATACTCTGTGAAGTCTGTGATAAATTGGAACAGTATACAATCTGTAGCATAATATTTGTGGTATTTGTTTGCCAATGGAGATTTAAAATAGATTGTGCTGGTTAGTTATAATATATATCCTGTTAATCATAAATACCACCATGCAGTTACGTTTGTGTTAATTACATTGTGATCTGGTCTTGTGATGAATATGCTCTGGTTATTGAGATACTGAAGTTGTTTGGGATGTGAAATTATGAGATGGTTCTAGGAAGTTGGATTACATTGTGAAAGGTGTTTTAGATGGTTTGGAATTGTAAAATCAGAACATATGCATTGTTTTGAGGCTTGGACATTTTGGAAGAAAATGGAGTCTTGTGTTTTCTGCTATGTGATTGTGGTTTAGTATAGAGTGCCATGTGTTTGGACCTGCAAATCTAAAATGGCTGCTGCTGGATGTCTTCCCCTCCCCCTTTCAGCCATGTGGTGCAGTCTTTGGAATTATGGGAGTTTTCTCAAAATGGAGTCTAGCTTCCATCCCATGCTGTATTCAGCATTGACTAACTGCGCAGCGATTGTCTCTCACATGTGTAGTTTTATCTGCAACCATGTTGTCTCTTATTTAACGTTATCATTGTCTTTCTGTGAGCCAATTTCTCTCTCTCTCTCTCTCTATCTCTCTCTCTCCTCTTTTCCCTTATATCTCTCATAGTATTATAGCATTGTATTGTATTGTATTTAGGTCAGTGTAGTATTGTCTTTTTGTATTTATTGTTTAGTTCTGTGGTTAGGAAGTCTCTGTTATATTGTAGTGTATCATTTGTACTGTTATCCCCTTTTACAAGTATATTAGATATAATACAGTTAATAGGCTTTGGAACCTAAACCAGCATCTGTGTATTTTCTATAGTGTTAAGTGTTCACTTGAGCGTCGGTGACGCTCAAGCAGCTTTGTAGTTAGTCAGGTTACACAAGGTTGCATTTACACCCTGTACTCACATTAAGGTATTCAGTGTATTTCATTGGTATAAGGTTTTAACATAAAGGTATAGCGTTGTGAGCGTCTGCGCCGCTGGTGACCTCCTCGTGGTCTCGAGCGTATGCTACGCCATAGCGAATCATTCCCCTAGACATAGCCAATAACGTGTCCTGTGATCACTGGGCCGTGAGCGAACGTGACGCTTGAGCGTCTCGCCTACGGCTGAGCGATCGCTACGCCAATAGCGTACCATTACGGTACTTCTTGAGCAAACAGCGTACAGTGTTCTTAGCTTCATAAAGGGTTGTTTATACGACAAGGAATTTAGCATTGTCAACATTGTCCTTAATGTCCTCGATCCCAGTGTATCTAGCCATTTCCTGCAGTGCTCGATGGAAATATTCAGATGCCATTTCACCTACTTTTTGTCTTATGGAAAAGATTTTATTCCATTTGACAACAGTAGGGAAATATACTCCTAATTGCAGATTGATTTGTCGTACATTCTCCTGAGTGTACTCATCAGTGAGAGGTACTTCTACGTCTAATCTACAATCAGTAATGAATTTCACGGGGTCAATATTGGAAGGTAAACATACTCGTAGTACTATTCGCCAATCTCTGTTTGTGGGTTCGGTGGCGTTACCTAACTCTTTAATGAACCTCTGGCATGCGACTAGATCCTTTCTGGGATCGGGAAATTCTGACATAATTGACCTCAATTCTGTCCGGGATCAGGGACAATGCATAGCAATGTTCCTGATGGGAGTGACTCCCTGAGCGTCAGTCCTCCCATTGGGGACTGCGATCACCCTGACAGGATTTAATTCAATTACGTCATTCTGAGTTGACTCCACAATCTGAGGTGCTATTGTCTCTGCATAATGTATGGTACCGTACTTACCTGTGGACACGACCTCACTTATCCCTCCGCTAGGGGGCCTTACTACTGCTCTTGCTGGTTGGGCCGTGCCCACCTGAGTATTCTGTATGGTGGCTGCTAGAGAGAGTGCTGATATCGTGCTGGGCTCATCTTCTTGCTCGCAGTCCTGAGGAAAGTTTAAAATGGGATACAACTGGCAAGGGTTAGCGTTAGTACATTTATCAACTATACTCTTATCGGATACCAATATGCCATTGTCTGTAGCCACTTTCTCCCCCACAATATACGGTGGTGGTGGTGCGGTTGCCATCATTTTCCTGCTAGGTTTGGAACCTGCTGCGTGAGCGAATTCTCTTTGCATATCACCCTCTTGCTGCCATAAGTTTAAACAATCTGTGTGTCTGATCCTTTGTTTTCGGGATTTTATCAGACATATCCTAATCCTTAAATTCTGCAATACCTCTGGTTCAAAACTGCCTACCTTAGGGAATGGTTCCCTATCTCCCGCAGTCATACGTTCCCATTCATTGCATAAAACTTCTGTGTGTGGTCCATGCTTCTCACACATTATGAACCTCGCTGACCCCCTGGGCCACGGCATGTCAACCTGAACCCTGGTTGAACGTCCCTTACTTGAGCAACTGGCCCCCATATTTTGCAGGTATTGCCCTTTCGGCTAATCCCACAAAAAACAAAATACTCAATATAAGGCAACGGTGAAAGTTCTCCGAGCGCTCTTCACCCGCTCACCGCCCACGTTGGCCAGTACTACCATACACTGTCGATAGCGAAGGCAATGTACCCAACTTAGGGCCCTTATGTAACCTCTATTTACTGGAAGTTTCTGGGAATAACTTACCCTTTCCAGTAAATATAGGCCGTTGGAGATTTCCTGAGAGAGGCCAACGAAAACTCCCTAAACCTTTATTATACACAAATCACGCTTGCGTATGCTATATACAATGCTAATGATACCGCGATTTTACGCAAAGCTCGTAAAAAGGTTATCACGTTGCGCTAAATATTGCACCCACGAACGCGCGGTCCAATCGCACAGCGTATAGGTACTTGTTACTTATCCGCCGTACGACCACTGGAATCGAATCACAAGCTGCGAAACTTCAGCCGGAGCGTATAAAAAAAAAACTAAATGGTTAAACCTCGCTAACCCCCTGGGCCGCGGTACTCTAACACAATTGCCTACCTTGCTCCTTTGTACTTAAATCTATATTAACATGAGTCAGCTGCCTCACGCCACCAAGTCTCCACTCACTTGATGTACCACTCGACGGGATCCCGAATTCCCTGGGTCCACTACGTTCTTTGTTACGTTCGCTCACTCACGTTCCCTCACTCAAATACACTTTGGTTTTTCTGTACAGAAAATTATCTTTCATTCAGATAAACAGCTTTACTCCCAGAGACAATACAGTAAAAAATGTTTTATTTAAACTAAATCTTGGAAACTGAGCAATTTGTGCTAATGTAGCGTGGCTACTGTCCCGCCCCTAAACTAAACAATGCTATTGTGTAATTTGTACTTAGCGGTCGTACCCTTACGCACGTTGCGCAAACACGCGACCGTGCGTATGTCTTTACGTTGCGTACGCAGTCCCGTACTTTGTCCGAGAAACGTGTACAAAAACCGTACGTCCGCAATAGTACAAATCACACACTTCTATAAATGTAAGCGATATTACCTATAATCGCTCACTTAACACAACACAGTTTCTTTCTGTATAAACCTTTTTAACTAGGCCAGACTGTGTTTGTGTTTTACGTTTACTTCCTTAATATTTATTCTATATTTTAACTAAATAGCAACAAATTTCTCCGCACAGGTCTAAATGAATCTAGTAATCAGTACTTATGGCAACAATGTGAGCAGGTATACAGAGTACAGGTGTACGCTTGTATTGTGTGCGCATTTGGCGCCAAACAGAAATTCACAGACTTTTTAAATAGCTTTGCGTATTTACTCTACTGGTCCCACCAGCATCCCTACAAACTGTCACAATCCTGACTGTAGGTTTCATATTTGGTGACTTACCCCTGCCATCTGTCCCGGATCCTGTGTCTTTTTACTCACTGAGTTAAACAGCTTGTCAGCACTGAGTTTTCCTGAGTTCTCTGCCTGAAAGGTAATAGTTAATTAGCTCCACCTGTGGTGAGCTCCTGTGTGAGGCTGAATTCAGTAATCTGTAGTTTAGGCCTAAAAGCCAGCATCTTATGTTTTGCAGAAGTTCAGGCTTCAGTGTTCTCTCGGCCTGCTAGGCCTCATTCTACATCACAGCCTAGTCTAGAGTAGTCACATGACAGTGACTGTTCACCTGAGCCAGAGTTGTCCAATCCTCTGCCAGCCTGAGACTCTCTGCATCACCTAATCCTGCTCACCAATCACCAAGGACCAGGAAGTATAAGTCAGGAGGCTGAGTTGGAAACTGGGCCAGTTCCTCGTGTCACACACAGCTATGTGTGAGCTTTAATGCTGAGCTCCCTAAAGTTGTGATCTCCAGAGCTCCCGTATCCCTGTGGCCTCCGTGCCTCTGTATCTCCGTGCCTCAGCACCTCCGTGCTTTCAGCACCTCGTGCCTCCAGTACCTCCGTGCTTCAGCATCTCTGTGCTTTCAGCACCTCGTGCCTCAGTACCTCTGTGCCTCAGCACCTCCGTGCCTCCAGTACCTCCGTGCCTCAGAATCTCCGTGCCTCTGCACCTCCGTGCCTCTGCACCTCCGTGCCTCAGAATCTCCGTGCCTCAGAATCTCCGTGCCTCTGCACCTCCGCACCTCCGAGCCTCTGCACCTCCGAGCCTCTGCACCTCCGAGCCTCAGCATCTCTGTGCCTCCAGCACCTCGTGCCTCAGCACCTCGTGCTTCCAGCATCTCCGTGCCTCCAGCACCTCGTGCCTCCAGTATCCCGTGCCTCAGCACCTCCGTGCTTCCAGCATCTCTGTGACTCAGCACCTCGTGCCTCCAGTACCTCCGTGCTTTCAGTACCTCTGTGCCTCAGCACCTCCGTGCTTCCAGCATCTCCGTGACTCAGCACCTCGTGCCTCCAGTACCTCCGTGCTTTCAGCACCCCGTGCCTCAGCACCTCCGTGCCTCCAGCATCTCCGTGCCTCCAGCACCTCGTGCCTCCAGCACCCCTGTGCCTCAGCACCTCGTGCCTCCAGCATCTCGTGCCTCCAGCACCTCCGTGCCTCAATACCTCCGTGCCTCAGCACCTCCGTGCTTCCAGCACCCCAGTGTCTCTACGCACCCCAGTGTCTCTACGCACCCCAGTGTCTCTACGCACCCCAGTACCTCCAAGCACCTCAGTGCGTCCAAGCACTTCCGTGCCTCCTAGTACCTCAGTGTCTCCAAGCGCCTCCGCGCCTCCTAGCATCTCAGTGTCTCCAAGCACCCAGTGCACTTTAGCGCAGTTGTACCTGGTATCTTCACTGATTCATCAGCGCCTTTCCAGTTCTGTCTTTCAGGAGACCTTCAGCGTGCCTCCTGTCTGCCGACCTAATCCTGCATGAGGAGAACCTAGATTCGGCCATCTCTGCTGCGGTTCCTCTTCCCAGTCACCAGAAGAAACCCTGAGTCCACAACACTCCCAAACCAGGTCAGTGGTAGTATTCATATAATCCTCCAGTCGCCCGCACAGACTTCACTAACACCGGGTTCACAAAACCTCAGTCATGACACAAACCATGCAGAGCAGACGCCATCTAATCAGCAATAAAATAGGGTTTCCAGTGTATCCATCGTCCAGAAAAAGGTTTACGTAGGATACCTGTCCGCCCTTTGCTGATAGATAAAGTCTGCTTTAACTTGCTAGGCTGCAGGTATGTGGAAAAACCGGACGATGCCCCCAATTGATAATGTCGATATTATCTTAAAACATAAAGCTATACCTTTAAACACACTTTTACCATGGAGCCGCTGCGGCCGCTAAACTTAGTACACACGCTACGTACTTTATACACTGTATCACTGTACGGACTTTGCGTACAAACGCCGCGCTGGGGGCACAAAGTACACGCAGCGCGTACACACCCAATTAATACACTTTTAAACCTTATACAGTTAGTCAATGTAATACACTTTAAACCCTAGCAGGGAAAAGAGGACACAACACAGATTTGTAGTTAATCACTGGGTTCCGACACCACAGAGTAATATTTCTGAAAGGGGGTTAACAATACAAATTATGCACTACAATAAAACAGAGTAAATGGCTACAGTCAATGTACATACGTGAGAATATTCGCGTGCGCTTCCCGGTCCGGTCCTCCGCTATCAGGTTGATAGCTTTGAGAGTCTTGTGTGTCCGGCCAGGCTGCAACACTTTTTATACAATACTTCCAAAAGCAATACAATGGATACTGTAATCCCTTTGTCCATTGGACACAGGGATGCACCTTTACAGTACAGGAGAGGTCATAGGTTGATTTGAAAAGGTCGGCGATGTCTTTCTCAACTGTTCTTGTGGGTGGTCTCCTCTGGATTCCCGCCGCATACATAATATACAGTAAATACAGTTTATATCTATATTCTGCTTCTGCACCTAACTATCCGCAGGAACATGCGATCTTCCGCAAACCAACACCGGAATGTTACCCTTAAAATACCCTACAGCTGGATACCAAACACCACCTTATAACCTTAGTCTGTCCCCTCTTATCCTGTAAAGGTGAATCCCCTTGTTCTGGAATCATTTAAACTGTTGATACTTTCTGATGTGGTGCATGGGGACTATGGGGTAAATTTACTAAGCTCCCGATTTTGACCGAGATGCCGTTTTTTCATCAAAGTGTCATCTCGGTAATTTACTAAGCAATAATCACGGCAGTGATGAGGGCATTCGTAATTTTTTGCAAGTCCAAGAAAAAAATTACGAATGAATACACCATCGGTCAAAACGCGGCTGTTTAAGTATGAATCTCGGTAATTTACTAAGAAGTGCAAAGCAAAAAAAAAAACAAACACTGCCGTGAAAAATTACAACTCGTAAAAAAGTGCAAAAAAAAAACAGACCTGCTTTTTTTTTCCGTGATTGGATAGGCATGCAGGGATCCATGAGATCCGTGCATGTATATCAGTGGGAAGGGGTGGGAAAGTTGTTATTTTATTTAAAAAAATTGCGTGGGGTCCCCCCTCCTAAGCATAACCAGCCTCGGGCTCTTTGAGCCGATCCTGGTTGCAGAAATATGGGGAAAAAATTGACAGGGGTTCCCCCATATTTAAGCAACCAGCATCGGGCTCTGCGCCTGGTCCTGGTTCCAAAAATACGGGGGACAAAAAGAGTAGGGGTCCCCCGTATTTTTTAAACCAGCACCGGGCTCCACTAGCTGGACAGATAATGCCACAGCCGGGGGTCACTTTGATATAGTGCCCTGCGGCCGTGGCATCAAAAATCCAACTAGTCACCCCTGGCCGGGGTACCCTGGGGGAGTGGGGACCCCTTCAATCAAGGGGTCCCCCCCCCCAGCCACCCAAGGGCCAGGGGTGAAGCCCGAGGCTGTCCCCCCCCATCCAATGGGCTGCGGATGGGGAGGCTGATAGCCTTTTGTGATAATGAAAAGATATTGTTTTTAGTAGCAGTACTACAAGGCCCAGCAAGCCTCCCCCGCATGCTGGTACTTGGAGAACCACAAGTACCAGCATGCGACGGAAAAACGGGCCCGCTGGTACCTGTAGTACTACTACTAAAAAAATACCCAAAAAAAGACAAGACACACACACCGTGAAAGTAAAGATTTATTACATACATGCACACAAACATACATACATACTTACCTTATGTTCACACGCAGGTCGGTCCTCTTCTCCAGTAGAATCCAAGGGGTACCTGTTGAATAAATTCTACTCACCAGATCGCGGGTCCCAGGCTCCTCGGGGCATCCATTTGTAATCCACGTACTTGCATAAAATAAGAAAACGGAAAGCCGAGCCACGAACTGAAAGGGGCCCCATGTTTTCACATGGGACTCCTTTCCCCGAATGCCAGAAACCCACTCTGACTGATGTCTAAGTGGGTTTCTTCAGCCAATCATGGAGCGCCACGTTGTAGCACTCTCCTGATCGGCTGTGTGCTCCTGTACTGTATGACAGGCGGCACACGGCAGTGTTACAATGTAGCGCCTATGCGCTCCATTGTAACCAATGGTGGGAACTTTCTGCCCTGCGGTTGACCTAAAGTGACGTCACCGCTGAGCAGAAAGTTCCCACCATTGGTTACAATGGAGCGCATAGGCGCTACATTGTAACACTGCCGTGTGCCGCCTGTCACTCAGTACAGGAGCACACAGCCGATCAGGAGAGTGCTACAACGTGGCGCTCCCTGATTGGCTGAAGAAACCCACTTAGACAGAAGTCAGAGTGGGTTTCTGGCATTCGGGGTAAGGAGTCCCATGTGAAAACATGGGGCCCCTTTCAGTTCGTGGCTCGGCTTTCCGTTTTCTTATTTTATGCAAGTACGTGGATTACAAATGGATGCCCCGAGGAGCCTGGGACCCGCGATCTGGTGAGTAGAATTTATTCAACAGGTACCCCTTGGATTCTACTGGAGAAGAGGACCGACCTGCGTGTGAACATAAGGTAAGTATGTATGTATATTTGTGTGCATGTATGTAATAAATCTTTACTTTCACGGTGTGTGTGTCTTGTCTTTTTTTGTGTATTTTTTTAGTAGTAGTACTACAGGTACCAGCGGGCCCGTTTTTCCGTCGCATGCTGGTACTTGTGGTTCTCCAAGTACCAGCATGCGGGGGAGGCTTGCTGGGCCTTGTAGTACTGCTACTAAAAACAATATATTTTCATTATCACAAAAGGCTATCAGCCTCCCCATCCGCAGCCCATTGGATGGGGGGGGGACAGCCTCGGGCTTCACCCCTGGCCCTTGGGTGGCTGGGGGGGGGACCCCTTGAATGAAGGGGTCCCCACTCCCCCAGGGTACCCCGGCCAGGGGTGACTAGTTGGATATTTGATGCCACGGCCGCAGGGCACTATATAAAAGTGACCCCCGGCTGTGGCATTATCTGTCCAGCTAGTGGAGCCCGGTGCTGGTTTTAAAAATACAGGGGACCCCTACTCTTTTTGTCCCCCGTATTTTTGGAACCAGGACCAGGCGCAGAGCCCGATGCTGGTTGCTTAAATATGGGGGAACCCCTGTCATTTTTTCCCCCATATTTCTGCAACCAGGATCGGCTCAAAGAGCCCGAGGCTGGTTATGCTTAGGAGGGGGGACCCCACGCAATTTTTTTTTTGGATTTTACAGTGTTTAATTTAAAAAAAAAAAAAAAAAAAATGAACCCCAGCACGGATCACACAGATCCGGCCGAGATTCATTGTAAAAAAGTCGGCAGTGTTTTGCTAATCACTGCCGTAAAAATAAAAAAAAAAACACGAATGACATCGACATCGGAACAAAAGAAAAACCCGAATACGACAGCTTAGTAAATCCATCGTAACAAATTCAAAAAGTTGCAGTTTTACACTTTCGATGTCATTCGTGATTGAACTTTGACCTGAAACGGGAAAACACGAATCTTAGTAAATTTACCCCTATGTGTACAATGTGCACTATTTGGATTAAATATGTAATGTTTTGATAGCCTTCCATGCGTTCACAAACTCCGCCGTAAATACCCATACCACGCGCAGGACCGCGGGAGCGACCATACGCAAATTGCGGATATGTGCACGCACGGCGGAACAAGTTCACGTGCAGTGGGCATGTGTGTGTATTTTATACGTGCTGTGTATTCTGCAATATTTTTTGACTTTGTCAGTCCAGACAAAAGCCAGCTGTCAATCATCTCTGTGTCTTTGGTTGTAAAGCTTATGCACATATACCTAAGGAGAAAAGACGGAAATTAGATCCAAAGCCAGTGGAATGTATTATGTTAGGATACTGTGAAGAAAGCAAAGGATACAGGCTTTGGGCCATTACAAATAAGCGTCTTCTAAGGTCTAGAGATGTAGTGTTCCATGAGAAAGCACCAGTCACTTGAACAGTGGAACAAGAATCGCAGCAACAATATGTATCACTGGATGTACAGGCAGCGTAAAGTGTGTCTGAACTTGAAGGTGTTGATGTGGATACCCAATCAGGAAATAGAAGTTCCTTGAGGAGAAATAAAGCTATTCCATCCAAAAGATACAATGAGGAATATGTAAATATAGCTTACTGTGAACCCCAAAATATACAGGAAGCAAAATCAAGTAGCGACTGGAAAGAATGGAAGTCAGCTATACAGAGCTATCAGCTGTGGATGATAACAGTACATGGACTGTAGTTGATAGGCCGAATAACCATAAGACAATCAAAAACAAGTGGGCCTTTTGTAGAAAGCTAAATGCAGGTGGGACTATTACTCGTTATAAAGCCCGCCTTGTTGCTAAAGGATACACACAAAATCCAGGATTGACTGCGGAGAGATCTTTTCGCCTGTCGCAAGGTACTGCACCTTGAGGTTAGTCATTGCCATTGCTACACTTCATGATTTATTGTTATACCAGTTAGACTTTGATTCTGCATTCCTAAATGGAGAGTTAATTGAGGAGACTTACATGGAACCACCTGAACATTATGACGAGAGTATGTATCAAGAGGGGAAAGTTTGCCTCTTAAAAAAATCTTTGTACAGCCTAAAGGAAAGTGGTTGTTGTTGGTATTTAAAGGTGGATTCTGTGCTGCTAGAGATGAACTTTGTTAGGTTAGAGACTGATCACTACTTATATCTCAAAACTATAGAAGAAAAACGGTGCATCATAGTTGTGTATGTGGATGATCTATTGCTAGCAGGTCAAGAAGAGCACATGACTGATGTAAAACAACAGCTGAAACAAAGATTCAAGCTAAAGGATCTAGGCCCTGCAAATCATTTGTTAAAAGATACAACTTTAAAAGTTTTCTGTGATGTCGATTTGGGATCAGATGTGGATGACCGTCGTTCCTACACGGGATACTTGTCCATTTTAGCATGCGCAGCCGTCAGCTGGGCGAGCAGAAAGCAGCCCACTGTTGCCCTATCCACCACTGAGGCAGAGTACATGTCACTTACAGAAACTGCGAAAGAAGCTTTATGGATGAAGGAGACTTTATGTGAGCTCAACCTTCTTTGCCACAGTGAGACTATCAAAATACCCTCCAGCTGTTCCTTTTTGGCAGGTACAGTACCTTTTTTTAGGGTGTAGTAGGGTATGCCGGCGGCCAGGCTCCCGGCGGCCAGCATACCGGCGCCGGAATCTCGACCGACGGCATACCGACAGCTGGGCAAGCGCAAATAAGCCCCTTGCGGGCTCACTGTGCTCGCCATGCTGCGGGCACGGTGGCGCGTTACCCAGGCCATGCTATCTATTCTCCCCCCGGGGGGTCATGGACCCCCAAGAGGGAGAAAAGGTGTCAGTATGCCAGCTGTCGTGATTCCGGCACCGGTATACTGTGCGCCGGGATCTCGACAGCCGGCGAACTGAAGGCCACCCCCTTTTTTTATGGTCTGTACCTGCCAAAAAGGGCTTTGTACCGATTTTTGACTCTCCAAATTAACATTGAAAGTATAGGAAAGGAGGCATGGTCACGCCCCTTTTACCAGTGACCACACCCCCTTCACTAATTTATACCAGTTTTCATGTGTAAAATGTTGGAGGGTATGCTATCAACATTGCTTGTGATAACAAGGGAGAAATTGATTTGTCTTCCAGCACCAAGAATTATGGACGGTCCAAACACATTGCCATTAGACATCACTTTATCCGTGAGTTAGTGGAAAACAAGTCTGTCAATGTGGATTACATGGCAAGTGAGAGCAATGCTGCTGATATGTTAACAAAGGGACTGTCATCACACTTGCTGAATATGTTCCTGACAAAATGTGGACTGGAATATTTTTGAGAAATGTTGATTTGTTTTACTGTTTACCATGCTTTAAAATGTGTTTTCGGTTACAGGAAAACTTTATTGAAAAATGTCTTGATAAAGTGTTATGCTCATGTATGTAAGAAACACCTTTCTTATCAATTAACTAGCTCACCACAGGTGATGGCAATCATACATTACCAGGAGAGTCCAGGAACAGAGCATTTTCTCCCTCATGGAGAAGTATGCCCTACACTACATGGTAAAATACTGGCCTATACCATCTACACCATTTATGGTGTTACTGTGTTGCATACACTATCCAGTATATGAAAAGACTAACGTGTACATATAGGTCCAGGGTCGGTACTAGCTTCTTTAACCACTTCCCCCGACTCCTGCACTTGCTCCAGTGTTCAGTTGTTGATGACATTTGGAAACTCCCCATCTAGAAATCAGAGTTTGCCCCTGGGTGTTATCACTGCAATTTATCTATGTGACACCCTCAGAGAGATCCTGCAAGACCTTACATCTGCCTTTTCTTCTGTGCTGTATCAGTGTATTGATGATGTGATATACTGTTCCTGATCTGTTCTTACTGGGCATGCACAAGCCTGTAAGGCCACGCATTTCCATTATGTGCTTTCATGTTGTCAGCTACCAGGGCTGGACTGACCACCTGGCACTTCTAGCAAATGACCTGTGGGGCCGATTTAGCCAGAGAGAGCATGTGTGACCGATAAGTGCAGACTCATAGCTCACTGTTCTCCCGCACACTGACCATGTCCGCCCACTAGTAGTTGGCATAGAGATAGATAGGGGCGTGTCGCAAGGCCAGGCCTCCCTGACTCATGATATGCCCCCCTCAGCTTTGACCGCTCCCCCCTTGTTGTGCCATGGCTGCTTCACAGCCCAAATTTGTCCCTGATGGCTACTGATGCACAACAACGATGGAGGAACCTCAGCCTTCCTGGAAGTGGAGGAGAGGACGCTTTGCCTCATCCTATCTCTGGCGGCACAATAAGTATTTTCCATAATTATTTTTTTTTTTTGCAATGATTCATTGCAAAGACATTGCAGTCCCTATAACATGCTATAAGCATGCACTGAATAATGAAGTTCATAGGACCACATAAGCGATCAATGATTTTTCAGTGGTAACCAAACAGGTAAATATCCTGAAGCTGTGATGACCCATTTTTCCATTGAGTGGCATAGAAAAAGACATAATCACTACGTGATGAATACACTCCTTAATTTGCTGAGGCCTACGCCAGTGCCAGGTATAATAAGTTGAGGCACAATTGGTGCCATGTATAATTATAATATCATATTTACTTAGTACCACAATTATATTATACTATCTACTGTCAAGTACCATAATCTAAAGAAGGGGTAGGCAATGTCTAGTACTCCAGCTGCTGTGGAACTAGCTGAGCCAGTCTGCGCTGCCAACGTTTTAGCATGCCCTGCTACAACAATACTCTGGCAGAACGTACTAGGGTGAGTAGTCCCACAACAGCTGGAATGCCACACGTTACCTAGAACTGATATAAAGACATACATTATAGAAACATGGCGTTAGCTATCAGACCAAGCTCTGAAAAGCTAGGGGTTTTCAAACCTACTTAAATTGTGCCAAACGGCGGTCCCAAATGAGATTAAGTAGCATAAAAACTATCTCCTGCATTCCTGGTTCTCTGTGTCCAGTTGCTTGTATCCTGAATCCAGATAGAACCGCATGATGTATCTAAAATGGGGGCAGGCTGTGACAGGGCCCCCTGGGTCCAGGGGGGCCCAGTCCGCAGACCCTGCATCCATATAATTATGCTTGCCACTCCGATGTCCCGCAGAAGCGGGCATTGCAGACATACAGTATATCACTGGGAAAATGGCGTGCTGGCCATTTTCCTAGTGATTTGCATATGTGCTGTAGATATGTCCCTGAGAACAAGGGGCAGGTGCCATGGTCCTGTAGACCTGCTAATGCGCAGTAAACTCTGGCACAGGTGCTAAGAAAAATTAAGTAAGAGCACCCTGCCATGCAAAGCAGTCACGGTGTCACCCGCCTCCATTTTACACAATTAGGGGTCTATTTATTAAGAAAACGAAAACTGAATTGCTACTTATCACTATACATCGCATTGCTTCGATACTCATCTTTCTGACGATGCGCTGCGAAATCCAGGGGTCCAGCAGTGAGGTCTTCTCGTGGCGGTCCCCCTCTCTGATGCACAGAGTCTACCGGCGGGTCCCTCTGCGCATGCGCCGCCTGTTGACCTCCCGGCACGCCACAGTGGCTGTTGGGAGGTCAGGGGGTGGAGCCAGCACTGGGTGGCGAGCAGAGAGCAGGGAAGCATTGAGCTTCCCAGCCGTCTACACACCGCAGTACGCCATCCTGAACCTGAACTCCATAGAGAAGCGGAAAGGCTCCTTCATGAATCACACTCACAATACAAAAGTATGGTGATGCGATTCAGGCACAGTGCGGGGGTGCCGCTGGAGAAATCAGTGACTTCTCCGCGGTAATCCGCTCTGTGAATTGCACTAGGCAGAGGAAAGCCCTGTTTAATGCAAAACAGGGTTTTTCTCTGCTACATGAATAGACCCCTTAGTTCTTGCCCATTAAATTGCAAAAATGGCTCATTTTAAACATCAACGCATTATTTTAATGTGATTCATCAGATTGATCAGAAATTCCACAATTTTTTTTCTGAGGCAACTGATTCATCCATTTTGTTTTCTCGTGTTTGTCTGATATTTCATATGAGTCATTCGCAAACAACACACACTGTAAATGAATAACAGGATTCTTATCTTTTGGCATACTGTAAATAATCTTCTACAATAAATATTCTTTGGAATTTTTTGTAATTCTTAAATTCTGGAGCAAATTTCAGGGCAGTTTAGAGGCTAAAGGCAAGAGACAGAAAACAAGGTTTGGTCATTTATATATAACCTTAATAAAAGCCCACTAATCTATAAGGTTATATGACTATGATGTACAAACAGGGGCGTAGCCAGAATTTTGTGGGCCCCATGGCAACATTTTTAAGGGGCCCCTGTCCCAATGTTTCCAGAGAAACACCTCTCCGCAGCAGTTGTTCATTTTATGCCCCATTATAGTGTCCTACTTTCTAATCATAGTAGTGACTTTGTTAATGTATTCCCCGTAGTAGTGTACTAGTTTTTTTTATGAACATTAGTAGTGCTCTAGCAACGGAGCGATTAAGGCAAAAATGCGCATGCGCATGGTACGCAGCGCGCATGCGCTAAGTATTTTAGCACAAAACTTTGTAGATTTACTCACGTCCGAACGAAGAATTTTCATCGTTGAAGTTTTCGGAGTGTGATTGACAGGAAGTGGGTGTTTCTGGGCGGAAACTGACCGTTTTCTGGGAGTGTGCGGAAAAACGCAGGCGTGCCAGGATAAAACGCAGGAGTGTCTGGAGAAACGGGGGAGTGGCTGGCCGAACGCAGGGCGTGTTTGTGACGTCAAACCAGGTACGAAACAGCCTGAGCTGATCGCATTGTAGGAGTAAGTCTCGAGCTACTCAGAAACTGCTAAGAATTTTCTATTTGCAATTCTGCTAAGCGAAGAAACACTCCCAGAGGGCGGCGGCCTAGCGTGTGCAATGCTGTTAAAAGCAACCAGCGAGCGAACAACTCGGAATGACCCCCCATATACTTAAAATGTAAGAGATGTTAACGGGCCTCATTCTGAGTTGGATGCAGCAGCATGCGTGTATGTGTGTCTTTTACTGGTCGCATGTCTACTCTGCAGCCTTATGTAAATACGGATACAAGCCCTTCCCAGCCGTGCATCTGAATGTTTTGTTTCATACTTTTGTTTAGTGCTTTCCAAGCTGCCTCCAATCGGGATCAGTACTAAATGCCGCCGGTCGGAATCCCGGCGGTCAAAATACCGACGCCGGAATCCCGACCACACAATCCCGACAGGGGTGGCGAGCGGAACGCAGCCCCTTGCGGGCTCGCTTCGCTCGCCACGCTGCGGGCACGGTGCCTCGCTACGCTTGGCACACTATTATATTCTCCCTCTATGGGTGTCGTGGACACCCACGGAGGGAGAATATGTCGGGATTGTGGCGGTCGGGATTCCGGCGTCGGTATTTCGACCGCCGGGATTCCGGCCGGCGGCATCTTGACCGCATCCCCTCCAATCAAGGTATTGAAAGGCCTAGTTGGGTGTGGCTCACAAGCCAGCCCTTGTCTAGATGTTTCCCTGTATACCTGAAAGGTGAGTGAATTAGGGGTCTATTCATGAAGCAGTAAAAATAGTGGAGAAGTGAGCGAGTGGAGAGGTTGGCCATGGCAACCAATCAGCTGCTACGTATAATTTTAGAGAATGTACTTGATAAATGTTACTTCAAAGCTGAAAATTACCTTTCCCGCTGGCTACACCTAACCCTTCCCTGGTGGTACTTAACCCTAAAATCCCCTACTCATAGCCTAATCCTCCCGGTGGCGCCTAACTCTAACCATCCCTCCCTGCAGCCTAAGCCTCCCCCTCCCCCCTGCAGCCTATCCCTACCAACAACCCTCCCCCCCCCCCCGTAGCCTAACCCTCCACTTTCCTTGCAGCCTAACCCTACCCCCCCCCCCCCGTAGCCTAACCCTCCACTTCTGCTGCAGCCTAACCCCTAACACCCCACCCCCCCTCCCCTGTAGCCTAAACCCTAACCCCCTCCCCTGTGGCTTACCTCTCTGGCAGCCCATGCAAGCATCATTCGGACCCCAGCGGGCAGGATGCTGGCACCGGGATAGTGATGAATGTCAGGACATAGGTACCGGCATCCCGAGTATTGTCGGGATTCCGGCGTCTGTATTTTAACTGCTGGGATGACCATGTGCTGGTCATACATGCTAGTGTAGGGACTTGCACAGAATTAGGGTCCCTTGACTATGGCCTGCAAGCTTAAATGTTTTGATCAAGATATGAACAAAATCCCCTGTGTTTTATTTGCTTGATACACACAGATTTGCAGTATATTATTGTTAGTGCTGATAGCAAGTCTTTCTCTTTTGTATACATACAGTGACGGAACTACCATCAGCACAGCCGGTGCGACGCACCTGGGCCCCTGGGGAATAAGGGGCCTGCAGATGCCCAGACCATCAGTGAGTTTTAACATAAAATGCTTCTCTGCTCTGCAATATCATGGACTGCCGGACCCTCGTTGCACAGGATAACTCGCGATTGGTACACCCAGTTGTTATGTTCTGTCCTTGGCTCTCAATTCCCCATCCGTTCCAAGTATATGTTAGGTTGCATGACAGTCCTGACTGAGGCTGTCACTGTGTGGACATGTGGGCAGCGCTGGTTTTGTGAGTGACAGCCAGGGAATGAGACGTAATGACGACACAAGCACAACATCATAAAGTTTTAATCTTAAGAAGAGGAGCGGAGGCTAGGTGCAGAGCAGCTAGAAGAACTGTGGACATCCTGAGCCCAGCCCCAGCAGCTGATAAAGATGACAGTAGCTAAAGCAGAGGAGCAGGTAAGAAAAATATGGAGGTTTGAGGCACAGCAGATAATTCAATTTAAGTATAAGTGTAGAGGTGGGGGTTGGGGACAATTATACAGGGGCAGAAAAATGAATTACATTTACATAAGTGAAGGGGTGGGGGGTTGACAAATTATATATAAGAGAATGAGTGGGAGTTTGAAAGAGAAAAAAATATTACAAGTAAAAGAATTGTGGGAGTGTGTATATGTATGAACATATATATATATATAATATAAAAATATATATATGTATATATACAGTAAATTTGTTGCAGGGGGAGAAATGGGCAGATGGTGTGTGTTCGGGGGGAGGCGTCGGTGCTGTCTCACCAAGGGCGCAAACATTTCTTGTGCTGGAGCTCTGGGTAAGCCCCACTGCCTTGAGGGAATTTTCTCTTGTCTTTCGGAGGCAGGCACACCATGCTGAACTGTGTTTAGCCAACTAGTCACTCTTTAACTTCTTCTGTCACGCACTGTCTCCTGCTGTCACTCTCTTCCTCTTGCTGTCACCCTCTGCATCACTCCATCACCCTTTGCCTCTACCTGCCACTCTCTGCCTCCTCCTTTCATCCTCTGCTTCTCACTGCCACCCTCTACCTATTACCCTCTGTGCCTCACCCTACTACCCATTACCTCCCCAGTCACTACTGCCTCCCCAGACACCCACAGATCCCCCCCCCCCCCAGCTCCCCTGCCTCTTCTTCTCAACTTCTGCTTTCATTGCCAGGCTCTGCATCGCCATGTCACCCACTCTCTTTCCCTGCCACCATCTGCCTATCACCGCCACCCTCTGCCTCACCACACCACCTTCTACCTCTTCCTGTCACACACTTCCTCTCCGTCACCCTTTGCCTCTCCCTTTCATCCTCTGCTTCTCACTGCCACCCTATTCCCTTCCCTGCCACCCACTGCTTCTGCCTATTACCGTCTCTGCCTCTCCCTACCACCTGTTGCCTCCCCAGTCACCCATTACTACCCACAGCCTTCCAGCAGCTCCCCTGTTACCCTTTGCCTCTCCCTGCCAACTTCTGCCTCTCATTGCCAGTCTCTGCATCTCCATTTCACCCTGTCAACCACTGCCTTTCCCTGCCACCTCCTGCCTCTCACTGTCACCCTCTGCTTCACCACATTACCCTCTTCAAGTCACCCACTGCCCCTCTTTGCCACCCTTTATCTTGCCCCGTCACTCTCTGCCTCTCCCCATTACCCACTGTCCATAAGTGTGAGGACCATGAGACTGATGTGGAGTCTGCATTGTGTTACTCAGAGTTTCCCAACATTGGTTCACAAGGCACACTAACAGTCCAGGTGTTAAGGATAGCCATACTTGAGCACAGATGACTTAATCAGTACCTCAGGTATTTTGATTTAAGTATCTGTGCTCAAGCATGGATATCCTTAAAACCTGGATTGTTAGTGGTCTTTTAAGGACCGAGATTGGTAAACACGGGTGTATCTTGTGTAATTTTATTCTATGCATGCCTAGAAAGCGAATGCAGGCATATGCAAGATTTCAGACTTGTGCGTATCTGACAATTCCTTGCAATCAGATATGTGGAATGCTGGAGGGGAGTGGCACTCTAACTTAGAACATAAGGGCATGTACCTGCTACATGACAGGTGCAAATACATGCTGATTCTAATCATTTGTATTCAATCAGGCCCATATGTTGCCTGTGCGTGGGTATATGCATCTTATTTATTTATAAGCAGTTTCTTATATAACACGACATGTTTCCTTGCACTTTACAATTGGACACAATGATAAAACAAAACTGGATAATAACAAACACTCATAGAGGTAGGAAGGCCCTGCTCATAAGTTTACAATCTATAGGGAAATATGCATTGGTACACAAGGGGACTAATTCAGACCATCTACAATTAAAATCTTAGGCATGCAGGGGGACGCCCAGCACAGGGCTAGTCCGCCCCGCATGCCAGGCCCCCCTTCTCCCTGCAGACATGCAAAGCATCGCACAGCGGTGATGATTTTGCACCTGCCGAGTAGCTCCCTGCCTACGCATGTGTGTGACGTCACGCAGCCGCCGCGGGCCGCCCCACAAATGGTCTAGATACACCTGCGTTGTCCGGACTGCACACTCCCAACACCATCACAATGCCTTCCCAACGTCACCAACACACCCCTGACCGCCCTGCGACCGCCTCTGCCTGATTGACATCTCACTGTTGTGCGTGCTTACACGTCATAGGGCTTCAGCCTGCGATCACTGCCTCTGCAGCAACCAGGTCTGAATTAGGCCCAAGGATTGGTGCTATCTATTGCATAGTTATCCACAAGATTGCAAAGGTTCTTGGTGGGCTGCATGATATCACATCACAACAATGATGAACCAGGGTCAGGAGGAAGAGAAAGTGAAGAAAGAGAAAATATGTGAGGATATGTGTGGACTGTACAATGGGGATATAATTGGATAGGAAAGCTTATGAAGGTTATGTGTTCAGTTCTGGAATTTGATAAGCTTGTCTGAATAGGTGAGTTTTCAGGAAACGCTTGAAGGTTTGGAGACTAGAGGAGAGTGTTATTGTGTGTGGTAGGGCAGCCCGAAGAAAGTTCTGCAATCGTGCATGGGAGCAAGTATTGAGTTTGGATGAGAAACGTAGATCTTGTGAAGAGCGGAGAGGTTGGGTTGGGAGATATTTTGAGATAAGGGAAGAGATATACATTGGTGTAGTTTGGTAAATGTCCTTGTGTGTGAGTAAAGGTACAGTATTTTATATTGAATATGGTAGAATATAGGTAACCAATGGAGGGACTGACAAAGCGGATCTGCAGCTGATGAACGTCTAGCGAGGATTAGCCTTGCAGCTGCATTCAGAATGGATTGTAATGGTGAGAGTCTCTTTTTAGTAAGACCAGTAAGAAGACTATTGCAATAATCAATGTTGGAGATAATGAGAGCATGGATTAGAGTTTTTGCAGTGCCTTGTGTAAGGTATGGTCGTATTTTGGATATGATTTTTAGATGCATGTAACATGATTTTGAGACAGATTGAATGTGGGGAGCAAAGGACAGTTCACAGTCAAGAATGACACCTAGGTGTCACGATCCTGACTGTAGTTCTCATATTTGCTAACTTACCTCTGCCATCTGTCCTGGATCCTGCAACTTTTCTGCTCACTGGGATAAACAGCTTGTCAGTACCATCAGTTTTCTGAGTGCTGAGTTCTCTGCCTGGAATGTGAGAGTTAAGGAGCTGTTGATTAACCTTCTGTGTGAATCTGAATTCAGCAGGTCTCTCTATGCTGTGCCTACACAGCAATCATTGTTGTCATTATACTATATGCCTCACTGCCTCCAGTGGTCACCAGATACATTCTCCACTGTGCTCAGCAATCTTGAATTTAGGCCTAAAAGTCAGCATCCTCTGTTCATTTGTAGAAGTTCAGGCTTCAGTGTTTTTTCAGCCAGCTAGGCCTCACTACACATTGGAGCCTAACCTGCAGTACTGACATGACAGGGTCTGATCACCTGACCCAATCCTGTGCCAGCCTGAGAATCTTTGAATCACTTGACTCTGTTCACCAAAGACCAAGGACCAGGAAGTATAAGTAAAGAGACTTGTGCTACAGAATCTGCCAGTTCCTTGTGTCACACAGCTCTGTATGAGCTTCATAGCTGAGCTCCCTAAAAGGTGACACTTTTACTTTGGTTCCTGTAAAACTCTGTTCTTTCGCTACCCAGTTGGACTACAGTAGGGTTACCAGTTATATCCAGTATCAACCTCGTCTTAAAGACACAGCCGTAGTATTCTTCAGTCTTTTCTTAAAGACACAGCCGCAGTATTCTTCAGCCTCGTCTCAAAGACACAGCCGCAGTATTCTTCAGCCTCGTCTTAAAGACACAGCCGCAGTATTCTTCAGCCTCATCTTAAAGACACAGCCGCAGTATTCTTCAGCCTCATCTTAAAGTCACTGCTACAGTCTTCAGTTCTTCTTCAGCCTTATCGTAAAGTCACAGCCACAGTCATTGTTCTACTTACAGTTGCATTTCCAGTTTTATCCAGTACCCAGGGCTGCCAAGAGAATCCTGAGACCCGGTACAACAACTACCTGGGCCCCCGTGCCACCCCTGGAGGGGGTGTGACCACAGCATGCTGGAGGCATGGCAACACCTCTTTGGGGGGCATGTCTAGCACATGAGAAGCACCCACTCACAGGGGCATGGCATGCCACCCAGCCAGGGCAGTAGAGAGCCTGGCTGGGGTCAGGTCCTTTTTAGGGGGCATGGCCTAATCATAGGATGCGTTGCCATGCACCCTTAGTAAAAAATACAGAAAAATTGTATTTTAAGAACTTCCCTGGCCACACTGCAGTCCAGCATACAGCAGCGTGTGCTGGGCTGAGAAGAAGAGCTGCAGCTACTGCTTCCAGGTGAGAAGGGAGTAGGGACTTGGACCCCTACTGAGCCTCTCCATCAGACCTGAGCCCAGATAATTTGTACCCTCCCCCCCTCTTGGCGCCACTGCCGGTACCAGCCCGAATTAGAGTTGTGTTCCAGAATACTGGTACACAGCCCAGTTCACAGTGCGGATCTCAGTCTCACCAGTAACCAGCCCGGTTCTCAGTCTCACCGGTAAGCAGTCCGGTTCAACGTCTTCAGCTCTCCTTCCAGTTCTGCGCAACTCCAGAGAACATATTTCATAGTAACCTTGAGTACACAAACACCCACTCCTGTGACAGTATATCAAGATTATTCTCACTAATACATTCACCATCCTGATATCAACACCAAGTCCCTGGTGATCCAGTGGTCAGGATATGGCTCTCTCTGCTGAGGCCCGGGTTTGACCCCTGTACAGGGATTGCTCCTTACTACTTCATCTCACTGATTCCCACACCAGCCAAATATACACATAGTCCTCCAGTTACCCACACGGACTTCACATACATGCTGGGTTCACAAAAACCACAGTCATGACAGTAGGAAACGGCCCCATGGACCCGGCCGAAAGTGTATGTCTGAAGCGGGACCTCCTAAGAAACATTGCAGGATGCTTGGAGGGTTTGGAGTTGACTCAGCATCGATTGTCACAGAGTCTGCAGCGGAACTCGTTCTCCAGAAATTCTCAGACTCCCTGTACTCAGACTCCTGACCAACTCTGGATTCTCTACCAGATGTTAATACAGTTACAAGAACTTTTGACTAAGATTCTTTCTGTGATGCCTGAACTCCTCAGGAATATCACTAACATTGTTGAGCCTGTTTTGTCTCATCCAGTTACTAAAGTCTTTTCCTCTGTGCAAGGAAAAGTTGTCCATCAGAGCTATCCACGGCCCAAACTCTCTGAAGGAACGTCATCGGCGGAGGGAGCTACACTTCTGTCTTTACTGTGGAAATTCTGGTCATTTTGTTAAGGATTGTATTCTTTGCAAGCCAGGAAATGGTGACAAATCTCAGTATCATAGCACTGATGTCTACAAGTCATCTTTAGTAGTTGATCCTGTTACTGCTGACTGGGGTGTCAAGAAGGCTCCTCAAAAAGAGACTCAAATTTATGACTGGGGTCCTGTGATTAAAAGACCCTATCCCAAGTTGGGTGTCCAGAAAAGTATGTTCAAGCCATTTAAAGTCACAGAGGCGTCTGTCTCCGCAGCCCAAGGAGGGGCATCTGTCTCCGCAGCCCAAGGAGGGGCATCTGTCTCCGCAGCCCAAGGAGGAGCATCTGTCTCCGCAGCCCAAGGAGGGGCATCTGTCTCCGCAGCCCAAGGAGGGGCATCTGTCTCTGCAGCCAAAGGAGGGGTATCCAATGTTTAAGCTCTAGTAGGGGCATTTGAGTCTTCTTCTCAAAAGAGTTTCTGATCTGTCAACCCCAGGAGGGGTGCTGGAAATAACAACCCTGAGAGAGGTGTCGGATTCGTCAACCCCAGGAGGGGGTCACCAGAGTTTCAGCCCCAAGGGAAGTATCCAGAGCCAAGTTCCCAGATGGAAATCTTTGTGCTACAGATGCAGTTATGAACTCCTGTTTGCCATCTTCAGAGAGCACCACCATGTTGGCATCCAGCATGGTTCAGGTCCAGGATGGGCCATCTGAACACTTGGATTCTACTCACTCCGGTTCCAGATGGAATCTGCCTCCTTCGATCCCAACTGATTCTAATTTCTCTGGAATCAATCCGGTTCCTTCCGTGTGTCCAGGGATTCCTCTGGTCCCAGCTGGTTCAAGTTCGTCTGGACTCAATCTGGTCTTGTCCATATGTCCGGTTCAGTATCCTCTGGTTCCAGCCGGGTCAAGTTCATCCAGACTCAATCTGTTCTCGTCCATGTGTCCGGTTCAGTCTCCTCTGGTTCCCGCTGGACCAGCAATACTCCAGGTCCAGCCTAGTCAGTTTGACCCTGTTCCAGCCGGTCCAGCAATACTCCAGGACCAGCCTGGTCAGTCCGTCTCAGTTCCAGCCGGTCCAACTATACTCCAGGACCAGCCTGGTCAGTCTTCTTTTGGTTCCAGCCAATTCAAGTATCCTCAGATCCAATCCAGTCTTAGATGAGCGGGTTTGGTTCGTCGAGATCCGAACCCCCCGAACTTCACGTGGTTTACATGGGTCCGAGGCAGCCTCGGATCTTCCCGCCTTACACGCAATACCCGAACGGGGGAAAAAGTCATCATCCCGCTGTCGGATTCTCGCGAGATTCGGATTCCATATAAAGAGCCGCGCGTCGCCGCCATTTTGAATCATGCATTGTATATTGACCCGAGAGGACGTGGCTACGTTCTCTGCCTGAATAGCCCAATATCAGCTAAATATCAGCTCGATATCTGTGCTGCATTGTGGTGACCAGTATATAGTAGTACAGTACAGTAGTCCATTGCTGCTGTATCTTGCTGCTCCATGTCAGTTCTAGTATCCTGAACAGTGCTCAATATCTGTGCTCAGTATCAGTGCTGCATTGTGGTGACCAGTATAGTAGTACTGTACAGTAGTCCATTGCTGTATCTCGCTGCCCAGTGTCAGTTCTAGTATCCTGAACAGTGCTCAATATCTGTGCTCAGTATCAGTGCTGCATTGTGGTGACAAGTATATAGTCGTACAATACAGTAGTCCAGTGCTGTTCTCGCTGCCCAGTGTCAGTTCTAGTATCCTGAACAGTGCTCAATATCTGTGCTCTGTATCAGTGCTGCATTGTGGTGACCAGTATATAGTAGTACAGTACAGTAGTCCATTGCTGCTATAGCTTGCTGCTCCGTGTCAGTTCTAGTATCCTGAACAGTGCTCAATATCTGTGCTCAGTATCAGTGCTGCATTGTGGTGACCAGTATATAGTAGTACAGTACAGTAGTCCATTGCTGTTCTCGCTGCCCAGTGTTAGTTCTAGTATCATGAACAGTGCTTAATATCTGTGCTCAGTATCAGTGCTGCATTCGGTGATTAAAAGTCCAGTGTCTTGTGTTGCATCTTGCTGCTGTAGGGTGCTGTGGTAGTGTCCTGTCACTGTGCATATGTCATCATCATTCCAGTCACAGTGATATCTGGTATCTATCTAGTAGTATCTAATTACAGACATTATGGCCGTATAATTCCAGATATATTACTGGCACATAATTCCACACATTAAAAAATGGAAAACAAAAATGTGGAGGGTAAAATAGGGAAAGATCAAGATCCATTTCCACCTAGTGCTGAAGCTGCTGCCACTAGTCATGGCAGAGACAATGAAATGCCATCAACGTCGTCTGCCAAGGCCGATGTGTCATAGTAGAGAGAATGTAAAATACAAAAAACAAAAGTTCAGTAAAATGACCCAAAAATCTAAATTAAAAGCGTCTGAGGAGAAGCGTAAACTTGCCAATATTCCATTTACGACACAGAGTGGCAAGAACGGCTGAGGCCCTGGCCTATGTTCATGGCTAGTGGTTCAGCTTCACATGAGGATGAAAAATGAAAAGACTTAAGCTGGCAAAAGCACAGCAAAGAACTGTGCGTTCTTCTAAATCACAAATCTCCAAGGAGAGTCCAATTGTGTCGGTTGTGATGCCTGACCTTCCCAACACTGGATGGGAAGAGGTGGCTCCTTCCACCATTTGCACGCCCCCTGCAAGTGCTGGAAGGAGCACCCACAGTCCAGTTAATGATAGTCAAATTGAAGATGTCACTGTTGAAGTACACCAGGATGAGGATATGGGTGTTGCTGGCGCTGAGGAGGAAATTGACAAGGAGGATTCTGATGGAGAGGTGTTTTGTTTAAGTCAGGCACCCGGGGAGACACCTGTTGTCCGTGGGACGAATATGGCCATTGACATGCCTGGTCAAAATACAAAAAAAATCACCTCTTCGGTGTGGAATTATTTTAACAGAAATGTGGACAACTGGTGTCAAGCCGTGTGTTGCCTTTGTCAAGCTGTAATAAGTAGGGGTAAGGACGTTAACCACCTAGGAACATCCTCCCTTATATGTCACCTGAAGCGCATTCATCTGAACTCATTGACAAGTACAAAAACTTTGGGTGACAGTGGAAGCAGTCCACTGACAACTAAATCCCTTCTTCCTCTTGTACCCAAGCTCCTGCAAACCACACCACCAACTCCCTCAATGTCAATTTCCTCCTTAGACAGGAACACCAATAGTCCTGCAGGCCATGTCACTGGCAAGTCTGACGAGTCCTCTCCTAACTGGGATTCCTCCGATGGATCCTTGAGTGTAACGCCTACTGCTGCTGGTGCTGCTGTTGTTGCTGCTGGGAGTCGATCGTCATCTCAGAGGGGAAGTCGGAAGACCACTTGTACTACTTCCAGTAAGCAATTGACTGTCTAATAGTCCTTTGCGAGGAAGATGAAATATCACAGCAGTCATCCTGCTGCAAAGCGGATAACTCAGGCCTTGACAACTATGTTGGTGTTAGACGTGCGTCCGGTATCCGGCGTTAGTTCACAGGGAATTAGAGAATTGCTTGAGGTAGTGTGTCCCCGGTACCAAATCCCATCTAGGTTCCACTTCTCTAGGCAGGCGATACCGAGAATGTACACAGACGTCAGAAAAAGAGTCACCAGTGTCCTAAAAAATGCAGTTGTACCCAATGTCCACTTAACCACGGACATGTGGACAAGTGGAGCAGGGCAGACTAAGGACTATATGACTGTGACAGCCCACTGGGTAGATGTATTGCCTACCGCAGCAACAATAGCAGCGGCGACACCAGTAGCAGCATCTTGCAAATGCCAACTCGTTCCTAGGCAGGCTACGCTTTGTATCACCGCTTTCCATAAGAGGCACACAGCTGACAACCTCTTACGGAAACTGAGGAACATCATCGCAGATTGGCTTACCCCAATTGGACTCTCCTGGGGATTTGTGACATCGGACAACGCCACCAATATTGTGTGTGTATTACATGTGGGCAAATTCCAGCACGTCCCATGTTTTGCACATACAATGAATTTGGTGGTGCAGAATTTTTTTAAAAACGACAGGGGCGGGGTGTGGCCTAGCTTGGGAAGAGAGAAGACGCATCCTCCATATGCTCCAGCTCTCACCCTCCATAAAACCCTAACACCGCTGCATAAACACCTCCAATTGCGGGCTCAGGGCTCTCCCTGCCTCCCTGGGACCTCCCGGAGCCTGCCGCTGACAGCCATGGAGCCGGGGGACAGCTTACTCTGTCCCTGCGGGTTGTGGCCTAGGCGAGCAGGAGATCCATGGCCTGGAGTTTTGCACCGACCCGCGCTTTGAGCTCCGTGGTGCGGGTACCCGGCGCACGCGCCGGACGGAATCGCTGGCCCCTCCTGGCCTCCCCAGGAGGGGGTCTGTCCGAAGCCTGCTGTCCTCTGAGGCTGCAGGGGGGAGCCCCACCACAGCTTTACAGGGTGCTGACAGAGAGAAGAGGCAGCCCAGTGTGTGACGTGGCGGCCATCTTGGATTTTTGGGACAAATGCTGGAACAAGCTGGTTACTCCTGTGTGAAGCCCTGGATGTCCCACTTTGTACCAGTTTCCATTCCTGTGCAGCAAATAGCCTACTAGTTGGTCACACTGGGCCCAAACCCTCAAGGTAAGGGACACCCTCTGCCCACATACACCAGTTACGGAGACCCACTGTGTCATCCCTTACACCCACTATATAGCGGCGTCCCCCTGTCCCTTGGCTGGTCCGGGATCAATGGTGACCTGCTTGACACTAGACTGCTGTGTTCCTTTCTGAGGAGTGGCTTATACGGGTGGACGTCCATACATGGGGCTCCGATCGTCCGTTCGCAGCACCTTTGGAGCATACGGAGCGTCCCTTCACTTTTCCTTTCATCTATGAGTCCTGCTTCTATGATAATGTGGTGATATCACCCATGTTCACCCATCGTTCTCTATACATCTTATAACACACTGAGTTATTGTCTTATTATAACCGACCCGGTTACGCTATAACTTCACTTGCGAATACAGAATATTGGGACCTGCCTACATTTCTCTCCCCACCATGCCTAAACCAAAGAAGGATAACCACGGGACCCCTAAAGTAAATTTCTTCAAGGCGAATCCCTCACCCCCTTCAGCTTCATCCCCGTCGACGGGATCGGACCCGCCTTCTCAACTCTCAGCTCTGTCTAAACCATTAGATCCGTTGCGATCTCCTTTGGCTCAAAGTCTGGCTCAAGGAGACGATGCCCCCCTCACGGTGGGCCTGATGAAACAGCTATTGTCATTTAAAACGGACATTTCCACTGAATTCAAAAATGCCTTGCAGACATGCCAACAACGTATCGATGACATTGGTCAGAGGACTGACCATTTGGAAAATAAATTTGAGGAAATGATTCAGTCACATAACGACCTGATCACCTCCCATGACGCAATGCAGGTCGAAGTGAACTTCCTGAAAGCTAAAGTCGGAGATCTCGAGGATCGTTCCAGACGAAACAATGTCAAAATCCGAGGGATACCGGAATCCGTTGTTATCTCAGATCTGGAGGAACATGCGTTGAATATTTTTGGCCCCAGATATCCCTTCCACCGATATGCTGCTTGACCGAATTCACCGCCTACCTAAACCCCGCTCCGCTATTATGTGTTTCCACTATCTTCATATCAAAGAGAAGATTTTACGCATCTCCAGATCCAAAGAGAAGGAACTGTCGGCCATGGGAAACCTCCAAATTTTTGGTGATTTGTCGGCTGCTACAATAGCCAGACGCCGAACTTTTCTTCCGGTAACCAAGGCACTCCAGAAGGCGGACATACCATACCGATGGGGCTTCCCGACCAAACTCATCATCTGCCGCAACGGATAAATGATGTCTGTCTCCTCAGTAGAGGATGGCGTTAAACTTTTGGTTAATTGAAACTTAGACACCATTTCTGCACCGGGCCCCAGATGCTCCCCGTTATCTCGGGACTGGTCGAAGGCCTCATAAACGGCTGTATCCTTTATACCTCACTGTTGATATATCATTTACTGTTTACTACAGTTTTGAATTCTATGTTCTGCTTGTATCTTTTAATATGTCTGGAGGGGTGTCCGGGTCTCCATATCTGTTGCGATTCCCAGTGACTTGCTACTCTGGGGTCTCGTCGGAGTTGAAGATGCGGGACTACCTTGGAATAGTTTGAGTTATCACATGCTGCTTTGTTTACTGCTTTGTTTACTCAGTTCTTGGTCATTGATGTTGGACATGTGCACCGTTCTCCACCTACCCATTCTCTTTACTATATGCGACAGGTTGACCACTTAGAGTTTACAATATGTCTATCTCATTAATGTAACCAATGACCAGTTGTTTGTTTGCTATATGGTTTGGTTCCTATAGTATACTTGGCTGATTAAGCCTGGCTGATTGATCCAGGGTGTAGGACTCTAAGGGAGGACGCTCAAAGGGAGCAGATATATAATTTTAATATCAAAGCCTGGACTTAGCCTGGACTTAATACAGTAGGCAAAGGACTGCGATCTCCTCCTAACATCTTATTCTCTCGCCTACAGGTAATCAAAATAATTACTACAACTCTCAGCAGTTGCACAGTGATCTAGGATACTATACTCTACAGTGTCTGTTTGCTTAGGTAATCAAAATAATTACAACAACTCTCAGCAGTTGCAAAGTGATCTAGGATACTATACTCTACAGTGTCTGTTTGCTTAGGTAATCAAAATAATTACTACAACCTCAGCAGTTGCACAGTGATCTAGGATACTATACTCTACAGTGTCTGTTTGCTTAGGTAATCAAAATAATTACTACAACTCTCAGCAGTTGCACAGTGATCTAGGATACTGTACTCTACAGTGTCTGTTTGCTTAGGTAATCAAAATAATTACTACAACTCTCAGCAGTTGCACAGTGATCTAGGATACTATACTCTACAGTGTCTGTTTGCTTAGGTAATCAAAATAATTACTACAGCTCTCAGCAGTTGCACAGTGATCTAGGATACTATACTCTACAGTGTCTGTTTGCTTAGGTAATCTGGAGTTATTGTTTTGTGCAGAATTTAGCCTGTTTAATTGTTAGATATTTGGGGAATTTGGGATGTCCGCCTCTAATATCATTATTTGTTTGTTTTAGCTTTATTGCCCACCAGTGGGTGTTGGGCAATGGGTGGGGTTTTAATCAGTGAACCTATACCTTACACATGTTAATGTTAGTTCATATTAGAGTATACTTGGCTGATTAAGCCTGGCTGATTGATCCAGGGTGTAGGACTCTAAGGAAGGAGGCTCAAAGGGAGCAGAAATATAATTTTAATATCAAAGCCTGGACTTAGCCTGGACTTAAACTGGACGAAAAACTGAAAGAAAACATCAAACAACAACAGATGAACTACTTATCAATATCAACTGCATATGCAAATTTATCACCCTCCAACTGTCACTCTGTGAACACTATGCAACCCATTTGCAGAAAAGAACATATGTAAGATCTGGTTTCCATCCATAATCAGGATCACAAAGATCTTCTTTGGGACAATTGTGAGTTCATCTTCTCATCTACAAACACTCTAACAGAATTACCATTGCTTCTTAACCCTCTCACAATCCTTTCATTTCTTACAGCCCAAATACATTTCTGCACCCACTTTATCTACGCTTTTGACTCATTTCATACTAAATCTACACCCATTGAGCCTACACTGCTTTTCTCACCTGCATTTCTGCAATTCTTCTGCTCTGATTCCCTTACAGTCTCCTCTCCTACTTCCACTTTCCCTCAACCTATTTACCTACTTAACACTATGTCAAGGCTTTCTTATACTCCCCACATCACTCAGTGTCTACCTAATAATGTATCTTTATCCTTCCACGCTAGTCTCCTACACCTCCTCTTCTGTCTCCCCTCCATCCCTCTGTTTCCTTCCCCCTCCTTTCCTGTTACCCCACTTTCATTTACCTCTGCCCCATGGTCCTGCTACCCAACAACTCAGCCCTGCTCCCTTTCTCCATTCCCTGTCACCTCCCCATACCCCCATCCACATCACAACGACCTCCCTCCCTGCCCACCTCCTGCAGTTTCCCCTCCCAACTCAGGCACCCGCACCATCACTACTCTCTCATCATCCCTGCCCTCAAAGTTAATCTCACCTCATCACTACAGCAACCCTGATAATCTCATTCACATCTCTACCACAAACTCATACCCCCTATCCTGTGCCCTCTGGAATGCCAGATCTGTTTGTAACAAACTGGTCCCCACTCATGACCTTTTCATTTCCAACTCCCTACACCTACTAGCCATTACTGAAACTTGGATTACGCCCTCTGACACTACTTCTCCTGCTGCTCTCTCTGCTGGGGGCCTCACATTCACACACACACCCCGACCTGGGGGTCGCCATGGGGGTGGTGTTGGGGTCCTTTTACCTTCTAGTTACTCCTACCAACTCATACCACCAGAACCATCCCTTACATTCTCTACATTTGAGGTCCATTCCAACCAGTCCATCTTAGAGTAGCTGTCATTTACCGCCCCCCTGGTACTGCTTCCAAATTCATCGACAACTTTGCTTCCTGGCTTCCTCACTTCCTCTCTTCTGACATTCCCTCCATTATCCTAGGAGATTTCAACATCCCTATTGACATCCCCACACAATCCCCTGCCTCTAAACTCCTTAACCTCACCTCTTCACTTGGTCTCTCCCAGTGGACCTCCTTAGCTTCCCATGTGAATGGGAGCTCACTGGATCTGGTCTTCACTCACCGCTGTGATATTTCTGATTTTTTCAACTCCCCATTTCCCCTCTCTGACCACCACCTGCTCTCCTTTAACCTATCTCTCTCGACTTCCCCATCTCTACCTCCTAAGGCTACCATCACTAAGCGTAACATTGAAGCTATTGACACCACATTCCTTTCCTCCCTGTTTGATTCACTTCTCTCTCCTATTCTCTCTCTCTCATGCCCTGAACAAGCCACTTCCACATACAATGCATCCCTTACTTCTGCTCTTGACTCTGTTGCTCCACCAACCACTATTCACCCTCGCAAATTAACACCTCAACCCTGGCACACCAAATGCACCAGATATCTGCAAAAATGCTCACGTACTGCTGAGCGACACTGGAGGAAATCACGCTCTAAGGCAGACTTCCTCCATTTCAAACTTATGCTCTCATCCTTCAGTGCTGCCCTTTCTCTTGCTAAACAGTCATACTTCAAGAACCTCATCTCCCCCCAGTCTTCCAACCCCCGGCGCCTCTCTGCCACTCTCAACTCACTCCTCTGCCCACCTCCACCTCGTCTCCCTTCCTCACTCTCTGCTCTTGACTTTGCCACTTATTTCACATCCAAAATTGACTCCATACGCCAGGACATCACATCACACCAGACCATCAGTAACCAGCCTTCTCCCATCCCTTACCAACCCTCCCCATCCCTCGCACCTACTCTGACATCTTTCTCCCATGCATCTGGAGAGGAAGTCATGGCCCTCATTCGTTCCTGTCCCCTCACCACCTCCCCACTTGACCCTATCCCCTCCCGCCTCCTCCGCAACCTCTCTCCTTCTGCTTGTTCCCATCTTTCCCACCTTCTCAATCTGTCCCTCTCATCAGGCACTGTCCCCTCTGCCTTCAAGCATGCACTCATCTCTCCTATTCTTAAAAACCTACACTTGATCCAAACACTCTCTCCAACTACCGACCCATCTCTCTCCTCCCTTTGGCCTCCAAACTCCTTGAGCGTATTGTCTACAACCGCCTTACTTCCTTTCTTTCCTCACACTCACTGCTTGACCCATTCCAGTCTGGCTTCCATCCTCTCCACTCCACTGAAACTGCCCTTACAAAAGTATGCAATGACCTCCATGCTGCTAAATCTAAGGGACACTACTCTATACTTATTCTACTTGATCTCTCTGCTGCTTTTGACACTGTGGACCATCCTCTCCTACTGCAAATTCTTCACTCCATTGGTCTGCGTGACACTGCCCTCTCTTGGCTGTCCTCCTACCTTTCTGACCATTCTTTCTCTGTCTCCTCTCATGACTCCACCTCCCCCTCACTTCCACTAACTGTAGGGGTACCCCAAGGTTCTGTCCTTGGTCCTCTTCTCTTCTCTCTCTATACGTCCTCACTAGGTAAGCTCATTAGTTCTTTTGGTTTCCAATATAATCTCTATGCTGATGACACCCAAATCTATCTTTCCTCTCCAGACCTCTCCCCTGCGTTCCTCACTCGTATCTCCAACTGTCTCTCTGCTACCTCTTCCTGGATGTCCCAGCGCTTTCTTAAACTTAACATGTCTAAGACAGAGCTGATCATCTTTCCTCCCTCCCGCATAACCTCACCTCCTACAATCTCATTATCTATTGATGGCACTCCTATCTCCTCTAGCCCCCAAGTGCGCTGTCTTGGAGTAATCCTTGACTCCTCCCTCTCCTTCAAACCACAAATTCAGCACCTCTCACAAACCTGCCATTTTCATCTAAAAAATATTTCCAGGATCAGAGCCTTTCTGACCCAGGATGCTACTAAGACTCTTATCCACTCACTGGTCATCTCCAGACTGGACTACTGTAATCTGCTCCTGACTGGCATTCCTGACAAATACCTCTCTCCACTCCAATCTATCCTCAATGCTGCTGCCCGGCTCATCTTCCTCACCAAACGCACTACGTCCACCTCTCCTCTCTTACTAGACCTTCACTGGCTCCCCTTCCCTTTCAGAATCCATTTCAAGCTTCTCACACTCGCTTACAAAGCCCTCACCCACTCCTCTCCCATCTACATCTCTGACCTTATCTCCCTTTACACTCCCACCCGTCCTCTTCGCTCTGCTAATGCATGCCGACTCTCCTGCCTATGGATTACTTCCTCCCACTCCTACCTCCAAGATTTTTCACGTGCTGCACCACTTCTTTGGAATTCCCTACCTCTCCCCCTCAGACTCTCCACCTCTCTACAAAACTTCAAACGATCTCTCAAGACCCACTTCTTCACCAAACCCAGCCAAATCTCATCATAACCCTCTGTTCTACGCTCTCTATGTACCCCATCTGTGTCACCCCTGTCTGTCTACCCCTCCCCTTTAGAATGTAAGCTCTCACGAGTAGGGCCCTCTTCCCTCATGTGCTTATCCTTTCTTACTTTAATAATCTTCAACTGCACCACATCCAGCAGTCTTCTGCCACCTGATACTTATTCCAGTGTCATCTGCTGATGTAACTATGTTTATTTACCCTGTACTTGTCCTATACCTTCATCAACTGTAAATTGCTGTTTTCCTGTTTGATTATTCGTTTATGTATTCTGTAATTGGGTGCTGCGGAACCCTTGTGGCGCCATATAAATAAAGGATAATAATAATAATAATATAGTGAGTGATGGGGGCATGTTCTGTCTCCACGCCTACCAATGTGTCACCCATAGAGGTGGCCTCAGGTGAGAGTGCCATATGGCACTTACTACTTTTTTGTTTTTGTTTTCCTTTGTTTTATCCCCCCGTTGTTCCGAGTCCGACCCAACCCCAACCATTTACTTCTTCCACGAAAGTACATATCCTACATGGCATCCATAGGGCTATATGGGCCCGACTGCATTCAGAGTACCACACATATGCTTCTGACTGTCTCGGCCTATTTTTTGTATATTGCCTTCCTTTATGCTCCCTTAGATAATGGTTAATGTGATCTTTGTTAATGTAAAGGGTATCAATTCACAGAATAAAAGGAAACTCGCACTGAGGCACTTTGCAAAGTTGAAAGCGCATGTTGTGGCAATTCAAGAGACACATTTAAAATGTCCTCCTCCCCTCCCTAGTTCTCTGATTATAAATTCCCTTTATGTTACACCTCTAATGGCCCAAAGAAGAAAGCGGGAGTTGCCCTTCTGTTCTCCTCTACATGACAGTTTACATTAGAGAAGAGGACATCTGACACAGAGGGTCGTTATTTGATTCTTAATGGTACATTAGATTATAAGCGAGTCACTCTAGCGGTGGTTTATGTATCTAACTCTAAACAAATCCTGTTCCTTCGTAAATTCTGCAATACCCTACAAACCGTTTGTTCAGGAGCGTTATTGATCCTAGGCGATTTTAATTTAGTATTGGATCCTCATATGGACAGATCCTCCCCGCTCTGCCCCAGACGTAAGCCTACCGCTAGGGATCAATCTTCTCAATTTAGGCGAATGTTAGATGAATACGACCTCTATGATGTATGGAGGGCAAAAAACCCTTTGAACAGGGATTATACCTTCTATTCCCCAGTGCATAGCTCACATTCTCGGATAGATATGGCCCTGTCAGATAAATGGTCCCTGCAATCGATCCACAGATCCAATATTATCCCTGTCTCCTGGTCAGACCATTCCGCCCTATCCCTCCGCTGGTGTTTACGGGCACCCACTATCTCCCATAGACAATGGCGCCTTGGCAGATATCTTTTAAATGACCCCTCTGTTAAGGAATCTGCATTACACACGATACAATTGTATTTAGACACGAACGCTCCTGGAGAAACGAATGTTTTTAACTATTGGTGTGCCCTGAAAGCGGTTATCAGGGGTTCCTTTATACAGGCTGCCGCTAGACGGCGAGCTACTCACGAGAAACAGTTAAAAGCAGTAGAATCCCGCCTAGTAGATTTAGAAGTCAAACTTAAATCGGCCCCCTCAGATAAGAAAATATATACGGAACTACTTAAGACCCGAGAGGAGTGGAATACTTTGATGCTTCAAGACATCCATAAAACCCTGTTCAGACTGAAACAAAAATGTTATGTACAGGGGGACAGGGCCGGTAGGATGTTGGCAAGGAAGCTTAGAGGTAAAACAGCGTATGAACGCATTAAAGGGGTTGTGAATATGAAGGGTACCAAAGTTACGGACCCTTCGGACATAGCAAATGCTTTTGCTTCTTTCTACTCCTCCTTATACAATCTAGGTGACGACCCTATGACTCCCCAACCGACTGCAGAAGGAATTTAGTCCTTTTTAGAGAAGTTGTCCCTACCCTCCATAGACGCGACCACGCTTCGCGACTTGGAGAAACCGTGGTCAACAGATGAGATCGCTCGGGTTATCCGAGAACTACCCTCGGATAAAGCGCCAGGGCCAGACGTGTATTCTAACGATTTCTATAAGTGCTTAAGTGCGCAACTGGTTGGACCTTTACAATTGATGTTCGAAGAGGCCTCCTCTAGGGGTACATTCCTGGCTGAGATGCTGGAAGCAAAAATAATAACTTTTCCCAAACCAGGGAAGAATCCCGCGATCTTGGCCAATTATCGCCCTATCGCCCTGCTAAATTTAGTGATGAGCGGGTTCGGTTCCTCGGAATCCGAACCCGCCCGAACTTCAGGTTTTTTTACACGGGGCCGAGCGACTCGGATCTTCCCGCCTTGCTCAGTTAACCCGAGCGCGCCTGAACGTCATCATCCCGCTGTCGGATTCTCGCGAGGCTCGTATTCTATCGCGAGACTCGGATTCTATATAAGGAGCCGCGCGTCGCCGCCATTTTCACACGTGCATTGAGATTGATAGGGAGAGGACGTGGCTGGCGTCCTCTCCGTTTAGACTAGAGTACTAGAGAGAGACACAAATTTTGGGGAGCATATTATTAGGAGGAGTACTACTTGCTGCTGATAGTGTGACCAGTGACCACCAGTTTAATTAATCCGTTCTCTGCCTGAAAAAAAACGATACACAGTGTGACACAGTCACATACCATATCTGTGCTCAGCCCAGTGTGCTGCATCATATGTAATACTGTATATCATTATCTGACTGTGCTGAGTGCTCACTGCTCACACAGCTTAATTGTGGGGGAGACTGGGGAGCAGTTATAGCAGGAGTACATATTTTAAGTACAGTGCACACTTTTGCTGCCAGAGTGCCACTGCCAGTGTGACTGACCAGTGACCACTGACCACCAGTATTGTGATTGTCTGCTGACCACCAGTATATTGTGATTGTCTGCCTGAAAAAGTTAAACACTCGTCGTGTGGTGTTTTTATAAACGCATTCTGCAGACAGTGTCCAGCAGGTCCGTCATTACATAATATATACCTGTCCGGCTGCAGTACTAGTGTGATATATATATATATTTTAATTTTATCTCATTATCATCCAGTCTATATTAGCAGCAGACACAGTACGGTAGTCCACGGCTGTAGCTACCTCTGTGTCGGCAGTCGCTCGTCCATCCATGATTGTATACCACCTACCCGTGGTTTTTTTTTCCCTCTATCTTCTTGATACTAGTAGCTTACTTTAGGAGTCTGCAGTGCTGAGTCTGACAGACAGTGTCCAGCAGGTCCGTCATTACATAATATATACCTGTCCGGCTGCAGTACTAGTGTGATATATAATATATATATATTTTAATTTTATCTCATTATCATCCAGTCTATATTAGCAGCAGACACAGTACGGTAGTCCACGGCTGTAGCTACCTCTGTGTCGGCAGTCGCTCGTCCATCCATAATTGTATACCACCTACCCGTGGTTTTTTTTTTTTTCTATCTTCTTGATACTAGTAGCTTACTTTAGGAGTCTGCAGTGCTGAGTCTGACAGACAGTGTCCAGCAGGTCCGTCATTACATAATATATACCTGTCCGGCTGCAGTACTAGTGTGATATATAATATATATATATTTTAATTTTATCTCATTATCATCCAGTCTATATTAGCAGCAGACACAGTACGGTAGTCCACGGCTGTAGCTACCTCTGTGTCGGCAGTCGCTCGTCCATCCATAATTGTATACCACCTACCCGTGTTTTTTTTTTTTTCTATCTTCTTGATAATAGTAGCTTACTTTAGGAGTCTGCAGTGCTGACAGACAGTGTCCAGCAGGTCCGTCATTACATAATATATACCTGTCCGGCTGCAGTACTAGTGTGATATATAATATATATATATTTTAATTTTATCTCATTATTATCCAGTCTACATTAGCAGCAGACACAGTACGGTAGTCCACGGCTGTAGCTACCTCTGTGTCGGCAGTCGCTCGTCATCCATAAGTATACTAGTATCCATCCATCTCCATTGTTTACCTGAGGTGCCTTTTAGTTGTGCCTATTAAAATATGGAGAACAAAAATGTTGAGGTTCCAAAAATAGGGAAAGATCAAGATCGACTTCCACCTCGTGCTGAAGCTGCTGCCACTAGTCATGGCCGAGACGATGAAATGCCAGCAACGTCGTCTGCCAAGGCCGATGCCCAATGTCATAGTACAGAGCATGTAAAATCCAAAACACCAAATATCAGTAAAAAAATGACTCAAAAATCTAAAATAAAATTGTCGGAGGAGAAGCGTAAACTTGCCAATATGCCATTTACCACACGGAGTGGCAAGGAACGGCTGAGGCCCTGGCCTATGTTCATGGCTAGTGGTTCAGCTTCACATGAGGATGGAAGCACTCAGCCTCTCGCTAGAAAAATGAAAGGACTCAAGCTGGCAAAAGCACAGCAAAGAACTGTGCGTTCTTCGAAATCCCAAATCCACAAGGAGAGTCCAATTGTGTCGGTTGCGATGCCTGACCTTCCCAACACTGGACGTGAAGAGCATGCACCTTCCACCATTTGCACGCCCCCTGCAAGTGCTGGAAGGAGCACCCACAGTCCAGTTCCTGATAGTCAGATTGAAGATGTCAGTGTTGAAGTACACCAGGATGAGGAGGATATGGGTGTTGCTGGCGCTGGGGAGGAAATTGACCAGGAGGATTCTGATGGTGAGGTGGTTTGTTTAAGTCAGGCACCCGGGGAGACACCTGTTGTCCGTGGGAGGAATATGGCCATTGACATGCCTGGTGAAAATACCAAAAAAATCAGCTCTTCGGTGTGGAAGTATTTCAACAGAAATGCGGACAACAGGTGTCAAGCCGTGTGTTGCCTTTGTCAAGCTGTAATAAGTAGGGGTAAGGACGTTAACCACCTCGGAACATCCTCCCTTATACGTCACCTGCAGCGCATTCATAATAAGTCAGTGACAAGTTCAAAAACTTTGGGCGACAGCGGAAGCAGTCCACTGACCAGTAAATCCCTTCCTCTTGTAACCAAGCTCACGCAAACCACCCCACCAACTCCCTCAGTGTCAATGTCCTCCTTCCCCAGGAATGCCAATAGTCCTGCAGGCCATGTCACTGGCAATTCTGACGAGTCCTCTCCTGCCTGGGATTCCTCCGATGCATCCTTGCGTGTAACGCCTACTGCTGCTGGCGCTGCTGTTGTTGCTGCTGGGAGTCGATGGTCATCCCAGAGGGGAAGTCGTAAGCCCACTTGTACTACTTCCAGTAAGCAATTGACTGTCCAACAGTCCTTTGCGAGGAAGATGAAATATCACAGCAGTCATCCTGTTGCAAAGCGGATAACTGAGGCCTTGACAACTATGTTGGTGTTAGACGTGCGTCCGGTATCCGCCGTTAGTTCACAGGGAACTAGACAATTTCTTGAGGTAGTGTGCCCCCGTTACCAAATACCATCTAGGTTCCACTTCTCTAGGCAGGCGATACCGAGAATGTACACGGACATCAGAAAAAGACTCACCAGTGTAATAAAAAATGCAGTTGTACCCAATGTCCACTTAACCACGGACATGTGGACAAGTGGAGCAGGGTAGGGTCAGGACTATATGACTGTGACAGCCCACTGGGTAGATGTATGGACTCCCGCCGCAAGAACAGCAGCGGCGGCACCAGTAGCAGCATCTCGCAAACGCCAACTCTTTCCTAGGCAGGCTACGCTTTGTATCACCGGTTTCCAGAATACGCACACAGCTGAAAACCTCTTACGGCAACTGAGGAAGATCGCGGAATGGCTTACCCCAATTGGACTCTCCTGTGGATTTGTGGCATCGGACAACGCCAGCAATATTGTGTGTGCATTAAATATGGGCAAATTCCAGCACGTCCCATGTTTTGCACATACCTTGAATTTGGTGGTGCAGAATTATTTAAAAAACAAGAGGGGCGTGCAAGAGATGCTGTCGGTGGCCAGAAGAATTGCGGGACACTTTCGGCGTACAGGCACCACGTACAGAAGACTGGAGCAACACCAAAAACGCCTGAACCTGCCCTGCCATCATCTGAAGCAAGAAGTGGTAACGAGGTGGAATTCAACCCTATATATGCTTCAGAGGTTGGAGGAGCAGCAAAAGGCCATTCAAGCCTATACAATTGAGCACGATATAGGAGGTGGAATGCACCTGTCTCAAGCGCAGTGGAGAATGATTTCAACGTTGTGCAAGGTTCTGCTGCCCTTTGAACTTGCCACACGTGAAGTCAGTTCAGACACTGCCAGCCTGAGTCAGGTCATTCCCCTCATCAGGCTTTTGCAGAAGAAGCTGGAGACATTGAAGGAGGAGCTAACACAGAGCGATTCCGCTAGGCATGTGGGACTTGTGGATGGAGCCCTTAATTTGCTTAACAAGGATTCACGGGTGGTCAATCTGTTGAAATCAGAGCACTACATTTTGGCCACCGTGCTCGATCCTAGATTTAAAACCTACCTTGGATCTCTCTTTCCGGCACACACAAGTCTGCTGGGGTTCAAAGAACTGCTGGTGAGAAAATTGTCAAGTCAAGCGGAACGCGACCTATCAACATCTCCTCCTTCACATTCTCCCGCAACTGGGGGTGCGAGGAAAAGGCTCAGAATTCCGAGCCCACCCGCTGGCGGTGATGCAAGGCAGTCTGGAGCGACTGCTGATGCTGACATCTGGTCCGGACAGAAGGACCTGACAACGATTACGGAGTCGGACATGTCGTCTACTGGCACTGCATATGATTCTCTTCCCATTGAAAGAATGGTGGAGGATTATATGAGTGACCGCATCCAAGTAGGCACGTCAGACAGTCCGTACTTATACTGGCAGGAAAAAGAGGCAATTTGGAGGCCCTTGCACAAACTGGCTTTATTCTACCTAAGTTGCCCTCCCACAAGTGTGTACTCCGAAAGAGTGTTTAGTGCCGCCGCTCACCTTGTCAGCAATCGGCGTACGAGGTTACTTCCAGAAAATGTGGAGAAGATGATGTTCATTAAAATGAATTATAATCAATTCCTCCGTGGAGACATTGACCAGCAGCAATTGCCTCCACAAAGTACACAGGGAGCTGAGATGGTGGATTCCAGTGGGGACGAATTGATAATCTGTGAGGAGGGGGATGTACACGGTGATATATCGGAGGATGATGATGAGGTGGACATCTTGCCTCTGTAGAGCCAGTTTGTGCAAGGAGAGATTAATTGCTTCTTTTTTGGTGGGGGTCAAAACCAACCCGTCATTTCAGTCACAGTCGTGTGGCAGACCCTGTCACTGAAATGATGGGTTGGTTAAAGTGTGCATGTCCTGTTTATACAACATAAGGGTGGGTGGGAGGGCCCAAGGACAATTCCATCTTGCACCTCTTTTTTCTTTCATTTTTCTTTGCGTCATGTGCTGTTTGGGGAGTATTTTTTTGAAGGGCCATCCTGCGTGACACTGCAGTGCCACTCCTAGATAGGCCAGGTGTTTGTGTCGGCCACTAGGGTCGCTTAGCTTACTCACACAGCTACCTCATTGCGCCTCTTTTTTTCTTTGCGTCATGTGCTGTTTGGGGAGTGTTTTTTGGAAGGGCTATCCTGCGTGACACTGCAGTGCCACTCCTAGATGGGCCAGGTGTTTGTGTCGGCCACTAGGGTAGCTTAGCTTACTCACACAGCTACCTCATTGCTCCTCTTTTTTTCTTTACGTCATGTGCTGTTTGGGGAGTGTTTTTTGGAAGGGCCATCCTGCGTGACACTGCAGTGCCACTCCTAGATGGGCCAGGTGTTTGTGTCGGCCACTAGGGTCGCTTATCTTACTCACACAGCTACCTCATTGCTCCTCTTTTTTTCTTTGCGTCATGTGCTGTTTGGGGAGTGTTTTTTGGAAGGGCCATCCTGCGTGACACTGCAGTGCCACTCCTAGATGGGCCAGGTGTTTGTGTCGGCCACTAGGGTCGCTTAGCTTAGTCATCCAGCGACCTCGGTGCAAATTTTAGGACTAAAAATAATATTGTGAGGTGTGAGGTGTTCAGAATAGACTGAAAATGAGTGGAAATTATGGTTTTTGAGGTTAATAATACTTTGGGATCAAAATGACCCCCAAATTCTATGATTTAAGCTGTTTTTTAGGGTTTTTTGAAAAAAACACCCGAATCCAAAACACACCCGAATCCGACAAAAAAAATTCGGTGAGGTTTTGCCAAAACGCGGTCGAACCCAAAACACGGCCGCGGAACCGAACCCAAAACCAAAACACAAAACCCGAAAAATTTCAAGTGCACATCTCTAGCTAAATTCCGATGTGAAAATGTATGCCAAGCTTATCACTAATAGATTGGCGCCACTCCTTCCGGCCTTGATTCATCCAGATCAGGTAGGATTTATTAGCGGTCGACAAGCCCCGGACAACACTAGGAGGGTGATTGATGTGCTGGATGCCTTCTCTGCGTCCCCTGAACCGTTGCTATTGCTTTCGTTGGATGCAGAGAAGGCATTTGATAGGCTGCAGTGGGGCTATCTACGGGCGGTGTTACGTAAATTCGGTATAACTGGCAGGGCCCTGACCTCAATTACGGCTCTCTATTCCCACCCGTCAGCTAGAGTCCTGGTTAATGGGCTGCTTTCTGCCTCCTTCAATATTACGTACGGTACTAGGCAGGGCTGCCCATTGTCCCCATTGGTGTTCGCTTTGGCTATCGAACCCTTAGCAGAAGCAATTAGAAGAGACCCCGCGATAACTGGCCCGGATTTGTATGGTGTCCCGTGTAAAATAAGCCTATTTACGGATGACATTTTATTGACCCTCACCAATCCACCTAAGTCCTTGCCCCAAGTCCATGCGATTCTTCAAGAATATTCATCCATATCCTTCTATAAGCTGAACTGCTCCAAAACGGAGGCTCTACCTATTTCTTTTACTCCCGCCCTATTGACACATATGAAATCAACCTACTCATATGCATGGCAACTCACTAGTATTAAATACTTAGGTATAAAAGTACCTACCAATATGAGGGACATTGTTTCTTGCAACTACCCTCCGCTCTTAATTGAATTTACGCAACTAACACAAAATTGGATGATGCAACAAGTGTCATGGCTGGGATGCATTGCTGCTCTCAAGATGGTCCTGCTCCCCAAGCTACTATATTTATTTAGGACGATTCCCATTTTAATCCCAGATGCTCTCCTGGCTAAATTCAATAAAATATTTGTGACTTATGTTTGGAAGGGGAAAAGGCCGAGATTAGCATGAGCAACGATGGCCCTTCCTAAATCTGTAGGAGGATTAGCCTTCTCGGACCTTCATGCTTATCACCTTGCCTCCCTTCTATCCCCGTTGGGAGCTTGGAACATGGAGGTTGATCCAAAACCATGGATGGTTTTGGAACGAGGCCTCTTGTCCCAATTCCCACTTCCAGATCTACTCAGGTTGCCCCTGAAAGAGGGGAAACGTATATCTCTCCCATCCATCACCGTTTCCTCACTATGCAAGGCATGGCACTTGTTCATATCTAAAACTTCCATGCTAACTCTGCCTTCCCTAGACCTATCACTGAAATGTTTAACGTACTTAATACCTAATCTGTCCTTCACAACATGGACGCTGAGGAACATCCATACACTACATGATATAACTGAAGCTGGTATACTACTATCATTCTCCCAGATCCAAGCTCAATATTCTATACCTTGGAATGACTTCTATAAATACCTCCAACTGAGGCATTGGTTGCATGATACCAACCTGACCCGGCCACCCCTCCGACCATTTCCTAAACAGGTCCTAGCCCTTCTTAGTAAATCTAATAAAAAGGGAGCTATTTCTAGATGGTATTTTGCCCTTGTGGCCCCCGACCGCAGCCCTCAATGTCTCTCCTTGCTGAAATGGGAAAAGGACTTAGGTTGTGCAATATCAGATGATGAATGGCATGGCATGTTTCGAACTTGCTTAGGAATGTCCAAATGTATATCTCATATCGAGCAACACTTTAAGCTTATCCATAGATTATATATGACACCAGCCCTGCTTCATAAGATATGGCCAGATACTTCCAGAGCGTGTTGGCGCGATTGTCAAGGTGTTGGGTCAATTTATCATATATTTTGGACGTGTCCCATGGTTACTGTGGAAGCGTATATTCCATCTCATATCTGCTATTTTGCATGATGATATTCATCCACACCCAAAGTTGGCACTAATGCACATACTTCCAGAAAATATTCCTACCCCGAGGCCTATGTTGTTTGTCATATTCTATCCACCACTAAACGCTGCTTGGCACGCAACTGGCGCACCACTTCAGTCCCCCACTGGACCCATGTGGTGAAGATAATTCAATCCAATTATGAATTTGAAATGGCAGAAACCCTCTTGGGCCCATCCTCCTCATCTCTCACTACTAAAAAATGGGCCCGATGGCTAAACTATAAATTCTCTCACTGATAGGGAGACGACCCCCGTGGTCACCTGGAGCTGCTATGCCTTTTTTCTTAACCTTTCTCTCTTTCTCTTATTGACATTTTTGACTGAATTGATGTTTGGGGTAGCATGGCACCGGTTTGTTTGTCAGACCCCTGGGTCAGAGATTTGGAGACATGGTATACTGTACTACCGATTCACTTAACAATGTTTATGTACTTTCAAAATGTTTTTGTTTTTATTTGTACCCCTTCCTGTATTTCCTCACACACCCCCCCCCTTTTTTGTTCTGTACCCATTCCCCTATTATTGCTAATACTTGTTTAAACTCAATAAAAATGTATTATGGAAAAAAAAACGACAGGGGCGTGCAAGAGATGCTGTCGGTGTCCTGAAGAATTGTGGGCCACTTTCGGCATTCAGCCACCGCGTGCCGAAGACTGGAGCACCAGCAAACACTCCTGAACATGCCCTGCCATCAGCTGAAGCAAGAGGTGGTAACGAGGTGGAATTCAACCCTCTATATGCTTCAGAGGATGGAGGAGCAGTAAAAGGCCATTCAAGCCTATACATCTGCCTACGATATAGGCAAAGGAGAGGAAATGCACCTGACTCAAGTGCAGTGAAGAATGATTTCAACGTTGTGCAAGGTTCTGCAACCCTTTGAACTTGCCACACGTGAAGTCAGTTCAGACACTGCCAGCCTGAGTCAGGTCATTCCCCTCATCAGGCTTTTGCAGAAGCAGCTGGAGAGATTGAAGGAGGAGCTAAAATGGAGCGATTCCGCTAGGCATGTGGGACTTGTGGATAGAGCCCTTCATTCGCTCAACCAGGATTCGCAGGTGGTCAATCTGTTGAAATCCGAGCACTACATTTTAGCCACCGTGCTCGATCCTAGGTTTAAAGCTTACATTGTATCTCTCTTTCCGGCAGACACAAGTCTGCAGATGTTCAAAGACCTGCTGGCGAGACAATTGTCAAGTCAAGCGGAACGTGACCCGCCAACAGCTCCTCCTTAATTTTCTCACGCCACTGGAGCTTCCAGGAAAAGGATAAAATTTCCAAAACCACCCGCTGGTGGGCGGTGATGCTGGGCAGTCAGGAGCGATAGCTGACATCTGGTCCGGACTGAAGGACCTGCCAACGATTACTGACATGTCATCTACTGTCACTGCATATGATTCTGTCACCATTGAAAGAATGGTGGAGGATTATATGAGTGACAGCATCACTGTAGGCATGTCAGACAGTCCGTACGTATACTAGCAGGAAAAAGAGGCAATTTGGAGGCCCTTGCACAAACTGGCTTTATTTTACCTAAGTTGCCCCCCCCCCCCTCCCCCCTCCAGTGTGTACTCCGAAAGAGTGTTTAGTGCAGCCGGTAACCTTGTCAGCGATCGGCGTAGGAGGTTACTTCCAGAAAATGTGGAGAAGATGATGTTCATCAAAATTAATTATAATCAGTTCCTCCAGAAAATACACAGGGACCTGTGATGGTGGATTCCAGTGGGGACAAATTAATACTCTGTGAGGAGGGGGGTGTACACAGTGAAAGGGGTGAGGAATCGGAGGATGATGATGATGTGGACATCTTGCCTCTGTAGAGCCAGTTTGTGCAAGGAGAGATTAATTGCTTCTTTTTTGGTGGGGGCCCAAACCAACCAGTCATTTCAGCCACAGTCGTGTGGCAGACCCTGTTGCTGAAATGATGGGTTTGTTAAAGTGTGCATGTCCCGTTTATACAACATAAGGGTGGGTGGGAGGGCCCAAGGACAATTCCATCTTGCACCTCTTTTTTTTAATTTATCTTTGCATCATATGATGTTTGGGGACTATTTTTTGAAGTGCCATTCTGTCTGACACTGCAGTGCCACTCCTAGATGGGCCATGTGTTTGTGCCGCCCACCTGGGTCGCTTAGCTTAGTCATCCAGCGACCTCGGTGCAAATTTTAGGACTAAAACTAATATTGTGAGGTGTGAGGTGTTCAGAATAGACTGGAAATGAGTGGAAATTATGGTTATTGAGGTTAATAATACTATAGGATCAAAATTACCCCCAAATTCTATGATTTAAGCTGTTTTTGAGGTTTTTTTAAAAAAACACACCCGAATCCAAAACGCACCCGAATCCGACAAATATTCTTAAGGGTGGTTTTGCCAAAACGTGTCCGAATCCAAAACACGACCGCGGAACAGAGTCCAAAACCAAAACACAAGGCCCGAAAAATTTCCGGTGCACATCTCTACTGTTGAGCATTCTAGTGCTCCAGAGCTTGACACCAATTTGGGTACAGGTTTGTCCCTAAGATTTTCTGAGCAACCTATTGTTCCATCTGCTGATTTGGATAAAGGACTTCAGGCTATTGTTGCTGAGAGGGATACTGATGTTGCTTCCTCAATCCAATCACCAGAGTCGTTTGCCTCAATCGCAGATGCAAGTGTTGCAGCTTCAGGGAGAATTACTAGCGTCTCCATCCAGAAGGACATTTCAAGTGATTTCTCAGTTGAGGATTTCAGCCAGACAATTTCAGATAGGATATTATTTTATCAGTCTGATGTCCCTCAAACTAACTCCAATGCAGCTTCTGACAGTGTGCCATCAGTTTCAGCCTCTAAGCTTTTGTCCGATGTTTTAGCACCTATTTACTTTGATGGAGATTTATTGCAATATGCCGCTCTAGTTGATTGATTTCTCTCTCTGATGGAGTCAGATCCTTCGGGTGCAGTAACTCCTTCCTACGTTACTCGATATCTGTTGCTGGCATTCACAGAGGAAGAGCTTTGGAGTAGGCTAACATGCTTTTTGAGAGTAATGATCCTGTGCTCCATGATTTTCAGACTTTTAGTAATGCAGTGGTCAAAGAATTTAGTCCTAAACTTTTGGAATCTGACTCAGTTAAAAAATGATGCTCCAAAAACAATTCAAGTTCTTCTTCATTCAAACTACAACAGTCTGATACAAAAGGAAGTTTCTGCTGTCCTACCAAGGATAAGACAAGTATCTACTCCCATAAGAATCTGGTCGTTAAAACTGGTCATCTCCTAGCCCGATACTAAGTTCTCCGCCAAAGAATTTAAAATTCCAGTGCACTTCTTTGTCATCTCCAAACTGTGTATCTAAGGGAAATTCGTATCTTCCATAGACTTGGACTCAGACTCTGATTTTGATCCAGTTGATGATACTACTCCTTTCCTGGGAGGTCCTTTGTTTTCTAAGGAAGTTTTTTATTTCAAGGAAACTCCTCTCTCCCTGGTTAAATTCAGATGTTCCCATAAGAAGAAGAGACATCGAAGAGGGTCCTAAGTTCTTCTGCATGAATTTTTCAAGTTCTTCTAAGATTCAAGATGGGTGTCCGGAGCCCACCCTTCGGAGAGGGGGGTACTGTCACGATCCTGACTGTAGTTCTCATATTTGGTAACTTACTTCTGCCATCTGTCCTGAATCCTGCATCTTTCCTGCTCACTGGGATAAACAGCTTGTCAGTACCATGAGTTTCCTGAGTGCTGAGTTCTCTGCCTGGAAGGTGACAGTTAACTAGATGTTGATTAACCTTCTGTGTGAATCTGAATTCAGCAAGTGTCTCTATGCTGTGCCTACACAGCAATCATTGTTGTCATTATACTATATGCCTCTCTGACTTCAGTGGTCACGAGATACATTCTCCACTGTGCTCAGCAATCTTGAGTTTAGGCCTAAAAGTCAGTATCCTCTGTTCATTTGCAGAAGTTCAGGCTTCAGTGCTTTTTGGCCTGCTAGGCTTCACTACACATCGGAGCCTAACCTGCAGTACTGACATGACAGGGTCTGATCATCCTGACCTGGAGCTATCCAATCCTGTGCCAGTCTGAGACTCTCTGAATCACTTGACTCTGTTCACCAAAGACCAAGGACAAGGAACTATAAGTAAAGAGACTTGTGCACCAGAATCTGCCGGTTCCTTGTGTCACACAGCTCTGTGTGAGCTTCATACCTGAGCTCCCTAAAAGGTAACACTTTCACTTTGGTTCCTGTAAAACTGTGCTCTTTCGTTACCCAGTCTGGATTACAGTTGTGTTACCAGTTATATCCAGTATCAGTCTTGTCTTAAAGACACAGCCGCAGTATTCTTCAGTCTTGTCTTAAAGACACAGCTGCAGTATTTTTCAGTCTCGTCTTAAAGACACAGCTGCAGTATTCTTCAGCCTCGTCTTAAAGACACAGCCGCAGTATTTTTCAGTCTCGTTTTTAAGACACAGCCGCAGTATTCTTCAGTCTCATCTTAAAGACACAGCTGCAGTCTTCAGTTCTTCTTCAGCCTTGTCTTAAAGTCACAGCCACAGTCATTGTTCTACTTACAGTTGCGTTTCCAGTTATATCCGGTACCAGCCCGAATTACAGTTGCGTTCCAGTATACCAGTACACAGCCTGGTTCACAGTGCGGTTCTCAGTCTCACCGGTAACCAGCCCGGTTCTCAGTCTCAATGGTAACCAGTCCGGTTCAAGCTCTTCTCCCAGTTCTGCGCAACTCCAGAGAACCTATTTCATAGTAACCTTTAGTACACAAACACCCACTCCTGTGACAGTATATCCAGTTCATTCTCACTAATACATTCACCATCCTGATATTAACACCAAGTCCCTGGTGATCCAGTGGTCAGGATATGGCTCTCTCTGCCGAGGCCCAGGTTCGACCCACAGTCAGGGATTGCTTCTTACTACTTTGTCTCACTGATTCCCACAGCAGCCAAATATACAGTCCTCCAGTTACCTGCACAAACTTCACATACACGCCGGGTTCACAAAAACCACAGTCATGACACTAGGCAGTGAGCTTGTGGGGTAGGATTGATTGGCCAGTTCTCAACATTGATAGAGATATCAGGTTGGTAACTACTATTGGCCAGTGGAAAATAGAGATGAGCGGGTTCGGTTTCTTTGAATCCGAACCCGCACGAACTTCACTTTTTTTTTCACGGGTCCGAGCGACTCGGATCTTCCCGCCTTGCTCGGTTAACCCGAGCGCGCCCGAACGTCATCATGACGCTGTCGGATTCTCGCGAGACTCGGATTCTATATAAGGAGCCGCGCGTCGCCGCCATTTTCACACGTGCATTGAGATTGATAGGGAGAGGACGTGGCTGGCGTCCTCTCCATTAGAATAGATTAGAAGAGAGAGAGAGAGAGAGAGATTGTGCAGACAGAGTTTACCACAGTGACCAGTGCAGTTGTTGTTAAGTTAACTTTTATTTAATATATCCGTTCTCTGCTATATCCGTTCTCTGCCTGAAAAAAACGATACACAGCAGTCACACAGTGTGACTCAGTCTGTGTGCACTCAGCTCAGCCCAGTGTGCTGCACATCAATATATAAAAGCTTATAATAATTGTGGGGGAGACTGGGGAGCACTGCAGGTTGTTATAGCAGGAGCCAGGAGTACATAATATTATATTAATTTAAAATTAAACAGTGCACACTTTTGCTGCAGGAGTGCCACTGCCAGTGTGACTAGTGGTGACCAGTGCCTGACCACCAGTATAGTAGTATATTGTTGTATACTATCTCTTTATCAACCAGTCTATATTAGCAGCAGACACAGTACAGTGCGGTAGTTCACGGCTGTGGCTACCTCTGTGTCGGCAGTCGGCACTCGGCAGGCAGTCCGTCCATCCATAATTGTATAATTATATACCACCTAACCGTGGTATTTTTTTTTCTTTCTTTATACCGTCGTCATAGTCATACTAGTTGTTACGAGTATACTACTATCTCTTTATCAACCAGTGTACAGTGCGGTAGTTCACGGCTGTGGCTACCTCTGTGTCGGAACTCGGCAGGCAGTCCGTCCATCCATAATTGTATTATTATAATATATACCACCTAACCGTGGTTTTTTTTTCATTCTTTATACCGTCATAGTCAGTCATACTAGTTGTTACGAGTATACTACTATCTCTTTATCAACCAGTGTACAGTGCGGTAGTTCACGGCTGTGGCTACCTCTGTGTCGGCAGTCGGCAGGCAGTCCGTCCATCCATAATTGTATTATAATATATACCACCTAACCGTGGTTTTTTTTTCATTCTTTATACCGTCATAGTGTCATACTAGTTGTTACGAGTATACTACTATCTCTTTATCAACCAGTGTACAGTGCGGTAGTTCACGGCTGTGGCTACCTCTGTGTCGGCAGTCGGCAGGCAGTCCGTCCATCCATAATTGTATTATAATATATACCACCTAACCGTGGTTTTTTTTTCATTCTTTATACCGTCATAGTCAGTCATACTAGTTGTTACGAGTATACTACTATCTCTTTATCAACCAGTGTACAGTGCGGTAGTTCACGGCTGTGGCTACCTCTGTGTCGGAACTCGGCAGGCAGTCCGTCCATCCATAATTGTATTATTATAATATATACCACCTAACCGTGGTTTTTTTTTCATTCTTTATACCGTCATAGTCAGTCATACTAGTTGTTACGAGTATACTACTATCTCTTTATCAACCAGTGTACAGTGCGGTAGTTCACGGCTGTGGCTACCTCTGTGTCGGAACTCGGCAGGCAGTCCGTCCATCCATAATTGTATTATAATATATACCACCTAACCGTGGTTTTTTTTTCGTTCTTTATACCGTCGTCATACTAGTTGTTACGAGTATACTACTATCTCTTTATCAACCAGTGTACAGTGCGGTAGTTCACGGCTGTGGCTACCTCTGTGTCGGCACTCGGCAGGCAGTCCGTCCAACCATAATTGTATTATATACCACCTAACCATGGTTTTTTTTTCATTCTTTATACCGTCGTCATACTAGTTGTTACGAGTATACTACTATCTCTTTATCAACCAGTGTACAGTGCGGTAGTTCACGGCTGTGGCTACCTCTGTGTCGGCACTCGGCAGGCAGTCCGTCCAACCATAATTGTATTATATACCACCTAACCGTGGTTTTTTTTTCATTCTTTATACCGTCGTCATACTAGTTGTTACGAGTATACTACTATCTCTTTATCAACCAGTGTACAGTGCGGTAGTTCACGGCTGTGGCTACCTCTGTGTCGGCACTCGGCAGCCCGTCCATAATTGTATATACCAGTGACCTAACCGTGGTTTTTTTTTCTTTCTTTATACATACATACTAGTTACGAGTATACTATCTCTTTATCAACCAGTCTATATATTAGCAGCAGACACAGTACAGTGCGGTAGTTCACGGCTGTGGCTACCTCTGTGTCGGCACTCGGCAGCCCGTCCATAATTGTATATACCACCTAACCGTGGTTTTTTTTTCTTTCTTTATACATACATACTGCAGTGCCACTCCTAGATGGGCCCGGTGTTTGTGTCGGCCACTAGGGTCGCTAATCTTACTCACACAGTCAGCTACCTCATTGCGCCTCTTTTTTTCTTTGCGTCATGTGCTGTTTGGGGAGGGTTTTTTGGAAGGGCCATCCTGCGTGACACTGCAGTGCCACTCCTAGATGGGCCCGGTGTTTGTGTCGGCCACTAGGGTCGCTAATCTTACTCACACAGCTACCTCATTGCGCCTCTTTTTTTCTTTGCGTCATGTGCTGTTTGGGGAGGGTTTTTTGGAAGGGACATCCTGCGTGACACTGCAGTGCCACTCCTAGATGGGCCCGGTGTTTGTGTCGGCCACTAGGGTCGCTTATCTTACTCACACAGCGACCTCGGTGCAAATTTTAGGACTAAAAATAATATTGTGAGGTGTGAGGTATTCAGAATAGACTGAAAATGAGTGTAAATTATGGTTTTTGAGGTTAATAATACTTTGGGATCAAAATGACCCCCAAATTCTATGATTTAAGCTGTTTTTTAGTGTTTTTGGAAAAAAACACCCGAATCCAAAACACACCCGAATCCGACAAAAATAATTCGGTGAGGTTTTGCCAAAACGCGTTCGAACCCAAAACACGGCCGCGGAACCGAACCCAAAACCAAAACACAAAACCCGAAAAATTTCAGGCGCTCATCTCTAGTGGAAAATAGTATTAACTCTGTTTTGGAAATACAGTATGAAGTTTAACATATATATGGCTGTGCGGCTGCACAGTATGCTATTTTTCAGTGCTCATTATTTAAACTCACTGCAGCATATTTCATGTTACCCCTCTAAATGTTACCTGTACTTAACAACTACAGTATATACAGTATATAGAACTTAAGCACTAACAATAAAAACATGGACAACAGTGTTGCCGTTTTAATTTTTTTTTCTAATTTATTATTAAAAAATAATACTTGAGAATTAAAATTTTTGAAATGGTGGCGGCACTAAAGAACAGACAGTAAAACCAAACACACCCACACAGAAACCAACTGTTTGTGTTCAACTCTCTATTCCACAACCCACCCATTCAGGTGGTGTAACCATTTCCCTTCCAACAATTCGTTTATTCCAGTTTACTCCATACCCTGCTGCAAGGAGAGCGCACCAACTAAGCCTAAAACTTAACAAAGAAACTACTGTTCTTTACCGCCACACTAACACACTAATAACCCATACAAAAAAGGGGTGGGAGGGTGGGAAAACTGGAACTAAGAGGCACCACTGTTAGGGGTCTATTCATGAAGCAGTGAAAAGTGTGGAGAAGTGAGCCAGTGGAGAAGTCGTCAATGGCAACCAATCAGCATTGAAGTTACATTTATAATTTGCATACTATAAAATGATACAGATGATTGGTTGCCATTGGTAACTTCTCCACTGGCCCACTAGTCCACTCTTTTCACTGCTTCATGAATAGACCCTTAAAGACAAAAACTCCTCCCCATTTAACTACTATTGGATGTTAAAATTAATGTGACTGCCTTAAAGGGGAAACTACCAGCACCTTATTAAAGGGAGCAACACTCAAACTCCTCCTGGTTTAATGTCCCTTGGGGCTTATACAGCCTTCGTGGAACTTATGGTGCGTACACACTGGGCGATATATCAACCGTTCTCTTGAATGGACGATATATCGTGGGTCCGTCGGCCAGTGTGTACGAGCGATCTGTCTGTGAAATCCATTGTTCACAGACCTTTTCGCGTCGGCCCTGCTGCACTGCCAATGACCATTCGATATATTGGCACGTCGGTGTGTGTGTACGGTCGGTCAGCCAACCACCCATGCACAAGCTGCAGCAGCTGGCGGTGACTGACAGCTGAACTGGGTGAGCGTGTGTAAATGCCCGACAAGTTCATGACGTCAGTCCCCGATGGATCGGGCAGTGTGTAAGCACAGACCTCTGCCCGATCCGGCTTTAGATATATCTGTAGATCAATTGATCTGCAGATATATCTGTAGGTGTGTACCCAGTATTAGACTGACAATAATTGTGTCTGTCTTTATACTGTAAGTCGTTATAGTTGGTATATCAAATATTTTTTCTCCTAAGTAATAAGGAAGATGTTACACTGTAAAAAGATCAAAACCAGGGTACCTCGCTGTCACAGGGTGAATGCCCTTTCTAGAATGCCTTTAAGTGGGACACAAAGGGCAAAGCAGGAATGCAGTATAAATTTCCCTGTAGAATAGCCAAGAAACAATGGTGCTTACTGATTAACTTTCCATCCCAATCAACAAGGATTCATGTGTTGAGGAAGATGTGGGCTATAAGGCTAAACTTCACTTTTGTCACTCAGGTCTTTATTCAGAATCAAGCTGAGACTATTTTCAGTGTTGTGCGTCTACGCAATCCATGTCTTTTCTTCAGTCTCAATTCTGACTTGCAACACTCTGGGCCAAATGTAATAGAGTGAGAGTTTGAGAGATTTGGTAAGGTTGTGCAGTTTTTTTTAAAGTGGCAATCACTTACACAGCAAGATCAACCATGTTTTGCAGTGTAAATGATTGCCACTTTAAAAAAAACTGCAAAACCTTACCAAATTTCTCACTTTCTGAAACTCTCACTCTCTTACATTTGGCCCTCTGTGTCTAGGGAGCTGAAACAGACTGGAATTGCATGACGTGGGGGGCCTGAATGCAACTATAGCGGGCATCAGGGGCGGATTGGGAACGAACACCAGCCCGGGAAATTTATCTAAGCAGCCATAATCGGGAAGGAGTCTGAGGGGGAGGGGCCTGTCAAGAGGGTGGGGTCACTCAGAGGTCCTGATTCTGCGATAGACAAAGTTGGGGCCTCCTTTGCTTTACATTATGCTAATGTTTACCTGCGACTGTATTCAGACCCTCCAACATGACCCACCCCACTAGGTACAAAATGCTCTGTTTCTGGACCTCCCTCTTCATTTATGATTTCCATCACCTGTGTTGAACTAGTTAAATGATAAGAAAGCTGTTTCTTTACAGGCAATGGCAATAATAAATTAAGAGGGAAGTCCAGAAACAGAGCATTTTGTACCTAGTGGGGCGGGTCATGTTGGAGGGTATGTGTATGCATATGCTGCTACAATGCCCTTCCCTGATGTACATCTGTACGTCTGAATAATATACAAGGACTGATATGCCCACTTTCAGTGTCTACTGACACTGCAGTCATGCCTTTACTCTGCTTCTGATTTTATTGATTTTTCATTCTACAAACCCCTTTTTTTTAACCTTCTATGTTTCAAAGTACAAGGAGGGGGAGCACACACTACATACAGCACAGTAGAGGGTGGGAGTACACACTACATACAGCACAGTACAGGGAGGGAGCACAGACTACATACAGCACAGTACAGGAAGGGAGCACACACTACATACAGCACAGTACAGGGAGGGAGCACACACACTACATACAGCACAGTACATGGAGAGAGCACACACTACATACAGCACAGTACAGGGAGGGAGCACACACTACATACAGCACAGTACAGGGAGGGAGCACACACTACATACAGCACAGTACAGGAAGGGAGCACACACTACATACAGCACAGTACAGGGAGGTGGAGCATACACTACATACAGTACAGGGAGGGAGCACACACTACATACAGCACAGTACAGGGAGGAGGAGCACACACTACATACAGCACAGTACAGGGAGGGAGAGCACACACTACATACAGCACAGTACAGGGAGGGAGCACACACTACATACAGCACAGTACAGGGAGGGAGCACACACTACATACAGCACAGTACAGGGAGGGAGCACACACTACATACAGCACAGTACAGGGAGGGAGCACACACTACTTACAGCACAGTACAGGGAGGGAGCACACACTACATACAGCACAGTAGAGGGTGGAAGTACACACTACATACAGCACAGTACAGGAAGGGAGCACACACTACATACAGCACAGTACAGGGAGAGAGCACACACTACATACAGCACAGTACATGGAGGGAGAGCACACACTACATACAGCACAGTACAGGGAGGGAGCACACACTACATACAGCACAGTACAGGGAGGGAGCACACACTACATACAGCACAGTACAGGGAGGGAGCACACACTACATACAGCACAGTACAGGGAGGGGGAGCACACACTACATACAGCACAGTACAGGGAGGGAGCACACACTACATACAGCACAGTACAGGGATGGAGCACACACTACTTACAGCACAGTACAGGAAGGGAGCACACACTACATACAGCACAGTACAGGGAGGAGGAGCACACACTACATACAGCACAGTACAGGGAGGGAGAGCACACACTACATACAGCACAGTACAGGGAGGGAGCACACACTACATACAGCACAGTACAGGGAGGGAGCACACACTACATACAGCACAGTACAGGGAGGGAGCACACACTACATACAGCACAGTACAGGGAGGGAGCACACACTACTTACAGCACAGTACAGGGAGGGAGCACACACTACATACAGCACAGTAGAGGGTGGAAGTACACACTACATACAGCACAGTACAGGGAGGGAGCACACACTAAATACAGCACAGTACAGGGAGGGAGCACACACTACATACAGCACAGTACAGGGAGGGGGAGCACACACTACATACAGCACAGTACAGGGAGGGAGCACACACTACATACAGCACAGTACAGGGATGGAGCACACACTACTTACAGCACAGTACAGGAAGGGAGCACACACTACATACAGCACAGTACAGGGAGAGAGCACACACTACATACAGCACAGTACATGGAGAGAGCACACACTACATACAGAACAGTACAGGGATGGAGCACACACTACTTACAGCACAGTACAGGGAGGGAGCACACACTACATACAGCACAGCACAGGGAGGGAGCACACACTACATACAGCACAGCACAGGGAGGAAGCACACACTACATACAGCACAGTACAGGGAGGGAGCACACACTACATACAGCACAGTACAGGGATGGAGCACACACTACTTACAGCACAGTACAGTACAGAGAGGGAGCACACACTACATACAGCACAGTACAGGGAGAGAGCACACACTACATACAGCACAGTACAGGGAGGGAGCACACACTACATACAGCACAGTACAGGCAGGGAGCACACACTACATACAGCACAGCACAGGGAGGGAGCACACACTACATACAGCACAGCACAGGGAGGAAGCACACACTACATACAGCACAGTACAGGGAGGGAGCACACACTACATACAGCACAGTACAGGGATGGAGCACACACTACTTACAGCACAGTACAGTACAGAGAGGGAGCACACACTACATACAGCACAGTACAGGGAGAGAGCACACACTACATACAGCACAGTACAGGGAGGGAGCACACACTACATACAGCACAGTACAGGCAGGGAGCACACACTACATACAGCACAGTACAGGGAGAGAGCACACACTACATACAGCACAATACAGGGAGAGAGCACACACTACATACAGCACAGTACATGGAGAGAGCACACACTACATACAGCACAGTACAGGGATGGAGCACACACTACTTACAGCACAGTACAGGGAGGGAGCACACACTACATACAGCACAGTACAGGGAGGGGGAGCACACACTACATACAGCACAGCACAGGGAGGGAGCACACACTACATACAGCACAGCACAGGGAGGGAGCACACACTACATACAGCACAGGGAGGGAGCACACACTACATACAGCTCAGTACAGGGAGGGAGCACACACTACACACAGCACAGTACAGGGAGGGATCACACACTACATACAGCACAGTACAGGGAGGTAGCAAAAACTACATACAGCACAGTAAAGGAAGGGGGAGCACACACTACATACAGCACAGTAGAGGGAGGGGGAACACACACTACATACAGCACAGTACAGGGAGGGAGTACACACTACATACAGCACAGTACAGGGAGGGACCACACACTACATACAGCACAGTACAGGGAGGGAGCACACACTACATACAGCACAGTACAGTACAGGGAGGGAGCACACACTACGTACAGTACAGTGAGGGAGCACACACTACATACAGCACAGTACAGGGAGGGAGCACACACTACATACAGCATAGTACAGGGAGGGGGCACACACTACATACAGCACAGTACAGGGAGGGGGACACACCCTACATACAGCACAGTACAGGGAGAGAGCACACACTACATACAGTACAGGGAGGGGGAGCACACACTACATACAGCACAGTACAGGGAGGGAGCACACACTACATACAGCACAGTACAGGGAGGGAGCACACACTACATACAGCACAGTACAGGGAGAGAGCACACACTACATACAGCACAGTACAGGAAGGGAGCACACACTACATACAGCACAGTACAGGGAGGGAGCACACACTACATACAGTACAGGGAGGGGGAGCACACACTACATACAGCACAGTACAGGGAGGGAGCACACACTACATACAGCACAGTACAGGGAGGGAGCACACACTACATACAGCACAGTACAGGGAGGGAGCACACACTACATACAGCACAGTACAGGGAGAGAGCACACACTACATACAGCACAGTACAGGGAGGGATCACACACTACATACAGCACAGTACAGGGAGGCAGCACACACTACATACAGCGCTGTACAGGAAGGGGGAGCACACACTACATACAGCACAGTACAGGGAGGGAGCACACACTACATACAGCACAGTAGAGGGTGGGAGTACACACTACATACAGCACAGTACAGGGAGGGAGCACACACTACATACAGCACAGTACAGGGAGGGAGCACACACTACATACAGTACAGGGAGGGAGCACACACTACTTACAGCACAGTACAGGGAGGGAGCACACACTACATACAGCACAGTAGAGGGTGGGAGTACACACTACATATAGCACAGTACAGGGAGGGAGCACACACTAAATACAGCACAGTACAGGGATGGAGCACACACTACATACAGCACAGTACAGGGAGGGAGCACACACTACATACAGCACAGTACAGGGATGGAGCACACACTACTTACAGCACAGTACAGGAAGGGAGCACACACTACATACAGCACAGTACAGGGATAGAGCACACACTACATACAGTACAGTACATGGAGAGAGCACACACTACATACAGCACAGTACAGGGATGGAGCACACACTACTTACAGCACAGTACAGGGAGGGTGCACACACTACATACAGCACAGCACAGGGAGGGAGCACACACTACATACAGCACAGCATAGGGAGGGAGCACACACTACATACAGCACAGTACAGGGAGGGAGCACACACTACATACAGCACAGTACAGGGATGGAGCACACATTACTTACAGCACAGTACAGTACAGGGAGGGAACACACACTACATACAGCACAGTACAGGGAGAGAGCACACACTACATACATCACAGCACAGGGAGGGAGCACACACTACATACAGCACAGCACAGGGAGGGAGCACACACTACATACAGCACAGCACTGGGAGGGAGCACACACTACATACAGCACAGCACAGGGAGGGAGCACACACTACATACAGCACAGTACATGGAGGGAGCACACACTACACACAGCACAGTACAGGGATGGAGCACACACTACATACAGCACAGTACAGGGAGGGAGCACACACTACATACAGCACAGTACAGGGAGGGAGCACACACTACATACAGCACAGTACAGGAAGAGAGCACACACTACATACAGCACAGTACAGGGAGGGAGAGCACACACTATATACAGCACAGCACAGGGAGGGAGCACACACTACATAAAGCACAGCACAGGGAGGGAGCACACACTACATACAGCACAGCACAGGGAGGGAGCACACACTACATACAGCACAGCACAGGGAGGGAGCACACACTACATACAGCACGGTACAGGGAGGGAGCACACACTACATACAGCATAGTACAGGGAGGGGGCACACACTACATACAGCACAGTACAGGGAGAGAGCACACACTACATACAGCACAGTACAGGGAGGGATCACACACTACATACAGCACAGTACATGGAGGTAGCACACACTACATACAGCACAGTACAGGAAGGGGGAGCACACACTACATACAGCACAGTAGAGGGAGGGGGAACACACACTACATACAGCACAGTACAGGGAGGGAGCACACACTACATACAGCACAGTACAGGGAGGGAGCACACAATACATACAGCACAGTACAGGGAGGGAGCACACACTACATACAGCACAGTACAGGGAGGCAGCACACACTACATACAGCGCTGTACAGGAAGGGGGAGCACACACTACATACAGCACAGTACAGGGAGGGAGCACACACTACATACAGCACAGTAGAGGGTGGGAGTACACACTACATACAGCACAGTACAGGGAGGGAGCACACACTACATACAGCACAGTACAGGGAGGGAGCACACACTACATACAGTACAGGGAGGGAGCACACACTACTTACAGCACAGTACAGGGAGGGAGCACACACTACATACAGCACAGTAGAGGGTGGGAGTACACACTACATATAGCACAGTACAGGGAGGGAGCACACACTAAATACAGCACAGTACAGGGAGGGAGCACACACTACATACAGCACAGTACAGGGAGGGAGCACACACTACATACAGCACAGTACAGGGATGGAGCACACACTACTTACAGCACAGTACAGGAAGGGAGCACACACTACATACAGCACAGTACAGGGATAGAGCACACACTACATACAGTACAGTACATGGAGAGAGCACACACTACATACAGCACAGTACAGGGATGGAGCACACACTACTTACAGCACAGTACAGGGAGGGTGCACACACTACATACAGCACAGCACAGGGAGGGAGCACACACTACATACAGCACAGCATAGGGAGGGAGCACACACTACATACAGCACAGTACAGGGAGGGAGCACACACTACATACAGCACAGTACAGGGATGGAGCACACACTACTTACAGCACAGTACAGTACAGGGAGGGAACACACACTACATACAGCACAGTACAGGGAGAGAGCACACACTACATACATCACAGCACAGGGAGGGAGCACACACTACATACAGCACAGCACAGGGAGGGAGCACACACTACATACAGCACAGCACTGGGAGGGAGCACACACTACATACAGCACAGCACAGGGAGGGAGCACACACTACATACAGCACAGTACATGGAGGGAGCACACACTACACACAGCACAGTACAGGGATGGAGCACACACTACATACAGCACAGTACAGGGAGGGAGCACACACTACATACAGCACAGTACAGGGAGGGAGCACACACTACATACAGCACAGTACAGGAAGAGAGCACACACTACATACAGCACAGTACAGGGAGGGAGAGCACACACTATATACAGCACAGCACAGGGAGGGAGCACACACTACATAAAGCACAGCACAGGGAGGGAGCACACACTACATACAGCACAGCACAGGGAGGGAGCACACACTACATACAGCACAGCACAGGGAGGGAGCACACACTACATACAGCACGGTACAGGGAGGGAGCACACACTACATACAGCATAGTACAGGGAGGGGGCACACACTACATACAGCACAGTACAGGGAGAGAGCACACACTACATACAGCACAGTACAGGGAGGGATCACACACTACATACAGCACAGTACATGGAGGTAGCACACACTACATACAGCACAGTACAGGAAGGGGGAGCACACACTACATACAGCACAGTAGAGGGAGGGGGAACACACACTACATACAGCACAGTACAGGGAGGGAGCACACACTACATACAGCACAGTACAGGGAGGGAGCACACAATACATACAGCACAGTACAGGGAGGGAGCACACACTACATACAGCACAGTACAGGGAGGGAGCACACACTACATACAGCACAGTACAGGGAGAGAGCACACACTACATACAGCACAGTACAGGGAGAGAGCACACACTACATACAGTACAGTACAGTGAGGGAGCACACACTACATACAGCACAGTACAGGGAGGGTGCACACACTACATACAGCATAGTACAGGGAGGGGGCACACACTACATACAGCACAGTACAGGGAGAGAGCACACTACATACAGCACTGTACAGGGAGGGATCACACACTACATACAGCACAGTACAGGGAGGTAGCACACACTACATACATCACAGTACAGGAAGGGGGAGCACACACTACATACAGCACAGTACAGGGAGGGAGCACACACTACATACAGCACAGTAGAGGGTGGGAGTACACACTACATACAGCAAAGTACAGGGAGGGAGCACACACTACATACAGCACAGTACAGGGAGGGAGCACACACTACATACAGCATAGTACAGGGAGGGGGCACACACTACATACAGCACAGTACAAGGAGAGAGCACACACTACATACAGCACAGTACAGGGAGGGATCACACACTACATACAGCACAGTACAGGGAGGTAGCACACACTACATACAGCACAGTACAGGAAAGGGGAGCACACACTACATACAGCACAGTACAGGGAGGAAGCACACACTACATACAGCACAGTAGAGGGTGGGAGTACACACTACATACAGCACAGTACAGGGAGGGAGCACACACTACATACAGCACAGTACAGGGAGGGAGCACACACTACTTACAGCACAGTACAGGGAGGGAGCACACACTACTTACTAGAGATGAGCGGGTTCGGTTTCTTTGAATCCGAACCCGCACGAACTTCACTTTTTTTTTCACGGGTCCGAGCGACTCGGATCTTCCCGCCTTGCTCGGTTAACCCGAGCGCGCCCGAACGTCATCATGACGCTGTCGGATTCTCGCGAGACTCGGATTCTATATAAGGAGCCGCGCGTCGCCGCCATTTTCACACGTGCATTGAGATTGATAGGGAGAGGACGTGGCTGGCGTCCTCTCCATTTAGATTAGATTTAGAAGAGAGAGAGAGAGAGAGATTGCTGTGATACTGTAGATTAGAAGAGAGTGCAGAGTGCAGACAGAGTTTAGTGACTGACGACCACAGTGACCAGTGACCACCAGAGACAGTGCAGTTGTTTGTTTTATTTAATATATCCGTTCTCTGCCTGAAAAAAATGATACACAGTCACACAGTGACTCAGTCTGTGTGCACTGCTCAGCCCAGTGTGCTGCACATCAATGTATTGTATATAAAGCTTATAATTGTGGGGGAGACTGGGGAGCACTGCAGGTTGTTATAGCAGGAGCCAGGAGTACATGATAAATAATATTATATTAAAATTAAACAGTGCACACTTTTGCTGCAGGAGTGCCACTGCCAGTGTGACTAGTGGTGACCAGTGCCTGACCACCAGTATATTAGTAGTATTGTATACTATCTCTTTATCAACCAGTCTATATTAGCAGCAGACACAGTACAGTGCGGTAGTTCACGGCTGTGGCTACCTCTGTGTCGGCACTCGGCAGGCAGTCCGTCCATCCATAATTGTATTATATACCACCTAACCGTGGTTTTTTTTTTCTTTCTTTATACCGTCGTCATAGTCATACTAGTTGTTACGAGTATACTACTATCTCTTTATCAACCAGTGTACAGTGCGGTAGTTCACGGCTGTGGCTACCTCTGTGTCGGAACTCGGCAGGCAGTCCGTCCATCCATAATTGTATTATAATATATACCACCTAACCGTGGTTTTTTTTTCGTTCTTTATACCGTCGTCATACTAGTTGTTACGAGTATACTACTATCTCTTTATCAACCAGTGTACAGTGCGGTAGTTCACGGCTGTGGCTACCTCTGTGTCGGCACTCGGCAGGCAGTCCGTCCAACCATAATTGTATTATATACCACCTAACCGTGGTTTTTTTTTCATTCTTTATACCGTCGTCATACTAGTTGTTACGAGTATACTACTATCTCTTTATCAACCAGTGTACAGTGCGGTAGTTCACGGCTGTGGCTACCTCTGTGTCGGCACTCGGCAGGCAGTCCGTCCAACCATAATTGTATTATATACCACCTAACCGTGGTTTTTTTTTCATTCTTTATACCGTCGTCATACTAGTTGTTACGAGTATACTACTATCTCTTTATCAACCAGTGTACAGTGCGGTAGTTCACGGCTGTGGCTACCTCTGTGTCGGCACTCGGCAGCCCGTCCATAATTGTATATACCAGTGACCTAACCGTGGTTTTTTTTTCTTTCTTTATACATACATACTAGTTACGAGTATACTATCTCTTTATCAACCAGTCTATATATTAGCAGCAGACACAGTACAGTGCGGTAGTTCACGGCTGTGGCTACCTCTGTGTCGGCACTCGGCAGCCCGTCCATAATTGTATATACCACCTAACCGTGGTTTTTTTTTTCTTTCTTTATACATACATACTAGTTACGAGTATACTATCTCTTTATCAACCAGTCTATATATTAGCAGCAGACACAGTACAGTGCGGTAGTTCACGGCTGTGGCTACCTCTGTGTCGGCACTCGGCAGCCCGTCCATAATTGTATATACCAGTGACCTAACCGTGGTTTTTTTTTCTTTCTTTATACATACATACTAGTTACGAGTATACTATCTCTTTATCAACCAGTCTATATATTAGCAGCAGACACAGTACAGTGCGGTAGTTCACGGCTGTGGCTACCTCTGTGTCGGCACTCGGCAGCCCGTCCATAATTGTATATACCAGTGACCTAACCGTGGTTTTTTTTTCTTTCTTTATACATACATAATAGTTACGAGTATACTATCTCTTTATCAACCAGTCTATATATTAGCAGCAGACACAGTACAGTGCGGTAGTTCACGGCTGTGGCTACCTCTGTGTCGGCACTCGGCAGCCCGTCCATAATTGTATACTAGTATCCAATCCATCCATCTGCATTGTTTACCTGAGGTGCCTTTTAGTTGTGCCTATTAAAATATGGAGAACAAAAATGTTGAGGTTCCAAAATTAGGGAAAGATCAAGATCCACTTCCACCTCGTGCTGAAGCTGCTGCCACTAGTCATGGCCGAGACGATGAAATGCCAGCAACGTCGTCTGCCAAGGCCGATGCCCAATGGCATAGTACAGAGCATGTCAAAACCAAAACACCAAATATCAGTAAAAAAAGGACTCCAAAACCTAAAATAAAATTGTCGGAGGAGAAGCGTAAACTTGCCAATATGCCATTTACCACACGGAGTGGCAAGGAACGGCTGAGGCCCTGGCCTATGTTCATGGCTAGTGGTTCAGCTTCACATGAGGATGGAAGCACTCAGCCTCTCGCTAGAAAACTGAAAAGACTCAAGCTGGCAAAAGCACCGCAAAGAACTGTGCGTTCTTTGAAATCCCAAATCCACAAGGAGAGTCCAATTGTGTCGGTTGCGATGCCTGACCTTCCCAACACTGGACGTGAAGAGCATGCGCCTTCCACCATTTGCACGCCCCCTGCAAGTGCTGGAAGGAGCACCCGCAGTCCAGTTCCTGATAGTCAGATTGAAGATGTCAGTGTTGAAGTACACCAGGATGAGGAGGATATGGGTGTTGCTGGCGCTGGGGAGGAAATTGACCAGGAGGATTCTGATGGTGAGGTGGTTTGTTTAAGTCAGGCACCCGGGGAGACACCTGTTGTCCGTGGGAGGAATATGGCCGTTGACATGCCAGGTGAAAATACCAAAAAAATCAGCTCTTCGGTGTGGAGGTATTTCACCAGAAATGCGGACAACAGGTGTCAAGCCGTGTGTTCCCTTTGTCAAGCTGTAATAAGTAGGGGTAAGGACGTTAACCACCTCGGAACATCCTCCCTTATACGTCACCTGCAGCGCATTCATAATAAGTCAGTGACAAGTTCAAAAACTTTGGGTGACAGCGGAAGCAGTCCACTGACCAGTAAATCCCTTCCTCTTGTAACCAAGCTCACGCAAACCACCCCACCAACTCCCTCAGTGTCAATTTCCTCCTTCCCCAGGAATGCCAATAGTCCTGCAGGCCATGTCACTGGCAAGTCTGACGAGTCCTCTCCTGCCTGGGATTCCTCCGATGCATCCTTGCGTGTAACGCCTACTGCTGCTGGCGCTGCTGTTGTTGCCGCTGGGAGTCGATGGTCATCCCAGAGGGGAAGTCGTAAGCCCACTTGTACTACTTCCAGTAAGCAATTGACTGTTCAACAGTCCTTTGCGAGGAAGATGAAATATCACAGCAGTCATCCTACTGCAAAGCGGATAACTGAGTCCTTGACAACTATGTTGGTGTTAGACGTGCGTCCGGTATCCGCCGTTAGTTCACAGGGAACTAGACAATTTATTGAGGCAGTGTGCCCCCGTTACCAAATACCATCTAGGTTCCACTTCTCTAGGCAGGCGATACCGAGAATGTACACGGACGTCAGAAAAAGACTCACCAGTCTCCTAAAAAATGCAGTTGTACCCAATGTCCACTTAACCACGGACATGTGGACAAGTGGAGCAGGGCAGGGTCAGGACTATATGACTGTGACAGCCCACTGGGCAGATGTATGGACTCCCGCCGCAAGAACAGCAGCGGCGGCACCAGTAGCAGCATCTCGCAAACGCCAACTCTTTCCTAGGCAGGCTACGCTTTGTATCACCGCTTTCCAGAATACGCACACAGCTGAAAACCTCTTACGGCAACTGAGGAAGATCATCGCGGAATGGCTTACCCCAATTGGACTCTCCAGTGGATTTGTGGCATCGGACAACGCCAGCAATATTGTGTGTGCATTAAATATGGGCAAATTCCAGCACGTCCCATGTTTTGCACATACCTTGAATTTGGTGGTGCAGAATTTTTTAAAAAACGACAGGGGCGTGCAAGAGATGCTGTCGGTGGCCAGAAAAATTGCGGGACACTTTCGGCGTACAGGCACCACGTACAGAAGACTGGAGCACCACCAAAAACTACTGAACCTGCCCTGCCATCATCTGAAGCAAGAAGTGGTAACGAGGTGGAATTCAACCCTCTATATGCTTCAGAGGTTGGAGGAGCAGCAAAAGGCCATTCAAGCCTATACAATTGAGCACGATATAGGAGATGGAATGCACCTGTCTCAAGTGCAGTGGAGAATGATTTCAACGTTGTGCAAGGTTCTGATGCCCTTTGAACTTGCCACACGTGAAGTCAGTTCAGACACTGCCAGCCTGAGTCAGGTCATTCCCCTCATCAGGCTTTTGCAGAAGAAGCTGGAGGCATTGAAGAAGGAGCTAAAAGGGAGCGATTCCGCTAGGCATGTGGGACTTGTGGATGCAGCCCTTAATTCGCTTAACAAGGATTCACGGGTGGTCAATCTGTTGAAATCAGAGCACTACATTTTGGCCACCGTGCTCGATCCTAGATTTAAAGCCTACCTTGGATCTCTCTTTCCGGCAGACACAGGTCTGCTGGGGTTGAAAGACCTGCTGGTGACAAAATTGTCAAGTCAAGCGGAACGCGACCTGTCAACATCTCCTCCTTCACATTCTCCCGCAACTGGGGGTGCGAGGAAAAGGCTCAGAATTCCGAGCCCACCCGCTGGCGGTGATGCAGGGCAGTCTGGAGCGACTGCTGATGCTGACATCTGGTCCGGACTGAAGGACGTGACAACGATTACGGACATGTCGTCTACTGTCACTGCATATGATTCTCTCAACATTGATAGAATGGTGGAGGATTATATGAGTGACCGCATCCAAGTAGGCACGTCACACAGTCCGTACTTATACTGGCAGGAAAAAGAGGCAATTTGGAGGCCCTTGCACAAACTGGCTTTATTCTACCTAAGTTGCCCTCCCACAAGTGTGTACTCCGAAAGATTGTTTAGTGCCGCCGCTCACCTTGTCAGCAATCGGCGTACGAGGTTACATCCAGAAAATGTGGAGAAGATGATGTTCATTAAAATGAATTATAATCAATTCCTCCGCGGAGACATTGACCAGCAGCAATTGCCTCCACAAAGTACACAGGGAGCTGAGATGGTGGATTCCAGTGGGGACGAATTGATAATCTGTGAGGAGGGGGATGTACACGGTGATATATCGGAGGGTGAAGATGAGGTGGACATCTTGCCTCTGTAGAGCCAGTTTGTGCAAGGAGAGATTAATTGCTTCTTTTTTGGGGGGGGTCCAAACCAACCCGTCATATCAGTCACAGTCGTGTGGCAGACCCTGTCACTGAAATGATGGGTTGGTTAAAGTGTGCATGTCCTGTTTTGTTTATACAACATAAGGGTGGGTGGGAGGGCCCAAGGATAATTCCATCTTGCACCTCTTTTTTCTTTTCTTTTTCTTTGCATCATGTGCTGATTGGGGAGGGTTTTTTGGAAGGGACATCCTGCGTGACACTGCAGTGCCACTCCTAAATGGGCCCGGTGTTTGTGTCGGCCACTAGGGTCGCTAATCTTACTCACACAGTCAGCTACCTCATTGCGCCTCTTTTTTTCTTTGCGTCATGTGCTGTTTGGGGAGGGTTTTTTGGAAGGGACATCCTGCGTGACACTGCAGTGCCACTCCTAGATGGGCCCGGTGTTTGTGTCGGCCACTAGGGTCGCTAATCTTACTCACACAGCTACCTCATTGCGCCTCTTCTTTTCTTTGCGTCATGTGCTGTTTGGGGAGGGTTTTTTGGAAGGGACATCCTGCGTGACACTGCAGTGCCACTCCTAGATGGGCCCGGTGTTTGTGTCGGCCACTAGGGTCGCTAATCTTACTCACACAGCTACCTCATTGCGCCTCTTTTTTTCTTTGCGTCATGTGCTGTTTGGGGAGGGTTTTTTGGAAGGGACATCCTGCGTGACACTGCAGTGCCACTCCTAGATGGGCCCGGTGTTTGTGTCGGCCACTAGGGTCGCTAATCTTACTCACACAGTCAGCTACCTCATTGCGCCTCTTTTTTTCTTTGCGTCATGTGCTGTTTGGGGAGGGTTTTTTGGAAGGGCCATCCTGCGTGACACTGCAGTGCCACTCCTAGATGGGCCCGGTGTTTGTGTCGGCCACTAGGGTCGCTAATCTTACTCACACAGTCAGCTACCTCATTGCGCCTCTTTTTTTCTTTGCGTCATGTGCTGTTTGGGGAGGGTTTTTTGGAAGGGCCATCCTGCGTGACACTGCAGTGCCACTCCTAGATGGGCCCGGTGTTTGTGTCGGCCACTAGGGTCGCTAATCTTACTCACACAGCTACCTCATTGCGCCTCTTTTTTTCTTTGCGTCATGTGCTGTTTGGGGAGGGTTTTTTGGAAGGGACATCCTGCGTGACACTGCAGTGCCACTCCTAGATGGGCCCGGTGTTTGTGTCGGCCACTAGGGTCGCTTATCTTACTCACACAGCGACCTCGGTGCAAATTTTAGGACTAAAAATAATATTGTGAGGTGTGAGGTATTCAGAATAGACTGAAAATGAGTGTAAATTATGGTTTTTGAGGTTAATAATACTTTGGGATCAAAATGACCCCCAAATTCTATGATTTAAGCTGTTTTTTAGTGTTTTTGGAAAAAAACACCCGAATCCAAAACACACCCGAATCCGACAAAAATAATTCGGTGAGGTTTTGCCAAAACGCGTTCGAACCCAAAACACGGCCGCGGAACCGAACCCAAAACCAAAACACAAAACCCGAAAAATTTCAGGCGCTCATCTCTACTACTTACAGCACAGTACAGGGAGGGAGCACACACTACATACAGCACAGTAGAGGGTGGGAGTACACACTACATACAGCACAGTACAGGGAGGGAGCACACACTAAATACAGCACAGTACAGGGAGGGAGCACACACTACATACAGCACAGTACAGGGAGGGAGCACACACTACATACAGCACAGTACAGGGAGAGAGCACACACTACATACAGCACAGTACAGGGATGGAGCACACACTACTTACAGCTAGGGATGTGCACTTGAAATTTTTCGGGTTTTGTGTTTTGGTTTTGGGTTCGGTTCCGCGGCCGTGTTTTGGGTTCGACCGCGTTTTGGCAAAACCTCACCGAATTTTTTTTGTCGGATTCGGGTGTATTTTGGATTCGGGTGTTTTTTTCAAAAAACCCTAAAAAACAGCTTAAATCATAGAATTTGGGGGTCATTTTGATCCCAAAGTATTATTAACCTCAAAAACCATAATTTCCACTCATTTTCAGTCTATTCTGAATACCTCACACCTCACAATATTATTTTTAGTCCTAAAATTTGCACAGAGGTCGCTGAATGACTAAGCTAAGCGAACCTAGTGGCCGACACAAACACCTGGCCCATCTAGGAGTGGCACTGCAGTGTCACGCAGGATGGCCCTTCCAAAAAACACTCCCCAAACAGCACATGACGCAAAGAAGAAAAAAAGAGGCGCAATGAGGTAGCTGTGTGAGTAAGCTAAGCGACCCTAGTGGCCGACACAAACACCTGGCCCATCTAGGAGTGGCACTGCACTGCAGGCACTGCAAGGTGAGCGGCGGCACTAAACACTCTTTCGGAGTACACACTTGTGGGAGGGCAACTTAGGTAGAATAAAGCCAGTTTGTGCAAGGGCCTCCAAATTGCCTCTTTTTCCTGCCAGTATAAGTACGGACTGTGTGACGTGCCTACTTGGATGCGGTCACTCATATAATCCTCCACCATTCTTTCAATGGTGAGAGAATCATATGCAGTGACAGTAGACGACATGTCCGTAATCGTTGTCAGGTCCTTCAGTTCGGACCAGATGTCAGCATCAGCAGTCGCTCCAGACTGCCCTGCATCACCGCCAGCGGGTGGGCTCGGAATTCTGAGCCTTTTCCTCGCACCCCCAGTTGCGGGAGAATGTGAAGGAGGAGATGTTGACAGGTCGCGTTCCGCTTGACTTGACAATTTTCTCACCAGCAGGTCTTTGAACCCCAGCAGACTTGTGTCTGCCGGAAAGAGAGATCCAAGGTAGGTTTTAAATCTAGGATCGAGCACGGTGGCCAAAATGTAGTGCTCTGATTTCAACAGATTGACCACCCGTGAATCCTTGTTAAGCGAATTAAGGGCTCCATCCACAAGTCCCACATGCCTAGCGGAATCGCTCCCTTTTAGCTCCTCCTTCAATGCCTCCAGCTTCTTCTGCAAAAGCCTGATGAGGGGAATGACCTGACTCAGGCTGGCAGTGTCTGAACTGACTTCACATGTGGCAAGTTCAAAAGGTTGCAGAACCTTGCACAACGTTGAAATCATTCTCCACTGCGCTTGAGACAGGTACATTCCACCTCCTATATCGTGCTCAATTGTATAGGCTTGAATGGCCTTTTGCTGCTCCTCCAACCTCTGAAGCATATAGAGGGTTGAATTCCACCTCGTTACCACTTCTTGCTTCAGATGATGGCAGGGCAGGTTCAGGCGTTTTTGGTGGTGCTCCAGTCTTCTGTACGTGGTGCCTGTACGCCGAAAGTGTCCCGCAATTCTTCTGGCCACCGACAGCATCTCTTGCACGCCCCTGTCGTTTTTAAAAAAATTCTGCACCACCAAATTCAAGGTATGTGCAAAACATGGGACATGCTGGAATTTGCCCATATTTAATGCACACACAATATTGCTGGCGTTGTCCGATGCCACAAATCCACAGGAGAGTCCAATTGGGGTAAGCCATTTCGCGATGATCTTCCTCAGTTGCCGTAAGAGGTTTTCAGCTGTGTGCGTATTCTGGAAACCGGTGATACAAAGCGTAGCCTGCCTAGGAAAGAGTTGGCGTTTGCGAGATGCTGCTACTGGTGCCGCCGCTGCTGTTCTTGCGGCGGGAGTCCATACATCTACCCAGTGGGCTGTCACAGTCATATAGTCCTGACCCTGCCCTGCTCCACTTGTCCACATGTCCATGGTTAAGTGGACATTGGGTACAACTGCATTTTTTAGGACACTGGTGAGTCTTTTTCTGACGTCCGTGTACATTCTCGGTATCGCCTGCCTAGAGAAGTGGAACCTAGATGGTATTTGGTAACGGGGGCACACTGCCTCAAGAAATTGTCTAGTTCCCTGTGAACTAACGGCGGATGCACGTCTAACACCAACATAGTTGTCAAGGCCTCAGTTATCCGCTTTGCAACAGGATGACTGCTGTGATATTTCATCTTCCTCGCAAAGGACTGTTGGACAGTCAATTGCTTGGTGGAAGTAGTAAAAGTGGGCTTACGACTTCCCCTCTGGGATGACCATCGACTCCCAGCAGCAACAACAGCAGCGCCAGCAGCAGTAGGCGTTACACGCAAGGATGCATCGGAGGAATCCCAGGCAGGAGAGGACTCGTCAGAATTGCCAGTGACATGGCATGCAGGACTATTGGCATTCCTGGGGAAGGAGGAAATTGACACTGAGGGAGTTGGTGGGGTGGTTTGCGTGAGCTTGGTTACAAGAGGAAGGGATTTACTGGTCAGTGGACTGCTTCCGCTGTCGCCCAAAGTTTTTGAACTTGTCACTGACTTATTATGAATGCGCTGCAGGTGACGTATAAGGGAGGATGTTCCGAGGTGGTTAACGTCCTTACCCCTACTTATTACAGCTTGACAAAGGCAACACATGGCTTGACAAATGTTGTCCGCATTTCTGGTGAAATACTTCCACACCGAAGAGCTGATTTTTTTGGTATTTTCACCAGGCATGTCAACGGCCCTATTCCTCCCACGGACAACAGGTGTCTCCCCGGGTGCCTGACTTAAACAAACCACCTCACCATCAGAATCCTCCTTGTCAATTTCCTCCCCAGCGCCAGCAACACCCATATCCTCCTCATCCTGGTGTACTTCAACACTGACATCTTCAATCTGACTATCAGGAACTGGACTGCGGGTGCTCCTTCCAGCACTTGCAGGGGGCGTGCAAATGGTGGAAGGCGCATGCTCTTCACGTCCAGTGTTGGGAAGGTCAGGCATCGCAACCGACACAATTGGACTCTCCTTGTGGATTTGGGATTTCGAAGAACGCACAGTTCTTTGCGGTGCTTTTGCCAGCTTGAGTCTTTTCAGTTTTCTAGCGAGAGGCTGAGTGCTTCCATCCTCATGTGAAGCTGAACCACTAGCCATGAACATAGGCTAGGGCCTCAGCCGTTCCTTGCCACTCCGTGTGGTAAATGGCATATTGGCAAGTTTACGCTTCTCCTCCGACAATTTTATTTTAGATTTTGGAGTCCTTTTTTTACTGATATTTGGTGTTTTGGATTTTACATGCTCTGTACTATGACATTGGGCATCGGCCTTGGCAGACGACGTTGCTGGCATTTCATCGTCTCGGCCATGACTAGTGGCAGCAGCTTCAGCACGAGGTGGAAGTGGATCTTGATCTTTCTCTAATTTTGGAACCTCAACATTTTTGTTCTCCATATTTTAATAGGCACAACTAAAAGGCACCTCAGGTAAACAATGGAGATGGATGGATACTAGTATACTTATGGATGGACGAGCGACTGCCGACACAGAGGTAGCTACAGACGTGGACTACCGTACTGTGTCTGCTGCTAATATAGACTGGATGATAATGAGATGAAATCAATATATATATATATATATAATATCACTAGTACTGCAGCCGGACAGGTATATATATTTATTATGTAATGACTGATGACGGACCTGCTGGACACTGTCAGCTCAGCAGCACCGCAGACTGCTACAGTAAGCTACTATAGTAGTATGTATAAAGAAGAAAGAAAAAAAAAACCACAGGTAGGTGGTATACAATTATGGATGGACGAGCGACTGCCGACACAGAGGTAGCTACAGCCGTGGACTACCGTACTGTGTCTGCTGCTAATATAGACTGGATGATAATGAGATGAAATCAATATATATATATATATAATATCACTAGTACTGCAGCCGGACAGGTATATATATTTATTATGTAATGACTGATGACGGACCTGCTGGACACTGTCAGCTCAGCAGCACCGCAGACTGCTACAGTAAGCTACTATAGTAGTATGTATAAAGAAGAAAGAAAAAAAAAAAAACACGGGTAGGTGGTATAAAATTATGGATGGACGAGCGACTACCGACACAGAGGTAGCTACAGCCGTGGACTACCGTACTGTGTCTGCTGCTAATATAGACTGGATGATAATGAGATGAAATCAATATATATATATATAATATCACTAATACTGCAGCCGGACAGGTATATATATTTATTATGTAATGACTGATGACGGACCTGCTGGACACTGTCAGCTCAGCAGCACCGCAGACTGCTACAGTAAGCTACTATAGTAGTATGTATAAAGAAGAAAGAAAAAAAAAACCACGGGTAGGTGGTATACAATTATGGATGGACGAGCGACTGCCGACACAGAGGTAGCTACAGCCGAGGACTACCGTACTGTGTCTGCTGCTAATATAGACTGGATGATAATGAGATGAAATCAATATATATATATATATATATATATATATATATATAATATCACTAGTACTGCAGCCGGACAGGTATATATATTTATTATGTAATGACTGATGACGGACCTGCTGGACACTGTCAGCTCAGCAGCACCGCAGACTGCTACAGTAAGCTACTATAGTAGTATGTATAAAGAAGAAAGAAAAAAAAAAACCACGGGTAGGTGGTATACAATTATGGATGGACGAGCGACTACCGACACAGAGGTAGCTACAGCCGTGGACTACCGTACTGTGTCTGCTGCTAATATAGACTGGATGATAATGAGATGAAATCAATATATATATATATATATAATATCACTAGTACTGCAGCCGGACAGGTATATATATTTATTATGTAATGACTGATGACGGACCTGCTGGACACTGTCAGCTCAGCAGCACCGCAGACTGCTACAGTAAGCTACTATAGTAGTATGTATAAAGAAGAAAGAGGAAAAAAAAACCACGGGTAGGTGGTATACAATTATGGATGGACGAGCGACTGCCGACACAGAGGTAGCTACAGCCGTGGACTACCGTACTGTGTCTGCTGCTAATATAGACTGGATGATAATGAGATGAAATCAATATATATTATATCACACTAGTACTACAGCCGGACAGGTAGATATATTTATTATGTAATGACTGATGACGGACCTGCTGGACACTGTCAGCTCAGCAGCACCGCAGACTGCTACAGTAAGCTACTATAGTAGTATGTATAAAGAAGAAAGAAAAAAAAAAAACCACGGGTAGGTGGTATACAATTATGGATGGACGAGCGACTGCCGACACAGAGGTAGCTACAGCCGTGGACTACCGTACTGTGTCTGCTGCTAATATAGACTGGATGATAATGAGATGAAATCAATATATATATATATATATAATATCACTAGTACTGCAGCCGGACAGGTAGATATATTTATTATGTAATGACTGATGACGGACTTGCTGGACACTGTCAGCTCAGCAGCACCGCAGACTGCTACAGTAAGCTACTATAGTAGTATGTATAAAGAAGAAAGAAAAAAAAAACCACGGGAAGGTGGTATACAATTATGGATGGACGAGCGACTGCCGACACAGAGGTAGCTACAGCCGTGGACTACCGTACTGTGTCTGCTGCTAATATAGACTGGATGATAATGAGATGAAATCAATATATATATATATATAATATCACTAGTACTGCAGCCGGACAGGTATATATATTTATTATGTAATGACTGATGACGGACCTGCTGGACACTGTCAGCTCAGCAGCACCGCAGACTGCTACAGTAAGCTACTATAGTAGTATGTATAAAGAAGAAAGAGGAAAAAAAAACCACGGGTAGGTGGTATACAATTATGGATGGACGAGCGACTGCCGACACAGAGGTAGCTACAGCCGTGGACTACCGTACTGTGTCTGCTGCTAATATAGACTGGATGATAATGAGATGAAATCAATATATATTATATCACACTAGTACTACAGCCGGACAGGTAGATATATTTATTATGTAATGACTGATGACGGACCTGCTGGACACTGTCAGCTCAGCAGCACCGCAGACTGCTACAGTAAGCTACTATAGTAGTATGTATAAAGAAGAAAGAAAAAAAAAAAACCACGGGTAGGTGGTATACAATTATGGATGGACCAGCGACTGCCGACACAGAGGTAGCTACAGCCGTGGACTACCGTACTGTGTCTGCTGCTAATATAGACTGGATGATAATGAGATGAAATCAATATATATATATATAATATCACTAGCACTGCAGCCGGACAGGTAGATATATTTATTATGTAATGACTGATGACGGACCTGCTGGACACTGTCAGCTCAGCAGCACCACAGACTGCTACAGTAAGCTACTATAGTAGTATGTATAAAGAAGAAAGAAAAAAAAAAACCACGGGTAGGTGGTATACAATTATGGATGGACGAGCGACTGCCGACACAGAGGTAGCTACAGCCGTGGACTACCGTACTGTGTCTGCTGCTAATATAGACTGGATGATAATGAGATGAAATCAATATATATATATATATATATATATATATATATATATATATATATATATAATATCACTAGTACTGCAGCCGGACAGGTATATATATTTATTATGTAATGACTGATGACGGACCTGCTGGTCACAGTCAGCTCAGCAGCACCGCAGACTGCTACAGTAAGCTACTATAGTAGTATGTATAAAGAAGAAAGAAAAAAAAAAAACCACGGGTAGGTGGTATACAATATTATATATATTTTATATACAATTATATATATATATATATATATATTAAACTGGTGGTGACTGGTGGTCAGGTCACTGGTCACACTATCAGCAACTTGCAAGTAGTACTCCTAAGCAGACAATCACAATATATATTATACTGGTGGTCAGTGTGGTCACAATGGCAGTGTGGCACTCTGGCAGCAAAAGTGTGCACTGTACGTTATATATACTCCTGAGTCATGCTCTCAGACTCTAACTGCTCCCCACTGTCAGTGTCTCCCCCACAAGTCAGATAATATACAGTCACACTATCTATCACTTCAGCAAGTAACTAGTACTCCTCCTAATGCTCCCCAAAATTACTACTGTGTCTCTCTCTACTGTCTCACTCTCTTCTCTATAAACGGAGAGGACGCCAGCCACGTCCTCTCCCTATGAATCTCAATGCACGTGTGAAAATGGCGGCGACGCGCGGCTCCTTATATAGAATCCGAGTCTCGCGATAGAATCCGAGTCTCGCGAGAATCCGACAGCGGGATGATGACGTTCGGGCGCGCTCGGGTTAACCGAGCAAGGCGGGAAGATCCGAGTCGCTCGGCCCCGTGTAAAAAAGCATGAAGTTCGGACGGGTTCGGATTCCGAGGAACCGAACCCGCTCATCCCTACTTACAGCACAGTACAGGGAGGGTGCACACACTATATACAGCACAGCACAGGGAGGAGCACACACTACATACAGCACAGCACAGGGAAGGAGCACACACTACATACAGCACAGTACAGGGAGGGAGCACACACTACATACAGCACAGTACAGGGATGGAGCACACACTACTTACAGCACAGTACAATACAGGGAGGGAGCACACACTACATACAGCACAGTACAGGGAGAGAGCACACGCTACATACAGCACAGTACAGGGAGGGAGCACACACTACATACAGCACAGTACAGGCAGGGAGCACACACTACATACAGCACAGTACAGGGAGGGAGCACACACTACATACAGCACAATACAGGGAGAGAGCACACACTACATACAGCACAGTACAGGGATGGAGCACACACTACTTACAGCACAGTACAGGGAGGGAGCACACACTACATACAGCACAGTACAGGGAGGGGGAGCACACACTACATACAGCACAGGGAGGGAGCACACACTACATACAGCACAGCACAGGGAGGGAGCACACACTACATACAGCACAGTACAGGGAGGGAGCACACACTACATACAGCACAGTACAGGGAGGGAGCACACACTACATACAGCACAGTACAGGCAGGGAGCACACACTACATACAGCACAGTACAGGGAGGGAGCACACACTACATACAGCACAGTAAAGGGAGGGATCACACACTACATACAGCACAGTACAGGGAGGTAGCACACACTACATACAGCACAGTACAGGGAGGGAGCACACACTAAATACAGCACAGTACAGGGAGGGAGCACACACTACATACAGCACAGTACAGGGAGGGAGCACACACTACATACAGCACAGTACAGGGAGGGAGCACACACTACATACAGCACAGTACAGGGAGGGAGCACACACTACATACAGCACAGTACAGGGAGGTAGCACACACTACATACAGCACAGTACAGGGAGGGGGAGCACACACTACATACAGCACAGTACAGGGAGGGAGCACACACTACATACAGCACAGTACAGGGATGGAGCACACACTACTTACAGCACAGTACAGGAAGGGAGCACACACTACATACAGCACAGTACAGGGAGAGAGAACACACTACATACAGCACAGTACAGGGAGGGAGCACACACTACTTACAGCACAGTACAGGGAGGGAGCACACACTACATACAGCACAGTAGAGGGTGAGAGTACACACTACATACAGCACAGTACAGGGAGGGAGCACACACTACATACAGCACAGTACAGGGAGGGAGCACACACTACATACAGTACAGGGAGGGAGCACACACTACATACAGCACAGTACAGGGAGGGAGCACACACTACATACAGCACAGTACAGGGAGAGAGCACACACTACATACAGCACAGTACAGGGAGGGATCACACACTACATACAGCACAGTACAGGGAGGCAGCACACACTACATACAGCGCAGTACAGGAAGGGGGAGCACACACTACATACAGCACAGTACAGGGAGGGAGCACACACTACATACAGCACAGTAGAGGGTGGGAGTACACACTACATACAGCACAGTACAGGGAGGGAGTACACACTACATACAGTACAGGGAGGGAGCACACACTACATACAGTACAGGGAGGGAGCACACTACTTACAGCACAGTACAGGGAGGGAGCACACACTACATACAGCACAGTAGAGGGTGGGAGTACACACTACATATAGCACAGTACAGGGAGGGAGCACACACTAAATACAGCACAGTACAGAGAGGGAGCACACACTACATACAGCACAGTACAGGGAGGGAGCACACACTACATACAGCACAGTACAGGGAGGGGGAGCACACACTACATACAGCACAGTATAGGGAGGGAGCACACACTACATACAGCACAGTACAGGGATGGAGCACACACTACTTACAGCACAGTACAGGAAGGGAGCACACACTACATACAGCACAGTACAGGGAGAGAGCACACATTACATACAGCACAGTACATGGAGAGAGCACACACTACATACAGCACAGTACAGGGATGGAGCACACACTACTTACAGCACAGTACAGGGAGGGTGCAAACACTACATACAGCACAGGGAGGGAGCACACACTACATACAGCACAGCACAGGGAGGGAGCACACACTACATACAGCACAGTACAGGGAGGGAGCACACACTACATACAGCACAGTACAGGGATGGAGCACACACTACTTACAGCACAGTACAGTACAGGGAGGGAGCACACACTACATACAGCACAGTACAGGGAGAGAGCACACACTACATACAGCACAGCACAGGGAGGGAGCACACACTACATACAGCACAGCACAGGGAGGGAGCACACACTACATACAGCACAGCACAGGGAGAGAGCACACACTACATACAGCACAGCACAGGGAGGGAGCACACACTACACACAGCACAGTACAGGGAGGGAGCACACACTACACACAGCACAGTATAGTGATGGAGCACACACTACATACAGCACAGTACAGGGAGGGAGCACACACTACATACAGCACAGTACAGGGAGGGAGCACACACTACATACAGCACAGTACAGGGAGGGAGCACACACTACATACAGCACAGTACAGGGAGAGAGCACACACTACATACAGCACAGTACAGGGAGGGAGAGCACACACTATACAGCACAGCACAGGGAGGGAGCACACACTACATACAGCACAGCACAGGGAGGGAGCACACACTACATACAGCACAGGGAGTGAGCACACACTACATACAGCACAGTATAGGGAGGGAGCACACACTACATACAGCACAGTACTGGGAGGGAGCACACACTACATACAGCATAGTACAGGGAGGGGGCACACACTACATACAGCACAGTACAGGGAGAGAGCACACACTACATACAGCACAGTACAGGGAGGGATCACACACTACATACAGCACAGTACAGGGAGGTAGCACACACTACATACAGCACAGTACAGGAAGGGGGAGCACACACTACAAACAGCACAGTACAGGCAGGGAGCACACACTACATACAGCACAGTACAGGGAGGGAGCACACACTACATACAGCACAATACAGGGAGAGAGCACACACTACATACAGCACAGTACATGGAGAGAGCACACACTACATACAGCACAGTACAGGGAGAGAGCACACACTACATACAGCACAGTACAGGGAGGGAGCACACACTACATACAGCACAGTACAGGCAGGGAGCACACACTACATACAGCACAGTACAGGGAGGGAGCACACACTACATACAGCACAATACAGGGAGAGAGCACACACTACATACAGCACAGTACATGGAGAGAGCACACACTACATACAGCACAGTACAGGGATGGAGCACACACTACTTACAGCACAGTACAGGGAGGGAGCACACACTACATACAGCACAGTACAGGGAGGGGGAGCACACACTACATACAGCACAGGGAGGGAGCACACACTACATACAGCACAGCACAGGAAGGGAGCACACACTACATACAGCACAGTACAGGGAAGGAGCACACACTACATACAGCACAGTACAGGGAGGGAGCACACACTACATACAGCACAGTACAGGCAGGGAGCACACACTACATACAGCACAGTACAGGGAGGGCGCACACACTACAAACAGCACAGTACAGGGAGGGATCACACACTACATACAGCACAGTACAGGGAGGTAGCACACACTACATACAGCACAGTACAGGAAGGGGGAGCACACACTACATACAGCACAGTACAGGGAGGGAGCACACACTACATACAGCACAGTAGAGGGTGGGAGTACACACTACATACAGCATAGTACAGGGAGGGAGCACACACTACATACAGCACAGTACAGGGAGGGAGCACACACTACATACAGCATAGTACAGGGAGGGGGCACACACTACATACAGCACAGTACAAGGAGAGAGCACACACTACATACAGCACAGTACAGGGAGGGATCACACACTACATACAGCACAGTACAGGGAGGTAGCACACACTACATACAGCACAGTACAGGAAGGGGGAGCACACACTACATACAGCACAGTACAGGGAGGAAGCACACACTACATACAGCACAGTAGAGGGTGGGAGTACACACTACATACAGCACAGTACAGGGAGGGAGCACACACTACATACAGCACAGTACAGGGAGGGAGCACACACTACTTACAGCACAGTACAGGGAGGGAGCACACACTACTTACAGCACAGTACAGGGAGGGAGCACACACTACATATAGCACAGTAGAGGGTGGGAGTACACACTACATACAGCACAGTACAGGGAGGGAGCACACACTAAATACAGCACAGTACAGGGAGGGAGCACACACTACATACAGCACAGTACAGGGAGGGAGCACACACTACATACAGCACAGTACAGGGAGGGGGAGCACACACTACATACAGCACAGTACAGGGAGGGAGCACACACTACATACAGCACTGTACAGGGATGGAGCACACACTACTTACAGCACAGTACAGGAAGGGAGCACACACTACATACAGCACAGTACAGGGAGAGAGCACACACTACATACAACACAATACAGGGAGGCAGCACACACTACATACAGCACAGTACATGGAGAGAGCACACACTACATACAGCACAGTACAGGGATCGAGCACACACTACTTACAGCACAGTACAGGGAGGGTGCACACACTATATACAGCACAGCACAGGGAGGAGCACACACTACATACAGCACAGGGAGGGAGCACACACTACATACAGCAGAGTACAGGGAGGGAGCACACACTACATACAGCACAGTACAGGGAGGGAGCACACACTACTTACAGCACAGTACAGGGAGGGAGCACACACTACTTACAGCACAGTACAGGGAGGGAGCACACACTACATACAGCACAGTAGAGGGTGGGAGTACACACTACATACAGCACAGTACAGGGAGGGAGCACACACTAAATACAGCACAGTACAGGGAGGGAGCACACACTACATACAGCACAGTACAGGGAGGGAGCACACACTACATACAGCACAGTACAGGGAGGGGGAGCACACACTACATACAGCACAGTACAGGGAGTGAGCACACACTACATACAGCACAGTACAGGGATGGAGCACACACTACTTACAGCACAGTACAGGAAGGGAGCACACACTACATACAGCACAGTACAGGGAGAGAGCACACACTACATACAACACAGTACAGGGAGGGAGCACACACTACATACAGCACAGTACATGGAGAGAGCACACACTACATACAGCACAGTACAGGGATCGAGCACACACCACTTACAGCACAGTACAGGGAGGGTGCACACACTATATACAGCACAGCACAGGGAGGAGCACACACTACATACAGCACAGCACAGGGAGGGAGCACACACTACATACAGCACAGTACAGGGAGGGAGCACACACTACTTACAGCACAGTACAGGGAGGGTGCACACACTATATACAGCACAGCACAGGGAGGAGCACACACTACATACAGCACAGCACAGGGAGGGAGCACACACTACATACAGCACAGTACAGGGAGGGAGCACACACTACATACAGCACAGTACAGGGATGGAGCACACACTACTTACAGCACAGTACAATACAGGGAGGGAGCACACACTACATACAGCACAGTACAGGGAGAGAGCACACACTACATACAGCACAGTACAGGGAGGGAGCACACACTACATACAGCACAGTACAGGCAGGGAGCACACACTACATACAGCACAGTACAGGGAGGGAGCACACACTACATACAGCACAATACAGGGAGAGAGCACACACTACATACAGCACAGTACATGGAGAGAGCACACACTACATACAGCACAGTACAGGGATGGAGCACACACTACTTACAGCACAGTACAGGGAGGGAGCACACACTACATACAGCACAGTACAGGGAGGGGGAGCACACACTACATACAGCACAGGGAGGGAGCACACACTACATACAGCACAGCACAGGGAGGGAGCACACACTACATACAGCACAGTAAAGGGAGGGAGCACACACTACATACAGCACAGTACAGGGAGGGAGCACACACTACATACAGCACAGTACAGGCAGGGAGCACACACTACATACAGTACAGGGAGGGCGCACACACTACAAACAGCACAGTACAGGGAGGGATCACACACTACATACAGCACAGTACAGGGAGGTAGCACACACTACATACAGCACAGTACAGGAAGGGGGAGCACACACTACATACAGCACAGTACAGGGAGGGAGCACACACTACATACAGCACAGTAGAGGGTGGGAGTACACACTACATACAGCAAAGTACAGGGAGGGAGCACACACTACATACAGCACAGTACAGGGCGGGAGCACACACTACATACAGCATAGTACAGGGAGGGGGCACACACTACATACAGCACAGTACAAGGAGAGAGCACACACTACATACAGCACAGTACAGGGAGGGATCACACACTACATACAGCACAGTACAGGGAGGTAGCACACACTACATACAGCACAGTACAGGAAAGGGGAGCACACACTACATACAGCACAGTACAGGGAGGAAGCACACACTACATACAGCACAGTACAGGGAGGGAGCACACACTACATACAGCACAGTACAGGGAGGGAGCACACACTACTTACAGCACAGTACAGGGAGGGAGCACACACTACTTACAGCACAGTACAGGGAGGGAGCACACACTACATATAGCACAGTAGAGGGTGGGAGTACACACTACATACAGCACAGTACAGGGAGGGAGCACACACTAAATACAGCACAGTACAGGGAGGGAGCACACACTACATACAGCACAGTACAGGGAGGGAGCACACACTACATACAGCACAGTACAGGGAGGGGGAGCACACACTACATACAGCACAGTACAGGGAGGGAGCACACACTACATACAGCACTGTACAGGGATGGAGCACACACTACTTACAGCACAGTACAGGAAGGGAGCACACACTACATACAGCACAGTACAGGGAGAGAGCACACACTACATACAACACAGTACAGGGAGGCAGCACACACTACATACAGCACAGTACATGGAGAGAGCACACACTACATACAGCACAGTACAGGGATCGAGCACACACTACTTACAGCACAGTACAGGGAGGGTGCACACACTATATACAGCACAGCAGAGGGAGGAGCACACACTACATACAGCACAGCACAGGGAGGGAGCACACACTACATACAGCACAGTACAGGGAGGGAGCACACACTACATACAGCACAGTACAGGGATCGAGCACACACTACTTACAGCACAGTACAGGGAGGGTGCACACACTATATACAGCACAGCACAGGGAGGAGCACACACTACATACAGCACAGCACAGGGAGGGAGCACACACTACATACAGCACAGCACAGGGAGGGAGCACACACTACATACAGCACAGTACAGGGAGGGAGCACACACTAAACACAGCACAGTACAGGGATGGAGCACACACTACTTACAGCACAGTACAGGTTGGGAGCACACACTACATACAGCACAGTACAGGGAGGGAGCACACACTACATACAGCACAGACAGGGTGAGAGCACACACTACATACAGCACAGTACAGGGAGGGAGAGCACACACTATATACAGCACAGCACAGGGAGGGAGCACACACTACATACAGCACAGCACAGGTAGGGAGCACACACTACATACAGCACAGCACCGGGATGGAGCACACACTACATACAGCACAGTACAGGGAGGGAGCACACACTACATACAGCACAGTACAGGGAGGGAGCACACACTACTTACAGCACAGTACAGGGAGGGAGCACACACTTCATACAGCACAGTACAGGGAGGGAGTACACACTACATACAGCACAGTACAGGGAGGGAGCACACACTAAATACAGCACAGTACAGGGAGGGAGCACACACTACATACAGCACAGTACAGGGAGGGAGCACACACTACATACAGCACAGTACAGGGAGGGGGAGCACACACTACATACAGCACAGTACAGGGAGGGAGCACACACTACATACAGCACAGTACAGGGATGGAGCACACACTACTTACAGCACAGTACAGGAAGGGAGCACACACTACATACAGCACAGTACAGGGAGAGAGCACACACTACATACAGCACAGTACATGGAGAGAGCACACACTACATACAGCACAGTACAGGGATGGAGCACACACTACTTACAGCACAGTACAGGGAGGGTGCACACACTACATACAGCACAGCACAGGGAGGGAGCACACACTACATACAGCACAGCACAGGGAGGGAGCACACACTACATACAGCACAGTACAGGTAGGGAGCACACACTACATACAGCACAGTACAGGGATGGAGCACACACTACTTACAGCACAGTACAGGGAGGGAGCACACACTACATACAGCACAGTACAGGGAGGGAGAGCACACACTATATACAGCACAGCACAGGGAGGGAGCATACACTACATACAGCACAGCACAGGTTGGGAGCACACACTACATACATCACAGCACCGGGATGGAGCACACACTACATACAGCACAGTACAGGGAGGGAGCACACACTACATACAGCACAGTACAGGGAGGGAGCACACACTACTTACAGCACAGTACAGGGAGGGAGCACACACTTCATAAAGCACAGTAGAGGGTGGGAGTACACACTACATACAGCACAGTACAGGGAGGGAGCACACACTAAATACAGCACAGTACAGGGAGGGAGCACACACTACATACAGCACAGTACAGGGAGGGAGCACACACTACATACAGCACAGTACAGGGAGGGAGCACACACTACATACAGCACAATACAGGGAGAGAGCACACACTACATACAGCACAGTACATGGAGAGAGCACACACTACATACAGCACAGTACAGGGATGGAGCACACACTACTTACAGCATAGTACAGGGAGGGAGCACACACTACATACAGCACAGTACATGGAAAGGAGGGGGAGCACACACTACATACAGCACAGGGAGGGAGTACACAATACATACAGCAAAGTACAGGGAGGGAGCACACACTACATACAGCACTGTACAGGGAGCGAGCACACAATACATACAGCACAGTACAGGGAGAGAGCACACAGTACAGGGAGAGAGCACACACTACATACAGTACAGTGAGGGAGCACACACTACATACAGCACAGTACAGGGAGGGAGCACACACTACATACAGCATAGTACAGGGAGGGGGCACACACTACATACAGCACAGTACAGGGAGAGAGCACACACTACATACAGCACAGTACAGGGAGGGATCACACACTACATACAGCACAGTACAGGGAGGGAGCACACACTACATACAGCACAGTACAGGAAGGGGGAGCACACACAACATACAGCACAGTACAGGGAGGGAGCACACACTACATATAGCACAGTAGAGGGTGGGAGTACACACTACATACAGCACAGTACAGGGAGGGAGCACACACTACATACAGCACAGTACAGGGAGGGAGCACACACTACATACAGCATAGTACAGGGAGGGGGCACACACTACATACAGCACAGTACAGGGAGAGAGCACACACTACATACAGCACAGTACAGGGAGGGATCACACACTACATACAGCACAGTACAGGGAGGTAGCACACACTACATACAGCACAGTACAGGAAGGGGGAGCACACACTACATACAGCACAGTACAGGGAGGGAGCACACACTACATACAGCACAGTAGAGGGTGGGAGTACATACTACATACAGCACAGTACAGGGAGGGAGCACACACTACATACAGCACAGTACAGGGAGGGAGCACACACTACATACAGCACAGTACAGGGAGGGAGCACACACTACATACAGCACAGTACAGGGAGGGAGCACACACTACATACAGCACAGCACAGGGAGGGAGCACACACTACATACAGCACAGTACAGGGAGGGAGCACACACTACATACAGCTCAGTACAGGGATCGAGCACACACTACTTACAGCACAGTACAGGGAGGGTGCACACACTATATACAGCACAGCACAGGGAGGAGCACACACTACATACAGCACAGCACAGGGAGGGAGCACACACTACATACAGCACAGCACAGGGAGGGAGCACACACTACATACAGCACAGTACAGGGAGGGAGCACACACTAAACACAGCACAGTACAGGGATGGAGCACACACTACTTACAGCACAGTACAGGTTGGGAGCACACACTACATACAGCACAGTACAGGGAGGGAGCACACACTACATACAGCACAGTACAGGGTGAGAGCACACACTACATACAGCACAGTACAGGGAGGGAGAGCACACACTATATACAGCACAGCACAGGGAGGGAGCACACACTACATACAGCACAGCACAGGTAGGGAGCACACACTACATACAGCACAGCACCGGGATGGAGCACACACTACATACAGCACAGTACAGGGAGGGAGCACACACTACATACAGCACAGTACAGGGAGGGAGCACACACTACTTACAGCACAGTACAGGGAGGGAGCACACACTTCATACAGCACAGTAGAGGGTGGGAGTACACACTACATACAGCACAGTACAGGGAGGGAGCACACACTAAATACAGCACAGTACAGGGAGGGAGCACACACTACATACAGCACAGTACAGGGAGGGAGCACACACTACATACAGCACAGTACAGGGAGGGGGAGCACACACTACATACAGCACAGTACAGGGAGGGAGCACACACTACATACAGCACAGTACAGGGATGGATCACACACTACTTACAGCACAGTACAGGAAGGGAGCACACACTACATACAGCACAGTACAGGGAGAGAGCACACACTACATACAGCACAGTACATGGAGAGAGCACACACTACATACAGCACAGTACAGGGATGGAGCACACACTACTTACAGCACAGTACAGGGAGGGTGCACACACTACATACAGCACAGCACAGGGAGGGAGCACACACTACATACAGCACAGCACAGGGAGGGAGCACACACTACATACAGCACAGTACAGGGAGGGAGCACACACTACATACAGCACAGTACAGGGATGGAGCACACACTACTTACAGCACAGTACAGTACAGGGAGGGAGCACACACTACATACAGCACAGTACAGGGAGGGAGAGCACACACTATATACAGCACAGCACAGGGAGGGAGCATACACTACATACAGCACAGCACAGGTTGGGAGCACACACTACATACATCACAGCACCGGGATGGAGCACACACTACATACAGCACAGTACAGGGAGGGAGCACACACTACATACAGCACAGTACAGGGAGTGAGCACACACTACTTACAGCACAGTACAGGGAGGGAGCACACACTTCATACAGCACAGTAGAGGGTGGGAGTACACACTACATACAGCACAGTACAGGGAGGGAGCACACACTAAATACAGCACAGTACAGGGAGGGAGCACACACTACATACAGCACAGTACAGGGAGGGAGCACACACTACATACAGCACAGTACAGGGAGGGAGCACACACTACATACAGCACAATACAGGGAGAGAGCACACACTACATACAGCACAGTACATGGAGAGAGCACACACTACATACAGCACAGTACAGGGATGGAGCACACACTACTTACAGCATAGTACAGGGAGGGAGCACACACTACATACAGCACAGTACATGGAAAGGAGGGGGAGCACACACTACATACAGCACAGGGAGGGAGCACACAATACATACAGCAAAGTACAGGGAGGGAGCACACACTACATACAGCACAGTACAGGGAGGGAGCACACACTACATACAGCACAGTACAGGGAGAGAGCACACAGTACAGGGAGAGAGCACACACTACATACAGTACAGTAAGGGAGCACACACTACATATAGCACAGTAGAGGGTGGGAGTACACACTACATACAGCACAGTACAGGGAGGGATCACACACTACATACAGCACAGTACAGGGAGGTAGCACACACTACATACAGCACAGTACAGGAAGGGGGAGCACACACTACATACAGCACAGTACAGGGAGGGAGCACACACTACATACAGCACAGTAGAGGGTGGGAGTACATACTACATACAGCACAGTACAGGGAGGGAGCACACACTACATACAGCACAGTACAGGGAGGGAGCACACACTACATACAGCACAGTACAGGGAGGGAGCACACACTACATACAGCACAGTACAGGGAGGGAGCACACACTACATACAGCACAGCACAGGGAGGGAGCACACACTACATACAGCACAGTACAGGGAGGGAGCACACACTACATACAGCACAGTACAGGGATCGAGCACACACTACTTACAGCACAGTACAGGGAGGGTGCACACACTATATACAGCACAGCACAGGGAGGAGCACACACTACATACAGCACAGCACAGGGAGGGAGCACACACTACATACAGCACAGCACAGGGAGGGAGCACACACTACATACAGCACAGTACAGGGAGGGATCACACACTAAACACAGCACAGTACAGGGATGGAGCACACACTACTTACAGCACAGTACAGGTTGGGAGCACACACTACATACAGTACAGGGAGGGAGCACACACTACATACAGCACAGTACAGGGTGAGAGCACACACTACATACAGCACAGTACAGGGAGGGAGAGCACACACTATATACAGCACAGCACAGGGAGGGAGCACACACTACATACAGCACAGGTAGGGAGCACACACTACATACAGCACAGCACCGGGATGGAGCACACACTACATACAGCACAGTACAGGGAGGGAGCACACACTACATACAGCACAGTACAGGGAGGGAGCACACACTACTTACAGCACAGTACAGGGAGGGAGCACACACTTCATACAGCACAGTAGAGGGTGGGAGTACACACTACATACAGCACAGTACAGGGAGGGAGCACACACTAAATACAGCACAGTACAGGGAGGGAGCACACACTACATACAGCACAGTACAGGGAGGGAGCACACACTACATACAGCACAGTACAGGGAGGGGGAGCACACACTACATACAGCACAGTACAGGGAGGGAGCACACACTACATACAGCACAGTACAGGGATGGAGCACACACTACTTACAGCACAGTACAGGAAGGGAGCACACACTACATACAGCACAGTACAGGGAGAGAGCACACACTACATACAGCACAGTACATGGAGAGAGCACACACTACATACAGCACAGTACAGGGATGGAGCACACACTACTTACAGCACAGTACAGGGAGGGTGCACACACTACATACAGCACAGCACAGGGAGGGAGCACACACTACATACAGCACAGCACAGGGAGGGAGCACACACTACATACAGCACAGTACAGGTAGGGAGCACACACTACATACAGCACAGTACAGGGATGGAGCACACACTACTTACAGCACAGTACAGTACAGGGAGGGAGCACACACTACATACAGCACAGTACAGGGAGGGAGAGCACACACTATATACAGCACAGCACAGGGAGGGAGCATACACTACATACAGCACAGCACAGGTTGGGAGCACACACTACATACATCACAGCACCGGGATGGAGCACACACTACATACAGCACAGTACAGGGAGGGAGCACACACTACATACAGCACAGTACAGGGAGGGAGCACACACTACTTACAGCACAGTACAGGGAGGGAGCACACACTTCATACAGCACAATACAGGGAGAGAGCACACACTACATACAGCACAGTACAGGGAGGGAGCACACACTACATACAGCACAATACAGGGAGAGAGCACACACTACATACAGCACAGTACATGGAGAGAGCACACACTACATACAGCACAGTACAGGGATGGAGCACACACTACTTACAGCATAGTACAGGGAGGGAGCACACACTACATACAGCACAGTACATGGAAAGGAGGGGGAGCACACACTACATACAGCACAGGGAGGGAGCACACAATACATACAGCAAAGTACAGGGAGGGAGCACACACTACATACAGCACAGTACAGGGAGGGAGCACACACTACATACAGCACAGTACAGGGAGAGAGCACACAGTACAGGGAGAGAGCACACACTACATACAGTACAGTGAGGGAGCACACACTACATACAGCACAGTACAGGGAGGGAGCACACACTACATACAGCATAGTACAGGGAGGGGGCACACACTACATACAGCACAGTACAGGGAGAGAGCACACACTACATACAGCACAGTACAGGGAGGGATCACACACTACATACAGCACAGTACAGGGAGGTAGCACACACTACATACAGCACAGTACAGGAAGGGGGAGCACACACTACATACAGCACAGTACAGGGAGGGAGCACACACTACATATAGCACAGTAGAGGGTGGGAGTACACACTACATACAGCACAGTACAGGGAGGGAGCACACACTACATACAGCACAGTACAGGGAGGGAGCACACACTACATACAGCATAGTACAGGGAGGGGGCACACACTACATACAACACAGTACAGGGAGAGAGCACACACTACATACAGCACAGTACAGGGAGGGATCACACACTACATACAGCACAGTACAGGGAGGTAGCACACACTACATACAGCACAGTACAGGAAGGGGGAGCACACACTACATACAGCACAGTACAGGGAGGGAGCACACACTACATACAGCACAGTAGAGGGTGGGAGTACATACTACATACAGCACAGTACAGGGAGGGAGCACACACTACATACAGCACAGTACAGGGAGGGAGCACACACTACATACAGCACAGTACAGGGAGGGAGCACACACTACATACAGCACAGCACAGGGAGGGAGCACACACTACATACAGCACAGTACAGGTAGGGAGCACACACTACATACAGCACAGTACAGGGATGGAGCACACACTACTTACAGCACAGTACAGTACAGGGAGGGAGCACACACTACATACAGCACAGTACAGGGAGAGAGCACACACTACATACAGCACAGTACAGGGAGGGAGCACACACTACATACAGCACAGTACAGGCAGGGAGCACACACTACATACAGCACAGTACAGGCAGGGAGCACACACTACATACAGCACAGTACAGGGAGAGATCACACACTACATACAGCACAATACAGGGAGAGAGCACACACTACATACAGCACAGTACATGGAGAGAGCACACACTACATACAGCACAGTACAGGGATGGAGCACACACTACTTACAGCACAGTACAGGGAGGGAGCACACACTACATACAGCACAGTACAGGGAGGGGGAGCACACACTACATACAGCACAGCACAGGGAGGGAGCACACACTACATACAGCACAGTACAGGGAGGGAGCACACACTACACACAGCACAGTACAGGGATGGAGCACACACTTCTTACAGCACAGTACAGGGAGGGAGCACACACTACATACAGCACAGTACATGGAGGGAGCACACACTACATACAGCACAGTACAGGTTGAGAGCACACACTACATACAGCACAGTACAGGGAGGGAGAGCACACACAAAATACAGCACAGCACAGGGAGGGAGCACACACTACATACAGCACAGTACAGGGAGGGAGCACACACTACATACAGCATAGTACAGGGAGGGGGCACACACTACATACAACACAGTACAGGGAGAGAGCACACACTACATACAGCACAGTACAGGGAGGGATCACACACTACATACAGCACAGTACAGGGAGGTAGCACACACTACATACAGCACAGTACAGGAAGGGGGAGCACACACTACATACAGCACAGTACAGGGAGGGAGCACACACTACATACAGCACAGTAGAGGGTGGGAGTACATACTACATACAGCACAGTACAGGGAGGGAGCACACACTACATACAGCACAGTACAGGGAGGGAGCACACACTACATACAGCACAGTACAGGGAGGGAGCACACACTACATACAGCACAGCACAGGGAGGGAGCACACACTACATACAGCACAGTACAGGTAGGGAGCACACACTACATACAGCACAGTACAGGGATGGAGCACACACTACTTACAGCACAGTACAGTACAGGGAGGGAGCACACACTACATACAGCACAGTACAGGGAGAGAGCACACACTACATACAGCACAGTACAGGGAGGGAGCACACACTACATACAGCACAGTACAGGCAGGGAGCACACACTACATACAGCACAGTACAGGCAGGGAGCACACACTACATACAGCACAGTACAGGGAGAGATCACACACTACATACAGCACAATACAGGGAGAGAGCACACACTACATACAGCACAGTACATGGAGAGAGCACACACTACATACAGCACAGTACAGGGATGGAGCACACACTACTTACAGCACAGTACAGGGAGGGAGCACACACTACATACAGCACAGTACAGGGAGGGGGAGCACACACTACATACAGCACAGCACAGGGAGGGAGCACACACTACATACAGCACAGTACAGGGAGGGAGCACACACTACACACAGCACAGTACAGGGATGGAGCACACACTTCTTACAGCACAGTACAGGGAGGGAGCACACACTACATACAGCACAGTACATGGAGGGAGCACACACTACATACAGCACAGTACAGGTTGAGAGCACACACTACATACAGCACAGTACAGGGAGGGAGAGCACACACTAAATACAGCACAGCACAGGGAGGGAGCACACACTACATACAGCATAGCACAGGGAGGGAGCACACACTACATACAGCACAGCACAGGGAGGGAGCACACACTACATACAGCACAGTACAGGGAGGGAGCACACACTACATACAGCACAGTACAGGGAGGGAGCACACACTACATACAGCATAGTACAGGGAGGGGGCACACACTACATACAGCACAGTACAGGGAGAGAGCACACGCTACATACAGCACAGTACAGGGAGGGAGCACACACTACATACAGCACAGTACAGGGAGGTAACGCACACTACATACAGCACAGTACAGGAAGGGGGAGCTCACACTACATACAGCACAGTAGAGGGAGGGGGAACACACACTACATACAGCACAGTACAGGGAGGGGGAGCACACACTACATACAGCACAGTACAGGGAGGGAGCACACACTACATACAGCACAGTACAGGGAGGGAGCACACAATACATACAGCAAAGTACAGGGAGGGAGCACACACTACATACAGCACAGTACAGGGAGGGAGCACACACTACATACAGCACAGTACAGGGAGAGAGCACACAGTACAGGGAGAGAGCACACACTACATACAGTACAGTACAGTGAGGGAGCACACACTACATACAGCACAGTACAGGGAGGGAGCACACACTACATACAGCATAGTACAGGGAGGGGGCACACACTACATACAGCACAGTACAGGGAGAGAGCACACACTACATACAGCACAGTACAGGGAGGGATCACACACTACATACAGCACAGTACAGGTAGGGAGCACACACTACATACAGCACAGTACAGGGAGGGAGCACACACTACATACAGCATAGTACAGGCAGGGAGCACACACTACATACAGCACAGTACAGGGAGAGATCACACACTACATACAGCACAGTACAGGAAGGGGGAGCACACACTACATACAGCACAGTACAGGGAGGGAGCACACACTACATATAGCACAGTAGAGGGTGGGAGTACACACTACATACAGCACAGTACAGGGAGGGAGCACACACTACATACAGCACAGTACGGGGAGGGAGCACACACTACATACAGCATAGTACAGGGAGGGGGCACACACTACATACAGCACAGTACAGGGAGAGAGCACACACTACATACAGCACAGTACAGGGAGGGATCACACACTACATACAGCACAGTACAGGGAGGTAGCACACACTACATACAGCACAGTACAGGAAGGGGGAGCACACACTACATACAGCACAGTACAGGGAGGGAGCACACACTACATACAGCACAGTAGAGGGTGGGAGTACATACTACATACAGCACAGTACAGGGAGGGAGCACACACTACATACAGCACAGTACAGGGAGGGAGCACACACTACATACAGCACAGTACAGGGAGGGAGCACACACTACATACAGCACAGCACAGGGAGGGAGCACACACTACATACAGCACAGTACAGGTAGGGAGCACACACTACATACAGCACAGCACAGGGATGGAGCACACACTACATACAGCACAGCACAGGGAGGGAGCACACACTACATACAGCACAGTACAGGTAGGGAGCACACACTACATACAGCACAGTACAGGGAGGGAGCACACACTACATACAGCATAGTACAGGCAGGGAGCACACACTACATACAGCACAGTACAGGGAGAGATCACACACTACATACAGCACAATACAGGGAGAGAGCACACACTACATACAGCACAGTACATGGAGAGAGCACACACTACATACAGCACAGTACAGGGATGGAGCACACACTACTTACAGCACAGTACAGTACAGGGAGGGAGCACACACTACATACAGCACAGTACAGGGAGAGAGCACACACTACATACAGTACAGTACAGGGAGGGAGCACACACTACATACAGCACAGTACAGGCAGGGAGCACACACTACATACAGCACAGTACAGGCAGGGAGCACACACTACATACAGCACAGTACAGGGAGAGATCACACACTACATACAGCACAATACAGGGAGAGAGCACACACTACATACAGCACAGTACATGGAGAGAGCACACACTACATACAGCACAGTACAGGGAGGGAGCACACACTACATACAGCACAGTACAGGGAGGGGGAGCACACACTACATACAGCACAGTACAGGGAGGGAGCACACACTACACACAGCACAGTACAGGGATGGAGCACACACTTCTTACAGCACAGTACAGGGAGGGAGCACACACTACATACAGCACAGTACATGGAGGGAGCACACACTACATACAGCACAGTACAGGGAGAGAGCACACACTACATACAGCACAGTACAGGGAGGGAGAGCACACACTAAATACAGCACAGCACAGGGAGGGAGCACACACTACATACAGCACAGCACAGGGAGGGAGCACACACTACATACAGCACAGCACAGGGAGGGAGCACACACTACATACAGCACAGTACAGGGAGGGAGCACACACTACATACAGCACAGTACAGGGAGGGAGCACACACTACATACAGCACAGTACAGGAAGGGGGAGCTCACACTACATAAAGCACAGTAGAGGGAGGGGGAGCACACACTACATACAGCACAGTACAGGGAGGGGGAGCACACACTACATACAGCACAGTACAGGGAGGGAGCACACACTACATACAGCACAGTACAGGGAGGGAGCACACAATACATACAGCAAAGTACAGGGAGGGAGCACACACTACATACAGCACAGTACAGGGAGGGAGCACACACTACATACAGCACAGTACAGGGAGAGAGCACACAGTACAGGGAGAGAGCACACACTACATACAGTACAGTACAGTGAGGGAGCACACACTACATACAGCACAGTACAGGGAGGGAGCACACACTACATACAGCATAGTACAGGGAGGGGGCACACACTACATACAGCACAGTACAGGGAGAGAGCACACACTACATACAGCACAGTACAGGGAGGGATCACACACTACATACAGCACAGTACAGGGAGGTAGCACACACTACATACAGCACAGTACAGGAAGGGGGAGCACATACTACATACAGCACAGTACAGGGAGGGAGCACACACTACATATAGCACAGTAGAGGGTGGGAGTACACACTACATACAGCACAGTACAGGGAGGGAGCACACACTACATACAGCACAGTACAGGGAGGGAGCACACACTACATACAGCATAGTACAGGGAGGGGGCACACACTACATACAGCACAGTACAGGGAGAGAGCACACACTACATACAGCACAGTAGAGGGTGGGAGCACACACTACATACAGCACAGTACAGGGAGGGAGCACACACTAAATACAGCACAGTACAGGGAGGGAGCACACACTACATACAGCACAGTACAGGGAGGGAGCACAAACTACATACAGCACAGTACAGGGAGGGGGAGCACACACTACATACAGCACAGTACAGGGAGGGAGCACACACTACATACAGCACAGTACAGGGATGGAGCACACACTACTTACAGCACAGTACAGGAAGGGAGCACACACTACATACAGCACAGTACAGGGAGAGGGCACACACTACATACAACACAGTACAGGGAGGGAGCACACACTACATACAGCACAGTACATGGAGAGAGCACACACTACATACAGCACAGTACAGGGATGGAGCACACACTACTTACAGCACAGTACAGGGAGGGTGCACACACTATATACAGCACAGGGAGGGAGCACACACTACATACAGCACAGCACAGGGAGGGAGCACACACTACATACAGCACAGTACAGGGAGGGAGCACACACTACATACAGCACAGTACAGGGATGGAGCACACACTACTTACAGCACAGTACAGTACAGGGAGTGAGCACACACTACATACAGCACAGTACAGGGAGAGGGCACACACTACATACAGCACAGTACAGGGAGGAAGCACACACTACATACAGCACAGTACAGGCAGGGAGCACACACTACATACAGCACAGTACAGGGAGGGAGCACACACTACATACAGCACAATACAGGGAGAGAGCACACACTACATACAGCACAGTACATGGAGAGAGCACACACTACATACAGCACAGTACAGGGATGGGGCACACACTACTTACAGCACAGTACAGGGAGGGAGCACACACTACATACAGCATAGTACAGGGAGGGGGCACACACTACATACAGCACAGTACAGGGAGAGAGCACACACTACATACAGCACAGTACAGGGAGGGATCACACACTACATACAGCACAGTACAGGGAGGTAGCACACACTACATACAGCACAGTACAGGAAGGGGGAGCACACACTACATACAGCACAGTACAGGGAGGGAGCACACACTACATACAGCACAGTAGAGGGTGGGAGTACATACTACATACAGCACAGTACAGGGAGGGAGCACACACTACATACAGCACAGTACAGGGAGGGAGCACACACTACATACAGCACAGTACAGGGAGGGAGCACACACTACTTACAGCACAGTACAGGGAGGGAGCACACACTACATACAGCACAGTAGAGGGTGGGAGCACATACTACATACAGCACAGTACAGGGAGGGAGCACACACTAAATACAGCACAGTACAGGGAGGGAGCACACACTACATACAGCACAGTACAGGGAGGGAGCACAAACTACATACAGCACAGTACAGGGAGGGGGAGCACACACTACATACAGCACAGTACAGGGAGGGAGCACACACTACATACAGCACAGTACAGGGATGGAGCACACACTACTTACAGCACAGTACAGGAAGGGAGCACACACTACATACAGCACAGTACAGGGAGAGGGCACACACTACATACAACACAGTACAGGGAGGGAACACACACTACATACAGCACAGTACATGGAGAGAGCACACACTACATACAGCACAGTACAGGGATGGAGCACACACTACTTACAGCACAGTACAGGGAGCGTGCACACACTATATACAGCACAGGGAGGGAGCACACACTACATACAGCACAGCACAGGGAGGGAGCACACACTACATACAGCACAGTACAGGGAGGGAGCACACACTACATACAGCACAGTACAGGGATGGAGCACACACTACATACAGCACAGTACATGGAGAGAGCACACACTACATACAGCACAGTACAGGGATGGAGCACACACTACTTACAGCACAGTACAGGAAGGGAGCACACACTACATACAGCACAGTACAGGGAGAGGGCACACACTACATACAACACAGTACAGGGAGGGAGCACACACTACATACAGCACAGTACATGGAGAGAGCACACACTACATACAGCACAGTACAGGGATGGAGCACACACTACTTACAGCACAGTACAGGGAGGGTGCACACACTATATACAGCACAGGGAGGGAGCACACACTACATACAGCACAGGGAGGGAGCACACACTACATACAGCACAGTACAGGGAGGGAGCACACACTACATACAGCACAGTACAGGGATGGAGCACACACTACTTACAGCACAGTACAGAACAGGGAGGGAGCACACACTACATACAGCACAGTACAGGGAGAGGGCACACACTACATACAGCACAGTACAGGGAGAGAGCACACACTACATACAGCACAGTACAGGCAGGGAGCACACACTACATACAGCACAGTACAGGGAGGGAGCACACACTACATACAGCACAATACAGGGAGAGAGCACACACTACATACAGCACAGTACATGGAGAGAGCACACACTACATACAGCACAGTACAGGGATGGAGCACACACTACTTACAGCACAGTACAGGGAGGGAGCACACACTACATACAGCACAGTACAGGGAGGGGGAGCACACACTACATACAGCACAGGGAGGGAGCACACACTACATACAGCACAGCACAGGGAGGGAGCACACACTACATACAGCACAGTACAGGGAGGGAGCACACACTACACACAGCACAGTACAGGGATGGAGCACACACTACTTACAGCACAGTACAGGGAGGGAGCACACACTACATACAGCACAGTACAGGGAGGGAGCACACACTACATACAGCACAGTACAGGGAGAGAGCACACACTACATACAGCACAGTACAGGGAGGGAGAGCACACACTATATACAGCACAGCACAGGGAGGGAGCACACACTACATACAGCACAGCACAGGTAAGGAGCACACACTACATACAGCACAGCACAGGGATGGAGCACACACTACATACAGCACAGTACAGGGAGGGAGCACACACTACATACAGCACAGTACAGGGAGAGAGCACACACTACATACAGCACAGTACAGGGAGGGATCACACACTACATACAGCACAGTACAGGGAGGTAGCACACACTACATACAGCACAGTACAGGAAGGGGGAACACACACTACATACAGCACAGTACAGGGAGGGGGAACACACACTACATACAGCACAGTACAGGGAGGGAGCACACACTACATACAGCACAGTACAGGGAGGGAGCACACAATACATACAGCACAGTAGAGGGAGGGAGCACACACTACATACAGCACAGTACAGGGAGGGAGCACACACTACATACAGCACAGTACAGGGAGAGAGCACACACTACATACAGCACAGTACAGGGAGAGAGCACACACTACATACAGCACAGTACAGGGAGAGAGCACACACTACATACAGCACAGTACAGGGAGGGAGAGCACAGACTACATACAGCACAGTACAGGGAGGGAGCACACACTACATACAGCACAGTACAGGAAGGGAGCACACACTACATACAGCACAGTACAGGGAGGGAGCACACACTACATACAGCACAGTACAGGAAGGGAGCACACACTACATACAGCACAGTACAGGAAGGGAGCACACACTACATACAGTACAGGGAGGGAGCACACACTACATACAGCACAGTACAGGGAGGGAGCACACACTACATACAGCACAGTACAGGGAGGGAGCACACACTACATACAGCACAGTACAGGGAGAGAGCACACACTACATACAGTACAGGGAGGGAGCACACACTACATACAGCACAGTACAGGAAGGGAGCACACACTACATACAGCACAGTACAGGGAGAGAGCACACATTACATACAGCACAGTACAGGGAGGGAGCACACACTACATACCGCACAGTACAGGGAGGTAGCACACACTACATACAGCACAGTACAGGGAGGGGGAGCACACACTACATACAGCACAGTACAGGGAGAGAGTACACACTACATACAGCACAGTACAGGGAGGGAGAGCACAGACTACATACAGCACAGTACAGGGAGGGGGAGCACACACTACATACAGCACAGTACAGGGAGAGAGTACACACTACATACAGCACAGTACAGGGAGGGAGCACACACTACATACAGCACAGTACAGGGAGAGAGCACACACTACATACAGCACAGTACAGGGAGGGAGAGCACAGATTACATACATAGCCACCACATTATTACATCAATAGCACTACATTACACGTATAGCACCGCATTACATGTATAGCACCACACTACACATATAGCACTGCATAACACGAATAGCACAACATTACAGGTATAGCACCGCACTACACATATAGCACCGCATTATACGACTAGCACCACATTACATGTATAGCACCTCATTACACAAATAGCACTACATTACATACGTAGCCACCACAATATATGTATCCACTGCATTACTGGCCTAATTCAGCAAGGATCGCAAATCAGCAAAAAGCATAAAAACGCAAATTCTGCAACTTAAATAGCAAAAACGGAGAAAAAAAAAATTTTTTCTGAGACTTAGCAAAAACTGCGTATGCACTATGAAAAGTACTAAAGGGCTGGACTCACAAAAACTACCATCAGGGGCGTGTTGTGGGCGTATGCTGATGGTCGGTGGGCGGTGCATTCACAATTTTTACAACAGATCGCACATTTCTGATGTGTAGTTTCTGAGTGACTACAGGTCTACCTTAAAAATTGCACAAGCTGACCTCAGTTGTAGACTGCATGTATACTGCAATCATTGCTTCATAACACCCAACTGAAGAAGCTCACACCTCAGACCACAAATCACTTCATTCAGCTGTATTGGTACTTATAGGCCCTACACACTGTCCGACATCAGTCAAAGATATGAACGATCTTGTTCATAAATGAACGAAATACAGATCATATCTTTGAGTGTGGAGGCTCCAGCGATGAACGATGCGCGGCCCTGCGCTCATTCATCGCTGGTCCTCCGTCGGCTGTACATGCAGGCCAATATGGACGATCTCGTCCATATTTGCCTGCACTTCAATGCAGCCGGGTGACGGGGGGAGTGAAGAAACTTCACTCCCCCCGTCACTGCCCCTCCGCCGCCGGGTCGCCCGTCGGCCGTATCCGCCGTCGGGCAGCTCGGCGGCGGATCGGCCAATGTGTAGAGCCCATACGAAACATGTAAGGTATTGTTTAACTCTGTAACACATGTTGCTTGTGAAAATATACCTGTATGTTACTAACCGATTTGTGTTTACACTTACTAACAATCGAGGTTTGACAACCACAGTATTTGATAGAAGCAAATGTAAAATAACCTTTACAAGCAATTTGCTTAGTAGTATCTGCTGAATGACATTTAGCTTCCTAACATTTTTTTTTAAACAACCAACATTTTTTTGTTAAACAAAACATACCCACATAATTTTTTTTATTTTTTACATTTTATTTGTGCGCTATACTAATAAACATATGTTGAATAACAGCAACACCATCTTTTTATTTTCAAGTTTTGAAAATTCTGCTCCATTTGTATACTTATTGAAACAAATATTTACACATAATTCCTATAAAGTACGGTATGTAAATAAAAGCAAAGAAACAATAATATATAATGTTTGAGCACTTCACAATCAAAAAAACACTATTTTTTTTTAATAAAAATGTTACTGTTGTTTCCGAATTAAAATATTTTGACTAAAAAAAAAGTGTGTTTGTTAAAACATACAGATGTGTCCACATACATCTTTACTATATCCCGCCATGTATGGCTTGGTTTTGCATGCCATAGACTCAGAGATTTATACCCCTTTCACACCGCAACTTTAACCCCGTAAATTGCAGATTTTTAAGACTTCCAAAACGGTTGTAGCTGCGGTGTGAAAGGGCCACCTTGAATTTACCATTTTCAAGATACCAGTATTTTGAAACGGTTAAAAAGCAGGGTCCTACATGGTTCAGACCCGTTTCATTGTGCAGTGTGAAAGGCTCAGAAACGGTATTTCCAAGCCAAAGCAGGTGATAGGCTGTCTCCATGTGTGATGTCACCAGGTAGAAGCAGGAAATAAACTGGAGGAAACACATGAGAGTGGAGAAGCATTTTATTATACAGAATACAGTTTAAAATGGCAAATTGGAGTGATGAGGAGGTTAGGGAGCTGCTTAGGATGAGAGGGGATGAAGAAATATGTAGACAAATCACTGGGACAGTGAAGGATGCAGTAATCTACAAAAACATGGGCCCTCATTCCGAGTTGTTCGCTCGTTCTTTTTCATCGCATCGCAGTGAAAATCCGCTTAGTACGCATGCGCAAAGTTCGCACTGCGACTGCGCCAAGTAACTTTACTATGAAGAAAGTATTTTTACTCACGGCTTTTTCTTCGCTCCGGCGATCGTAATGTGATTGACAGGAAATGGGTGTTACTGGGCGGAAACACGGCGTTTCAGGGGCGTGTGGCTGAAAACGCTACCGTTTCCGGAAAAACCGCAGGAGTGGCCGGAAAAACGGTGGGAGTGCCTGGGCGAACGCTGGGTGTGTTTGTGACGTCAACCAGGAACGACAAGCACTGAACTGATCGCACAGGCAGAGTAAGTCTGAAGCTACTCTGAAACTGCTAAGTAGTTAGTAATCGCAATATTGCGAATACATCGGTCGCAATTTTAAGAAGCTAAGATTCACTCCCAGTAGGCGGCGGCTTAGCGTGTGTAACTCTGCTAAATTCGCCTTGCGACCGATCAACTCGGAATGAGGGCCATGGTAAAGACGCTTGAAGCTGCTGGGTTCCAGCGTACGACTAGCCAAATTATTAATAATTAATTAATAATTAATAATTATTAATAATGTGTGGGCCATAAAAGTCCATTTATAATGACAACCACTGTTTTCTATGGGTGAAACGGACTCAGTGTGAAAGGTACCAAAACGGTAATGAAATGCTAATATACTAGTTACAACATATGATGTGAAGGGAGTTTAACTGCTTAGACCCGTTTTAAGAACCGTTTAAAGAACCGTTATGCCTTGTGATTTTTCTCAACTTGCTTCTTTAATATGTTACTTTATACTAGTGATGTGCACCGGACATTTTTCGGGTTTTGTGTTTTGGTTTTGATTCGGTTCCGCGGCCGTGTTTTGGATTCGGACGCGTTTTGGCAAAAACTCCCTGAAATTTTTTTGTCGGATTCGGGTGTGTTTTGGATTCGGGTGTTTTTTTACAAAAAAACCCTCAAAAACAGCTTAAATCATAGAATTTGGGGGCAATTTTAATCCCATAGTATAATTAACCTCAATAACCATAATTTCCACTCATTTCCAGTCTATTCTGAACACCTCACACCTCATAATATTATTTCTAGTCCTAAAATTTGCACCAAGGTCGCTGGATGACTAAGCTAAGCGACCCAAGTGGCCGGAACAAACACCTGGCCCATCTAGTAGTGGCACTGCAGTGTCAGACAGGTTGGCACTTCAAAAAAATTGGCCCCAAACATCACATGATGCAAAGATAAATTAAAGAAAAAAGAGGTGCAAGATGGAATTGTCCTTGGGCCCTCCCACCCACCCTTATGTTGTATAAACAGGACATGCACACTTTAACAAACCCATCATTTCAGCGGCAGGGTCTGCCACATGACTGTGACTGAAATGACTGGTTGGTTTGGGCCCCCACCAAAAAAGAAGCAATCAATCTCTCCTTGCACAAACTGGCTCTACAGAGGCAAGATGTCCAGTTCCTCCTCATCGTCCGATTCCTCACCCCTTTCACTGTGTACATCCCCCTCCTCACAGATTATTAATTTGTCCCCACTGGAATCCACCATCTCAGGTCCCTGTGTACTTTCTGGAGGCAATTGCTGGTGAATGTCTCCACGGAGGAATTGATTATAGTTCATTTTGATGAACATCATCTTCTCCACATTTTCTGGAAGTAACCTCATACGCCGATTGCTGACAAGGTGAGCGGCTGCACTAAACACTCTTTCGGAGTACACACTTGTGGGAGGGCAACTTAGGTAAAATAAAGCCAGTTTGTGCAAGGGCCTCCAAATTGCCTCTTTTTCCTGCCAGTATACGTACGGACTGTCTGACGTGCCTACTTGGATGCGGTCACTCATATAATCCTCCACCATTCTTTCAATGGTGACAGAATCATATGCAGTGACAGTAGACGACATGTCAGTAATCGTTGGCAGGTCCTTCAGTCCGGACCAGATGTCAGCACTCGCTCCAGACTGCCCTGCATCACTGCCAGCGGGTGGGCTCGGAATTCTTATCCTTTTCCTCGCAGCCCCAGTTGTGGGAGAATGTGAAGGAGGAGCTGTTGACGGGTCACGTTCCGCTTGACTTGACAAGTGTCTCACCAGCAGATCTTTGCACCTCTGCAGACTTGTGTCTGCCAGAAAGAGAGATACAACATAGGCTTTAAACCTAGGATCGAGCACGGTGGCCAAAATGTAGTGCTCTGATTTCAACAGATTGACCACCCTTGAATCCTGGTTAAGCGAATGAAGGGCTCCATCCACAAGTCCCACATGCCTAGCGGAATTGCTCCGTTTTAGCTCCTCCTTCAATCTCTCCAGCTTCTGCAGCAAAAGCCTGATGAGGGGAATGACCTGACTCAGGCTGGCAGTGTCTGAACTGATTTCACGTGTGGCAAGTTCAAAGGGTTGCAGAACCTTGCACAATGTTGAAATCATTCTCCACTGCGCTTGAGTCAGGTGCATTCCCCCTCCTTTGCCTATATCGTAGGCAGATGTATAGGCTTGAATGGCCTTTTGCTGCTCCTCCATCCTCTGAAGCATATAGAGGGTTGAATCCCACCTCGTTACCACCTCTTGCTTCAGATGATGGCGGGGCAGGTTCAGGAGTGTTTGCTGGTGCTCCAGTCTTCGGCACGCGGTGGCTGAATGCCGAAAGTGGCCCGCAATTCTTCGGCCCACCGACAGCATCTCTTGCACGCCCCTCTCGTTTTTAAAAAAATTCTGCACCACCAAATTCAATGTATGTGCAAAACATGGGACGTGCTTGAATTTGCCCACATGTAATGCACGCACAATATTGGTGGCATTGTCCGATGTCACAAATCCCCAGGAGAGTCCAATTGGGGTAAGCCATTCTGCGATGATGTTCCTCAGTTTCCGCAAGAGGTTGTCAGCTGTGTGCCTCTTATGGAAAGTGGTGATACAAAGCGTAGCCTGCCTAGGAACGAGTTGGCGTTTGCGAGATGCTGCTACTAGTGCCGCCGCTGCTGTTCTTGCTGCGGGAGGCAATACATCTACCCAGTGGGCTGTCACAGTCATATAGTCCTGAGTCTGCCCTGCTCCACTTGTCCACATGTCCGTGGTTAAGTGGACATTGGGTACAACTGCATTTTTTAGGACACTGGTAACTCTTTTTCTGAGGTCTGTGTACATTCTCAGTATCACCTGCCTAGAGAAATGGAACCTAGATGGTATTTGGTACCGGGGACACGGTACCTCAATCAATTCTCTAATTCCATGTGAATTAACGGTGGATACCGGACACATGTTTAACACCACCGCAGCTGCCAAGACCTGAGTTATCCACTTTGCAGCAGGATGACTGCTGTGATATTTCATCTTCCTCGCAAAGGACTGTTGGACAGTCAATTGCTTACTGGAAGTAGTACAAGTGGTCTTCCGACTTCCCCTCTGGGATGACGATCGACTCCCAGCAGCAACAACAGCTGCGCCAGCAGCAGTAGGCGTTACACTCAAGGATGCATCGGAGGAATCCCAGGCAGGAGAGGAATCGTCAGACTTGCCAGTGACATGGCCTGCAGGACTGTTGGCTTTCCTGTCTAAGGAGGAAATTGACACTGAGGGAGTTGGTGGTGTGGTTTGCAGGAGCTTGGTTAGAAGAGGAAGGGATTTAGTTGTCAGTGGACTGCTTCCGCTGTCACCCAAAGTTTTTGAACTTGTCAATGACTTCTGATGAATGCGCTCCAGGTGACGTATAAGGGAGGATGTTCCTAGGTGGTTAACGTCCTTACCCCTACTTATTACAGCTTGACAAAGGCAACACACGGCTTGATACCTGTTGTCCGCATTTCTGTTAAAATAATTCCACACCGAAGAGCTGATTTTTTTTTGTAATTTGATCAGGCATGTCAATGGCCATATTCGTCCCACGGACAACAGGTGTCTCCCCGGGTGCCTGACTTAAACAAACCACCTCACCATCAGAATCCTCTTTGTCAATTTCCTCCTCAGCGCCAGCAACACCCATATCCTCATCCTGTGCCAAAATTTACTAAAAAATCGAGTTTGTCCGATTTGTGTTTTTTTTTCTAAGTCCAAACACGGGAATTCACTAAGCACAAATCTCGGCAGTGTTTGGACTATTCGTAATGGTTTGAATGACAAAGTTCAGAAATACGAATGAATAGACCATTGGTCAAACGCGGCTGTTATTTCCTACAACACGGGTATTCACTATTCATTCGTATTTGGGTGTTAGTCTCTAAGTGCTCAAGTGCGGGTGTATTTTTTTGCGATTCGTTCAAAAAAGCAGCAAAAAAATTGACCTGCTTTTTCCAGGCGAGTTTGGATAATCATGCACGGATCAGTGAGATCTGTGCATGGTTATCTATGAGAAAGGGTCTGTTTACTGTAAAAACTTGAAAAAAAAATTGCGTGGGGTCCTTCCTCCTAAGCCAAACCAGCCTCGGGCTCTTTGAGCCGGTCCTGGTTGCATAAATATGGGGAAAAAATTGACAGGGGTTCCCCCATATTTGAACAACCAGCACCGGGCTCTGCGCCTGGTCTTGGTGCCAAAAATATGGGGGACAAAAAGCGTAGGGGTCCCCCATATTTTTAACACCAGCACCGGGCTCCACTAGTCAGAGAGATAATGCCACAGTCGGGGGACACTTTTATATAGGTCCCTGCGGCCCTGGCATTAAATCACTAACTAGTCACCCCTGGCCGGGGTACCCTGGAGGAGTGGGGACCCCTTAAATCAAGGGGTCCCCCCCTCCAGCCACCCAAGGGCCAGGGGTGAAGCCCGAGGCTGTCCCCCCCATCCAAGGGCTGCGGATGGGGGGCTGATAGCCATGTGTAAAAAAAAGAATATTGTTTTTTGTAGCAGTACTACAAGTCCCAGCAAGCCTCCCCCGCAAGCTAGTACTTGGAGAACCACAAGTACCAGCATGCGGGGGGGAAATGGGCCCGCTGGTACCCGTAGTACTACTACAAAAAAAAAAAAACAGAACTCACCGTGGCTGGGCGACAACAGGGCATCGCAGCATTACATTTAATTTGGCACTTTCACCGTTTGTTTATTATACATGTTACACATTTTTTTCACTTATATTAATTCACCCCATAACACCCTTTTTTTCTCACCTATCCCTTAATCCTTCTCACTACACATAATTATTCCCTGCGATGCCCTGGGGTTGCTTGGCTGTGGTTTTTTGGGGGGTCCCGTGCCCTAGGTTTGAACCCCTATAGTGTTAGGTACTGCAGCAGAGTGGAGTCCCTTGCCGCGGGGCTGCAGCTTCATGCATTGATCAATTCATAACTAAACTCCACTATTTATTATATGCTAAGCTATATGATATCAGTAATGCTAGAGACAGTGCACCTACAACACCCCCCATTTTTCTTCTGTAGAACTACAAGTCTCAGTAGGTAGCACCTCACATTACTGGCAGCTATAGGTGTGCAGTCTAAGGCCCCTCCCTAGCAAACTAAAAGTGTTTTGTATAGACACACCTGAAGGAGTGAGACACCTTCATTCTTAGACTTGCACCCACCCGCACCTGACCATCATTTATTTTAACTAGGGTACCTAGCATGACTGCACTTGTGAATATGGCACAATTCTAGGTAAGTCCAATTATTCAGAACAATAGGTCAGAAATGGGGTGGCTCCTGGGGTACGGGGCCTCCTGGACTGCCGTGGCTGGGCGACAACAGGGCATCACAGCATTACATTTAATTTGGCGCTTTCACCGTTTGTTTATTATACATGTTACACATTTTTTTCACTTATATTAATTCACCCCATAACACCCCCTTTTTTTTTTTTTTCTCACCTATCCCTTAATCCTTCTCACTACACATAATTATTCCCTGCGATGCCCTGGGGTTGCTTGGCTGTGGTTTTTTGGGGGGTCCCGTGCCCTAGGTTTGAACCCCTATAGTGTTAGGTACTGCAGCAGAGTGGAGTCCCTTGCCGCGGGGCTGCAGCTTCATGCATTGATCAATTCATAACTAAACTCCACTATTTATTATATGCTAAGCTATATGATATCAGTAATGCTAGAGACAGTGCACCTACAACACCCCCCATTTTTCTTCTGTAGAACTACAAGTCTCAGTAGGTAGCACCTCACATTACTGGCAGCTATAGGTGTGCAGTCTAAGGCCCCTCCCTAGCAAACTAAAAGTGTTTTGTATAGACACACCTGAAGGAGTGAGACACCTTCATTCTTAGACTTGCACCCACCCGCACCTGACCATCATTTATTTTAACTAGGGTACCTAGCATGACTGCACTTCTGAATATGGCACAATTCTAGGTAAATCCAATTATTCAGAACAATATGTCAGAAATGGGGTGGCTCCTGGGGTACGGGGCCTCCTGGACTGCCGTGGCTGGGCGACAACAGGGCATCGCTGCATTACAATTAATTTGGCACTTTCACCATTTGTTTATTATACATGTTACACACTTTTTTCACTTATATTAATTCACCCCATAACACCCTTTTTTTTCTCACCTATCCCTTAATCCTTCTCACTACACATAATTATTCCCTGCGATGCCCTGGGGTTGCTTGGCTGTGGTTTTTTTGGGGGTCCCGTGCCCTAGGTTTTAACCCCTATAGTGTTAGGTACTGCAGCAGAGTGGAGTCCCTTGCCGCGGGGCTGCAGCTTCATGCATTGATCAATTCATGACTAAACTCCCCTATTTTACCCTCCACATTTTTGTTCTCCATTTTCTAATGTGTGGAATTATATGCCAGTAATATATAGAGATGAGCGGGTTCGGTTTCTCTGAATCCGAACCCGCCCGAACTTCATGGTTTTTTTCACGGGTCCGAGCAGACTCGGATCCTCCCGCCTTGCTCGGTTAACCCGAGCGCGCCCGAACGTCATCATGACGCTGTCGGATTCTCGCGAGACTCGGATTCTATATAAGGAGCCGCGCGTCGCCGCCATTTTCACACGTGCATTGAGATTGATAGTGAGAGGACGTGGCTGGCGTCCTCTCCATTTAGATTATAAGAGAGAGAGATTTACTGGAGCTTAGGACTAGGAGGAGTACTGTAGAAGTGTAGAGAGTGCAGAGAGTTTACTAGTGAGTGACCACCAGACAGTGCAGTTTATTTAATATATCCGTTCTCTGCCTGAAAAAAGCGATACACACAGTGACTCAGTCACATACCATATCTGTGTGCACTGCTCAGGCTCAGCCCAGTGTGCTGCATCATCTATATATATTATATATCTGTCTGACTGCTCAGCTCACACAGCTTATAATTGTGGGGGAGACTGGGGAGCACTGCAGTGCCAGTTATAGGTTATAGCAGGAGCCAGGAGTACATAATATTATATAGTGAGTGACCACCAGACAGTGCAGTTTATTTAATATATCCGTTCTCTGCCTGAAAAAAGCGATACACACAGTGACTCAGTCACATACCATATCTGTGTGCACTGCTCAGGCTCAGCCCAGTGTGCTGCATCATCTATATATATTATATATCTGTCTGACTGCTCAGCTCACACAGCTTATAATTGTGGGGGAGACTGGGGAGCACTGCAGTGCCAGTTATAGGTTATAGCAGGAGCCAGGAGTACATAATATTATATTAAAATTAAACAGTGCACACTTTTGCTGCAGGAGTGCCACTGCCAGTGTGACTGACCAGTGACCTGACCACACTGACCACCAGTATAGTTAGTAGTATACTTATATTGTGATTGCCTGAAAAAGTTAAACACTCGTCGTGTGACTTCACTTGTGTGTTGTTGTTTTTTTTATTCTATAAAAATAAAACTCATTCTGCTGACAGACAGTGTCCAGCAGGTCCGTCATTATATAATATATAATATATACCTGTCCGGCTGCAGTAGTGATATATATATATTTTTTATATCATTTATCATCCAGTCGCAGCAGACACAGTACGGTAGTTCACGGCTGTGGCTACCTCTGTGTCTGCACTCGGCAGGCAGTCCGTCCATAATTGTATACCACCTAACCGTGGTTTTTTTTTCTTCTTTATACATACATACTACTACGACATCTCTTTATCAACCAGTCTATATTAGCAGCAGACACAGTACAGTACGGTAGTTCACGGCTGTGGCTACCTCTGTGTCTGCACTCGGCAGGCAGTCCGTCCATAATTGTATACCACCTAACCGTGGTTTTTTTTTCTTTCTTCTTTATACATACATAGTTACATAGACATCTCTTTATCAACCAGTCTATATTAGCAGCAGACACAGTACAGTACGGTAGTTCACGGCTGTGGCTACCTCTGTGTCTGCACTCGGCAGGCAGTCCGTCCATAATTGTATACCACCTAACCGTGGTTTTTTTTTCTTTCTTCTTTATACATACATAGTTACATAGACATCTCTTTATCAACCAGTCTATATTAGCAGCAGACACAGTACAGTACGGTAGTTCACGGCTGTGGCTACCTCTGTGTCTGCACTCGGCAGGCAGTCCGTCCATAATTGTATACCACCTAACCGTGGTTTTTTTTTCTTTCTTCTTTATACATACATAGTTACATAGACATCTCTTTATCAACCAGTCTATATTAGCAGCAGACACAGTACAGTACGGTAGTTCACGGCTGTGGCTACCTCTGTGTCTGCACTCGGCAGGCAGTCCGTCCATAATTGTATACCACCTAACCGTGGTTTTTTTTTCTTTCTTCTTTATACATACATAGTTACATAGACATCTCTTTATCAACCAGTCTATATTAGCAGCAGACACAGTACAGTACGGTAGTTCATGGCTGTGGCTACCTCTGTGTCTGCACTCGGCAGGCAGTCCGTCCATAATTGTATACCACCTAACCGTGGTTTTTTTTTCTTTCTTCTTTATACATACATAGTTACATAGACATCTCTTTATCAACCAGTCTATATTAGCAGCAGACACAGTACAGTACGGTAGTTCACGGCTGTGGCTACCTCTGTGTCTGCACTCGGCAGGCAGTCCGTCCATAATTGTATACCACCTAACCGTGGTTTTTTTTTCTTTCTTCTTTATACATACATACTACTACGACATCTCTTTATCAACCAGTCTATATTATTAGCAGCAGACACAGTACAGTACGGTAGTTCACGGCTGTGGCTACCTCTGTGTCTGCACTCGGCAGGCAGTCCGTCCATAATTGTATACCACCTAACCGTGGTTTTTTTTTCTTTCTTCTTTATACATACATAGTTACATAGACATCTCTTTATCAACCAGTCTATATTAGCAGCAGACACAGTACAGTACGGTAGTTCACGGCTGTGGCTACCTCTGTGTCTGCACTCGGCAGGCAGTCCATAATTGTATACTAGTATCCATCTCCATTGTTTACCTGAGGTGCCTTTTAGTTGTGCCTATTAAAATAGGGAGAACAAAAATGTTGAGGTTCCAAAATTAGGGAAAGATCAAGATCCACTTCCACCTCGTGCTGAAGCTGCTGCCACTAGTCATGGCCGAGACGATGAAATGCCAGCAACGTCGTCTGCCAAGGCCGATGCCCAATGTCATAGTACAGAGCATGTCAAATCCAAAACACCAAATATCAGAAAAAAAAGGACTCCAAAACCTAAAATAAAATTGTCGGAGGAGAAGCGTAAACTTGCCAATATGCCATTTACGACACGGAGTGGCAAGGAACGGCTGAGGCCCTGGCCTATGTTCATGGCTAGTGGTTCAGCTTCACATGAGGATGGAAGCACTCAGCCTCTCGCTAGAAAAATGAAAAGACTCAAGCTGGCAAAAGCAGCACAGCAAAGAACTGTGCATTCTTCGAAATCCCAAATCCACAAGGAGAGTCCAATTGTGTCGGTTGCGATGCCTGACCTTCCCAACACTGGACGTGAAGAGCATGCGCCTTCCACCATTTGCACGCCCCCTGCAAGTGCTGGAAGGAGCACCCGCAGTCCAGTTCCTGATAGTCAGATTGAAGATGTCAGTGTTGAAGTACACCAGGATGAGGAGGATATGGGTGTTGCTGGCGCTGGGGAGGAAATTGACCAGGAGGATTCTGATGGTGAGGTGGTTTGTTTAAGTCAGGCACCCGGGGAGACACCTGTTGTCCGTGGGAGGAATATGGCCGTTGACATGCCAGGTGAAAATACCAAAAAAATCAGCTCTTCGGTGTGGAGGTATTTCACCAGAAATGCGGACAACAGGTGTCAAGCCGTGTGTTCCCTTTGTCAAGCTGTAATAAGTAGGGGTAAGGACGTTAACCACCTCGGAACATCCTCCCTTATACGTCACCTGCAGCGCATTCATAATAAGTCAGTGACAAGTTCAAAAACTTTGGGTGACAGCGGAAGCAGTCCACTGACCAGTAAATCCCTTCCTCTTGTAACCAAGCTCACGCAAACCACCCCACCAACTCCCTCAGTGTCAATTTCCTCCTTCCCCAGGAATGCCAATAGTCCTGCAGGCCATGTCACTGGCAATTCTGACGATTCCTCTCCTGCCTGGGATTCCTCCGATGCATCCTTACGTGTAACGCCTACTGCTGCTGGCGCTGCTGTTGTTGCTGCTGGGAGTCGATGGTCATCCCAGAGGGGAAGTCGTAAGACCACTTTTACTACTTCCACCAAGCAATTGACTGTCCAACAGTCCTTTGCGAGGAAGATGAAATATCACAGCAGTCATCCTACTGCAAAGCGGATAACTGAGGCCTTGGCATCCTGGGTGGTGAGAAACGTGGTTCCGGTATCCATCATTACTGCAGAGCCAACTAGAGACTTGTTGGAGGTACTGTGTCCCCGGTACCAAATACCATCTAGGTTCCATTTCTCTAGGCAGGCGATACCGAAAATGTACACAGACCTCAGAAAAAGAGTCACCAGTGTCCTAAAAAATGCAGCTGTACCCAATGTCCACTTAACCACGGACATGTGGACAAGTGGAGCAGGGCAGGGTCAGGACTATATGACTGTGACAGCCCACTGGGTAGATGTATGGACTCCCGCCGCAAGAACAGCAGCGGCGGCACCAGTAGCAGCATCTCGCAAACGCCAACTCTTTCCTAGGCAGGCTACGCTTTGTATCACCGGTTTCCAGAATACGCACACAGCTGAAAACCTCTTACGGCAACTGAGGAAGATCATCGCGGAATGGCTTACCCCAATTGGACTCTCCTGTGGATTTGTGGCATCGGACAACGCCAGCAATATTGTGTGTGCATTAAATATGGGCAAATTCCAGCACGTCCCATGTTTTGCACATACCTTGAATTTGGTGGTGCAGAATTTTTTAAAAAACGACAGGGGCGTGCAAGAGATGCTGTCGGTGGCCAGAAGAATTGCGGGACACTTTCGGCGTACAGGCACCACGTACAGAAGACTGGAGCACCACCAAAAACTACTGAACCTGCCCTGCCATCATCTGAAGCAAGAAGTGGTAACGAGGTGGAATTCAACCCTCTATATGCTTCAGAGGTTGGAGGAGCAGCAAAAGGCCATTCAAGCCTATACAATTGAGCACGATATAGTAGGTGGAATGCACCTGTCTCAAGCGCAGTGGAGAATGATTTCAACGTTGTGCAAGGTTCTGATGCCCTTTGAACTTGCCACACGTGAAGTCAGTTCAGACACTGCCAGCCTGAGTCAGGTCATTCCCCTCATCAGGCTTTTGCAGAAGAAGCTGGAGACATTGAAGGAGGAGCTAACACGGAGCGATTCCGCTAGGCATGTGGGACTTGTGGATGGAGCCCTTAATTCGCTTAACAAGGATTCACGGGTGGTCAATCTGTTGAAATCAGAGCACTACATTTTGGCCACCGTGCTCGATCCTAGATTTAAAGCCTACCTTGGATCTCTCTTTCCGGCAGACACAAGTCTGCTGGGGTTGAAAGACCTGCTGGTGACAAAATTGTCAAGTCAAGCGGAACGCGACCTGTCAACATCTCCTCCTTCACATTCTCCCGCAACTGGGGGTGCGAGGAAAAGGCTCAGAATTCCGAGCCCACCCGCTGGCGGTGATGCAGGGCAGTCTGGAGCGACTGCTGATGCTGACATCTGGTCCGGACTGAAGGACCTGACAACGATTACGGACATGTCGTCTACTGTCACTGCATATGATTCTCTCAACATTGATAGAATGGTGGAGGATTATATGAGTGACCGCATCCAAGTAGGCACGTCACACAGTCCGTACTTATACTGGCAGGAAAAAGAGGCAATTTGGAGGCCCTTGCACAAACTGGCTTTATTCTACCTAAGTTGCCCTCCCACAAGTGTGTACTCCGAAAGAGTGTTTAGTGCCGCCGCTCACCTTGTCAGCAATCGGCGTACGAGGTTACATCCAGAAAATGTGGAGAAGATGATGTTCATTAAAATGAATTATAATCAATTCCTCCGCGGAGACATTGACCAGCAGCAATTGCCTCCACAAAGTACACAGGGAGCTGAGATGGTGGATTCCAGTGGGGACGAATTGATAATCTGTGAGGAGGGGGATGTACACGGTGATATATCGGAGGGTGATGATGAGGTGGACATCTTGCCTCTGTAGAGCCAGTTTGTGCAAGGAGAGATTAATTGCTTCTTTTTTGGGGGGGGTCCAAACCAACCCGTCATATCAGTCACAGTCGTGTGGCAGACCCTGTCACTGAAATGATGGGTTGGTTAAAGTGTGCATGTCCTGTTTTGTTTATACAACATAAGGGTGGGTGGGAGGGCCCAAGGACAATTCCATCTTGCACCTCTTTTTTCTTTTCTTTTTCTTTGCATCATGTGCTGATTGGGGAGGGTTTTTTGGAAGGGACATCCTGCGTGACACTGCAGTGCCACTCCTAAATGGGCCCGGTGTTTGTGTCGGCCACTAGGGTCGCTAATCTTACTCACACAGTCAGCTACCTCATTGCGCCTCTTTTTTTCTTTGCGTCATGTGCTGTTTGGGGAGGGTTTTTTGGAAGGGACATCCTGCGTGACACTGCAGTGCCACTCCTAGATGGGCCCGGTGTTTGTGTCGGCCACTAGGGTCGCTAATCTTACTCACACAGCTACCTCATTGCGCCTCTTTTTTTCTTTGCGTCATGTGCTGTTTGTGGAGGGTTTTTTGGAAGGGACATCCTGCGTGACACTGCAGTGCCACTCCTAGATGGGCCCGGTGTTTGTGTCGGCCACTAGGGTCGCTAATCTTACTCACACAGCTACCTCATTGCGCCTCTTTTTTTCTTTGCGTCATGTGCTGTTTGGGGAGGGTTTTTTGGAAGGGACATCCTGCGTGACACTGCAGTGCCACTCCTAGATGGGCCCGGTGTTTGTGTCGGCCACTAGGGTCGCTTATCTTACTCACACAGCGACCTCGGTGCAAATTTTAGGACTAAAAATAATATTGTGAGGTGTGAGGTATTCAGAATAGACTGAAAATGAGTGTAAATTATGGTTTTTGAGGTTAATAATACTTTGGGATCAAAATGACCCCCAAATTCTATGATTTAAGCTGTTTTTTAGTGTTTTTTGAAAAAAACACCCGAATCCAAAACACACCCGAATCCGACAAAAAAAATTCGGTGAGGTTTTGCCAAAACGCGTTCGAACCCAAAACACGGCCGCGGAACCGAACCCAAAACCAAAACACAAAACCCGAAAAATTTCAGGCGCTCATCTCTAGTAATATATCAAAAGCAATGGCCTACTGTACCGTACTGCTATATATATATATATATACCATGCAAAATACCCGGCACTCCACCTTGTGTTAAGCTGGTTCTGGTGCCCTCATAGGATAAAGCATATACAGTCAAAGATGCGGCACTCACGAACTCTTGTAAAAAATCACAGACACCGGTTATAGCGTAGTCAACGTTTCAATCCTTTACGGATTTTCGTCAGGAACAAACATGAAACAATCACAAAAAATCTCACCTTATATCCCCCACATTCACAAGTGACCCACAGGTGGATGGCTGCCCGCTCCGGCGCGGGAGTCCATCCCTTGAGCGTTGGCGCAGTGGTGACGTCATCGCGCATCCACGCGACGCACGTCAAATGCTGCCATGGCAACCCGGCGACTGTAAACAGTGAATGAAACAGGTAACCACTGTCTCAATCACGAAATAGAAACATGAGCATATCATAATCTTGCTAGTCGCAGTGCCATGTCAGCATTAACAACATACATGAATATGAACTAAGGAAACACAAGTACCATAAATACTTTGCAGCAAAAGAGAAATATTAACCACCATATTTGCAATAAATAAGGAACAGTACTAATACTATGGATTAAGCAAATGTAGAAAAAGTGATGGCATCATTAAGACCCTTAGGGCTGATAACATCGAGGCGGAAAATCCATTCAGCCTCTCTTTTTAACAACAAAGCGTTCCGATCACCCCCCCTACGCAGCGGAGGGATGTGATCGATCATCCTATATCTAAGGCTGTTTAAAGGATGCCTAGCTGTTAAAAAATGCCGCGCCACTGGCTGCTCACTAGAACCATTATTAATGGCGAGGCGTATAGCAGAGCGGTGTGCACCCATCCTTTCTTTAAATTTCCTCTGCGTTTTCCCAATATATGAGAGCCCGCAGGGACAGAGCAATTGATAAACAACGTAGGAGCTTTCACAGGTCAAGTGAAAGCGAATCTTGTATTTGATCCCTAAATGTGGTTGACAAAAGGTGTCCCCCGTAATAAGGAAGCTACAGGTAGTACAGGGGCACTTGAAACACCCATTCTGTCTCTTGACTAAGAAATTCCGGCTATCATTAGTTCTATCCACTGAGACATCTGTTTTCACCAGCAAGTCTCTCAGATTTTTTGGACGTGAGTAACAAGTCATTAAGGATGTGTTGGCAAGCCCTAAATCTCCATCAGATGTTATAATAGGCCACAATTTTTTAGACACTTGATTAATCTTAGGTGAATGGGTATTGAATTTATTAACCCAATGTAGCCTGTTGGAATTCTGTTTAGGTGTCTGTTTTAATAATAACTGTTGTCTATCCAGGGACATTACTTTCTTTTTGACCATCAATAAGGAATTCAAATGGTAGCCCCTGTGAAGAAATGTATTAATTAACCAATCGATCTGGTTGGATGCATTGGATAAGTCGCTATTGATTCTCATAATTCGAACCATTTGCGAAAATGGTAACCCCATTTTCAAGCTTAATGGGTGACAACTCTGAAAAAGAAGGAGTGAATTCCTATCCGTCTCTTTAGAAAATAATGTGGTCATAATATTACCATTATCAATGCTAATTTTTACATCAAGAAACTTGATTTCAGATTGACTCATCTCAAAAGTTAGTTTAACCGGTGAGTCAGAAGCATTATGATTCTGAAGCAAAGTGCTTAATTCAATTTCAGATCCCAACCAGATTAACAACAGATCATCAATAAATCTTGTATATAACAAGATTTTCTCAGCCACCGCAGGATCATCAAAAAACAATGATTTTTCAACATCAAACATATATGTATTGGCATAACTGGGGGCCACGGAAGAACCCATGGCACACCCAGTTATTTGGAGATAAAACTTATTATCAAACATAAAGAAATTTTTCTTCAAAACCAATTCCAACATTTGTAATAAACAATCAATATAAATCTCAGAATGTTCTTTATGCCGCATTAATAAGCCTTTCACTGCAGTGATTCCTTCCACATGGGGACTCACTGTGTATAGGCTAGACACATCAGCCGTCACCAACCAAGCCTCAGAGGGGATAGAACCCAAGGATTTCAATTTATTCAGCAGAGAGATGGTATCCAATAGAAAATTACAGTGTTGTTGTACTAGTGGTTGGAGGATGGAATCTAAAAAGATCGACGTGGGTTGAAATAAAGACCCCCTCGCCGACACAATGGGACGGCCGGGGGGAGGAGTCAAACCTTTATGTATCTTCGGAAGTGTATAAAGAAGCGGTGTGATTGGAAATTTGGGTAGTAAAATATCGAAGATACGATCGTCGATCAATTTAATATCCCTAGCATGAATTAACACCTCCTGAAGCTCTTTCATAAAGATGGTGGTAGGATTATTTTTGAGTAGTTGATATACTTTATTATCCTCCAACTGGCGATAAATCTCCGCCTTGTAATCATGTAAATCTTGCAAAACCACACCACCCCCTTTGTCCGCCGGACGAATAATCAATTGATGATTGGAAGATAAAGATTTGATGGCATCGCGTTCCAATTTTGTTAGATTCAGATGTGGTGGATCCTTTACATTGATATTTGTGGTAACACCTTGATCGAGTAAACGAATAAATGTTTTAATGGATGCATTGTTTGACAGTGGGTCAAAATTAGAGCCTTTTTGTAAACATTTTAGCTGTGGTGGAATAGGATTTTGTGCAGATGTTGTTAAAGAAGCCTCCTTCTTATGAAAGAATTCCTTCACTTTCAGTTGTTTCTGCAAACAGGATTTCTCCGGGGCGGGGGGCGACTTGATTTCATCTAGATCTAAATTTGCAGATTTTCTAGATAGTATGCAGTGGGTAGATGCCTGGAGGACTCGGTATCCTACGCTTCGGCAATACTCCTGTTTTTCTGGTACACACGGCTCCTTTTCCAGAATCGACCTGGCCCTGGTCTCGCCTGAGCTTTTGCCTGGCGTGGCGGATGTCCATTACGAGGCACGGGGGGTGTCCGACCATTCACCCCTGGTGCTGTCATTGGATGGGGACTGTCAGAGGGGACAGTCATATTGGAGGTTGCATCCATCTTGGTTGGCCCAGCTGGGCGATTGCCCGGATTTAGCGCCCACATGGGAGGGATTTTTCGCGGATAATGTGGGTACGGCCCCGGTCCCGGTTGTTTGGGATGCATTCAAGGCGTATTTGCGTGGTACACTGATTGGCAAAATTGCTGCCTCCAAGGTAGCTCGCAGGGCGACGGAAAGACAGCTTGAGACTGACTGTAGGGACCTGGAGACACGATACCTGACTGAGGGTTCCCCTGGCTGATGGCTCAGGAGGCCTGGCTGGCTCACCTTTCAGACAAAAATGCACGCTCCCTCTTGTTTAGGGCCACTAATATATACATGCAGGCGGACAGACCAGGTAGTTTGCTGGCCCATTTAGTGCACTACGACCGACCTGGGACCATGATAGCGCAGCTGCTTGGCCCCCGACGGCTCCACGGTAGATAACACCCCTGACATTGCACAGATGTTCCTCCTTTACTTTAGGGAGGTCTATGATAGTCGGCTGACATGCTTCATGGAGGACTTAGACCTGTACCTGACAAATATACCCCTTTCTAAACTTTCCCCTGAGGCTAGGGACGCCTTGGACGCGCCTCTGACCCTGGAGGAGGTGACGTCGGCGGTGGAGGTGTCTCCTAGTGGTAAATCCCCGGGTAGTGACGGTATTCCCACGGAACTATATAAACAGTACATTAAGTTCTTTGGTCCTCAGCTGCTTGACACGTATGTTGATATGTTTGCCGCTAACTGCCTTCCTCCCTCAATGTCCGAGGCTATTCTTATAATGCTCCCAAAACCTGGTAAGGACCCTAAACTTTTGGAGTGCAACAGGCCGATCTCCCTTATTCCCACCGATGCCAAGATCCTGGCGAAAATTCTCGCGGTCCGGCTCAACCTAGTAATTGAATCTATAATTCATCCGGATCAAACCGGCTTCATGCCTGGGAAATCCACATCCATTAATTTGCGCAGGCTGTACACTATTTTGCAGGCTCCTCATGACTTCCCTCGGACGCGGCTGTGGTCTCATTGGATGCGGCCAAGGCATTCGACAGCGTTGAGTGGCCCTACCTGTGGGGAGTCATGAGGAACATGGGCTTTGGCCCAAACTTTATACAATGGATCAATTTGTTATACCAGAATCCACGCGCCAGGGTCCTGGTGAACGGCTACATTTCCTCCTCCTTCCCTTTGACACGGGGCACCAGACAGGGTTGCCCCCTCTCTCCTGCCCTGTTTGCCATAGCCATCGAGCCCCTGGCTTGTTTGATTAGGTCGCACCCGGACATTGGGGGAATCGATACGGGTTCATGCACTGACAAAATAGCCCTTTATGCGGATGACTTGTTGTTATTCCTCCGAGACTACGCGGTGGATATGCCCACTGTGTTGCGGGTCATAGAGACCCTTGGTGGGTTTTCAGGTCTCCGCATAAACTGGTCCAAATCATTTATTATGCCCGTTATAGCCCCCCCCCCCCCCCCAGGTTCCGAAAATATCCCTACCGCTGTGTTGGACAGTCCAGTTTAAGTACCTCGGGATCCTAGTTACCAACGACCCATCAGACTTTGTGCCCTTAAACCTTGACCCTCTTGTACAGATGTTTGTGCGCAAGTCGAGAGCTTGGTGTAAGTTTCCACTGACAATGACGGGCAGGGTCGGCCTCATTAAAATGGTAGTTTTGCCTAAACTATTGTATGTTCTCTTGCAGTCCCCTGTATACATCTTTCCAGCCTTCTTCAGGAAATTAAATAGTGTCATGACGTCCTTGATATGGGCCAATAAAAGATCTAGAATAAAATTATCCACCCTTACCAGACAAAAAAGGGACGGCTGCTTGGCCTTGCCCCACTTCCAATTGTATTACTATGCTGCTCAGTTATCACATATCGGTATGTGGCTCCAAGGAGGGGAGGAGGCTGGACTAAGCTGGGCGTTCCTTAGGTGCTATTACCCGGATCTTTCCCCGGCGCAGGTCCTGGTTGGGGGAAACCCTTCTAGATTCTCACCTCCTATTGTCTTTCAGGCTATGAAGATATGGCTAGCATTGAAGGGCCTGCTTGGGTACGAGGGTATGGACCCGGATACTCCCCTATGGCACTCCACATTGCTCAGTGAACTGGGGTCTCTAGAGGGCGGGGAGGTGTGGGCTCCGTATTCGATAGTTTCAGTGTCCCAGCTATATAGCGATGGTTTATTGAAATCATTTCAGCAATTAAAGGAGGGGTTTGGACTTCCGAACTCTCACTTTTACAGATTCTTACAGCTCAGGCACGCCTTGCAGGCGCAGTTCGGAGATTCTCCCCCGGCGCTCCTCCCCTTCCCCATAAAAACATTTCTACACTCACTGGGTCGAGTCAAGGTGATCTCCTTCACCTACTCGTACCTTCTTCAAACAATACATGCAGACCCGCTCTCGAATCTTCGGGAGAGCTGGGAGTGTGACTTGGGTCCCATAGATGGGGAAGATTGGGAGGGCGCTCTGGGTAACCCGAGCCAGGTCACCAAATCGCTGCGGTTTCAGCAGATACAGCTTTTCATTCTGCATAGATCATACATGACGCCAAGCAGGCTGGCCAGATTTAGGACTGATAGCGTTGATGTTTGTCCTAAGTGCGGGGCTGCCGGAGGCACCTTCTGGCACCTCACATGGGAATGCCCGTTGCTGCAGACGTTCTGGGCTGGGGTCGGGTCGATTCTGGAACATACGGGGATACCGAGAGGTTTGCTGACTCCGAGATTTTGTATTTTGGGGGTGGGCGATCCTGACTCTGGGTCTCGTTGGGAAAGCATACATGCCCGCAGTATGTGCGCTCTTGCTAAGGTGTGTATTGCGCGGACATGGATAGCCCCACATCCTCCCACGATACCTGCTTTCAAAGGTTTGGTAAACGATACCCTATTAAAAGAACGCTATGTATATATGAAATATAATGCCCTTTCCAAATACGAGAAGATATGGTCTCCTTGGATCAATTCCACATACTCATCCCTTGCCCTTCAGATTTAGAGGGCACCGGCTTTCGCTGCGGTGCGCTATTTGGGCCCTGAGGCGCTGGGCCGGACCTTCATCTATCCTTTAACGTAGTTGTTTAACTATCTAGCTGCCACACCACACCATACACACCTTAGGTTGACTAGGTTTGAGTTTGTTTCAGGGGGTTTTGTTTTGGGGTAGAGGGGTTGTGGGCTATACAAGGCCTACTAGACGGGGTAATTACAATAAAGGTTTGGGGAGAAAATATCTAAAATGTTAAGTATGTGAATCATGATCTGTTTACGGACTTCAGAAAATATGTATTTTGTGGGAAGAATGCACGGGAATAGCAATACGGGGAATGTCCTCTGTATATGTATATCCTTGGAGACAAGTATGATTCAGAATAACGTGTAATGCCGAATGTGCTTCCCAGTGTACACTGAAATGTCTGTATCTTTATTTATGCTGTTGAATAAAAATTACTCTATTCAAAAACAAAAACAGGATTTCTCCATTTGCCAATTAAATGCATTAAAGCCAGTAGATGGAATGAAAGAAAGTCCTTTGGATAAGAGACTTGTTTCACTAAGACTTAAATCATATGATGAAAGATTAAAAACTATTTCTTCCTTGATTGCACAGGTGGTTTGGTGCCTGGGTTTTTGTCTCCTATTCTGGCCCCCTCGCCTGTTGTATCGTCTTGCTCTATTCTTCCCCTGTTCCTGGTAGCTGCCGCTAAAGGGATGAATTCCTTATTCTTTCTGCGGTATGTCTTGGGTTTGTCAGCTTCACTTGCCGTGCTGTTACCCTCAGGGGAGGATTCTGTGTCCAAATTGTCTTTCGGGTAGCGATTCCGACGGAAAAAAGGTCTACGTTCCATGTTTTGCTGACCTCCTGAGTTGTTCCCTGTCAACCATCTATATACCTGATGGTGTTCGTAATCCAGGGTAACTTTGGACAACTTCTCATGTTTAAACTTCAGCACGTCTCTTTTGTAAATAGCAAGTTGATTACCCAATTTATTCAACCAGTCATTATCAGGGTCAGTTTGCAAGCAAGGAATATGTTTAGACTCAAATGCCACGATTTTGCTCTGTATATTAGAATGTTCTTTCTTAGATTGTTCCACAACTAATAACATCAAATCGAAGGAGCACTTGTTCAAGATATTGATCCATTTCTTACAGAAATTGGGGTCAAAGCGACCAATGGTGGGACAATTACAAACTCTGAACCCTCTCGGTATCTGCTTAGCACGGAAATAATCGCTTAAAGATACTGCATGAAGATGGTAATCGATCTCCTTCTTTTTCAGGTTCAGTAAGTCCCGGTAAATAATCTCATTAGGCAAACTTTCAATTTGATCAATCATATGTTCCTGATGTAAAATACATTCTGTTTCCGATTCAAAATAACTGAAAATATCATGTAATGGAACTAGCAACGGATTAAAGTGTTCCTCATCAAGATCAGCTGATTCCGCCATACTGACTACCAGTTGCAGTCCAATCCACCACCCACAGATAAAGTGCACAGCTTGTGCAAATAGTGCAAATATTGAAAAAAAGTGCAGTGCAAATCTCACACTATTAAACTTCCTAAATAGTTGAAAAGTCAATAGGTCAAAGCAAATGTTCCATGGAAATAAGCAATAGTAATGGCGAGGGTGCCCTGGTCCGTTTGTGTAATAAATCACACAAACCAATATCCACCATGCAAAATACCCGGCACTCCATCTTGTTAAGCTGGTTCTGGTGCCCTCATAGGATAAAGCATATACAGTCAAAGATGCGGCACTCACGAACTCTTGTAAAAAATCACAGACACCGGTTAAAGCGTAGTCAACGTTTCAATCCTTTACGGATTTTCGTCAGGAACAAACATGAAACAATCACAAAAAATCTCACCTTATATCCCCCACATTCACAAGTGACGCACAGGTGGATGGCTGCCCGCTCCGTCCCTCGAGCGTTGGCGCAGAGTGGTGACGTCATCGCGCATCCACGCGACGCACGTCAAATGCTGCCATGGCAACCCGGCGACTGTAAACAGTGAATGAAACAGGTAACCACTGTCTCAATCACGAAATAGAAACATGAGCATATCATAATCTTGCTAGTCGCAGTGCCATGTCAGCATTAACAACATGAATATGAACTAAGGAAACACAAGTACCAATAAATACATTGTAGCAAAAGAGAAATATTAACCACCATATTTGCAATAAATAAGGAACAGTACTAATACTATGGATTAAGCAAATGTAGAAAAAGTGATGGCATCATTATGACCCTTAGGGCTGATAACATCGAGGCGGAAAATCCATTCAGCCTCTCTTTTTAACAACAAAGCGTTCCGATCACCCCCCCCTACGCAGCGGAGGGATGTGATCGATCATCCTATATCTAAGGCTGTTTAAAGGATGCCTAGCTGTTAAAAAATGCCGCGCAAAATTCTGCACTGTCCTCCTACTATATACTGCGCACAACTACAATGCAGCACTGGTATGGATTGTATACTTGACGACACAGAGGTAGAGCAATGGACTACTGTACCGTACTGCTATATATATACTGGTGGTCAGCAAAATTCTGCACTGTCCTCCTACTATATACTGCGCACAACTACAATGCAGCACAGATATGGATAGATAGTATACTTGACGACACAGAGGTAGAGCAATGGACTACTGTACCGTACTGCTATATATATACTGGTGGTCAGCAAAATTCTGCACTGTCCTCCTACTATATACTGCGCACAACTACAATGCAGCACAGATATGGATGGATAGTATACTTGACGACACAGAGGTAGAGCAATGGACTACTGTACTATATATATACTGGTGGTCAGCAAAATTCTGCACTGTCCTCCTACTATATACTGCGCACAACTACAATGCAGCACAGATATGGATGGATAGTATACTTGACGACACAGAGGTAGAGCAATGGACTACTGTACCGTATGCTATATATATACTGGTGGTCAGCAAAATTCTGCACTGTCCTCCTACTATATACCGCGCACAACTACAATGCAGCACAGGTATGGATTGCATACTTGACGACACAGAGGTAGAGCAATGGACTACTGTACCGTACTGCTATATATATACTGGTGGTCAGCAAAATTCTGCACTGTCCTACTACTATATACTGCGCACAACTACAATGCAGCACAGGTATGGATTGTATACTTGATGACACAGAGGTAGAGCAATGGACTACTGTACCATACTGCTATATATACTGGTGGACAGCAAAATTCTGCAATGTCCTCCTACTATATACTGCGCACAACTACAATGCAGCACAGATATGGATGGATAGTATACCTGACGACACAGAGGTAGAGCAATGGACTACTGTACCGTACTGCTATATATATACTGGTGATCAGCAAGATTCTGCACTGTCCTCCTACTATATACAGGTTGAGTATCCCTTATCCAAAATGCTTGGGACCAGAGGTATTTTGGATATCGGATTTTTCCGTATTTTGGAATAATTGCATACCATAATGAGACATCATGGTGATGGGACCTAAATCTAAGCACAGAATGCATTTATGTTTCATATACACCTTATACACACAGCCTGAAGGTCATTTTAGCCAATATTTTTTATAACTTTGTGCATTAAACAAAGTGTGTCTACATTTATACAATTCATTTATGTTTCATATACACCTTATACACACAGCCTGAAGGTCATTTAATACAGTATTTTTAATAACTTTGTGTATTAAACAAAGATTGTGTACATTGAGCCATCAAAAAACAAAGGTTTCACTATCTCACTCTCACTCAAAAAAGTCCGTATTTCGGAATATTCCGTATTTCGGAATATTTGGATATGGGATACTCAACCTGTACTACAATGCAGCACAGATATGGAGCATTTTCAGGCAGAGAACGTAGATATTTGCAGCACACTGAGCACAGATATTTGCAGCACACTGAGCACAGATATTTGCAGCACACTGAACACAGAAACTGAGAGAACGCAGCCACGTCCTCTCGCTATCATCTCCTATGCACGAGTGAAAATGGCGGCGACGCACGGCTCTTTATATGCAATACGACAGCGGGATGATGACGTTCGGGTGCGTTAGTGTTAACCGAGCAAGGCGGGAGGATCCGAGGCTGCCTTTGAACCGTGTAAAATGTGTGAAGTTCGGGGGGGTTCGGATCCCGAGGAACCGAACCCGCTCCTCTCTACTTTATACATATTCTATTATGGCAAACAACATTTTTTAAATCCATCCACTCACTACTTGTGAAAAACAGCTTAGCCGTGTTTTGCATGTTGTGCCAAATTTAGCAAAAATAGCAAAGATGTAAGTGGACACATCTGTATACCAATAACTGCTGTTGTGTAGGGTTTAGAGGCTAGAATTCACACTCTCTCTAGTTGAATATATTTGAACACAGTTATGGGCATTAGTCAATGTTTGAAGAAAAACACTATGGTGTCTTTAAGATAATAATTGCTAAATTACTGCAAGATCATTTAACCAATTAAGTGATGATTGAATTGATTTACAATTGTTGAGTAGTTTCTTTAATTTGGGTGCAGGAAAGCAGGTTGTGCAATTTTTAAGGGAAAAACACTGTTGTTAGCAAAAAATGCAACATCAGAAACATGTACACAAAAATTGTGATTATTAGGATGGTTTTCGCAATATTTGCACATTTCTCAAGACCACCCTCTTTTTGTTAAATTAATTTCCTGTTGCAGTTGTTCCGTTTGGGCGTGCTTTCGCAATTTTGCTTTTGCTCGCAATTTTTGCTAATTTGTAATTTTTGCAATCCTTACTGAGTTTGCCCCTACATACGTAGCCACCGCATTACATTAATAGGCCTATCATCATGGACAGACATTGGGCAGCTATAGGGCTGAAGGACTTTGCATTAGAGATTATCCCAGGGCTGGCTGTGAGTGCTGCCTGATTGGCTGACATCCTGAGAACAAGGTACATCCTGCTCCTGTCCAGTCCCCAAACCACACTGTGACCGGGGACGCCCTAACCCTTACACCATCATGATAATGCAAATAATGTAATAAAAAGTAACCTCTCTGCCGGGTATCCTTCAGTGCTCAGTTGCTGCTCTGGCCAGTTCCATGAGAGTACAGGAGCGGGTGTAGTGAACCTGGCTCCGACCATCGTTATGCTGCTGCTCCCAGGCCGGGCTCATTGAAGAGACCTTTGGCCGGGGTCAGGGAGAGGATGCTGCTGGGCTGGTTAACGTTCTCCAGGTCCCCCATTGGTAGAACAGCTTCACCACTTTTGACGGCTAGCAGCACCTGGAAGTACCCGCTAGCCTAACTTCTGGTTTGCATTCCAATGAACCTTAAGTACTGGAAGCAGTGTGAGCCAGCCTGCATGAAAATTGCAGAAGCAGTGTGTAAAAAGGGATTGGTATGAGAGAACAGAGAGCCTGGGCATATTTACTAATATGCATAGGAATTAAGTTCAGCTGGACAAGTAGCTCCAATAGAAGCCTTTCCTTGCGATTTGTAGAAGTAAAGTGATCAAATTAGCAATGACTTTACATGAACTTTACATTACATTAACTTCCTGGTGGATGCCAACTACTGTACATGTGCGATATCCTGACCACAAATGCATGAGTGGTGAGTGCCTGGGAGGCATAACTAGACCTACGGGAATACACCCACAGTTGCCCACTGTGCACATGTCTGTCACTGTGCTATTGGGGGGTAACAGTGCTGTATGACTGTACAGTATTTAGCCCAAGAGATAAGAGATAATAAAACCTACTCTGGTTTGGGAACAACGTGTGGACTAACCCCCTTGATCCAGTGCACTATGCACCTGCTAACTTGAAGGCATTTGCCAATATAAACCTTCATTGTCTGCTGTGTTGCAGCTATTGGCTGTCATATCTGCAAATAACCCCAGAGACTCTTTATGCGAAGTCTACACTGGGCACACTCGCAGTCCCCTGTCCTCAGCCTATTTGCTAGTTCCTACTGGTAATCAGTGACTGTATCATTTCTCTACCTGTGTCTGCCAGTATTAATAAACAAGTTCCATTTCACCTATGAGAAGAAATCTTATTAAACATCATATGGCCTCCAACCATATTCAAACCTTGGGTCCTGCTCCAAGTCCAAAAACCTCACAAATTCTGACAATCCCAAGATGGCCACCGAGATCACCACAGAGTGTGTGCGGGAGCCCCCTTAAGACTGTGTGAGACTGTGTTAGATCATCATAGTGGAAGACACATGTCTTCCACTTAACTCCAGAGAGACATGCAATTTCCAATCCACCATGATTCCAGTGTTCCTGCACCACTACCCAGTGCCTACATACACTCACCGTTATGACATGCTGCTCTGCTAAAAAGCTCAGCTCCATGAGAACCAGTGTGTAACAGTGAGTACAGCTGTACTTACTATCTATCAATAATCCAGCACCACTGGTTAAGGTACTGAGCTGTTCATAGTTTGAGACATCCTCTGGTGTTTACCTATATAATCTGCAATACCTGTACACACATCATTTACAACAGTCTTAAGTAAAAGGAATGCTGGCTTCTCTGATCCGCTGTAGTGATGAGCGGGTTCGGTTTCTCGGAAACCGAACCCCCCCGAACTTCACCCATTTTACACGGGTCCGAGGCAGGTTCGAACCTTCCCGCCTTGCTCGGCTAACCCGAGCGCGCCCGAACGTCATCATCCCGCTGTCGGATTCTCGCGAGATTCGGATTCTATATAAGCAGCCGCGCGTCGCCGCCATTTTCACTCGTGCATTGGAGATGATAGGGAGAGGACGTGGCTGGCGTCCTCTCCGTTTATTGTTGAACTTGATTGCTTTATTGCTTAATTGTGGGGAGGACTGGGGAGCAGCTGTTAGGAGGAGTACAGTGCAGAGTTTTGCTGATAAGTGACCACCAGTTTTACCCGTTCTCTGCCTGAAAAAAACGCTCCATACCATATCTGTGCTCAGTGTGCTGCATAATATATCTGTGCTCACACTGCTTAATTGTGGGGACTGGGGAGCAGCTGTATTATATAGCAGGAGTACAGTGGAGAGTTTTGCTGACAGTGACCACCAGTATATGTTGTCTGCCTGAAAAACACTCCATATCTGTGCTCAGTGTGCTGCTTTATTGTGGGGACTGGGGACCACCAGTATAATTAATATTATATAGGAGGAGTACAGTGCAGAGTTTTGCTGACACAGTGACCACCAGTATACTATATATAGCAGTACGGTAGGCCACTGCTGTACCTACCTCTGTGTCATCATTCATTAAGTATACTATCCATCTACATTATATACCTGTGGTGCATTTTAGTTTTGCAGTTTGCTGACACAGTGACCACCAGTATACTATATATAGCAGTACGGTAGGCCACTGCTGTACCTACCTCTGTGTCGTCATTCATTAAGTATACTATCCATCTACATTCTATACCTGTGGTGCATTTTAGTTTTGCAGTTTGCTGACACAGTGACCACCAGTATACTATATATAGCAGTACGGTAGGCCACTGCTGTACCTACCTCTGTGTCGTCATTCATTAAGTATACTATCCATCTACATTCTATACCTGTGGTGCATTTTAGTTTTGCAGTTTGCTGACACAGTGACCACCAGTATAATATATATAGCAGTACGGTAGGCCACTGCTGTACCTACCTCTGTGTCGTCATTCATTAAGTATACTATCCATCTACATTCTATACCTGTGGTGCATTTTAGTTTTGCAGTTTGCTGACACAGTGACCACCAGTATACTAAATATAGCAGTACGGTAGGCCACTGCTGTACCTACCTCTGTGTCATCATTCATTAAGTATACTATCTATCTACATTCTATACCTGTGGTGCATTTTAGTTTTGCAGTTTGCTGACACAGTGACCACCAGTATACATATATATAGCAGTACGGTAGGCCACTGCTGTACCTACCTCTGTGTCGTCAATCATTAAGTATACTATCCATCTACATTCTATACCTGTGGTGCATTTTAGTTTTGCAGTTTGCTGACACAGTGACCACCAGTATACTATATATAGCAGTACGGAAGGCCACTGCTGTACCTACCTCTGTGTCGTCATTCATTAAGTATACTATCCATCTACATTCTATACCTGTGGTGCATTTTAGTTTTGCAGTTTGCTGACACAGTGACCACCAGTATACTATATATAGCAGTACGGTAGGCCACTGCTGTACCTACCTCTGTGTCGTCATTCATTAAGTATACTATCCATCTACATTCTATACCTGTGGTGCATTTTAGTTTTGCAGTTTGCTGACACAGTGACCACCAGTATACTATATATAGCAGTACGGTAGGCCACTGCTGTACCTACCTCTGTGTCGTCATTCATTAAGTATACTATCCATCTACATTCTATACCTGTGGTGCATTTTAGTTTTGCAGTTTGCTGACACAGTGACCACCAGTATACTGTATATAGCAGTACGGAAGGCCACTGCTGTACCTACCTCTGTGTCGTCATTCATTAAGTATACTATCCATCTACATTCTATACCTGTGGTGCATTTTAGTTTTGCAGTTTGCTGACACAGTGACCACCAGTATACTATATATAGCAGTACGGAAGGCCACTGCTGTACCTAACTCTGTGTCGTCATTCATTAAGTATACTATCCATCTACATTCTATACCTGTGGTGCATTTTAGTTTTGCAGTTTGCTGACACAGTGACCACCAGTATATTATATATAGCAGTACGGTAGGCCACTGCTGTACCTACCTCTGTGTCATCATTCATTAAGTATACTATCCATCTACATTCTATACCTGTGGTGCATTTTAGTTTTGCAGTTTGCTGACACAGTGACCACCAGTATACTATATAGCAGTACGGAAGGCCACTGCTGTACCTACCTCTGTGTCGTCATTCATTAAGTATACTATCCATCTACATTCGATAGCTGTGGTGCATTTTAGTTTTGCAGTTTGCTGACACAGTGACCACCAGTATACTATATATAGCAGTACGGAAGGCCACTGCTGAACCTACCTCTGTGTCGTCATTCATTAAGTATACTATCCATCTACATTCTATACCTGTGGTGCATTTTAGTTTTGCAGTTTGCTGACACAGTGACCACCAGTATACTATATATAGCAGTACGGTAGGCCACTGCTGTACCTACCTCTGTGTCGTCATTCATTAAGTATACTATCCATCTACATTCTATACCTATGGTGCATTTTAGTTTTGCAGTTTGCTGACACAGTGACCACCAGTATACTATATATAGCAGTACGGTAGGCCACTGCTGTACCTACCTCTGTGTCATCATTCATTAAGTATACTATCCATCTACAGTCTATACCTGTGGTGCATTTTAGTTTTGCAGTTTGATGACACAGTGACCACCAGTATACTATATATAGCAGTACGGTAGGCCACTGCTGTTCCTACCTCTGTGTCGTCATTTATTAAGTATACTATCCATCTACATTCTATACCTGTGGTGCATTTTAGTTTTGCAGTTTGCTGACACAGTGACCACCAGTATACTATATATAGCAGTACGGAAGGCCACTGCTGTACCTACCTCTGTGTCGTCAAGTATACTATCCATCCATACCTGTGGTGCATTTCAGTTGTGCACAGTAAATATAGTAGTAGGCCATTGCTATTGATACTGGCATATAATTCCACACATTAAAAAATGGAGAACAAAAATGTGGAGGTTAAAATAGGGAAAGATCAAGATCCACTTCCACCTCGTGCTGAAGCTGCTGCCACTAGTCATGGCCGAGACGATGAAATGCCATCAACGTCGTCTGCCAAGGCCGATGCCCAATGTCATAGTAGAGAGCATGTAAAATCCAAAAAACAAAAGTTCAGTAAAATGACCCAAAAATCAAAATTAAAATCGTCTGAGGAGAAGCGTAAACTTGCCAATATGCCATTTACGACACGGAGCGGCAAGGAACGGCTGAGGCCCTGGCCTATGTTCATGGCTAGTGGTTCAGCTTCACATGAGGATGGAAGCACTCATCCTCTCGCTAGAAAAATGAAAAGACTTAAGCTGGCAAAAGCACAGCAAAGAACTGTGCGTTCTTCGAAATCACAAATCCCCAAGGAGAGTCCAATTGTGTCGGTTGCGATGCCTGACCTTCCCAACACTGGACGGGAAGAGCTTGCGCCTTCCACCATTTGCACGCCCCCTGCAAGTGCTGGAAGGAGTACCCGCAGTCCAGTTCCTGATAGTCAAATTGAAGATGTCCCTGTTGAAGTACACCAGGATGAGGATATGGGTGTTGCTGGCACTGGGGAGGAAATTGACAAGGAGGATTCTGATGGTGAGGTGGTTTGTTTAAGTCAGGCACCCGGGGAGACACCTATTGTCCGTGGGACGAATATGGCCATTGACATGCCTGGTCAAAATACAAAAAAAATCACCTCTTCGGTGTGGAATTATTTCAACACAAATGCGGACAACAGGTGTCAAGCCGTGTGTTGCCTTTGTCAAGCTGTAATAAGTAGGGGTAAGGACGTTAACCACCTCGGAATATCCTCCCTTATACGTCACCTGCAGCGCATTCATCATAAGTCAGTGACAAGTTCAAAAACTTTGGGTGACAGCGGAAGCAGTCCACTGACCACTAAATCCCTTCCTCTTGTAACCAAGCTCCTGCAAACCACACCACCAACTCCCTCAGTGTCAATTTCCTCCTTAGACAGGAAAGCCAACAGTCCTGCAGGCCATGTCACTGGCAAGTCTGACGAGTCCTCTCCTGTCTGGGATTCCTCTGATGCATCCTTGAGTGTAACGCCTACTGCTGCTGGCACTGCTGTTGTTGCTGCTGGGAGTCGATCGTCATCCCAGAGGGGAAGTCGGAAGACCACTTGTACTACTTCCAGTAAGCAATTGACTGTCCAACAGTCCTTTGCGAGGAAGATGAAATATCACAGCAGTCATCCTGCTGCAAAGCAGATAACTCAGGCCTTGGCAGCCTGGGCGGTGAGAAACGTGGTTCCGGTATCCATCGTTAATTCAGAGGCAACTATAGACTTGATTGAGGTACTGTGTCCCCGGTACCAAATACCATCTAGGTTCCATTTCTCTAGGCAGGCGATACCGAAAATGTACACAGACCTCAGAAAAAGACTCACCAGTGTCCTAAAAAATGCAGTTGTACCCAATGTACACTTAACCACGGACATGTGGACAAGTGGAGCAGGGCAGACTCAGGACTATATGACTGTGACAGCCCACTGGCTAGATGTATTGCCTCCCGCAGCAAGAACAGCAGCGGCGGCACCAGTAGCAGCATCTCGCAAACGCCAACTCGTTCCTAGGCAGGCTACGCTTTGTATCACCGCTTTCCTTAAGAGGCACACAGCTGACAACCTCTTACGGGAACTGAGGAAGATCATCGCAGAATGGCTTACCCCAATTGGACTCTCCTGGGGATTTGTGACATCGGACAACGCCAGCAATATTGTGCGTGCATTACATCTGGGCAAATTCCAGCACGTCCCATGTTTTGCACATACATTGAATTTGATGGTGCAGAATTATTTAAAAAACGACAGGGGCGTGCAAGAGATGCTGTCGGTGGCCCGAAGAATTGCGGGCCACTTTCGGCATTCAGGCACCGCGTACAGAAGACTGGAGCACCACCAAACATTCCTGAACCTGCCCCGCCATCATCTGAAGCAAGAGGTGGTAACGAGGTGGAATTCAACCCTCTGTATGCTTCAGAGGATGGAGGAGCAGCAAAAGGCCATTCAAGCCTATACATCTAGCCACGATATAGGCAAAGGAGAGGAAATGCACCTGACTCAAGCGCAGTGGAGAATGATTTCAACGTTGTGCAAGGTTCTGCAACCCTTTGAACTTGCCACACGTGAAGTCAGTTCAGACACTGCCAGTCTGAGTCAGGTCATTCCCCTCATCAGGCTTTTGCAGAAGAAGCTGGAGACATTGAAGGAGGAGCTAAAACAGAGCGATTCCGCTAGGCATGTGGGACTTGTGGATGGAGCCCTTAATTCGCTTAACCAGGATTCACGGGTGGTCAATCTGTTGAAATCAGAGCACTACATTTAGGCCACCGTGCTCGATCCTAGATTTAAAACCTACGTTGTATCTCTCTTTCCGGCAGACACAAGTCTGCAGAGGTTCAAAGACCTGCTGGTGAGAAAATTGTCAAGTCAAGCGGAACGTGACCCGTCAACAGCTCCTCCTTCACATTCTCCCGCAACTGGGGGTGCGAGGAAAAGGCTAAGAATTCCGAGCCCACCCGCTGGCGGTGATGCAGGGCAGTCTGGAGCGAGTGCTGACATCTGGTCCGGACTGAAGGACCTGCCAACGATTACTGACTGACATGTCGTCTACTGTCACTGCATATGATTCTCTCACCATTGAAAGAATGGTGGAGGATTATATGAGTGACCGCATCCAAGTAGGCACGTCAGACAGTCCGTACGTATACTGGCAGGAAAAAGAGGCAATTTGGAGGCCCTTGCACAAACTGGCTTTATTCTACCTAAGTTGCCCTCCCTCCAGTGTGTACTACGAAAGAGTGTTTAGTGCAGCCGCTCACCTTGTCAGCAATCGGCGTACGAGGATACTTCCAGAAAATGTGGAGAAGATGATGTTCATCAAAATGAATTATAATCAATTCATCCGTGGAGACATTCACCAGCAGCAATTGCCTCCAGAAAGTACACGGGGACCTGAGATGGTGGATTCCAGTGGGGACGAATTAATAATCTGTGAGGAGGGGGATGTACACAGTGAAAGGGGTGAGGAATCGGAGGATGATGGTGAGGTGGACATCTTGCCTCTGTAGAGCCAGTTTGTGCAAGGAGAGATTGATTGCTTCTTTTTTGGTGGGGGCCCAAACCAACCAGTCATTTCAGTCACAGTTGTGTGGCAGACCATGTCGCTGAAATGATGGGTTCGTTAAAGTGTGCATGTCCTGTTTATACAACATAAGGGTGGGTGGGAGGGCCCAAGGACAATTCCATCTTGCACCTCTTTTTTCTTTAATTTTTCTTTGCATCATGTGCTGTTTGGGGACAATTTTTTTGAAGTGCCATCCTGCCTGACACTGCAGTGCCACTCCTAGATGGGCCAGGTGTTTGTGTCGGCCACTTGTGTCGCTTAGCTTAGTCACACAGCGACCTTGGTGCGCCTCTTTTTTTCTTTGCATCATGTGCTGTTTGGGGACAATTTTTTTGAAGTGCCATCCTGCCTGACACTGCAGTGCCACTCCTAGATGGGCCAGGTGTTTGTGTCGGCCACTTGTGTCGCTTAGCTTAGTTACACAGCGACCTTGGTGCGCCTCTTTTTTTCTTTGCATCATGTGCTGTTTGGGGACAATTTTTTTGAAGTGCCATGCTGCCTGACACTGCAGTGCCACTCCTAGATGGGCCAGGCGTTTGTGTCGGCCACTTGTGTCGCTTAGCTTAGCCATCCAGCGACCTCGGTGCAAATTGTAGGACTAAAAATAATATTGTGAGGTGTGAGGTGTTCAGAATAGACTGGAAATGAGTGGAAATTATGGTAATTGAGGTTAATAATACTATGGGATCAAAATGACCCCCAAATTCTATGATTTAAGCTGTTTTTTAGGGTTTTTTGAAAAAAAACACCCGAATCCAAAACACACCCGAATCCGACAAAAAATTTTCGGTGAGGTTTTGCCAAAACGCGTCCGAATCCAAAACACGGCCGTGGAACCGAATCCAAAACCAAAACACAAAACCCGAAAAATGTCCGGTGCACATCACTAATCCGCTGGTGCGTCCAAAGACGCAGCATCGGATCAACGGCGTGAACATCAGACATCTGTGTAACCCTGAGGATAATCCAGGACAAGTAAAGCTGTGACCACGGACGCAGCCCCTGGCTTTGGCATGGCCAGCACACGGGGCAGATATTTTCTCTTTCAAAATTGCTAGCGCAAAGTGCCATTAACCATTGGAGCCCTCGGGCACAGGTACCAGTGCCTCAGCAAAAAATATTGATGGGCCTCAAATCCCTGTGGGGACCCTAGGCTTCAGCCTAGTCAGCCTACTGGATAATACGACCCTGGTGGGGGTGGGTGGGCATTTATTTTGAGGGTATCAGTTGCAAAATCAGTCCTCATAGTTCTCTGTAGGGGATCCGTTCAATTTGCCGGCTCTCGGGATCTCGGCGGTCAGGATACTGATGCCGGAATCCCGCCAGCCGGCAATGCTGGGAATAGATTCTATGGCGAGCGCAGTGAGCCACCGAGCCCGCAGCGTGGCGAGGACAACGAGCCCGCAAGGGGATTCTGTGCGCTCACCCTGTTGTCAGCATTCTGGCGGGTGGGGTGCCGCTGTCGGGATATGGACAGCCGGCATCCCGCCCGCTGGTAAATAGCTTTCCAGATCTTGACCACATTAACTAAAGCCATCTTCAGATGCATTAACCCTTTATAGCCTTTGTGCTAATATATGGGAAAAGATTTCAGCCTACATAGATTAGGAATGCAGAGTTGTACCTGAAAGTACAGTTAGGGTAGGGCCACACATAGCGGCCAAGCGGGTCCCGGTTGGCTGGAAGGAATGAACAAAGAAATATGAGACTGCGCTTTGACTTACAAATATATTTATATATTAATACATTAAAAATGCACTACAATACATAGATACCGGCCAGTATCCTAATACACATATATTACATATAAAAAATGTTTTATATAGTGTAACACCACTACAGCAATATATTCCAAATCGTCCTACAATAGGATAATATATTAGTAGCGGTACCGAATGAATTGCATGAATTTTGAGCTTTTAAATACAGCTGTTTGATTATTACATCACTGGGAGAGTTATTGTCAGTGACTGCAGTGCATGGTGCTTTCTATAAATCTCTGCTGGTTATTAACCCTACATTAGAGTGTATGCATGTGCTTGTTGCATGAACTTTGAGCTTTCAATACAGCTGCTTGTCTACATCATCATTTGGAGAGACATTGGGAGTCATTCCGAGTTGTTCGCTAGCAGATTTCGGTCGCAGCGCAGCGATCAGGCCAAAAAAAGGGCACTTCTGCGCATGCGTATGCGGCACAATGTGCACGCGCGTCGTACTATTACAACGAACGATGTCGTTTCACACAAGGTCTAGCGAAGCTTTTCGGTCGCACTGCTGGCCGCAGAGTGATTGACAGGAAGTGAGCGTTTCTGGGTGTCAACTGACCGTTTTCAGGGAGTGAGCGGAAAAACGCAGGCGTGCCAGATAAAAACGCAGGCGTGGCTGGGGAAACGTAGGCGTGGCTGGCCGAACGCAGGGCGTGTTCGTGACGTCAAAAAAGGAACTGAATAGTCTGAAGTGATCGCAAGCGCTGAGTAGGTCTGGAGCTACTCTGAAACTGCGATCCTTTCGTTCGCACTTCTGCTAAGCTAAAATACACCCCCAGGAGGGCGGCAGCTTAGCGTTTGCACGGCTGCTAAAAGCAGCTAGCGAGCGAACAACTCGGAATGACCACCCTTGTCAGTGACTGCATGGCAGGGTGCTTTTAACGATATCTGCTGAGTACTGACCCCTTATATGAAAGTTTATACATGGGCTTATTGCATGAATCTTTAAGCTCTCAATACTAACCATTGGAAAAAGCATTAACACTGCAGGAAAAACTTTTGGTGTGGTACAAAGTGTACTAAAAGATCCACTCTGTCAGTCCCTCCATTGGTTACCTGTACTCTACCGCATTCAATTTAAAATACTTTTACTCACACACAAGGCCATTAACCAAACTACACCAACGTACATCACTTCGCTTATCTCAAAATATCTCCCAACCCGACCTCTTCGCTCTTCACAAGACCTGCGTCTCTCATCCACACTCATTACTCACTCCCACTCACGATTACAGGACTTTCATCGGGCTGCACCCACTCTGTGGAATGCCCTGCCACGCACAATAAGACTCTCCTCTAGTCTCCAAACCTTCAAGCGTTCCCTGAAAACTCACCTCTTTAGGCAAGCGTATCAAATTCCAGAACCGCCCACATAACTTTCATAAACCTTCCTATCAAATTGCATCCACTCTGCACAGTCCACAAATATCCTCACATGTTTTCTCATTCTTCATTTTCCCTTCCTCCCGACCCCGGTTCATCATTGCTGTGTGACCATATCATACAGCCCACCAAGAACCTTTGCAATCTGGCGAACAACTATGCAATAGATACAGTAGCACCTTTCCTTGTGTACACATGCCTATTTCCCTATAGATTGTAAGCTTGCGAGCAGGGCCTTCCTCCCTCTGTGACTGTTTGTTATCACCCAGTTTGTTATTGTTATTTCAAATTGTAAAGCGCAACAGAATTTGCTGCGCTATATAAGAAACTGTTAATAAATAAATAAATAATACTCATTTCTTTTTTGAGGCTAACTCCAGCTTTACTTTTTCATTGAAATCTCATTCGGTACTGCTACTAATATATTATCCTATTACAGGACGATTTGGAATATATTGCTGTAGTGGTGTTATACTATATAAAAAATGTTATATGTAATATATGTGTATTCGGATACTGGCCGGTATCTATGTATTGTAGTGCATTTTTAATGTATTAATATATAAATATATTTTTAAGTCAAAGCGCAGTCTCATATTTCTTTGTTCATTTCTATATATTTGGGGATATTGGGATCAAATCCCCGAGATTAGCTGCTTTGACTTAATTAGTGACGGCGCCAGGTGTATAAATTCTGTTTCTATTGGCTGGAAGGAGACTGCACAAGGGCACCTATGCTGGCGCCCACACATGTGCGGCAGTCCCGCCGCCGCCGTATCCAACCACAGCATGCTGAAGTTGAGCCGGATGACAGGATGGTGGGATTTCAATGTGAACACATACATATCAATGTATGTGTTCACAGCCGCACTGTGTTCTATTGAAATCCCGTGTGTCACTGACCGGATAGAATAGGATCCGTGTGCACATAAAACCCCCCTCCCGGCTAAGCGGGTCCCCTTCAGTGGCCCTAGCCTTATATTATAAACTATCATTTTGTTCTTATCTCTTTGCCGGGACTGACTCTTTATCGGATCCTTTGTCCAGGAAGAGATTTTTATTAAATTCCATACTTAAAAAATGTCTTATTACATATAGTACTATAGAGACAAGTGATCATCATTTTATCTTTCATTATCATTCTTTTGGCAGTTCCTCTGAGCGTTTATTCAATCAGTGTGACCCCCATACATACTGAGCGAGTTCTAGTTTACTGTGTACATTCTTCAATGGATTGGGAGATCAGTCATCTTAAATATTAAACTGCACATACTGTAGTTGCGACCTCCCAATCAGGAGGGTTTTAAGCCATTTATCTGCTAATGCTCCTCCATACAATTACATATCAGGTGGTTGGTCTGATATTTGCGTAGGTGTGTAACTAGCTTTACTGGTATTGTATTGCATCTTTTAAATACATATTTTACATTTTAAAATAACTACAGCCTGGTTGCATGACAAATAACCTTATAAATGTCATTATGGTAATTGCCTTTGTTTAGACCTATACAATATTGCTTTACACCAGAGAAAATTGTAGATTTCTCAATTGCAGGATGCTTAAAGCCACATGTGCAAGTTTCATTGGACAATTTGGTTGTTTGCGTGTAGGGCAGGCATTCCCAACCGCGGTCCTCAAGGCACACCAACAGTGCAGGTTTTAGTGATATCCAGGCTTGAACACAGGTGACTTAATTAGTACCTTAGTTATTTTGATGTAACCATCTGTGCTGAAGCCTGGATATCACTAAAACCTGCACTGTTGGTGTGCCTTTAGGACCGTGGTTGGGAATGCCTGGTGTAGGGGCTGCTGACATTGGGGGCTATTCAGAGTTGTTAGTAAACCAAAAAAGTTAGCACATACTTGCCTACCTGCCCCTCTCCATGAGGGAGAAAATGCTCTGTTCCTGGACTTTCCTGGTAATGTATGATTGCCATCACCTGTGGTGAAACACCTTTCTCATCAATTAACTAGCTCACCACAGGTGATGGCAATCATACATTACCAGGAAAGTCCAGGAACAGAGCATTTTCTCCCTCATGGAGAGGGTCAGGTAGGCAAGTATGAGTTAGCAACTGGGCAAAACCATGTTGCATTGCAGGTGGGGGATCAGTACTAAATGCCGCCGGTCGGAATCCCGCATCCCGCAGGTGGGGCAGATGTAACATGTGCAGAGAGAGTTAAGCTGTGTACACATGGTGAGACAAATCTGTAAGATTTTGACTATATACTCAAAATCTTAAGGAAAGTTAGTGCACATCCCAGGGTGTTAGGCAGCTTGCGATACCGATTCGATCACAATGCGCACTCCCGCGGGGTCGGTATCGCAAGGTTAGATAGACTATGCAGGCAAGTCAATCTTGACTATCTAGTGTACTATCTAGTACAAAGTATATAGTCACAATTGGCACTTAGTAAAAATCGTACATAGACAACATTGAAAGTACAGATAGTCAAAATCTGTGCTATCTGGGCTCTGGGGGGGGGGGGGGGTTTAAGGGTAATCGCATAGTCAAAATCGGGCATAACAAGGATCTCACCGTGTGTACACACCTTAGGATTTGGGTGGGTTATATTGTTTCTGTGCAGGGTAAATACTGCCTGCTTAATTTCTACACTGCAATTTAGATTTCAGTTTGAACACACTCCACCCAAATTTAAATCTCTCTGCACATGTTAGATCTGCTCCACCTACAGTGCACATGGTTTTGCACAACTGCTAACTTTTGGGTGGTTTGCTTACAACTGTTAATAACCCGAATTGTACTGTGACAGACCCTATTATGCAGTGTAGGACACTGAATGGGCTGATGATTTCTGTTAGCGTATGTTAGGTTATCGGATAAACAAGAAGCTTAGCACTATGCAGCACTGACATTCCACCCAAATCTATGCAGTTTGGCACCAACATATGGAGCCAAATTACTGACAACCCCAAGCAGTAGGCAGCAAGGCTGAATGACCTTAACACCATATGTGTAGACAGCTTTATTTTCATAAAAGTCACACTTCGCACAGTAATTAATCATGATGTGGGCGTAACAACAAACCTCGCCTTTTGCCTGTACATGTCATATTTTTATGTTTATATGCTTCTTTGCTTTACATCCTAATTTGCTACAGTGGCTGTATATTTTACTATCTGACAATGATGCGTCTTTTTAGTTGATCACAAATACAGCACAGTTGGTTTTAAATACACTTGAGGTATTCTTTGAAAGAGATCACACAGCACAGAGATGAAAGGAGGCCCTGCTACTTCTGTCGGAGCTGCTTGTTTTCCCACGACCACCGTATGTTCCATATATTAGTGAACCAGAAGGTGCAGGCAAGGAAATCAGGTTACCTATTTGGCCTGTGGACAACACAGACGCATTGTACATGTTCCCACGTGTTAGGTGAGTCAGCAGCCGCAGGGAAACTTATGTTCATATTAGTCAAACACATTTTGTTATAAACAGGATGAAAATAACAGACTGTGTAAATATATCACAGTGCAGTAGCTCTCATAAACATTTGCTGCAGACCCCTTCTCACATTCTGGGGATATTTCGTTTTTGCAGGTATACTTCGAAAACATTTGTTTTGAGGGGATTACCCCAAAAATAGTGTTGATAAATACTTACAGTAGTATCTCAGTCATTTTGAGTTAACCATTTGTGTCCACAGTTTTACACCGTAACTCAGTGGTTCCCAAACACGGTCCTCAACCTCAAGGCACCCTAAAGTTAGAGATGAGCGGGTTCGGTTCCTCGGAATCCGAACCCGCCCGAACTTCAGGTTTTTTTACACGGGTCCGAGCGACTCGGATCTTCCCGCCTTGCTCGGTTAACCCGAGCGCGCCCGAACGTCATCATCCCGCTGTCGGATTCTTGCAAGGCTCGGATTCTATCGCGAGACTCGGATTCTATATAAGGAGCCGCGCGTCGCCGCCATTTTCACACGTGCATTGAGATTGATAGGGAGAGGACGTGGCTGGCGTCCTCTCCGTTTAGAGTGACTAGAGTACTAGAGAGAGACACAAATTTTGGGGAGCATATAGGAGGAGTACTACTTGCTGCTGATAGTGTGACCAGTGACCAGTGCCACCAGTTTAATTAATCCGTTCTCTGCCTGAAAAAAAGCGATACACAGTGTGACACAGTCACACATACCATATCTGTGCTCAGCCCAGTGTGCTGCATCATATACTGTATATCATTATCTGACTGCTGATTGCTCAGTGCTCACTGCTCACACAGCTTAATTGTGGGGAAGACTGGGGAGCAGTTATAGCAGGAGTACATTTAAGTACAGTGCACACTTTTGCTGCCAGAGTGCCACTGCCAGTGTGACTGACCAGTGACCACTGACCACCAGTATTGTGATTGTCTGCTGACCACCAGTATATTGTGATTGTCTGCCTGAAAAAGTTAAACACTCATCGTGTGGTGTTTTTATAAACGCATTCTGCAGACAGTGTCCAGCAGGTCCGTCATTACATAATATATATATACCTGTCCGGCTGCAGTACTAGTGTGATATATATATATATATATATATATTTTAATTTTATCTCATTATCATCCAGTCTATATTAGCAGCAGACACAGTACGGTAGTCCACGGCTGTAGCTACCTCTGTGTCGGCAGTCGCTGGTCCATCCATAATTGTATACCACCTACCCGTGGTTTTTTTTTCTATCTTCTTGATACTAGTAGCTTACTTTAGGAGTCTGCAGTGCTGACAGACAGTGTCCAGCAGGTCCGTCATTACATAATATATATATACCTGTCCGGCTGCAGTACTAGTGTGATATATATATATATTTTATTTTTATCTCATTATCATCCAGTCTATATTAGCAGCAGACACAGTACGGTAGTCCACGGCTGTAGCTACCTCTGTGTCGGCAGTCGCTGGTCCATCCATAATTGTATACCACCTACCCGTGGTTTTTTTTTCTATCTTCTTGATACTAGTAGCTTACTTTAGGAGTCTGCAGTGCTGACAGACAGTGTCCAGCAGGTCCGTCATTACATAATATATACCTGTCCGGCTGCAGTACTAGTGTGATATATAGATATATTTTAATTTTATCTCATTATCATCCAGTCTATATTAGCAGCAGACACAGTACGGTAGTCCACGGCTGTAGCTACCTCTGTGTCGGCAGTCGCTCGTCATCCATAAGTATACTAGTATCCATCCATCTCCATTGTTTACCTGAGGTGCCTTTTAGTTGTGCCTATTAAAATATGGAGAACAAAAATGTTGAGGTTCCAAAAATAGGGTGAGATCAAGATCCACTTCCACCTCGTGCTGAAGCTGCTGCCACTAGTCATGGCCGAGACGATGAAATGCCAGAAACGTCGTCTGCCAAGGCCGATGCCCAATGTCATAGTACAGAGCATGTAAAATCCAAAACACCAAATATCAGTAAAAAAAGGACTCAAAAATCTAAAATAAAATCGTCGGAGGAGAAGCGTAAACTTGCCAATATGCCATTTACCACACGGAGTGGCAAGGAACGGCTGAGGCCCTGGCCTAAGTTCATGGTAAGTGGTTCAGCTTCACATGAGGATGGAAGCACTCAGCCTCTCGCTAGAAAAATGAAAAGACTCAAGCTGGCAAAAGCACAGCAAAGAACTGTGCGTTCTTCGAAATCCCAAATCCACAAGGAGAGTCCAATTGTGTCGGTTGCGATGCCTGACCTTCCCAACACTGGACGTGAAGAGCATGCGCCTTCCACCATTTGCACGCCCCCTGCAAGTGCTGGAAGGAGCACCCGCAGTCCAGTTCCTGATAGTCAGATTGAAGATGTCAGTGTTGAAGTACACCAGGACGAGGAGGATATGGGTGTTGCTGGCGCTGGGGAGGAAATTGACCAGGAGGATTCTGATGGTGAGGTGGTTTGTTTAAGTCAGGCACCCGGGGAGACACCTGTTGTCCGTGGGAGGAATATGGCCGTTGACATGCCTGGTCAAAATACCAAAAAAATCAGCTCTTCGGTGTGAAAGTATTTCAACAGAAATGCGGACAACATTTGTCAAGCCGTGTGTTGCCTTTGTCAAGCTGTAATAAGTAGGGGTAAGGACGTTAACCACCTCGGAACATCCTCCCTTATACGTCACCTGCAGCGCATTCATAATAAGTCAGTGACAAGTTCAAAAACTTTGGGCGACAGCGGAAGCAGTCCACTGACCACTAAATCCCTTCCTCTTGTAACCAAGCTCACGCAAACCACCCCACCAACTCCCTCAGTGTCAATTTCCTCCTTCCCCAGGAATGCCAATAGTCCTGCAGGCCATGTCACTGGCAATTCTGACGAGTCCTCTCCTGCCTGGGATTCCTCCGATGCATCCTTGCGTGTAACGCCTACTGCTGCTGGCGCTGCTGTTGTTGCTGCTGGGAGTCGATGGTCTTCCCAGAGGGGAAGTCGGAAGACCACTTGTACTACTTCCAGTAAGCAATTGACTGTCCAACAGTCCTTTGCGAGGAAGATGAAATATCACAGCAGTCATCCTGTTGCAAAGCGGATAACTGAGGCCTTGACAACTATGTTGGTGTTAGACGTGCGTCCGGTATCCGCCGTTAGTTCACAGGGAACTAGACAATTTCTTGAGGTAGTGTGCCCCCGTTACCAAATACCATCTAGGTTCCACTTCTCTAGGCAGGCGATACCGAGAATGTACACGGACGTCAGAAAAAGACTCACCAGTGTCCTAAAAAATGCAGTTGTACCCAATGTCCACTTAACCACGGACATGTGGACAAGTGGAGCAGGGCAGGGTCAGGACTATATGACTGTGACAGCCCACTGGGTAGATGTTTGGACTCCCGCCGCAAGAACAGCAGCGGCGGCACCAGTAGCAGCATCTCGCAAACGCCAACTCTTTCCTAGGCAGGCTACGCTTTGTATCACCGGTTTCCAGACTACGCACACAGCTGAAAACCTCTTACGGCAACTGAGGAAGATCATTGCGGAATGGCTTACCCCAATTGGACTCTCCTGTGGATTTGTGGCATCGGACAACGCCAGCAATATTGTGTGTGCATTAAATATGGGCAAATTCCAGCACGTCCCATGTTTTGCACATACCTTGAATTTGGTTGTGCAGAATTTTTTAAAAAACGAGAGGGGCGTGCAAGAGATGCTGTCGGTGGCCAGAAGAATTGCGGGACACTTTCGGCGTACAGGCACCACGTACAGAAGACTGGAGCACCACCAAAAACGCCTGAACCTGCCCTGCCATCATCTGAAGCAAGAAGTGGTAACGAGGTGGAATTCAACCCTCTATATGCTTCAGAGGTTGGAGGAGCAGCAAAAGGCCATTCAAGCCTATACAATTGAGCACGATATAGGAGGTGGAATGCACCTGTCTCAAGCGCAGTGGAGAATGATTTCAACGTTGTGCAAGGTTCTGCTGCCCTTTGAACTTGCCACACGTGAAGTCAGTTCAGACACTGCCAGCCTGAGTCAGGTCATTCCCCTCATCAGGCTTTTGCAGAAGAAGCTGGAGACATTGAAGGAGGAGCTAACACGGAGCGATTCCGCTAGGCATGTGGGACTTGTGGATGGAGCCCTTAATTCGCTTAACAAGGATTCACGGGTGGTCAATCTGTTGAAATCAGATCACTACATTTTGGCCACCGTGCTCGATCCTAGATTTAAAACCTACCTTGGATCTCTCTTTCCGGCAGACACAAGTCTGCTGGGGTTCAAAGACCTGCTGGTGACAAAATTGTCAAGTCAAGCGGAACGCGACCTGTCAACATCTCCTCCTTCACATTCTCCCGCAACTGGGGGTGCGAGGAAAAGGCTCAGAATTCCGAGCCCACCCGCTGGCGGTGATGCAGGGCAGTCTGGAGCGACTGCTGATGCTGACATCTGGTCCGGACTGAAGGACCTGACAACGATTACGGACATGTCGTCTACTGTCACTGCATATGATTCTCTCAACATTGATAGAATGGTGGAGGATTATATGAGTGACCGCATCCAAGTAGGCACGTCAGACAGTCCGTACTTATACTGGCAGGAAAAAGAGGCAATTTGGAGGCCCTTGCACAAACTGGCTTTATTCTACCTAAGTTGCCCTCCCACAAGTGTGTACTCCGAAAGAGTGTTTAGTGCCGCCGCTCACCTTGTCAGCAATCGGCGTACGAGGTTACTTCCAGAAAATGTGGAGAAGATGATGTTCATTAAAATTAATTATAATCAATTCCTCCGTGGAGACATTGACCAGCAGCAATTGCCTCCACAAAGTACACAGGGAGCTGAGATGGTGGATTCCAGTGGGGACGAATTGATAATCTGTGAGGAGGGGGATGTACACGGTGATATATTGGAGGATGATGATGAGGTGGACATCTTGCCTCTGTAGAGCCAGTTTGTGCAAGGAGAGATTAATTGCTTCTTTTTTGGTGGGGGTCCAAACCAACCCGTCATTTCAGTCACAGTCGTGTGGCAGACCCTGTCACTGAAATGATGGGTTGGTTAAAGTGTGCATGTCCTGTTTATACAACATAAGGGTGGGTGGGAGGGCCTAAGGACAATTCCATCTTGCACCTCTTTTTTCTTTAATTTTTCTTTGCGTCATGTGCTGTTTGGGGAGTATTGTTTTGAAGGGCCATCCTGCGTGACACTGCAGTGCCACTCCTAGATGGGCCAGGTGTTTGTGTCGGCCACTAGGGTCGCTTAGCTTACTCACACAGCTACCTCATTGCGCCTCTTTTTTTCTTTGCGTCATGTGCTGTTTGGGGAGTGTTTTTTGGAAGGGCCATCCTGCGTGACACTGCAGTGCCACTCCTAGATGGGCCAGGTGTTTGTGTCGGCCACTAGGGTCGCTTAGCTTACTCACACAGCTACCTCATTGCGCCTCTTTTTTTCTTTGCGTCATGTGCTGTTTGGGGAGTGTTTTTTTTGGAAGGGCCATCCTGCGTGACACTGCAGTGCCACTCCTAGATGGGCCAGGTGTTTGTGTCGGCCACTAGGGTCGCTTAGCTTACTCACACAGCTACCTCATTGCGCCTCTTTTTTTCTTTGCGTCATGTGCTGTTTGGGGAGTGTTTTTTTTGGAAGGGCCATCCTGCGTGACACTGCAGTGCCACTCCTAGATGGGCCAGGTGTTTGTGTCGGCCACTAGGGTCGCTTAGCTTACTCACACAGCTACCTCATTGCGCCTCTTTTTTTCTTTGCGTCATGTGCTGTTTGGGGAGTGTTTTTTTTGGAAGGGCCATCCTGCGTGACACTGCAGTGCCACTCCTAGATGGGCCAGGTGTTTGTGTCGGCCACTAGGGTCGCTTAGCTTAGTCATCCAGCGACCTCGGTGCAAATTTTAGGACTAAAAATAATATTGTGAGGTGTGAGGTGTTCAGAATAGACTGAAAATGAGTGGAAATTATGGTTTTTGAGGTTAATAATACTTTGGGATCAAAATGACCCCCAAATTCTATGATTTAAGCTGTTTTTTAGTGTTTTTTGAAAAAAACACCCGAATCCAAAACACACCCGAATCCGACAAAAAAAATTCGGTGAGGTTTTGCCAAAACGCGTTCGAACCCAAAACACGGCCGCGGAACCAAACCCAAAACCAAAACACAAAACCCGAAAAATTTCAAGTGCACATCCCTACCTAAAGCTAGACACACACTATACAATTATCTGGCAGATCTGTCTTGTTGGAATGAAAATCTGGTAATAGATGATAGCAAATGACAATTGGCTCCCAAACACACGAACCTCAAGGCATCCTAAAGCTGGGCACACACTATACAATTATCTGCCAGATCTGGCTTGTTGGAATGAAAATCTGATGATGGATGATAGCAAATGACAATCTGTGATTTAACCAATTTCTACGAACAACAGGTTTTGTCCATTTTCCAGTGTTTGGGTTGGGAGCAAATGGTCGATTGTCATTTGCTCTCATCCATTACCAGATTTTCATTCCAAATAGCCAGATCTGTCAGATTATCTGGCAGATAATTGTATAGTGTATGCTAGGCATGTCAGTCCAGGTTTTAAGGGGTGTGGTATGCGCGACCGCGCCAGTCAGCATACCGTCACCGGGATCCCGACACCGGAATCCCAGTGGGGGTGGCGAGTACTGCAAGCCCCTTGCAGGCACGTTGCGCTCTCTACGCTGCGGGCTCAGTGGCGACCTACGGTCGCCACGGGTTCTATCCCTACTCTGTAGGTGTCGTGGACACCCAGGAATGGGAATACTTTCTGTATTAGGGGGACGGCCACGCCTGCGTTGGCCGGACCGCTCCCCCTAAACGTCGGCTTAACGCCACTGTTCAGCCCCCTCCCGCCTAGCAACCGCCTCTGTCTCAGAGGCGATCGCTAGGTAACGAAACCTGCCATGCACTGGGGCACTGCGGCGCCTGCGCATGCGCAGTTCCGACCCGATCGCTGTGCTGCAACAAACTGCAGCGATCGATCGGGTCGGAATGACCCCATATATTCCCTCTCAATGGACAAACATACAAGTTAGGTTTCTTGTTTTTTTGACCAGTTTACTTAGCACTTTGTTGTTGTTTTGGATGTAGGAGGAAACCAGAGCACCTGGAGGAAACAAATGCAAACATCAGGAGAACATACAAACTCCACACAGACACATAATTGTTTTGGGAATTGAACTTCTGACCTCATCGCTGTGAGGCAGTAATGCTAATTAATAAGCCACCATGCACGCCCACAAGCCAATAAATGAATGTCAATATGGAAGCCCTTTAAACAAATGCATCCCCTCTTAAAGTATGATTCTGAATCATGAGCAATCCTACAGTGTAAATGAGGGAAAGTTCAATATATATTATATCCATAACATTTTCATCTTTCATAAAGTTTTATTTCCGTTATATAAGCAATTTGCGCTGCTATAACCCCTGTAATTGTGCAACTGGTGATTTAACTTCTGGAGCATGTTTAACAGTATAATAACACATATGTGGGTGATGGCTTATCAGATACAAACTCATTCTTGCAGATAATTGCAGAGTTATTTTGTGTAATTACACAAAGAGGAGCATTTGTACTTTAAAGACCTCGTCTACAGTCAGGATTTATGTTTCTCTCGCTGCTTTTTTATGAAGAACAAGGCAAGTTAATTGCAAGACAGTTTATAGGAGTTACCATCATGAAGGGTACATTAGCTTGTCACACCAAGCTGATATCGCAAACCGAAAAAATGTATATGTGAGAACACAGGAAACAAGGTATAGGTTGGAAAGAAGATATGCAAGTGCGGGCTATAAGCACAATTAACAAGTTTTATTTTAAAATAACAGTTCCACTTCAAGCTTGGAACTATTTAAGGCGGCCATGACACCTATGCTGCAAGGAAATGACTGTTAGTAGTGCATGGATACTGGGCTTGGTATACAGATGTGCTCAAATACTGGAGGAAGAGTTTCATCACACCTTCTAAAGAAGACAAGTGGAGGTGTTACCCATAGCAGAGTCTATCATTTATCTAGTACAGTCAATAAAATGCCCTTTTTATGTGGCACCCCGAAAAAATGGCGTGTGTGCCCCTTTAAAAGAGTCTTGCTTGCAGCTCCTCAGCAGCAGGAGAAGCGCACAGGAGGAGTGAAGTGTAGCCCATGGTTCGGTCACGTGGTCTCGGTGAGTAGAGCAGACTGGACAGGGGCAGCTAGGAGAAGCAGGGCCTGTTGGGAAGAACAAGGTGGATCGGGGAGGTGCTAGGAGGCAGGGAAACGTGGAGCAGATCGGTAGCTGAGTTCAGGAGACCACCACAGGATGCTGGGCGCTGAAAATAGCGCTGCTGAAGGAGAACAGCGGGGTTTTGCCGGGGAGCCAAGTGCCGGAGAGCTGGCATTGAGATGACACAGCTGATGACCAGACACCGCCAGATCTGGTGAGAGGCGTGGTCGCTGCAGCCATCTTGAGACAACGAGGAGCCATTGCAGCAAGTGCGGCCAGCACATACCTTCATTCCCTGGATCTGAGTGAGTACTGTAGGAAATTGACAGACCAGCCACAGGCAAGCATGCCCTTCAGCCTCCGCCATCCTTGTCACTGAGCAGTGTTTAAAAGGGCACAGCCAGCAGTGCCATAGTTTGCAAGTTAAAACCCACACAAGGGGTGCCAAAAGACTGAGTTTAATGCAGATCCAAGGGAGATATTTATACTATAAAGACTGAGTTTAACACAAATCCAACGGAGATACTTGTTCTGAAGGACTGAGTTTTATGACAGTTATTTCTGGAAGAACTGAGTTACTTTGGCAAATGCAGATCAAGAGCAGCAATTCAGTTAGACTGAGTGTGTTCTATTCAAAAGCCCCTCATTGTGAATGAGTTGCCATTGTTAAGGGACCCTACCATTCCTTCGCTAGTTACAACCTCTTTGAATAAAGGGCACGGCAGCTACAAATACACCTGCGGTGAGACATTCTTTCTATTGATGGCGGGGCGTGATGCATTACTACACTGACAAGGAGGTATGAGAAACTTTACCTCCAGCGGACTTCAGAGCTTAATATTGGCACTTCATCGGCTATTATAAAAAGGGTTTATACATCCAATAAGGTGTTACATTCATTTTCTTATGTAGTAACTACCAATGTGGACATTTGAGTGAGCAATTGTATCAGGATATCTACAAATTCTCTGTCCATATAGGAATTTCTGGACATTATAAAACACTTCCAAATTGAGACTTTATCAATTTTCCCATTGCATCGGTGCCACTGGGTTGGATAATACAGTGGTTGGGGTAATTTGATAAGTGGTTCTATTGTCACAGTGTAAATGTTTTAACAAAATTACTAATGTTTTAGTGGAATAATAAATTGTTTTATATATCTTATTATCTGCGCTCTCTTTTAAAGTTAATTTTATATATATATATATATATATATATATATATATGTATATATATATATATACATATATATATATATATTGTAACACTGTAGGGGTGCAAGGTGCCTTTTCCTGGGGAATATGGCAGCCCGCAGCAGCTGAGGAACAACACAAGTCCAGTTTCTGGTACAACTGACCCCGGCCAGTTTTATTGAAACAGAAAATAAAACAAACCCCAAAATAAAAATGCCTTGCCTGTCCGGCACTAACTAAACATAAGATGTTCCTAACTGTCACTAAACAAAACACAGAGTTCTTCAGTACATACTGTATAGCTTACTTGCATCAGAAAGCGTGTCTCTCACACACAGATCCCTCAGCCTTCCCAGGCAGTCTGCCCATACTAATCAGGTTAGCAGCACTATATCACTCTTACACAGCTGAAACCCTGATTAGCCCTCTGTGAGGCCAAAGACCCGAACTGGGCCCAATGTCTAGAACTCGCCTTATCGCTCTCTCAGAGCCTTTACCCAGCTTTTACAGCAAACTGAAAAGGTTCAGACAAAACAAAAAGCATTTTTCCTAGAAGTTAACATTTTCTAAAACATGTAAGACAAGAACCTGGGACAAATATACCTGCCCTCAAACACTATCCCAGTGTTCTTGTCACATATCCCCCTCCCCTGTTTCGACCTAGGGGCCGGAACACTTGTAGCCCCCAAACAGAAGATGCGAGACAATGCATCTGCGTTGGCCAATTGTGTTCCCGGTCTATGTTCGACAGTAAACTTAAAGTCCTGCAACGCTAGAAACCATCTAGTTACACGAGCATTCTTGCCTCTATTTACATACATCCATTTTAAAGGGGCATGGTCTGTCACTAGTCTGAATTGTCTACCCAAGAGGTAATATCTCAAGGTATCTAGTGCCCACTTAATGGCCAAAGCCTCCTTTTCCACAATGGCATACCTTTTTTCATGCTCATTGAGTTTCCTACTCAAATAAATGATAGGGTGTTCGTCCCCATCTCTGGTTTGGGACAGCACAGCACCTATCCCTACCTCTGAGGCATCTGTCTGTACCACAAATTCTTTTGAAAAATCTGGTGTTATCAACACCGGTTGTGAACACAAAGCCACTTTTAACGCTTGGAACGCCTTTTCTGCATCAGGGTTCCATTTCACCACATTTGACTGCTTCCCTTTGGTAAGGTCTGACAACGGCACCGCTGTGGTCGCAAAATTAGGAATAAACCGTCTATAGTACCCAGTAATTCCCAAAAAAGCCCTTACCTGTTTTTTATTCACTGGACGAGGCCAGTTTTGAATAGCATCAACTTTATTCAATTGGGGCCTAATCAGACCTCTGCCTATGGTGAAGCCCAAGTATTTGACCTCCTCCATTGCGAGGCAGCACTTCTTTGGGTTAGCAGTTAACCCTGCCTCTCTGATTGAGTCCAGTACTGCTTGTACTTTAACCAAATGGGACCCCCAGTCTGTACTGTGAATTACCACATCATCCAAATAGGCAGCTGCATATTTTCTATGGGGCCTCAAAATTTTATCCATCGCCCGTTGAAAGGTTGCTGGAGCCCCATGCAACCCAAAGGGTAACATCTTATACTGGTACAGCCCCTCCGGAACCGAAAAGGCTGTTTTTTCTTTGGCGCTATCAGATAAAGGTATTTGCCAGTAACCTTTGGTCAGGTCCAATGTGGTGAGAAACCTGGCTGTTCCCAGCCTTTCTACAAGCTCATCCACACGGGGCATGGGGTATGCGTCAAACTTGGACACCTCATTTAACTTACGAAAGTCATTACAGAAGCGTATGCTACCGTCGGGCTTCGGGATGAGCACTATGGGACTGGACCACTCACTGTTAGACTCCTCTATGACTCCAAGTTCTAACATGGTTTTAACTTCCTTAGAAATAGCTTCTCGCTGAGCTTCAGGAATCCTATATGGCTTTAAATGAACCCTGACCCCTGGTTCTGTGACAATGTCATGTTTTATTATGGTCGTTCGGCCAGGCAGCTCTGAAAATACCTCCCTATTTTGGATGAGAAATTCTTTAACCTGATTGTTCTGATCAGCTGATAATGTCTCTGACACCTTCACTGCGGGAAGCAACCGGGGTGAAGACACCGAAGGGCAAGGCTCCGCTGACAGAGACAACCTATCTTTCCAGGGTTTGATTAAGTTAACATGGTAGATCTGTTCGGGTTTTCTCTTTCCCGGCTGGTATACTTTGTAATTAACCTCATTCACTTTTTCCCTAATCTCAAATGGACCCTGCCATTTAGCTAGGAATTTGCTTTCCACAGTGGGTACCAAAACAAGAACTCTATCTCCAGGAGCAAATTCCCGTATCTTGGCACTCCGGTTATAGACCCTCTGTTGAGCACTTTGGGCCTGTTCCATGTGCTCTCTGACAACAGGTACCACGGCTGCAATCCTATCCTGCATTTGTGTTACATGCTCAATAACGCTTCTATAAGGAGTGGGCTGTCCTTCCCACGTCTCTTTGGCAATATCCAACAGCCCTCTGGGGTGTCTACCATACAACAAATCAAATGGAGAAAACCCCGTAGAGGACTGAGGAACTTCTCTGATGGCCATTAACAAGTAGGGCAACAAACAATCCCAGTTTTTCCCATCTCTCTCAACAACCTTTTTTAACATACTTTTTAATGTTTTATTAAACCTTTCCACCAACCCGTCAGTTTGGGGATGGTAGATGGACGTCCTGAGGTGAGTGACCTTAAATAACTTGCACAACTCTTTCATGATCCTTGACATAAATGGAGTACCTTGGTCAGTCAAAATTTCTTTTGGTATTCCCACTCTACTAAATACCTGCACCAGCTCCCTAGCTATCGCCTTGGTTGTGATAGTGCGTAAAGGGACAGCCTCAGGATATCGAGTGGCATAGTCCATAATTACCAGGATATACTGATGGCCCCGAGCAGACTTTAACAAGGGCCTCACGAGATCCATGGCTATTCTGTCAAACGGGACCTCTATAATAGGCATGGGAACTAGTGGGCTCCTGAAATGGGGTCTAGGGGCATGATACTGGCATTCAGGACAGGAAGAACAATATTCAGACACTTCTTTATAAACCCCTGGCCAAAAGAACCTTTGTAAAACTCTTTCAGTGGTTTTTTCTGCCCCTAAATGTCCTGCGGTAACGTGACTATGAGCTAAATCTAGTACCGTTCTCCGATAAGGCTGGGGAACTACCAGCTGTTCCACCACATCCTCACCCCTTTTGACAATGTGGTACATGAGCTCATTACAGATGGCCATGTGGGGATACGTAACCCTGTCACCTGGTACCACAGGTTCCCCATTAACAATCTTAACATTCTCTCTAGCCTTTATTAAGGTAGGATCCTTTAACTGTTCAGACGCAAACAGATCCTTCTTTACCTCCAGGTCAGGCACGCTTTCAGTTCTAACTACTATGTCTCTGTTCCCGGCAAGAGGGTCCTCACTGGACTCCCCATCTGTCACTTCCCCAGCCAAACTAGCAAAAGGCAAAGGGCCAGAAAGTTCCGAAGACCCACGTACATCCATAAAATCACCGGTATTATCAACTGGCTTTTTACTTCTCAGATCTGTTGATAACCGTGATTCCCACAGTTTCCAAAAATGAGGAAAATCCCTCCCTATTATGGCCTCATGCACCAAGGTAGGGACCAGTCCCACTTTAACCATTGCTGACCCACAACAAGTTTCTATATTCACCTCAGCAGTGGCATAATGTTGGGTATCCCCATGTATGCAAGTTACCCCAATAGGTATTTGCTGGACCTTTAAGGGGTTCACTAACCCAGCTTTCACGAGGGTAACTAAACTTCCTGAATCTAGCAAGGCCTCTACCCGGTTACCTTCTAAGAACACATCACACATTTGTTTTTCCAGCTCAGGTGAAGGTACCACAGTACAAGCTAACCTAGCAAAGAAAGACATTCTGCGACATTCAAAGGCAGCATCACATTGCATGGGTTCTTGCGTGACTGGGCAATTGGCAATAACATGACCTGGCATACCACACCTAAAACATTTAACCACACGATTATCAACCCATTTGGGCATCATAGACCGTTCTAGCCCCATTGGCCTGTTTCCAGGGCCAGTGTTTACAGTCTCTCCAGCCTTGCGTTCTCTTAACCGCCCAGCAACGTTTTCCCACGGAACAGTCTTACCAGTCTTTACTGAAGGGCGCTGTCGAGGATCTATGGGTTGCTGGGTGGTCATCAGTAGTTCCTCTGCTGCCAAATACCTCTCTACCATGTCCACTAATTGGTCAGCAGTACCCGGGTTTCCATGGCTCACTCACTTGCGCAGGACCATGGGCAAAGATCTCAAGTAGCGGTCCATGACGACTCTTTCCACCATCTGGGGACCAGTTAATGTCTCTGGCTGTAGCCATTTTTTTGTTAGCTGAATAAGGTCGTGCATCTGGGAGCGCGGAGGCTTCTCCATGGCGTACAGCCAACGGTGCACCCGTTGTGCTCGTACTGACAGCGTGACTCCCAGGTGGGTCAGGATCTCAGTCTTTAGTTTATCATAGTCCCGAGCCTCAGCAGGGCTTAAATCAAAGTAAGCTTTTTGGGGCTCACCTGACAGGAAAGGTGCCAGCAGACTGGCCCACTGTGCTTTCGGCCAGTTCTCCCGCTCGGCAGTCCTTTCAAACGTGGTCAGATAGGCCTCCACATCATCAGCCTCTGTCATTTTCTGCAGGAAGTGACTGGCTCGTATAGAACTAGAGCTGGTTGGAGCACTGACGGCCACATCTCCAACCCGAGCTGCAAGTCTCTGCACCACTTCTGCTAAGGCCTCTCTATCCTGACGCTGTTGCCTGTAAAGTTCATCAACAACTGCCTGCTGTTGTCTCTTATTTTCCTCCATTGCCACCTGCTGTAGTCTCCAATTTTCCTCCATTGCCACCTGCTGCTGTCGGTTGGCCTCCTGCTGAGCCGCTGTAGCTTGCAGCAAGGCTTTAAGCAGATCCTCCATGTCAACAGATTTTTCAGGCGGCTTTGCAGCTGCTTTCACCCAGGACATATATCAAACCCTCAGGGGTGAGTCTCAGTAACTTCACACTGGGCTGTATCTGCATAAACCACCGTTTTCTGCAGGCCTCACAAAGCTGCTGCTTTCACTTATGCGCAGAACGGCCTGCTCGCATTCTCCACCAAGTTGTAACACTGTAGGGGTGCAAGGTGCCTTTTCCTGGGGAATATGGCAGCCCGCAGCAGCTGAGGAACAACACAAGTCCAGTTTCTGGTACAACTGACCCCGGCCAGTTTTATTGAAACAGAAAATAAAACTAACCCCAAAATAAAAATGCCTTGCCTGTCCGGCACTAACTAAACATAAGATGTTCCTAACTGTCACTAAACAAAACACAGAGTTCTTCAGTACATACTGTATAGCTTACTTGCATCAGAAAGCGTGTCTCTCACACACAGATCCCTCAGCCTTCCCAGGCAGTCTGCCCATACTAATCAGGTTAGCAGCACTATATCACTCTTACACAGCTGAAACCCTGATTAGTCCTCTGTGAGGCCAAAGACCCGAACTGGGCCCAATGTCTAGAACTCGCCTTATCTCTCTCTCAGAGCCTTTACCCAGCTTTTACAGCAAACTGAAAAGGTTCAGACAAAACAAAAAGCATTTTTCCTAGAAGTTAACATTTTCTAAAACATGTAAGACAAGAACCTGGGACAAATATACCTGCCCTCAAACACTATCCCAGTGTTCTTGTCACAATATATATATATATATATATTCTTTGAATAAAAAACTGAGTATCATTGACATTTTCCTAACCCAGGACTCTCCCAATATCTGTGGGCCCATTCCCCCATTGACACACTGCAGCACAGCTGATTTGGGGGGTCATTCCGAGTTGATCGCTCGCTGCCGATTTTCGCGGCGCAGTGATCAGGTGATAAAATAACATTTATGTGCATGCGTATGGCCAGCAATGCGCACGCACGACGTATGGGTACAAAGCTCTTTGTGGTTGTGCTCAGGTTCTAGTAAAGTTTTCCTTCGCACTGATGCCCGCAAGAAGATTGACAGGTAGGGGCTTTTCTGGATGTCAACTGACCGTTTTCAGGGAGTGTTTGCAAAAATGCAGGCGTGTCTGAAAAAACGCAGGCGTGGCTAGGTGTTTGCTGGGCGGGTGTATGACGTCAAATCCGGACACAAATACGCTGAAGTGATTGCAAGCGCTGAGTAGGTTCAGAGCTACTCAGAAACTGCACAAACTGTTTTTGCAGAGCTCGGCAGCACATGCGTTCGCACTTCTGCTAAGCTAAAATACACTCCCTTGTGGGTGGCGGCATAGCGTTTGCACGGCAGCTAAAAACTGCTAGCGAGCAATCAACTCGGAATGACCCCCTTAGAGCAGAGCACCAACGATATTAGCCTGTGAAGATATTTGTTACCTTGGCTAGGGGAAGCTAGAAAGTAATTATTTAGTATTACTGAGTATATTGCTATTATTCTTATTATTATCACATTATAGAATGGAATGCACAGCGTCTTATATTATTTTATGATTCAAATGTTGGATACACACTAGGTGATTTTGTAAACAATATCACAAATTTTTACCCTCCTGAGCGATATTTGTATCATGCCAGCGATGGCCGATACACACTCCCGGGGATCGTTAATGACCCTCGCTGTCGCCTGTACATGCAGCTCAATCTGTTTATATCGTCAGATGCTGCATGTTCAGGCCGGCAACGGCATAACGCCACTGTACAATATCGCTTGTGATATTGCATAGTGTGTATGGCCTGGGACGGTAAAAACTATGCGATATCGCTTATACAGCATATCACATAGTGTGTATCAACCATAACGAATGTATGTTAATTGTGATTCCAATTGTCTTTTGCATAATGGATGATCTGTTGTGGTGTGAACTGTAGTGAACTGTATATTACTGTTCTCCTTGTATTCCAAATTCTTCTTTTTGTGTTTTCCAACCAAGCAACGTCCCTTAATCAACCAATAATTCCAAAGCCAGACTTCATTGAAGATCAATAAAAGACTTCTTGTTGGAATTGCGGACTTACTTCTGATTCGTATCAATCTATCCTAGCTCTCTGAAAACGGTACTAAGAGACAAGGGGGGTCATTCCGACCTGTACACACGCTGCCGCTTTTCGCAGCGTAGCTATTAGGTCACTACTGCGCATTCGTATGCACCGCAATGTGCAGGCGTGTCATACGGGTACAAAGCGGTTCGTTGCTGAGCGATGGATTTAATTAAGAATCCATTTGCACAGTCGATCGCTAGGAGATTGACAGGAAGAAGGCGTCTATGGGTGTCAACTGACCGTTTTGTGGGAGTGTTTGGAAAAACACAGGCGTGCCCAAGCGTTTGCAGGGCGGGTGTCTGACGTCAATTCCGGGACCAGACAGGCTGAAGTGATCGCAGCGGCTGAGTAAGTTCTGAGCTACTCACAAACTGCACAAAAATTTTTTTTTTTGCAGAGCTCGGCTGCACAGGCGTTCGCACACTTGCAAAGTGAAAATACACTCCCCGATAGACAGCGACTATCTGATCGCAGCGCTGCAAAAAGTAGCTAGTGAGCGATCAACTCGGAATGACCCCCAAGGTACGGGGAACAACATTTCAGGGGAAAGGTCCATCACATAGCCACCCAACACCTGTGATACTTCTCAACCACTTAGACATACCCTGCCAACCCCGGGGGTGTTACACTTAGAAGGTTTGATACATCTACCTCTAATAGTGATATGTAACGTGCACTTACTGGCTTGACATACAAAATTAGCTGTTGGGTAAAAATGTCAATGTAATATAAAATACTAATATATAACATAGGGCCTAATTCAGACCTGATCGTAGATGTGCTAAGTTTAGCACATCTACGATCAGTCACACTGACATGCGGGGGGACACCCAGCACAGGGCAAGTCCAACCAGCATGTCAGTCCCTGCCCCAACGCACAAGTACAAAAGCATCGCACAGCGGCAATGCTATTGTACTTCAGGAGTAGCTCCCAGCCAGCGCAGCTCCTGCGACCCGCCCACCCAACTGTCCGGCCACGCCTGCATTGCCTGGACCGCGCCCCCAAACGGCGTCTAAACGCTGCCGGCCCGCCCCCTCAGGCAGAGGCGATCAAGGGCTACAACAGCCGTCGGCTGTCTGCAATGCGATCAGGTCTGAATCAGCCCCATAAAGCAATGGTTCCCAAACTTTTTTGAATCACGGCACCTTACAGTATCACAATTGTTTTCGCAGCACCCCTAGGCCAAAAGATTATGGAAAAAATGAGAAAAAAATATTAAATGAAATAAGTGTTGCTTAGATGTCATTTAGGTTCAGTTGTGTGACCTTTGATGAATGGCAGCCACAAGTACTGGTTTTGCCTATTACATTGACCATAAATAATTTGAATTGGTCGTGGACTGGGCCGGACTGCTCATCTGGCAATTCTGGCAAATGCCAGAAGGGCAGATGGGCTGGTGGACTGGTCCAGTCCTCAGAGAGCAGGAAACGCCGCACGCAGCACAGCTCCCGGCTCTCTGTTTTGTTCTCCGTTGCCGCTGCAGTGCCCCGTTGCTAAGCAATATGGGGGCGTGCCACAACTCTGACTTGCAGCACTCCCCCATTTGCAGTGTCCGCGCGCCCCCGTTTACATGCGCACACGGATGCCAGGGCCGGAAAGAGGCCCTACTCCATCCCTGGTCCTGGACTACCAACACAGGGCACCCCTGCAAGTGCGCTCAGTATGGGAACCACTGCATAAAGTATTGAAGGTCAGCCACACTTGCCTACTGTCCCAGTACGGCCAGAAGTCTCCCTAAAATCGTGTGGCACTCCTGGCCACCTGGAAAAATGGGCAAGTCTCCAAAAGCCGTCCTCCATAGCCCACCCCACCTCTGCAGCCGTTGGCACCCCTTGCAGCCATCTGCGAAAGTGGGCGGTCGGGGAGGTCCGATGACAAATGGCGTCATCGGACCCCCCTCCCAGACTGCCCATTTTATAATTCCGGTAATCTGTGTGGGGGCTGATGATCGGAGCCGCAGGCAGGGAGGAAACAGCTATAAGGGATCTCAATAGATCCCTCTGGCACACAAGCTGCCGTGTACGCCATCTCAGGATGGTGTACAGTTTGACTGCCAATTTCCAAAAATAAAGCATTTTTCTAGAACTTCAGGAATATCACAATTTCTACTTAAGTATGGGGAGTGTGGAAATTATCGAGGCAGCTCTGTAGCAGGGAGATATGAGTGATATCGCCTTCATTACAGCCCTGAGGAATGAGGCTGACACTTAAAACTGAGAAACAGCAATGTAATCATTGTAAAACTGTCCAGGTACGTACGTGATGATGAATATGGCCTTAGTAGCATCTGCAATCACAGACTAGGATAGAGAATTCAACCAACATCTGTGCTGAATCACCAACGGTTTGGGTCGTTGGGTCGACTCAACTTAGGTCGACAGTCATTGGGTTGACCACTGAAGGTTGACATGGGAATTAGGTCGACGTGTACTATGTCGACAGGTGAAAAGGTCGACATGAGTTTTTGGACCTTTTTTGTCTCGTTTTCTTCGTAAAGTGACGGGGAACCCCAATTAGTGCACCGTGTCACCTCGCATGGCTCACTTTGCTCGGCACAGGGTACCGTTCCCAATTGTAGTCCACGTGGATTGTAAAGTATGAAAAAGTCCCAAATTTTTTTTTTTAAAAATTGAAAAACTCGTGTTGACCTTTTGACCTGTCGACCTAATGTCCATGTCGACCTAATGTCCATGTCGACCTATTGACCATGTCGACCTAACGACTGTCGACCTAAGCTGTGTCGACCTAACGACCTTATCCCTCACCAACAATAAAAAACAAATGATCAATTAGACATACATATGTGGCTTGGAGAACATTAATGGCCTGATGCAGAGCTGAACGTGCACCTGGTGGGGAGCGTATCTTGCGCATCAGCACTGCGCATGTTCCGGATCTGAGTAATACATAGCCGTGAATACTTTTTAAGTGCATCTCCAATTATATCTGAATATCTATCTATAGGATCTATTTATTATCATCCACACCCTTTTCACATTATTTTAGTATCACCTGAATGTACTAAAGGCATTTGGAGCAGTTTTCATGGAGCAGATTTAGAAACCCACATCGCATTCCCCATACTTATAATGGGAAATGTGATGTGGCCAAATTCACTAAAAAAAAAATGTGAAAAAATACCGCAGTGTGCCCTGTGATAATCTCGCCAGCTCAGGCTGGCGAGTTTACAGGGCAGCACTGCGATAATGTGGCATTTGACCAGCTTTCTCTGCCCTTGGCAGACAAAAGCTGAGCGAGGACCCGGCAGAGTGATCAGCTATGTGTGTCCGATGGACAAGCTGATCACAGTGTAAAAAAAATAAAAAACAAAAAAATAAATCATACTCACCTGTCCAGGGAGCTGGTGTCCGCTGCTCTGGTGAGCACTGCCGGGCGCCGGGTCCCCCATATGCTGCAATGTGACCCCGGTGCAGTAAAGTGATGCTGCAAAATGGCAGCACACTTTACAGCACTGGGGGTCACAGCGCAGGAGAAGGACCCGGCGCCCGACAGCCTTCTGAAGCAGCGCGGACCGGCTCCCTGGACAGGGGAGTATATTGATCTTCTGGGGGGAATCCGCAGCACGTGGGGTTAATCGCGATGGGGAGGTCCACCGGGCGGCGGGGGCAGCGCATGCGCAGCAGGACATCGGGGTATTTTTTACAAAAAATACCCTGATGATGCTGCGAAGAGGCTTCGCAGGGACAGAGCTTGACCGCAAGCTCTGTCCCTGCACGCGATAATTGATACATCCCTGCAATGTAATCAATTATCGCAGTGCAAATTTGGGCGATTTTATCACCTGTCATCCACATCCTGGATGCGGATGGTGATAAATAGGCCCCTAAATCATAAAAGGGGTATTAAATACTACACACAAAACTATGAAATCAAGTCCTTAAAGAACTTTACTTCAAAAAAAGAATAATAAGAAAAACAAACAGTAGACAAATATAAAAAGGGTATTACAGTACATACTCATCATGAGGATAAGTTTGTGAGCACAGACCGGTTCTTACTATGGGCCCAATTCAGAACTGATCGCAGCATCAAAATTGTTCTCTAATTGGCAAAACCATGGGGGTCATTCCGAGTTGATCGCTCGCTAGCTATTTTTGCAGCCATGCAAACGCATAGTCGCCGCGCACTGCGGAGTGTATATTTGCTGTGCAAGTGTGCGATCGCATGTGCAGCCGAGCGGTACAAAAATAGTTTGTGCAGTTTCTGAGAAGCTCAGAACTTACTCAGCCGCTGCGATCACTTCAGCCTGTCTGGTCCCAGAATTGACGTCAGGCACCCGCCCTGCAAACGCTTGGACACGCCTGCGTTTTTCCAAACACTCCCAGAAAACGGTCAGTTGACACCCACAAACTTCCTCTTCCTGTCAATCTCCTTGCGATCGGCTGTACAAATGGATTCTTCATTAAATCCATCGCCCTGCAACGATCCGCTTTGTGCCCATACGACGTGCCTGTGCATTGCGGTGCATACGCATGCACAGTAGTGACCTGATCGCTGCACTGCGAAAAATGGCAGAGTGCGATTAGGTCGGAATTACCCCCCATGTGCAGTGCAGGAGGCACAGATGTAACATGTGCAGAGAGAGTTAGATTTGGGTGGGTTATATTGTTTCTGTGCAGGGTAAATTTTGGCTGCTTTATTTTTACACTGCAAATTAGATTTCAGTTTGAACACACCCCACCCAAATCTAAAGCCCCGTACACACGGGGGGAGATGTGTGCTGAGCAATCTAGCATAGACCACTCAGCACACATCTCTCCCCTCACTCAGCACACAGCGCCAGAGCCGGCCATAGGTATAGGCAAACTAGGCAATTGCCTAGGGCATTTGATATGCCCAGTGGCATCAGCAGCTTCTGCTGATTAAAATGATATGCGGCATGCCTATATTCTGTGTGTAGCATTTCATATGCAGATACAGTCACAGTCTCGCACAGTATATAGGCATGCTGCATATCAGTTTAATCAGCAGAAGCTGCTTGTACATCCTAGCCACATAGCAATGCAAATAAGATGCATTTTCATAAAAAAAAGGTGCCCGACGTTATCATTGAGGCAATATTTATGAGGACACATCTGTATCCAAGCAGAGGCAGAGGTCACAGTGTTAGTGGCAGTGTGAGTGCTGTGTGCATGTGAGTGGGTTGGTTGTGCAGTAGTGTTCAGAATATGTGTAAGGAGCATTATGTGTGTCATGTAAAAATGCATCAATAATGTGCAACATATGTGTAAGGGGCACTGTGTGTAATTATGTGTATAAGGGTATTAATAATGTGCGGCATATGTGTAACCGGATACTACTGTATGTGTGTCATTATGTGTATAGGGGCACTAATAATGTGCAGAAAATGTGTAGGGGACACTGTGTGTGTCTTTATGTGTATAAGGGAATTAATAATGTGCAGCATATATGTAAGGGACATTATGTGTAAAAGAGCATTAATAAATAAAGGGGCATTACTGTGTGGAATTATGTGTATAAATGCATTACTGTGTGGCATTATGTGTATAAGGTGCTCTCTTATGTGGTGTTACGTATAGAAAGGGCACTACGGTGTCGTCTAATATGAATAAAGAGCAACAGGGTGTGGTGTAATGTGAATTAGGAGCAATTCAGTGTGATGTAATGTGAATAAGGGGCTCTACTGTGAGGAGTAATGTTTATAAGGTAAAGTAATACTACTGTGGGATGTAATATGAATTATGGACACTATCGCATGATCAAATGTGAATAAAGTTGCAGTACTGTGTGGCGTAATTGGAATTGGGATTACTATTGTATGGCCATGCCCCTTGCCAGCAAAAACACACCTCTTTTTGGGCTGTGTGCCAAATGTGCGAACTGTTCCTATTTAAAATATAGGGGGTACAAACACCAAAATAAGGACTGCTATGGGTGAGGGGTGATGGTGGTGGGAAAGAGGTGCAAGGTCAGAGGCGGAACCAGCGGTGGTGCTAGGGGGCACCAGCCAAAATATTGCCTAGGGCATCATATTGGTTAGGGCCGGCTCTGCACAGCGCGATGTGTCCAGAGTGAGGGGGCGGTGGGGCGCTCATCTCACCTAGCGCTGAACTTGAATTTCTAAGCAGTCTAGTCAGATTGCTTATAATTTAAGCATGGATCCCTCTTGTGTACCCCCCTTAACTCTCTCTGCACAGGTTATATCTGCCCCACCTGCAGTGCACATGGGGGTCATTCCGACCTAATTGCACGCTGTGCTTCTTCGCAGCCATGTGATCGGGTCGGAACTGCGCATGCGCAGCGGGCGCATTGCGCAGGCGTGTCATTGCCCGGCGTCGGCTGTCACCAGGCAGCAATGCCGCTAGCAAGGAAAGCGGTCGCAGTGGCAACCGCAAGAAGATTGACAGGAAAAAGGCGGATCCAGGCGGAACTCACCGTTTTCTGGGAGTGGTGAGTCCAACGCAACCGTGTCCAGGCGTTTGGAGGGCGGATGTCTGACTTCAATTCCGGGATCTGCATCGCTGGATCGATCGCACAGGGTAAGTAACTCTTACCCTGGTCTTCTTTTACAGGAAACTTTTTTTGCATAGCAGGGCTGCACAAGTGTTCGCAGCCCTGCTATGCAGAAATACACTGCCCCATAGGCGGTGTCTAGTTGATCGCACGGGTATCAAAAAGTTGCAACGTGCGATCAACTCGGAATGACCCCCAAGGTATTGCCCATTAGAAAACAATTCTGCTGCTGCAATCAGTTCTGAATTAGGCCCTATGTCTTTGCCGGGTGCAGTACGGCTGACCGGCGGTCTCCTGACCGCCGGTCAGCTTACCGACGCCGGGATCCCGGCAGCATACCGACGCCGGGATCCCGGCGGGGAGGGGCGAGTGCAGCAAGCCCCTTGCGCGCTCGCTGCGCTCGCCACGCTGCGCTCGCCACGCTGCGGGCTCGGTGGCGACCTGCGGTTGCCACTTGTTCTAATCCCACTCTATGGGTGTAGTGGACACCCACAAGTGGAAATAGTCCCTGTTGGTCGGCATGCCGACCATCGGGACAGTGACCCGTCGGGCTGGTGGAGGAGGTCGTGTGACTGTCGGTCAGCTGACCGGCGGTCACATGAATACCACTCGTCTTTCCCTTTGTCATTTTCAATATTGATTTGTTTTATTATTGATAAATTGATAAACATTGTTCTATTTAAGTTGTTGCAAAATTCAAACCGATATATCTGTAGTAGCCAGAAATGTAATCTCTTATCTACTGTGACGTCACATAATTTACATACGCATGATAGGGGCAACTTCCATTGTGATGAGCTTGTTGATAAGTCCAGGAACAGAACATGCCCCTGATACAGCAGGGTGTGGATCATTAGATCGACAGTGTCCAGGTCGACAATGTTTAGGTCGACCACTATAGCTCGACAGTCACTAGGTCGACAGGGTTGGAAGGTCGACAGGGTTTCTAGTAGAGATGAGCGCCGGAAATTTTTCGGGTTTTGTGTTTTGGTTTTGGGTTCGGTTCCGCGGCCGTGTTTTGGGTTCGACCGCGTTTTGGCAAAACCTCACCGAATTTTTTTTGTCGGATTCGGGTGTGTTTTGGATTCGGGTGTTTTTTTAAAAAAACCCTAAAAAACAGCTTAAATCATAGAATTTGGGGGTAATTTTGATCCCAAAGTATTATTAACCTCAAAAAACATAATTTACACTCATTTTCAGCCTATTCTGAACACATCACACCTCACAATATTATTTTTAGTCCTAAAATTTGCACCGAGGTCGCTGTGTGAGTAAGATAAGCGACCCTAGTGGCCGACACAAACACCGGGCCCATCTAGGAGTGGCACTGCAGTGTCACGCAGGATGGCCCTTCCAAAAAACCCTCCCCAAACAGCACATGACGCAAAGAAAAAAAGAGGCGCAATGAGGTAGCTGACTGTGTGAGTAAGATTAGCGACCCTAGTGGCCGACACAAACACCGGGCACATCTAGGAGTGGCACTGCAGTGTCACGCAGGATGTCCCTTCCAAAAAACCCTCCCCAAACAGCACATGACGCAAAGAAAAAAAGAGGCGCAATGAGGTAGCTGTGTGAGTAAGATTAGCGACCCTAGTGGCCGACACAAACACCGGGCCCATCTAGGAGTGGCACTGCAGTGTCACGCAGGATGTCCCTTCCAAAAAACCCTCCCCAATCAGCACATGATGCAAAGAAAAAGAAAAGAAAAAAGAGGTGCAAGATGGAATTATCCTTGGGCCCTCCCACCCACCCTTATGTTGTATAAACAAAACAGGACATGCACACTTTAACCAACCCATCATTTCAGTGACAGGGTCTGCCACACGACTGTGACTGATATGACGGGTTGGTTTGGACCCCCCCCAAAAAAGAAGCAATTAATCTCTCCTTGCACAAACTGGCTCTACAGAGGCAAGATGTCCACCTCATCGTCACCCTCCGATATATCACCGTGTACATCCCCCTCCTCACAGATTATCAATTCGTCCCCACTGGAATCCACCATCTCAGCTCCCTGTGTACTTTGTGGAGGCAATTGCTGCTGGTCAATGTCTCCGCGGAGGAATTGATTATAATTCATTTTAATGAACATCATCTTCTCCACATTTTCTGGATGTAACCTCGTACGCCGATTGCTGACAAGGTGAGCGGCGGCACTAAACACTCTTTCGGAGTACACACTTGTGGGAGGGCAACTTAGGTAGAATAAAGCCAGTTTGTGCAAGGGCCTCCAAATTGCCTCTTTTTCCTGCCAGTATAAGTACGGACTGTGTGACGTGCCTACTTGGATGCGGTCACTCATATAATCCTCCACCATTCTATCAATGTTGAGAGAATCATATGCAGTGACAGTAGACGACATGTCCGTAATCGTTGTCAGGTCCTTCAGTCCGGACCAGATGTCAGCATCAGCAGTCGCTCCAGACTGCCCTGCATCACCGCCAGCGGGTGGGCTCGGAATTCTGAGCCTTTTCCTCGCACCCCCAGTTGCGGGAGAATGTGAAGGAGGAGATGTTGACAGGTCGCGTTCCGCTTGACTTGACAATTTTGTCACCAGCAGGTCTTTCAACCCCAGCAGACCTGTGTCTGCCGGAAAGAGAGATCCAAGGTAGGCTTTAAATCTAGGATCGAGCACGGTGGCCAAAATGTAGTGCTCTGATTTCAACAGATTGACCACCCGTGAATCCTTGTTAAGCGAATTAAGGGCTGCATCCACAAGTCCCACATGCCTAGCGGAATCGCTCCGTGTTAGCTCCTTCTTCAATGCCTCCAGCTTCTTCTGCAAAAGCCTGATGAGGGGAATGACCTGACTCAGGCTGGCAGTGTCTGAACTGACTTCACGTGTGGCAAGTTCAAAGGGCATCAGAACCTTGCACAACGTTGAAATCATTCTCCACTGCACTTGAGACAGGTGCATTCCATCTCCTATATCGTGCTCAATTGTATAGGCTTGAATGGCCTTTTGCTGCTCCTCCAACCTCTGAAGCATATAGAGGGTTGAATTCCACCTCGTTACCACTTCTTGCTTCAGATGATGGCAGGGCAGGATCAGTAGTTTTTGGTGGTGCTCCAGTCTTCTGTACGTGGTGCCTGTACGCCGAAAGTGTCCCGCAATTTTTCTGGCCACCGACAGCATCTCTTGCACGCCCCTGTCGTTTTTTAAAAAATTCTGCACCACCAAATTCAAGGTATGTGCAAAACATGGGACGTGCTGGAATTTGCCCATATTTAATGCACACACAATATTGCTGGCGTTGTCCGATGCCACAAATCCACAGGAGAGTCCAATTGGGGTAAGCCATTCCGCGATGATCTTCCTCAGTTGCCGTAAGAGGTTTTCAGCTGTGTGCGTATTCTGGAAAGCGGTGATACAAAGCGTAGCCTGCCTAGGAAAGAGTTGGCGTTTGCGAGATGCTGCTACTGGTGCCGCCGCTGCTGTTCTTGCGGCGGGAGTCCATACATCTACCCAGTGGGCTGTCACAGTCATATAGTCCTGACCCTGCCCTGCTCCACTTGTCCACATGTCCGTGGTTAAGTGGACATTGGGTACAACTGCATTTTTTAGGAGACTGGTGAGTCTTTTTCTGACGTCCGTGTACATTCTCGGTATCGCCTGCCTAGAGAAGTGGAACCTAGATGGTATTTGGTAACGGGGGCACACTGCCTCAATAAATTGTCTAGTTCCCTGTGAACTAACGGCGGATACCGGACGCACGTCTAACACCAACATAGTTGTCAAGGACTCAGTTATCCGCTTTGCAGTAGGATGACTGCTGTGATATTTCATCTTCCTCGCAAAGGACTGTTGAACAGTCAATTGCTTACTGGAAGTAGTACAAGTGGGCTTACGACTTCCCCTCTGGGATGACCATCGACTCCCAGCGGCAACAACAGCAGCGCCAGCAGCAGTAGGCGTTACACGCAAGGATGCATCGGAGGAATCCCAGGCAGGAGAGGACTCGTCAGACTTGCCAGTGACATGGCCTGCAGGACTATTGGCATTCCTGGGGAAGGAGGAAATTGACACTGAGGGAGTTGGTGGGGTGGTTTGCGTGAGCTTGGTTACAAGAGGAAGGGATTTACTGGTCAGTGGACTGCTTCCGCTGTCACCCAAAGTTTTTGAACTTGTCACTGACTTATTATGAATGCGCTGCAGGTGACGTATAAGGGAGGATGTTCCGAGGTGGTTAACGTCCTTACCCCTACTTATTACAGCTTGACAAAGGGAACACACGGCTTGACACCTGTTGTCCGCATTTCTGGTGAAATACCTCCACACCGAAGAGCTGATTTTTTTGGTATTTTCACCTGGCATGTCAACGGCCATATTCCTCCCACGGACAACAGGTGTCTCCCCGGGTGCCTGACTTAAACAAACCACCTCACCATCAGAATCCTCCTGGTCAATTTCCTCCCCAGCGCCAGCAACACCCATATCCTCCTCATCCTGGTGTACTTCAACACTGACATCTTCAATCTGACTATCAGGAACTGGACTGCGGGTGCTCCTTCCAGCACTTGCAGGGGGCATGCAAATAGTGGAAGGCGCATGCTCTTCACGTCCAGTGTTGGGAAGGTCAGGCATCGCAAACGACACAATTGGACTCTCCATGTGGATTTGGGATTTCAAAGAACGCACAGTTCTTTGCGGTGCTTTTGCCAGCTTGAGTCTTTTCAGTTTTCTAGCGAGAGGCTGAGTGCTTCCATCCTCATGTGAAGCTGAACCACTAGCCATGAACATAGGCCAGGGCCTCAGCCGTTCCTTGCCACTCCGTGTGGTAAATGGCATATTGGCAAGTTTACGCTTCTCCTCCGACAATTTTATTTTAGGTTTTGGAGTCCTTTTTTTTCTGATATTTGGTGTTTTGGATTTGACATGCTCTGTACTATGACATTGGGCATCGGCCTTGGCAGACGACGTTGCTGGCATTTCATCGTCTCGGCCATGACTAGTGGCAGCAGCTTCAGCACGAGGTGGAAGTGGATCTTGATCTTTCCCTAATTTTGGAACCTCAACTTTTTTGTTCTCCATATTTTATAGGCAGAACTAAAAGGCACCTCAGGTAAACAATGGAGATGGATGGATTGGATACTAGTATACAATTATGGACGGACTGCCACGGTTAGGTGGTATAAAAAAACCACGGTTAGGTGGTATATATTATAATAATAATACAATTATGGATGGACGGACTGCCTGCCGACTGCCGACACAGAGGTAGCCACAGCCGTGAACTACCGCACTGTACACTGGTTGATAAAGAGATAGTAGTATACTCGTAACAACTAGTATGACACTATGACGACGGTATAAAGAATGAAAAAAAAACCACGGTTAGGTGGTATATATTATAATAATAATACAATTATGGATGGACGGACTACCTGCCGACTGCCGACACAGAGGTAGCCACAGCCGTGAACTACCGCACTGTACACTGGTTGATAAAGAGATAGTAGTATACTCGTAACAACTAGTATGACACTATGACGACGGTATAAAGAATGCAAAAAAAACCACGGTTAGGTGGTATATATTATAATAATAATACAATTATGGATGGACGGACTGCCTGCCGACTGCCGACACAGAGGTAGCCACAGCCGTGAACTACCGCACTGTACACTGGTTGATAAAGAGATAGTAGTATACTCGTAACAACTAGTATGACACTATGACGACGGTATAAAGAATGCAAAAAAAACCACGGTTAGGTGGTATATATTATAATAATAATACAATTATGGATGGACGGACTGCCTGCCGACTGCCGACACAGAGGTAGCCACAGCCGTGAACTACCGCACTGTACACTGGTTGATAAAGAGATAGTAGTATACTCGTAACAATTAGGATGACACTATGACGGTATAAAGAATGAAAAAAAAACCACGGTTAGGTGGTAGGTATATAATAATAAATAATACAATTCTGGTCGGACGGACTGCCTGCCGTGTGCCGACACAGAGGTAGCCACAGCCGTGAACTACCGCACTGTACACTGGTTGATAAAGAGATAGTAGTATACTCGTAACAATTAGGATGACACTATGACGGTATAAAGAATGAAAAAAAAACCACGGTTAGGTGGTAGGTATATAATAATAAATAATACAATTCTGGTCGGACGGACTGCCTGCCGTGTGCCGACACAGAGGTAGCCACAGCCGTGAACTACCGCACTGTACACTGGTTGATAAAGAGATAGTAGTATACTCGTAACAATTAGGATGACACTATGACGGTATAAAGAATGAAAAAAAAACCACGGTTAGGTGGTAGGTATATAATAATAAATAATACAATTCTGGTCGGACGGACTGCCTGCCGTGTGCCGACACAGAGGTAGCCACAGCCGTGAACTACCGCACTGTACACTGGTTGATAAAGAGATAGTAGTATACTCGTAACAATTAGGATGACACTATGACGGTATAAAGAATGAAAAAAAAACCACGGTTAGGTGGTAGGTATATAATAATAAATAATACAATTCTGGTCGGACGGACTGCCTGCCGTGTGCCGACACAGAGGTAGCCACAGCCGTGAACTACCGCACTGTACACTGGTTGATAAAGAGATAGTAGTATACTCGTAACAATTAGGATGACACTATGACGGTATAAAGAATGAAAAAAAAACCACGGTTAGGTGGTAGGTATATAATAATAAATAATACAATTCTGGTCGGACGGACTGCCTGCCGTGTGCCGACACAGAGGTAGCCACAGCCGTGAACTACCGCACTGTACTGTGTCTGCTGCTAATATAGACTGGTTGATATTTAAAGAGATATTAGTAGTATACAACAATACTATACTGGTGGTCAGGCACTGGTCACCACTCCTGCAGCAAAAGTGTGCACTGTTAATTAATATAATTGTACTCCTGGCTCCTGCTAACAACCTGCAGTGCTCCCCAGTCTCCCCCACAATTAATTATAAGCTTTTAATTTATACATTGATGACTGTGCAGCACACTGGGCTGAGCTGAGTGCACACAGACTGAGTCACACTGTGTGACTGACTGTGCTGTGTATCGTTTTTTTTTTCAGGCAGAGAACGGATATAGCAGAGAGAAGTGAACGGATATATTATATTAAATAAAAGTTAACTAGCAACTGCACTGGTCACTGACTGTGGTAAACTAACTCTGTCTGCGACTCTGCACAATCTCTCTCTATCTAATCTATCTATCTCTATTCTAATGGAGAGGACGCCAGACACGTCCTCTCCCTATCAATCTCAATGCACGAGTGAAAATGGCGGCGACGCGCGGCTCCTTATATAGAATCCGAGTCTCGCGATAGAATCCGAGCCTCGCGAGAATCCGACAGCGTCATGATGACGTTCGGGCGCGCTCGGGTTAACCGAGCAAGGCGGGAAGATCCGAGTCGCTCGGACCCGTGGAAAAAAAAGTGAAGTTCGTGCGGGTTCGGATTCAAAGAAACCGAACCCGCTCATCTCTAGTTTCTAGGTAGACATGTGCTAGGTCGACAGGTCCAAAGGTCGACATGAGGTTTTTTGGGGGTTTTGGTATCGTTTTTTTTGTAGAGGCTCACTTCGCTTGCCATGCTTCGGGCAAGGTGCCTTGCTCCGCTACCGCTTCGCCCGGCACAGATTACCGTTCCAATCGTAGTCCACGTGGATCGTTAAGTATGAAAAAGTTCAAAAAAAGAAAAAAAATGTGAAAAACTCATGTCGACCTTTTGACCTGTCAACCTACCACATGTCGACATATAAACCCTGTCGACCTTCCAACCCTGTCGACCTAGTGACTGTCGACCTATAGTGGTCGACCTAAACAGTGTCCATCTTCAGACCGGTTCCCGATACAGCACATGCTAGCTCTAATATCAGACTGCTTCTGTCTCATGCCTTCCTCCTCACTCTTTTTCAATACAAAAATAAAGGTTCTTATTGAAAATATAACTTTCCCCATGAATCGCTTGCAATGAAAATGTGATAACAAGTAACAGCGTCATATCAGGGCACAATGAATGTGGTGATTATCGGTGTACTAACAGATTGTGGTAAGACTAGACATGTATAGAGCACATTATTGCAGATGACATTTCTCTAAGCTGGATACAATCAGCACAAGACAGAGCATTACGTGCAGGAGAAACTGGAAAGGTCATAAATAAATAGGTGGCATACAACTTTCTTGGATCACAGAGAATGCTGCTGGGTGCAGACCTATAATGGGTTTCCTATCTTACAGCGTCAGTGACCCGCAAAGTGTTTGGTAAATTCTCAACACTGTGTCTGACAAGTTCATTTAGAACAGGAAACCAGAGGGTTCATAAATGCAGAGGCGGGTTTCTCTATGTGTTCTTCCTAAACCCCTGAAGCCATCTTCCTTCCCCTCTTTGGACTGGTGGCATTGAACCAGCAAAAATATAATGCTGTCGTCAGTTAGTGCTCTGAGCCAAGAATACAACAAAAACCATAGTACTTCACTGTTCACTAAGCTAAAGCACTTTCAGGATGCTGAGAGAGCAAATATCCACAATACTGAGTGAAAACAGGTAACAGCTCTAAAGAACATCATGTCTCATACGTTCATGTGCTTAAGGCATCAGCAGACTCTTGGTTCTAAATACAGCAGTGCCCCCAACTCACATTGGGGGTAATTCCAAGTTGATCGCAGCAGGATTTTTGTTAGCAGTTGGGCAAAACCATGGCCCTCATTCCGAGTTGTTCGCTCGTTGCCGAATTTAGCTATATTGCGATTAGTCGCTTACTGCGCATGCGCAATGTTCGCAGAGCGCATGCGCTTAGTTATTTTACTCAAAAGTTAGGTATTTTACTCACGGCATTACGAGGATATTTCTTCGTTCTGGTGATCGGAGTGTGATTGACAGGAAGTGGGTATTTCTGGGCGGAAACTGGCCGTTTTATGGGTGTGTGTGAAAAAACGCTGCCGTTTCTGGGAAAAACGCAGGAGTGGCTGGAGAAACGGGGGAGTGCCTGGGCGAACGCTGGGTGTGTTTGTGACGTCAAACCAGGAACGAAACTGACTGAACTGATTGCAGTGGCAGAGTAAGTGTCGAGCTACCAAGCAAAAGAGCGACCAGGCACTGGTATAAAATAAATTCCAAAAGAATTGTGAAAAACCAAAGTTGGACAATTAGCCTTTCAATTGCAGGTCCCTTTTGGTGGTGCGCCCCGAGCCAGAAAGTACAAGTACTAAGGAGGGTGAAAAAGAAAGCTCTTGTGTGGGCGCACTCTTATGAATCAATTAACATTAAATTATGACAGAAACATTAAAACGTATGTTTATTATTCAACTTTAAAATTGAAAGATATTCCCTATGTGATCCTAAATGGAGGTGTACAAATTAGAAAAAGGTGAGAGAAAGAATAATGGATATAGATTATATATATAACCTTAAAAAGATAAAAATGTTCTGGTCTGTTGAATCACACAAAAAGGATTTTAGAAAGGTTGCAGACACAAGATAGTCTAGCAGCCGTTTCACCTGACCAGTACAGATAATCTGTATTAATGAGACCAACCAAAGAGATCAGTACTATATATTGGAGAACCGCTTGGATTGGGTTAATACCAGATAATTAGATATTAACCTGTTAAAGAATTTTAGCAAATTAGGAATGTTTAGATCAATATACCCTAGACACTGGTAGAAGTGAAGGAGAAAAGTTAGAAATAGTACGTAGTGGTGATATTGCTGTTGGTGTCCACCCTTAAAAAAGGGGAATAGTCCGTACTCTACAAAACCGGGTATTCCCAGGGAGTCTCCTCTCAAGGTACTGACCTGGCCCGACGCTGTTTCGCTTCCAAGATCGGACGAGATCGGGCATTAGCAGCGTGGTATGATAGTAGAGAGACTATCTACCAATGAGAGTGCACCTATATAGGAATAGTAAGAGGATTTATAGAAAAGATAAGATCGAAAAGTGTGTGGATCTGCTTTCCACGTTAGGCAGGGTAAAAAGAATTGCCACACTGTGGCATCGTTAACCCTGGATCGAGGATGAGAGTCCACAGAATGATAGTAGAGGAGAGGGAAAAATAAGATAAAGATGGAGAACTGAATGATAAGTAAGTTAGAATAAATTGATTTGATCTGCAATCTGCAGGATTGATGAGCTGTAATAAACACAAAAAATCCTAGCTGTGTAATTCACATATACCTTTCTGTTTTCCTTAATCCATTCATGGGGGCAGTATCACAGAAGTAATAATCATGACTGAAGTTAGAGAATGATATCAGACCATTTTGTGTACCCCACTATTCCTCATGTTGAAAAATGGGTGTAGTACTGTGAGTGGGTCTAGTCTGCAATCTATAAGATTATCTGGCTATAATAGGCACAGAAATTCTAACAGCATGATATACAGTATAAATCAGAATGTCTGAATAAGATAGGCACTAATAACAAAGATAATGGAGACTCCAAAGTCATATATATGTATAAAAGGGGTAAATGATACTCAAGATGTCAGGTATGGAGACAAATGGTAGTAAATACTGCTCCAAAGAAGATCTCGTCCTGAAATTCGTGGAACTGCAATCAATAGGATTAACTAACTATCATAGGCACAGAAATTCTAACAGCATGAGGTGCAGTATAGATCAGAGTGCCTGAATAGAATAGGTACCAATAGCGAGGATAATAGAGACTCCAAAGTCATATACATGTATGAAAAATAAATGATACTCAAGATGTCAGGTATGGAGACAAATGACAGTAAGTACTGCTCCAAGGAAGGTCTCGTCGTGAAGTCCGTGGAAAACGCGTTTCGCCCGTCGGGGCTTGTTAACTTCCGGGATCTAGAAGTTAACAAGCCCCGACGGGGCTCTATTATCTATTATCTATTATCCTCGCTATTGGTACCTATTCTATTCAGGCACTCTGATCTATACTGCACCTCATGCTGTTAGAATTTCTGTGCCTATGATAGTTAGTTAATCCTATTGATTGCAGTTCCACGAATTTCAGGACGAGATCTTCTTTGGAGCAGTATTTACTACCATTTGTCTCCATACCTGACATCTTGAGTATCATTTACCCCTTTTATACATATATATGACTTTGGAGTCTCCATTATCTTTGTTATTAGTGCCTATCTTATTCAGACATTCTGATTTATACTGTATATCATGCTGTTAGAATTTCTGTGCCTATTATAGCCAGATAATCTTATAGATTGCAGACTAGACCCACTCACAGTACTACACCCATTTTTCAACATGAGGAATAGTGGGGTACACAAAATGGTCTGATATCATTCTCTAACTTCAGTCATGATTATTACTTCTGTGATACTGCCCCCATGAATGGATTAAGGAAAACAGAAAGGTATATGTGAATTACACAGCTAGGATTTTTTGTGTTTATTACAGCTCATCAATCCTGCAGATTGCAGATCAAATCAATTTATTCTAACTTACTTATCATTCAGTTCTCCATCTTTATCTTATTTTTCCCTCTCCTCTACTATCATTCTGTGGACTCTCATCCTCGATCCAGGGTTAACGATGCCACAGTGTGGCAATTCTTTTTACCCTGCCTAACGTGGAAAGCAGATCCACACACTTTTCGATCTTAACTTTTCTATAAATCCTCTTACTATTCCTATATAGGTGCACTCTCATTGGTAGATAGTCTCTCTACTATCATACCACGCTGCTAATGCCCGATCTCGTCCGATCTTGGAAGCGAAACAGCGTCGGGCCAGGTCAGTACCTTGAGAGGAGACTCCCTGGGAATACCCGGTTTTGTAGAGTACGGACTATTCCCCTTTTTTAAGGGTGGACACCAACAGCAGTATCACCACTACGTACTATTTCTAACTTTTCTCCTTCACTTCTACCAGTGTCTAGGGTATATTGATCTAAACATTCCTAATTTGCTAAAATTCTTTAACAGGTTAATATCTAATTATCTGGTATTAACCCAATCCAAGCGGTTCTCCAATATATAGTACTGATCTCTTTGGTTGGTCTCATTAATACAGATTATCTGTACTGGTCAGGTGAAACGGCTGCTAGACTATCTTGTGTCTGCAACCTTTCTAAAATCCTTTTTGTGTGATTCAACAGACCAGAACATTTTTATCTTTTTAAGGTTATATATATAATCTATATCCATTATTCTTTCTCTCACCTTTTTCTAATTTGTACACCTCCATTTAGGATCACATAGGGAATATCTTTCAATTTTAAAGTTGAATAATAAACATACGTTTTAATGTTTCTGTCATAATTTAATGTTAATTGTTTCATAAGAGTGCGCCCACACAAGAGCTTTCTTTTTCACCCTCCTTAGTAAGTGTCGAGCTACTCAGAAACTGCTAAGAAATTTCTATTCGCAATTTTGCGAATCTTTCGTTCGCAATTCTGCTAAGCTAAGATACACTCCCAGAGGGCGGCGGCTTAGCGTGTGCAATGCTGCTAAAAGCAGCTAGCGAGCGAACAACTCGGAATGAGGGCCCATGTGCACTGCAGGGGAGGCAGGTATAACATGTGCAGAAAGAGTGAGATTTGGGTGGGTTATTTTGTTTCAGTGCAGGGTAAATACTGGCTGCTTTATTTTTACACTGCAAATTAGATTGCAGATTGAACACACCACACCCAAATCTAAAGGGCCCTACACACTGGCCGACCCGCCGCCGAGCTGCCCGACGGCAGATACGGCCGACGAGCGACCCGGCAGCGGGGGGGGCAGTGACGGGGGGAGTGAAGTTTCTTCACTCCCCCCGTCACCCGGCTGCATTGAAGTTCAGGCAAATATGGACGAGATCATCCATATTGGCCTGCATGTACAGCCGACGGGGGACCAGCGATGAACGAGCGCGGGGACGCGCATCGTTCATCGCTGGAGCCTCCACACTGAAAGATATGAACGAGTTCTCATTCATTTATGAACGAGATCGTTCATATCTTTCAAAAAATCGGCCAGTGTGTAGGGCCTATAACTCTCTCTGCACATGTTAAATCTGCCTCCCCTGCAGTGCACATGGGGGGTAATTCTGAGTTGATCGCAGCAGGATTTTTGTTAGCAGTTGGGCAAAACCATGTGCACTACAGGGGAGGCAGATATAACATGTGCAGAAAGAGTTAGATTTGGGTGGGTTATTTTGTTTCTGTGCAGGGTAAATACTGGATGCTTTATTTTACACTGCAATTTAGATTGCAGATTGAACACACCTTACCCAAATCTAACTCTCTCTGCACATGTTATATCTGTCTCCCCTGCAGTGCACATGGTTTTGCCCAACTGCTAACAAAGATCCTGCTACGATCAACTCAGAATTACCCCCATGGTTTTGCCCAACTGCTAACAAAAATCCTGCTGCGATCAACTTGGAATTACCCCCATTATGAGCTACACTGTGCTGAAAATTCACATTATATGCCACAATGTGCCCCCTCCCAATTCACAGTATATGCCACAGTGGGGATGCAGTTAATTTGCCGGCAGTCTGAATCCAGGCAGTCAGAATCCCGACGCCGGAATCCCGACTGCTGACAATACCAACAGCAGGAATCCTGGCTCACAGGGGCTATTCCCAATTGTGGGTGTCCACTTGTGGCGAGCGGACTCTTTGCGCTCGCCCCACTGCTGGCATACTGACGGACGAGATTCCGTTGTCGATATACTGACGTCCAGCACCCTGACCGTCGGTAAATAATACTGAACCCCCACAGTATGCCCCTAAGTCACATTATATGCTACACTGTGTACCTAAGTCACATTGCATGCTACACAGTGACCCTAAGTCACATAATATGTTAAACGGTAATCCTAATTTACATTACAAGCTACACCAGTGGTTCTCAAACTGTGTGCCGTGGTACCCTGGGGTGCCTCAGGACACTTGCAGGGGTGCCTTCGATTGGTGGCCCAGGACCAGTTCAAATTATTTATGGTCAATGTAATTGGCAAAACCAGTGCTGGTGGCTGCCATTCATAATACATGTGGTCAAACAGAAGCAAATCTTGTCCCTCACCACACAACTGACCCTAAGGATGACATATAAACACAATTTACTTAATTTAGTATTTCTTTCTAGATTTCTCAATAAGAAACTTTTGGCCTAGAGGTGCCGTGAAAAAAATTCTGATACTCTAGGGCGCCATGCTTAAAAAAAAGCTTGGGAACCACTGAACTACACTGTGCCCCTAAGTCACATTATATTGTACACCGTGCCCCTAAGTCACATTATATTGTACACTGTGCCCCTAAGTCACATTATATTGTACACCGTGCCCCTAAGTCACATTATATTGTACACCGTGCCCCTAAGTCACATTATATTGTACACTGTGCCCCTAAGTCACATTATATTGTACACCGTGCCCCTAAGTCACATTATATTGTACACCGTGCCCCTAAGTCACACTATATTGTACACCGTGCCCCTAAGTCACATTATATTGTACACCGTGCCCCTAAGTCACATTATATTGTACACCGTGCCCCTAAGTCACATTATATTGTACACCGTGCCCCTAAGTCACATTATATTGTACACCGTGCCCCTAAGTCACATTATATTGTACACCGTGCCCCTAAGTCACATTATATTGTACACCGTGCCCCTAAGTCACATTATATTGTACACCGTGCCCCTAAGTCACATTATATTGTACACCGTGCCCCTAAGTCACATTATATTGTACACCGTGCCCCTAAGTCACATTATATTGTACACTGTGCCCCTAAGTCACATTATATTGTACACCGTGCCCCTAAGTCACATTATATTGTACACCGTGCCCCTAAGTCACATTATATTGTACACCGTGCCCCTAAGTCACATTATATTGTACACCGTGCCCCTAAGTCACATTATATTGTACACCGTGCCCCTAAGTCACATTATATTGTACACCGTGCCCCTAAGTCACACTATATTGTACACCGTGCCCCTAAGTCACATTATATTGTACACCGTGCCCCTAAGTCACATTATATTGTACACCGTGCCCCTAAGTCACATTATATTGTACACCGTGCCCCTTAGTCACATTATATAGTACACTGTGCCCCTAAATCACATTATATTGTACACTGTGCCCCTAAGTCGCATTATGTTGTACATTGTGCTCCTACGTCACATAGGACGGGATGTATTAAAATACATTGCTGCCCCTCGTCGCACACCGCAGCGATGCTAATCGCATATGTACTAACATATGCGATTAACATCGCAATGCGGTGACAGAGCCCCCCGCGATACCTGTCAGATGATTGTGCGGGGATCTCCGTCACCTCCTTGGGGACTCTCACCTCCTAGGCATCGGCAAGCAGGCAGCAGTCAGTCCCGGGGTCCTCCTCATCCTCCCTGCAGCCAGAAGGACCTCCGGATGTGTTGCTGGGGGAGGAGGAGTTTGGGTTCAGGGACCAGGGCTGCCTGCACACAGGTATGCCGGGGGGAGGAGGGTCGGCGCAAGGCGGTGGGATGAGGCAGCTGGGTAAGTAGCCCATAGGCTTCTATAGGTTATCAAAAGATGACGATACCCTTGGCGGCGAAAACCCGGAGGCCGGATCTTAGTACATATTCGGTAAAACCCCTGAAAACGGCAGTTTTACCGAATTTTCCCTTTAGCACATCCAGCCCATAATATGCTATACTGTACCCCTAAGTCACATTATATTATACACTGTGATCCTAAATAACATATTGTACACTGTGCCCCTAAGTCACATTATAGTGCACACTGTGCCCCAATACTTGCCTACCCTACCGGAATGGATGGGAGGCTCACGAAAATTGGGTGGCCCTCCCGCGCCCCTGGAAAGGTGGGCAAGTCTATCGCTTTCCTGATAGCCCACCGCACCCCTCCTCGGCCACCCACAGCAGTGAACAAGTGGTCCGAGGAGAATTGCGTCATCGTAGCTAGGCCCCCCCTGGTCTACAGTGCATGTTTTCACGGCACTGTAGAGCAGGGGGCGGAGCAATGTTGATGCTATTGTGATGCCACGCCCCCAGACTGCCCACCTCCCTGCCAGTTACGCCCTCGTACAGCCCATCTTATCACTGGCCATGCCCCACAGACAGCCCACCTTGCAGCTGGCCACACCCCCAAGCACCTACCATGATGCCACCTCCCAGAAGAGGGGGCAGCAAAGTAGGCAAGCATGTGTGCTTCTAAATAACATTATATGTATACTGTTCCCTTAAATATTATATGCCACACTGTGCCCCTAAATCACATTGCATGCCACACTGTGCCCCACACTCCAGCTGCTTCGGCTCACGCCTGCCACGCCAACACAAGCCAGACCAAACCAAACCCACGGGCATGACAAGGCCACTCTGAAACTCACACTCTCTATCTCATATTATATTGCACACGGTACCTCTATAGTCTATATAACCAGAGGTGTATCTACCCATTGGCCAGGATGGCACTCGCCAGGGGCGCCAGCTGAGCAGGGGGCGCCACCTGACGGTGCCACCCTCGGCCAATGGGTGGAATCCCTTAAGCCGTAGTGTCTGGCAATACCTGCTGTGCCGAGCTGCCTGTGCCTGGGATGGAGGGTGGAGCATCGCTCAGCAGGCAGGAGCTGGTGATGGTGTCCGGCACCGCAATGCACTACAGGGAAGAAACTGAAAATAAACTACAACTCCAAGCAACCCTTGCTTTCGGGAGCTCCCGGCAGCAAGAGCTGCTGGGAGCTGTAGTTTTTCCCCCCAGTTTTTTCATGTAGTTTGGTGCGGTGCCCGACACCGGCGCCAGCTCCTGACTGTAGAACAATCCTCCGCCCTCCATCCCAGAGGTCGGCACAGCAGGTATTGCCAGACACTACGGCTATCTGCTGGGATGTTGTGCGGTGGGGACTATGGCTATGTGCTGTGTGGGGAGGTTATGTATGTGCTGGGAGTGGGAGAGACTACTGCTATGTGCTAAGGGCAGACTACAGCTATGTGCTGGGAGGCGGATGGGGACTAGGGCTATGTGTTGTGTGGGGAGGCTATGTATGTGCTGTGTGGGGAGGCTATGTATGTGCTGGGAGTGGGGGAGACTACTACTATGTGCTAAGGGTGGACTACAGCTATGTGCTGGAAGGGGGATGGGGACTATGGCTATGTGCTGTGTGGGGAGGTTATGTATGTGCTGGGAGTGGGGGAGACTACTACAATGTGCTAAGGGCGAACTACAGCTATGTGCTGGAAGGGGGATGGGGACTATGGCTATGTGCTTGGGGAAGTGAGGGGCTATGTGCAGGGAGGGTGGACTATGGCTATCTATGCTGGCAGGGAACTATTGTCATGTGACGGGAGGGGAGGTGGGGACTACTGTATGACTGTGTTGGGAGAGGTGGAGAGTATGGCTATGTGCTGGGGGACTACGGCTATTGCTTGGGGAGGTGGGGGTTATGTGCTGGGATGGGGACTATGACTATATGACTGTGGGGGCATACCTGGCACTGTGGGGGCATATGTAGCACTGTGGGGCACATCTGGCACCGTGGGGGCATATGCATATCTGACACTGTGAGGGCATATCTGGCAACGTGGGGGAATATGTGTATCTGGCACTGTGGGGGCATATCTAGCACTGTGAGGGCATATGTGTATCTGGCACTATTGGGGGCATATGTGTATCTGGCACTGCAGTATTGGGGTCATATGTGTATCATGCCCCTATTTTCATTGGCCACTCCCATTTTTTCTACTTGCACCACTGGATAGTGCGCTGCACTGCACTTCTTTCCACTACTATTTGATACTACCTGGCCTTGGGTGGCATTGCATCCTCAGCCAGGCCAGGCACTGCTGATATCTCCTCAGTGTTACAAGAATTACTGTGTGGGCATAATGTGTAAAGGGAACTGCTGTGTGGGCATGATGTGTATAAGGGTTACAACTGTGTGGCGTAATTTGTATTGGGGGAACTATTGTATGGTCATGCCCCTTTCCTCAAGATCATGTCCCTTTCTCTGACGTCCTAGTGGATGCTGGGTACTCCGTAAGGACCATGGGGAATAGACGGGCTCCGCAGGAGACTGGGCACTCTAAAAGAAAGATTAGGTACTATCTGGTGTGCACTGGCTCCTCCCTCTATGCCCCTCCTCCAGACCTCAGTTAGAATCTGTGCCCGGCTCGAGCTGGTTGCACACTAGGGGCTCTCCTGAGCTTCTAGTAAAGAAAGTATTTGTTAGGTTTTTTATTTTCAGTGAGATCTGCTGGCAACAGACTCACTGCTACGAGGGACTAAGGGGAGAGAAGCGAACCTACCTGCTTGCAGCTAGCTTGGGCTTCTTAGGCTACTGGACACCATTAGCTCCAGAGGGATCGAACACAGGCCCAGCCTCGGTCGTCTGGTCCCGGTGCCGCGCCGCCGTCCCCCTTGCAGAGCCAGAAGCAAGAAGAACATCCTGAAAATCGGCGGCTGAAGACTCCGGTCTTCATTAAGGTAGCGCACAGCACTGCAGCTGTGCGCCATTGCTCCCTATGCACACCACATACTTCGGTCACTGATGGGTGCAGGGCGCTGGGGGGGGGCGCCCTGGGCTGCAATTAGAGTACCTTACATTGGCAAACAGCACATAATATAGTCTAAAAAACTATATATGTGCAAAAATCCCCCACCATAATGTAAATATTAGAGCGGGAGAAGTCCGCCGAGAAAGGGGCGGGGCTATCTCCCTCAGCACACTGGCGCCATTTCCTCTTCACAGCTCCGCTGGAAGACAGCTCCCCAGGCTCTCCCCTGCAGTTTCCAGGCTCAAAGGGTAACAAAGAGAGGGGGGGCACTAAATTTAGGCGCAAAACTGTATATGTAAAGCAGCTATAGGGAAAAATCACTTTGTGTTAGTGAAAATCCCTGATTAAATAGCGCTGTGGTGTGTGCTGGCATACTCTCTCTCTGTCTCCTTAAAGGACTTTGTGGGGTCCTGTCCTCAGTCAGAGCATTCCCTGTGTGTGTGCGGTGTGTCGGTACGGCTGTGTCGACATGTTTGATGAGGAGGCTTATGTGGAGGCGGAGCAGGTGCCGATAAGTGTAATGTCACCCCCTGCGGGGCCGACACCAGAGTGGGTGGATATGTGGAAGGTATTAACCGACAGTATCAACTCCTTACATAAAAGGCTGGATGACGTAACAGCCGTGGGACAGCCGGCTTCTCAGCCCGTGCCTGCCCAGGCGTCTCAAAGACCATCAGGGGCTCAAAACGCCCGCTACCTCAGATGGCAGACACAGATGTCGACACGGAGTCTGACTCCAGTGTCGACGAGGATGAGACATATACACAATCCACAAGGGGCATCCGTTGCATGATTACGGCAATGAAAAATGTGTTACACATTTCTGACATTACCCCAAGTACCACTAAAAAGGGTATTATGTTTGGGGAGAAAAAGCAGCCAGTGTTTTTTCCCCCATCAGATGAGTTGAATGAAGTGTGTGAAGAAGCGTGGGGTTCCCCCGATAAGAAACTGGTAATTTCTAAAAAGTTACTGATGGCGTACCCTTTCCCGCCCGAGGATAGGTCACGTTAGGAGATATCTCCTAGGGTGGATAAGGCGCTCACACGCTTGTCAAAAAAGGTAGCACTGCCGTCTCAGGATACGGCCGCCTTGAAGGAGCCTGCTGATAGAAAGCAGGAGGCTATCCTGAAGTCTGTATATACACACTCAGATACTATACTGAGACCTGCAATTGCTTCAGCATGGATGTGTAGTGCTGCTGCAGCGTGGTCGGATACCCTGTCAGATAATATTGATACCCTCGACAGGGATACTATTTTGCTAACCATAGAGCATATTAAAGACGTCGTCTTATATATGAGGGATGCACAGAGGGATATTTGCCGGCTGGCATCTAGAATTAATGCAATGTCCATTTCTGCCAGGAGGGTATTATGGACCCGGCAGTGGACAGGTGATGCTGATTCTAAAAGGCACATGGAGGTTTTGCCTTATAAGGGTGAGGAATTGTTTGGGGATGGTCTCTCGGACCTCGTATCCACAGCAACAGCTGGGAAATCGACATTTTTACCTCAGGCTCCCTCACAACCTAAGAAAGCACCATACTATCAGGTACAGTCCTTTCGGCCTCAGAAAGGCAAGCGGATCAAAGGTGCTTCCTTTCTGCCCAGAGGCAGGGGGAGAGGGAAAAAGCTGCACCAGACAGCCAGTTCCCAGGAACAAAAATCCTCCCCTGCTTCTAGTAAGTCCACCGCATGACGCTGGGGCTCCACAGACGGAGCCAGGTGCGGTGGGGGCGCGTCTCCGGAACTTCAGCGACCAGTGGGTTCGCTCACAGGTGGATCTCTGGGTTCTACAAGTGGTATCTCAGGGATACAAGCTGGAATTCGAGGCGTCTCCCCCTCGCCGTTACCTCAAATCAGCCTTGCCAGCTACTCCCCAGGACAGGGAGGTAGTACTGGCGGCAATTCACAAGCTGTACCTCCAGCAGGTGATAATCAAAGTTCCCCTCCTTCAACAGGGACGGGGTTACTATTCCACAATGTTTGTGGTACCGAAACCAGACGGTTCGGTGAGACCCATTCTAAATTTGAAATCCTTGAACACTTATATAAGAAAGTTCAAGTTCAAAATGGAATCGCTCAGGGCGGTTATTGCAAGCCTGGAAGAGGGGGATTACATGGTATCACTGGACATCATGGATGCTTACCTACATGTCCCCATTTACCCACCTCACCAGGAGTACCTCAAGGTTGTGGTACAGAACTGCCATTACCAATTCCAGACGTTGCCGTTTGGTCTGTCCACGGCACCGAGGGTGTGTTCCAAGGTAATGGCCAAAATGATGATACTCCTTCGAAAGAAGGGAGTTATAATTATCCCGTACTTGGACGATCTCCTTATAAAGGCGAGGTCCAAGGAGCAGTCGTTGATCGGAGTAGCACTATCTCAGGAAGTGCTACAACAGCACGGCTGGATTCTGAATATCCCAAAGTCGCAGCTGGTTCCTACGACGCGTCTGCTGATATTGGGCATGTTTCTGGACACAGAACAGAAGAAGGTGTTTCTCCCGGAGGAGAAGGCCAAGGAGTTGTCATCTCTGGTCAGAGACCTCCTGAAACCAAAACAGGTGTCGGTGCATCATTGCACGCGAGTCCTGGAAAAGATGGTAGCTTCTTACGAAGCAATTCCCTTCGGCAGGTTCCATGCAAGGAACTTTCAGTGGTACCTGTTAGACAAGTGAGGATCGCATCTTCAGATGCATCGGCTGATCACCCTGTCCCCGAGGGCCAGGGTGTCTCTGCTGTGGTGGCTGCAGAGTGCTCATCTTCTCGAGGGCCGCAGATTCGGCATTCAGGACTGGGTCCTGGTGACCACGGATGCAAGCCTCCGAGGTTGGGGAGCAGTCACTCAGGGAAGAAATTTCCAAGGACAATAGTCGAGTCAGGAGACTTCCCTACACATAAATATTCTGGACCTAAGGGCCATTTACAATGCCCTAAGGCAAGCAGAACCCCTGCTTCAAAACCAGCCGGTGCTGATTCAGTCAGACAACATCACGGCTGTCGCCCATGTAAACCGACAAGGCGGCACAAGAAGCAGGATGGCGTTGGCAGAAGCCACAAGGATTCTCCGATGGGCGGAGTATCACGTGCTAACACTGTCAGCAGTGTTCATTCCGGGTGTGGAAAACTAGGAAGCAGACTTCCTCAGCAGGCACGACCTCCACCCGGGAGAGTGGGGACTTCATCCAGAAGTCTTCACGCAGATTGTGAACCGTTGGGAACGGCCACAGGTGGACATGATGGCGTCCCGCCTCAACAAAAAGCTAAAAAAGTATTGCGCCAGGTCAAGAGACCCTCAGGCGATAGCTGTGGACGCACTAGTGACACCGTGGGTGTACCAGTCGGTTTATGTGTTCCCTCCTCTTCCACTCATACCCAAGGTACTGAGGATAGTAAGTAAGAGAGGAGTAAGAACTATACTCGTAGTTCCGGATTGGCCAAGAAGAACTTGGTACCCAGAACTACAAGAAATGATCTCGGAGGACCCATGGCCTCTGTCTCCCAGACAGGACCTGTTACTGCAGGGGCCCTGTCTGTTCCAAGACTTACCGCGGCTGCGTTTGAAGGCTTGGCGGTTGAACGCCGGATCTTAACGGAAAAGGGCGTTCCAGATGAAGTGATTCCTATGCTGTTAAAGGCTAGGAAAGACGCTGCCTGAAGTTCAGACGTTGTTAAGGGAGTGCTGCATATTCAGCCCCCTTTTGTGCCTCCAGTGTCACCTTGGGATCTCAACGTAGTATTGGATTTCCTAAAATCACATTGTTTTGAGCCACTTCAGAACGTGGAGTTGAAGTATCTCACGTGGAAAGCGGTCATATATATTTGGCCTTGGCTTCAGCTAGGCGTGTGTCAGAATTGGCGGCTTTGTCATGTGAAAGCCCTTATCTGATCTCCATAGGGACAGGGCAGAATTGAGGATTCGTCCCCAATTTCTCCCTAAGGTGGTATCAGCGTTTCATTTGAACCAACCTATTGTGGTGCCTGCGGCTACTCGGGACTTGGAGGCCTCCAAGTTGCTGGACGTAGTCCGGGCCCTGAAAATCTATGTTTCCAGGACGGCTAGAGTCAGAGATACTGACTCGCTGTTATCCTGCATGCACCCAACAAGCTGGGTGCTCCTGCTTCTAAGCAGACTATTGCTCGCTGGATCTGTAGCACGATTCAACTTGCACATTCTGCGGCTGGACTGCCACATTCTAAATCAGTAAAAGCCCATTCCACGAGGAAGGGGGCTCTTCTTGGGCGGCTGCCCAAGGGGTCTCGGCATTACAACTTTGCCGAGCTGCTACCTGGTCGGGGTCAAACACGTTTGCAAAATTCTACAAGTTTGATACCCTGGCTGAGGAGGACCTTGAGTTTGCTCATGCGGTGCTGCAGAGTCATCCGCACTCTCCCGCCCGTTTGGGAGCTTTGGTATAATCCCAATGGTCCTTACGGAGTACCCAGCATCCACTAAGACGTCAGAGAAAATAAGAATTTACTCACCGGTAATTCTATTTCTCGTAGTCCGTAGTGGATGCTGGGAGCCCGTCCCAAGTGCGGACTCTCTGCAATACGTGTATATAGTTATTGCTTAACTAAAGGGTTTTGTTATGAGCCATCTGTTAATGAGGCTCATTTGTTGTTCATACTGTTAACTGGGTATAGTTATCACAAGTTGTACGGTGTGATTGGTGTGGCTGGTATGAGTCTTACCCTGGATTCCAAATCCTTTCCTTTTTGTGTCAGCTCTTCCGGGCACAGTTTCCCTAACTGAGGACTGGAGGAGGGGCATAGAGGGAGGAGCCAGTGCACACCAGATAGTACCTAATCTTTCTTTTAGAGTGCCCAGACTCCTGCGGAGCCCGTCTATTCCCCATGGTCCTTACGGAGTCCCCAGCATCCACTACGGACTACGAGAAATAGAATTACCGGTGAGTAAATTCTTATTTTTTTGCATATGCACCTTTCCTATTTCAAATATGGAGGGCGCCAGTCCCTTACTTTGCCAGGGGCGCTCGAACCCCTAGATACACCCCTGTATATAACATTATATTCTGTACTGTGCCCCTAAATAATATTATATGCCACACTGTACCCCTAAGTCCAGTCCAGTGGTGCTGTGTTGTGCTGCAGTAGTCCAGTGGTGGTGTCTTGTGCTGCATCAGTCCAGTCACAGTGGTGGTGTCCTCTGCTGCCATATGTCCAGTGTTGCTGTATAAGTCCAGTCCATTGCAGTGGTGCTGTGTTGTCCTGCATCAGTCCACTGGTGGTGTCCCTGTGCTGCGGTATATGTCCAGTGGTACTGCCGTATATGTCCAGTGATACTGCCGTATATGTCCATTGATACTGCCGTATATGTCCAGCGGTACTGCCGTATAAATCCAGTGATCCTGCCGTATAATTCCAGTGATCCTGCCGTATAATTCTAGTGGTACTGGCGTATAAGTCCAGTCCAGTGATACTGCCGTATATGTCCAGTGATACTGCCGTATATGTCCATTGATACTGGCGTATATGTCCAGCGGTACTGCCGTATAAATCCAGTGATCCTGCCGTATAATTCCAGTGTTCCTGCCGTATAATTCCAGTGGTACTGGTGTATAACTCCAGTGATCCTGCCGTATAATTTCAGTGGTACTGGTGTATAAATTCAGTGATCCTGCCGTATAATTCCAGTTATCCTGCCGTATAATTCCAGTGATACTGCCGTATAATTCCAGTGGTACTGGCGTATAAGACAAGTCCTGTGATACAGCCGTATATGTCCATTGATACTGCCGTATATGTCCAGCGGTACTGCCGTATAAATCCAGTGATCCTGCCGTATAATTCCAGTGATTCTGCCGTATAATTCCAGTGGTACTGGCGTATATAAATCCAGTCCAGTGATACTGCCGTATATGTCCAATGGTACTGGCGCATAAATCCAGTGATCCTGCCGTATAATTCCAGTGATCCTGCCATATAATTCCAGTGGCACTGGCGTATAAATCCAGTCCAGTGATACTGCCATATATGTCCAATGATACTGCCGTATATGTCCATTGATACTGCCGTATATGTCCAGCGGTACTGCGGTATGAATCCAGTGATCCTGTCATATAATTCCAGTGGTACTGGCGTATAAATCCAGTTATCCAGCCGTATAATTACAGTGGTAATGGCATATAAATCCAGTGATCCTGCCGTATAGTTCCAGTGATCCTGCCGTATAATTCCAGTGGTACTGGCGTATAAGTACAGTCCAGTGATACTGGCGTATATGTCCATTGACACTGCCATATATGTCCAGCGGTATTGCCGTATAAATCCAGTGATTCTGCCGTATAGTTCCAGTGATCCTGTCATATAATTCCAGTAGTACTGGCGTATAAATCCAGTGATCCTGCAGTATAATTCCAGTGGTACTAGCGTATAAATCCAGTGATCCTGCCGTATAATTCCAGTGATCCTACCGTATAATTTCAGTGATCCTGCTGTATAAATCCAGTGATCCTGCCGTATAATTCCAGTGATCCTGCGTATAATTCCAGTAATCCTGGTGTATAAATCCAGTCCAGTGATACTGCCGTATAATTCCAGTGGTACTGGCGTATAAATCCAGTGGTACTCCCGTATAATTCCAGTGATCCTGCCATATAATTCCAGTGGTACTGCTGTATACTGTATGTCCAGTGGTACTGCCATATAATTCCAGTGATACTGCCGTATATATATATATATATATATATATATATATACCCTGTTGAAAAGCGGATTACTGAGGCCATTACAACTATGCTGGTGTTAAACGTGCGTCCGGTATCCACCATTATTGCAGTGGGACTGCAGTGCCACTCCTAGATGGGCCAGGTGTTTGTGCCACACACTTGTGTCGCTTAGCTTAGTCATACAGCTACTTCATTGCACCTCTTTTATTTCTTTGCATGATGTGCTGTTTGGGGACTAGTTTTTTTAAGTGCCATCCTGTATGCCACTGCAGTGCCACTCCTAGATGGGCCAGGTGTTTGTGCTGCACACTTGTGTCGCTTAGATTAGTCATGCAGCTACCTCATTGCACCTCTTTTAATTCTTTGCATGATGTGCTGTTTGAGGCCTAATTTTTTTAAGTGCCATCCTGTCTGCAACTGCAGTGCCACTCCTAGATAGGCCAGGTGTTTGTGCCGCACACTTGTGTTGCTTAGCTTAGTCATACAGCTACATCATTGCACCTCTATTTCTTCTTTGCATGATGTGCTGTTTGGGGCCTAGTTTTTTTTAAGTGCCATCCTGTCTATCATTGCAGTACCACTCCTAGATGGGCCGGGTGTTTGTGCCACACACTTGTGTCGCTTAGCTTAGCCATCCAGCTACCTAATTGCACCTCTTTTTCTTCTTTGTATCATGTGCTGTTTTGGGCCTATATTTTAAATCTGCCATCCCGTCTTTTTATGTTCAGTGATGCTGCCGTATAATTCAAGTGGTACTGGTGTATAAGTCCAGTGATACTGCCGTATATGTCCAGTGGTACTGCCATATTGTTCCAGTGATACTGCCGTATGTATATACCCTGTTGCAAAGCGGATTACTGAGGCCATAACAACTATGCTGGTGTTAGATGTGCATCTGGTATCCACCATTAGTGCAGTGGGACTGCAGTGCCGCTCCTAGATGAGCCAGTTGTTTGTGCCACATACTTGTGTCACTTAGCTTAGTCATACAGCTACCTCATTGCACCTCTTTTACTTCTTTGCATGATGTGCTGTTTGGGGACTAGTTTTTTTAAGTGCCATCCTGTCTGCCACTGCAGTGCCACTCCTAGATGGGCCAGGTATTTGTTCCGCATACTTGTGTCGCTTAGCTTAGTCATTAAGCTACCTCGGTGCAACCTTTTGGCCTAAAAACAATATTGTGAGGTGTGAGGTGTTCAGAATAGACTGGAAATAGATGGAAATGAACGTTATTGAGATAAATAATACCGTAGGATCAACATTACCCCCAAATTCTGTGATTTTAGCTGTTTTTGTTTGTTTTTTTCAAAAATCATCCAGATCCAAAACCAAAATCAAAACATGAAAGGGTGGTTTTTGCAGAACCGATCCAGATCCAAAACATGAGCATGGAACCAGAACCAAAACCAAAACACAAAACCCGAAAAGTGCCCGCCGCACATTTCTAGGTTTTAGCCGTTTTTACGTTTTTTTCCAAAAATCATCCAGATCCAAAACCAAAACTAAAACACGAAAGGGTGGTTTTGGCAAAACCAATCCAAAACCAAAACGCGAGCGGAGCATTAGAACCAAAACCAAAACACGAAAAGTGCCTGCCGCACATCTCTAGTATAAGTCCAGTGATCCTGCCATATAATTCCAGTGGTACTGGCGTATAAGTCCAGTCCAGTGATACTGCCGTATATATCCACTGATCCTGCCGTATAATTCAAGTGGTAATGGCGTATAAGTCAAGTGATACTGCCGTATATTTCCAGAAGTACTGCCATATAATTCCAGTGATACTCACGTATGTATATACCCTGTTGCAAAGCGGATTACTTAGACCATAACAACTATGCTGGTGTTAGACGTGCATCAGGTATCCGCCATTAGTGCAGTGGGACTGCACTGCCACTCCTAGATGGGCCAGGTGCTTGTGCCGCACACTTGTGTCGCTTGGTTTAGTCATACAGCTACCTTATTGCACCTCTATTTCTTCTTTGCATGATGTGCTGTTTGGGGCCTATTTTTTTTAAGTGCCATCATCTCTGCCATTGCAGTGTCACTCCTAGATGGGCCAGGTGTTTGTGCCGCACAATTGTGTCACTTAGCTTAGTCATTGCACCTTTTTTACTTCTTTGCATGATGTGCTGTTTGGGGTCTAGTTTTTTTAAGTGCCATCCTGTCTGCCATTGCAGTGCCACTCCTATATGGGCCAGGTGTTTGTGTCGCACACTTGTGTCACTTAGCTTAGTTATGCAGCTACCTCATTGCGCCTCTTTTTCTTCTTTGCATGATGTGCTGTATGGGGCCTAGTTTTTTTAAGTGTCATTCTGTCTGCCACTGCAGTGCCACTCCTAGATGGGCCAGGTATTTGTTCCGCATACTTGTGTCGCTTAGCTTAGTCATTAAGCTACCTCGGTGCAACCTTTTGGCCTAAAAACAATATTGTGAGGTGTGAGGTGTTCAGAATAGACTGGAAATAGATGGAAATGAATGTTATTGAGATAAATAATACCGTAGGATCAACATTACCCCCAAATTCTGTGATTTTAGCTGTTTTTGTTTTTCCCCCAAAAATCATCCAGATCCAAAACCAAAACCAAAACACGAAAGGGTGGTTTTGGCAAAACCAATCCAGATCCAAAACATGAGCATGGAACCAGAACCAAAACCAAAACACAAAACCCGAAAAGTGCCCGCCGCACATCTCTAGGTTTTAGCCGTTTTTAAGTTTTTTTTTAAAAATCATCCAGATCCACAACCAAAACTAAAACACGAAAGGGTGGTTTTGGCAAACGCGAGCGGAGCATTAGAACCAAAACCAAAACACGAAAAGTGCCTGCCGCACATCTCTAGTATAAGTCCAGTGATCCTGCCATATAATTCCAGTGGTACTGGCGTATAAGTCCAGTCCAGTGATACTGCCGTATATATCCACTGATCCTGCCGTATAATTCAAGTGGTAATGGCGTATAAGTCCAGTGATACTGCCGTATATGTCCAGAAGTACTGCCATATAATTCCAGTGATACTCACGTATGTATATACCCTGTTGCAAAGCGGATTACTTAGGCCATAACAACTATGCTGGTGTTAGACGTGCATCAGGTTTCCGCCATTAGTGCAGTGGGACTGCACTGCCACTCCTAGATGGGCCAGGTGTTTGTGCCGCACACTTGTGTCGCTTGGTTTAGTCATACAGCTACCTTATTGCACCTTTTTTACTTCTTTGCATGATGTGCTGTTTGGGGACTATTTTTTTTAAGTGCCATCATCTCTGCCATTGCAGTGTCACTCCTAGATGGGCCAGGTGTTTGTGCCGCACACTTGTGTCACTTAGCTTAGTCATACAGCTACCTCATTGCACCTTTTTTACTTCTTTGCATGATGTGCTGTTTGGGGTCTAGTTTTTTTAAGTGCCATCCTGTCTGCCATTGCAGTGCCACTCCTATATGGGCCAGATGTTTGTGTCGCACACTTGTGTCACTTAGCTTAGTTATGCAGCTACCTCATTGCACCTCTTTTTCTTCTTTGCATAATGTGCTGTTTGGGGCCTAGTTTTTTTAAGTGCCATTCTGTCTGTCATTGCAGTGCCACTCCTAGAAGGGCCAGGTGTTTGTGCCGCACACTTGTGTCGCTTACCTTAGCCATCCAGCTACCTCAATGCACCTCTATTTTTCTTTGCATCATCTGCTGTTTGGGGTCTATTTTTTAAATCTGCCATCCTGTCTGCCACTGCAGTGCCACTCCTAGATGGGCCAGGTGTTTGTGCCGCACACTTGTGTCGCTTAGCTTAGTCATACAGCTATCTCGTTGCACCTCTTTTACTTTTTTGCATGATGTGCTGTTTGGGGCCTAGTTTTTAAAAGTGCCATCCTGTCTGACAATGCAGTGCCACTCCTAGATGGGCCAGGTGTTTGTGCAGCCCACTTGTGTCGCTTAGCTTTGTTATCCAGTGACCTTTCTGCATCCTTTTGGCCTAAAAACAATATTGTGATGTGTGAGGTGTTCAGAATGGACCGGAAATGAGTGGAAATGAATGTTATTGAGGTTAATAATGCTGTGTGGTCAAAATTACCCCCAAATTCTGTGTTTTTAGTTGTTTTTGTGTGTTTTTCAAAAATCATCCAGATCCAAAAGCAAAAACCAAAAGGGTGGTTTTGGCAAAACCAATCCAGATCCAAAACACGAGTGGGGATCCAGATCAAAAACCAAAACACGAAAAGTGCCCGCCGCCCATCTCTAATAAAAATGTTAATAAAGTGAGTTAGGAGTGTCACTGGTACAGCAGATATATTGTATAATAACCCCTAAGAGACATTAGTCCAGGCCTCATCTATGTGGCAGGTCCATCTCTGATTCTCTAACACCAGTTGACTAGGCAACCTTAGGATAACTTTGCTATAGTCCAATGCTAGTTCTCCCTCGCACTCCATATCAGGCTCCTCTGTGGGAGTGGCAGGCAGCAAGGAGCTACAGCTAGAAACAGCGCCTGAATGTAATTAATATTCCGCAGCTTGGCAGTATTTCAGACAGCCACGAGAAAGCTCCATGAAGGGTGACAGTTACCTGAAAAGTATGCAGCAAAGTTATGCAGAGGAGATGGAAGCCACCAGCACAATATGGACTTGTGTGGGGTCATCTATAGAGGCCCCATAATACTGAGGCAACTGCTGCTTTCTGTGGCGGTGGCGCAAGTACTGGTGGGGCCATTAGTAATTGAGAAGGTGGTGTGCTACTGGGGTTGTTAGGGTCAGTCACAGGTGAACGCATGGACAGGTGTACACAAGGGAAGGTGTATGTATCGCCATTTGCATAAAGTCGCACATGGGCGACCACCAATAAACGCATCTGCTGGTACTTCTGTTTCCACCTTTGAATTAGGCCCATTTTTTGCCTTTTTTTGCTTGCAATGGCGTCAGGTATTTTACATGATGTATCTCTTCCATTTTAATAATATGAAGCATTCTTTACACTTTTTTTAGTCTGTGAAAAATGGAAAATTGGCAGCCGCTCTTTAGAGTTTAATTGCTGGTATCACTGTAAAGGATGCTTTAGTCTACAGCAGAGGTGGCCAAAAGGTAGATCGCGATCTACCGGTAGCTCGCGGAGCATCCGCCAGTAGATCACGACAGACTTAACAGAAAATAACTGTAAGGAGCCTGCCGCCGCCGCTTCTCTTCACAATTCCCAGAGATGCAGTGTGCGGGTGACGTAATGACGTCACCCGCGATGTGAGGAGCCTGGGCGCTAGTTGGATCCAGTTTGATCACGCCGGCAGTGGCGACGTCAGGAGAAGCAGCCAGCGAGAGGCCATGCAGCATGAAAGCGGGAGCCGTGATTGCGGGGAGAGGGAGAACTGAACCTAGGCAGCGTGACAACTTGTCAGGTAAATTATGCAAAGGGGGGTTTCTTCACAAAGGGAGGGACGATCTGCAAAGGTGGGATCTGCGCAGAGCGTTGTATCTTCACAAAGGGTTTTTTGTACACAAAAGGGGATCTGCAAAGGGTTGAGGATCTGCACAGAGGGGATTATTGTACAGGGGGCTATTATGCAGGGGACTGGAAGGGGGTATCTGCAAAGTAGGGGATTTGCACGGAGGAGGGTATTGTACAGGGGGCTATTATGCAGGGGAGTGGAAGGGGGTATCTGCACAAAGGGGGATCCGCAAAGGGACGATTTGCACAGAGGGGGGTTATTTGATGTTGTCGATCTTAATGCTGTTTTTAAATGTGCACATTATTATAAGGTGATGTTATTTGATGGAATCATTATTAATGCTATTTTTAAATGTGAGTGTTATTTGACGCTGGTAGATCACAGGTAAGTAAGTGAACAAAAAGTAGATCCCAGGTCCCAAAAGTCCGGCCACCCCTGGTCTACAGCATAACGTAATTTTGATTGTGGGGGTGGGGGAGGGGGGAAATGGGGGGTTTGGTCATTCCGAGTTGATCGCTCGCTAGCAGTTTTTAGCAGCCGTACAAACGCTATGCCGCCGCCCACTGGGAGTGTATTTTAGCTTAGCAGAAGTGCGAACGAAAGGATCGCAGAGCGGCTACAAAGTTTTTTTGTGCAGTTTCAGAGTAGCTCTAAACCTACTCAGCGCTTGCGATCACTTCAGACTATTCCTGTTTTGACGTCACAAACACGCCCTGCGTTCGCCCAGCCACGCCTGTGTTTTTCCTGGCACGCCTGCGTTTTTACGGTCACTGCCTGAAAACGGTCAGTTGACACCCAGAAATGCCCACTTCATGTCAATCACTCTGCGGTCAGCGGTGCGACTGAAAAGCTTCGCTAGACCCTGTGTGAAACTACATCGGCCATTGTAATAGTATGACACGCATGTGCATTGCGCCGCATACGCATGCGCAGAAGTGGCTTTTTTTGCCTCATCGGTGCACAGCGAACGAATGCAGCTAGCGATCAACTCGGAATGACATCCATGGTCAGAATACTTTCACGCTAATGCCTGCTGAATGGAAGTTTGCATTACATTAATGGAAGACTACAGTAGTTGCACGATCGTATCCTCTGCACGACTTTCTAGAAACTGATAATCTAATGTTATTCCATTGTTTGAAGCATTGTTACAAGATTTGGAGGCATTGTTTTTAAAACAATTACAATTAAAACCTTTACTACTGTACATTTTTCTTTATTCTAAGGGTCATATTTATAAAAAAAAATTACCTAATTATTACTTATTGCCGATATCCACAGTAATTTCGGAACAGGTTTTGGTGACATTGATCATTGCCCCCTAGCCGGGACAGCAGCTGGAATAAGTAGCTGTTCCGGCAATGCCTAAAAACTGAGAAAGGAAACATTGCTGACATAGGAGCTATCATGGGTGCAATGTGTGCTGTGCACATCGGCCCCTGGGTCCAGGGGGGCCCACACTGCACACATTGCACCCATATTGTTTTAATATTCACCTTTCCTGAGTCCCGCGACGGGTGCTGCAGCTGCGGCAAAAAAATTGCTCCCTTAATGACTGCCACGCATGCGCAGTAGATAATTTGTCTCCAGACCATGGCGGGCACCATGTTTCGGGAGACCTGAGCATGCGCAAAAGACTTCGGCACAGTGCCGGAGCTTACGGTGCTATAGAGAGGAGGGGGCTCACCCGGAGTCAGCACACAGGCCCCCTCCTCTCTTAAAATGCCCCTAATTTGCCAGGATCTATCCTTTGGGTGTAACTGCCCACATGCACACTCTAAGAGCCGGAGGTATCTCAATGGATCTTACTTCACACTAATGAACTTCTTTCCATAGGAAGGAGCGGGCTAATGTTATCTGAAGTCTGTGGACCTGGCCTAATAGATTAAAAAAATGGAACTATAATAGCTGCCAAGATATAATTATTATTATTATTATTATTATTATTATCCTTTATTTATATGGCGCCACATGGGATCCGCAGCGCCCAATTACAGAGTAAACAAATAAGCAAAACATGAAGACAGTGACAGTGACAGTTCAATACAATATAGGACAAGTACAGGGTATATAAACATAGCTGCGTCCGTAAACAGCACTGAAATAAGTATCAGGGTGGCAGAAAACCGGAGGATTTATTGCAGTCAAAGGGAGTATTGATATTGAAAAGAAGATAAGTTAAGTAAGAGACGTAAAAGCACGTGAGGGAAGATGACCCTGCTCATGAGAGCTTACATTCTAAAGGGGAGGGGCACACAGACAAGGGTGACACAGATGGGGTAGAAAGTGAGCATGGGCCACAGAAGGCTTAGGATGAGAGACGCCTGGGTTTGGTGTCATGAGTCTGAGTTGCCTATTAATTAGTCCCCTGTTAATTGTCCAATTCGCTGCAAGTTGTGGCAGTGGATACAAATCTACTAGAGCAATTCAGTATAGTTCTGGTTCCGGCAGTGCCAGATTAAGATTCTCATGGGCCTGGATCTGAAATTTATGAAGGGCCTATTGTGTGTTGATGCAGGGCGTGTGACCAGCAGTGTGGGGTGGAGAGTGGGAGGCTACTGATATGGGTGTGTGACCAGTGCTGTATTTGTATTTATATTTATGAGTGTGTTTGTGTGTAGACATTAGTGATGAGCGGGTTCGGTTCCTCGGAATCCGAACCCCCCCGAACTTCACCCATTTTACACGGGTCCGAGGCAGACTCGGATCCTCCCGCGTTGCTCGGTTAACCCGAGCGCGCCCGAACGTCATCATCCCGCTGTCGGATTCTCGCTAGATTCGTATTCTATATAAGGAGCCGCGCGTCGCCGCCATTTTCACTCGTGCATTGGAGATGATAGGGAGAGGACGTGTGCAGCGTTCTCTCAGTTGTGTTCAGTGGGCTGCAAATATCTGTGTGCGGCAAATATCTGTGCTCAGTGTGCTTGCAAATATCTGTGCTCAGTGTGCTGAAGTGAAAATATCTACGTTCTCTGCCTGAAAAACGCTCCATTAAACATCTTAGTGATATTTGGTGGACCCCTTTCTTTGAAAGTAAAGCATTCATAACCTAGAACCAGAAATAACGACACTGAGACTTGAATTTTGGCAGAAAATTGCTAGCTATTTATTTGTCCCTATCCATTAGGAAACCTGTAATAAAGAAATTAATTTAATATGCCGCTCCAGCTGGCATATGGTGGCGGCCCAAAAGAACGGCTCAATTAATCTGAATTAACTTTAAATAACTAACCCTATAAATTTACTAAAACTTACTATAAACCGGTAATAGGTGACAACTCAACCCCCACAGTGACTACCCACCGCTCCTGGGTGCCCTGCCGCTGCCTTCCCGGACGGGTGGTCAAGCGGCCATAAGTCGATGGAGGTGAGTGCACCTAAACCACAACAAACTGTAAAAAACACTACAGTTTTCCCTACAATACAAAACTGCCGTTCTTTTCCGCCAATAAATAGCCAACGAAAACAGCCAACAACTTAAAGCCAAAGCCCACGTGCCACAAATTCTTAATACCAGGGCGGGAGGGTGGGAAAGCAAATCACCAAGAGACTTAAGATGGCCTCTCCTTCCCTATATATAGCAAACCCTCCCCCTAAAGAAGGCTGTACTTTCCTCACAGCTAGGTCCACCCCTCCCCAGATGTTTAACTCTTTCCTCTCCTATGCAGTCAATACTCTCTCCTAAACATCTTAGTGATATTTGGTGGACCCCTTTCTTTGAAAGTAAAGCATTCATAACCTAGAACCAGAAATAACGACACTGAGACTTGAATTTTGGCAGAAAATTGCTAGCTATTTATTTGTCCCTATCCATTAGGAAACCTGTAATAAAGAAATTAATTTAATATGCCGCTCCAGCTGGCATATGGTGGCGGCCCAAAAGAACGGCTCAATTAATCTGAATTAACTTTAAATAACTAACCCTATAAATTTACTAAAACTTACTATAAACCGGTAATAGGTGACAACTCAACCCCCACAGTGACTACCCACCGCTCCTGGGTGCCCTGCCGCTGCCTTCCCGGACGGGTGGTCAAGCGGCCATAAGTCGATGGAGGTGAGTGCACCTAAACCACAACAAACTGTAAAAAACACTACAGTTTTCCCTACAATACAAAACTGCCGTTCTTTTCCGCCAACAGCGAAAGACTCATCCCCAAAGTCTTTCGCACCGCCACCATAAACCTACCCTAACTCCTGCAAAGCGAAACCTAGATCCTCCAGAAAAAACATCATCCCCTCATTGGATAGATGTACTCCATCGCGCCGGAAAAGGTGGCTGTCTCTGAACCGTATCCTCGGGTGGCGAACCACCCTCCCACCGTGGGACAGCACCCACTTTGCCACCGCTCCGTTCACCTTTTTCCGGGCCTCATCAATCTGGCGACCATCCGCCACACCCCTCCAACACAATCTTGGCACCATCATGGAAAAAACCAACACACAATTGGTCCACGCCGCGGTCACACTTGCCAGATCCTGTATCATGGCCCACCGCAGATCCAAGGATGTCCTCTTCCCCAGGTCGTTGCCACCTAGATGGACAACCAAAACCCTAGGGACTCCATGCTTGCTGGCCTGACTCACTAACCTACTCCTCAGCTCACCCCACATCATTCCTCGCCAGCCAAGCCATCTGACACCCTGTGTTCCTAGCAATGCCTGAGACCCTTCCGAGGCCACAAACCTGGCCGCCCAGTAAATGTAAGAGTGGCCAACCACCCAAATGGGCAAATAGTCTCCGAACCATCCTGAAGGGAAAAAGAGGGGTAGAATTGATTACTAAGAGGCTTATTAATTGTTTATACTGAAGGATCTGCCAAAAAAGAAAACTTTAGATCTCGCCATTGCAGCAGTCACGGCCTAGCCGACTGCACCATGTTCCGTTGCCAATTTAAAGCGCAATTAAAGACACAAAGGGGAAGGATCAAATAAAACAAACGAAATAAAAAAGGGGGGGGGGGATATAAAATGGGAAACACATGTAATAACTCAGCTGGAGGTGAAACGTAAAGACCTGCTGAGGGACTCTGATTAGACCAAATTAGCCGAATTATAGATTAGAATTCAGTCCGTCAAGTCAGGCAAAAAATCGCAAATAACTCCAGACCCCCGCTGCCGACTCATGCCAGCAACGGCGAGTAGCTAATCCCTGAGTAGGATAAAAAAGGGGGAACACCAACAGACGCACAACACCATAAAATCACAGAACTGGAACAACGTAATACATTGCCATTTAAACAAAGCCCCAAGCGCAAACCGACCTCTCATGTGACGGGGCGAATATATCGTCTGTAACTTGACGACTTCCATCGCCCCACCGCTTGGATTTCAGTTCTGGAGCAACCCGCCGCAGCAGCCGACGTCGCTGCGCCTATGCGAAAGGAATGGGTACCGAAAGCAGTGGGTGGGAGGCCCAAGCCCGCCAAACAACGACTCAGCATCCAACGAAACTGGTATTTCGTGACTGGCAGCCCATCATAATGCAACAGCCAAGACCCCTCCTTAACGGGTCGCACCACCACATATTGCCTTGCCAGCCAACTGGGCAAACGCTCTCCTCTAGCGCTGGAACCATTGTAACCCAGCGCCCTCTCCCCACTTGATCCGTCTTGGAGCGTCGCAACCTGCACAGCAAGGACCTCTCACCCACTACCACGTCCCCGACCAGCATGCGCGAATCTGCTCTCTTGGAAGGCGCTACCAACTCAGAAACTCGAAAGGCCCCGTGGTAAGCCATTGAGAACGCCAAACTAAACAAAAGCGTCTCAAACCTGGACGACGCGACTCGCCCTACCGCCTCGATGACGGCTGGCAACAAAGCCGCATCGATGGGCCGCCTCCTATCCGGTGGCGACGGCGCAACTCGCGCCCACCCTTTCATTGCCTTCCGCAGAACCTCGCTTTTTGTTACGTCAGGGACGCCTCGCAGCTTGCAGAAAAATGAGATGCCTGCCAAATACCGCGATACCACTGCTCGTGACCTACCGGAGACGTAAAGCTGCCACATAAAAGAAAGCATCAGCCGATGCCTACTCTTACCTTGATGCTGACGCCCTTGGACAAACTCCTCCCATTCACTCCAAGCTTGTTCGTAAGCCTTGAGCGTGGCTGGCGCTACTGACCGCAACGCTAGACCCTCCAGTCCGGCCCGATCACCTGCCAAACCTAACCGGGACAATGAAAACCTTGCTCGTTGGCCTCAGGTGCCAACAACCAACACCTCTCCCACTGTCCTCGCGACAAAGCGTCGACAATCCCATTCTCCAAACCGGGCACATGTTGCGCGCGGAACCACAGGTTCCTATGCAAGCATGTCAAAAGCAATTGCCCTAGCACCCGCATAACCACCAACGACTTTGCCCTCTGGTTATTAATCGCATGCACCACGCCCAGATAATTGCATCTAAACAAAATGCTGCGATTAGCCAGCCGATCGCCCCAGACCTCCAACGCCACCATAATGGGAAAAACTCCAGAAGCAAAAGGTCCTTCGTGAAACCCCCGCGATGCCATTCTGCCGGCAACGAGGCCGCGCACCAAGATCCCTCCAGATGGCAACCGAATCCAGAGGCGCCCGCTGCGTCGGTGAACAGCTGCAACCTAGCGCTGTCCGCCATTGGGGCCTGCCATATACACACCCCGTTGAAGTCCTCGAGGAACGAGGCCCATATTGCCAAATCCCTCTTAATCTCTGAGGACAAACGCACGAAATGGTGCGTTCTGGCACACCCCGCAGTCGCCCTTCACAGCTTCCGGCAGTACACACCTAAAAGCGAACTCAAATGAGCCGGAAGGCGCCTGGAGCCTTCTTAGGAACCACCCCCACTGGAGAGATGACCAAGTCATCCCCCGAAGGAACACGCCGCGTTGTTAAACGTGAAACATTTTCCTTTTGTGGTGGCACGCCTCCCTGCGCGGACTGCCGACCTACCTGACTTGGCCAATCCGCCGTCCGCGCCGAACCACTGGGAGGACGACCCTGCGTGGTGCCCGTCCGCCCCCGGCTTCCGGGGCTCCTCCGCCTGTAGCGAAGCCCGGGTGACCTTGAGCCCAACCTCAACGTCCTTGAACCCGAAGTCCATGACCTGCAAACCTTCCTGTTGTTCCCTGAATTCCTGATCGTACCTGCGCCACTCCGATCCCGAAGACGTGCGCTGCATGTCATGTACGAGATGCAGGTACCTAATTATATTCGTGTGCTCTGCCGGCCTGTCCTCCAGGTAAGATGCCGCGAAGACCCAGAACCCGGCCAGGCAATTATCGAAGGTACGGAATGCCTCAGCCCCGATGCCCTTCTTTGCGCTGCCACCTTATACTCTTTCTTCGCGACCTTCGTCAATACGAACACGTCCACGAAGTCGCCCCTCCAAATCTTCTTGCGGCAGCTATCTCGCAGCCCACGCAGTACAGCAGTATAGACGAATCGCACGACACCGGGCAAATTGGGAGCTTCTTGGCCCTACGCGCTTCCTCGCTAAGCCGCTTGCGCCTGTTCCGCTGCCCTCTTGGCGAATTTAGTTGCCCGCTTCTTTGCCCTAGTTGTGCTACTGACTTCGGACGCCTGTGACGACATTGAAGATGAGGAAGAGGAAGAACTACGCGAACTAGAGCTCGTGGAGGAACCCGAATACCGACTGCACCACCTTACCTGATGCCGCCGACTGCCCCGACATGGAATCTTCCGGCGCGTCCAAATCGTTGCCTTCCTCCTCGAAATCTGCCATCGCCTCATCCCCGAGCTCCCTTGAAAAAGAGGAAGAAGCGGAGGACCCCTCCAGCACTCGCGGCACATGCCGCGGCCTCAGTGCTGGGGGCGTTGCGGCCGTGATCTCCCCCGCGTCCTGCCCTGGACCCTGTTGTAATTCTGCGGCGACCGTCCCGAGCTCACGGCAGGCGCGTGCCACCCGCTGCGCCGCCATAGCCCGCAGCCCGCCGGAACGAACAGCCGTTCTAGGGGAGGCAGCTGCGGCTAGCGGCCCTAACACCTTCACCGCTGTGGCCAGGGCCGAGCCAGCGCTCCGGAGGGGTCGTGACTGCCCCAAAATGCGGTCCTGGGTCCTTCGCCGGGGCCCGCGTGCGACCACGCACTCGCCGCCCGACATGCGTGTGCCGGGCATCCGACGCACGCTGCCCTTGCGGGAAAGCGGAGGCACCGCTGTCGACGCCCGCACTGCCCTCGCCTCCGAATTTGTCCCCTCTTCCCATGTATCGGAACTATCCGATGCCGCAGAGGGGGGGGGGGGACCGCCGTGAGCTCCTGCGGCGCGTGCAGCAGCCCCGCGGCCACTAACCCATTCCCTGTCCCCCCTCCTCCCCCGCAGGCCGCTAGATTCCGGCCCTGGGGGAGTGATCTGAAAAGACCGGGAACCCCACGGCGCGCGCGTCCCACCGCTTCCGGTCCGTGCTCTCTCAGCCGAAGCGTTTGGGGATGACGCCGTGCGAGCCCTGCGACAGGCCTCGCTCGGCTGGCCTCCGTCCCCCGCCCAGTGCCCTCCCCCCGCCTGGAACCACTAGCCGGCCCCGGCAAGGGGGAAGAGCTGGGCATCGAACTCAGTCTCCGGTCCCTGGATGAGCGCCTGGCGCGGCGCGCTCCCGCGGGCACCCGGCACTGGGGCTTCCCCGGCCATGCCCGGGGGCAAGGGCTGCTGCCCGCCCACCTCCGGGCGGCCTGACTCCCTCTCTGATCCTCCTCGTCGGCCGCTCCCGCCAGTCACATCCGGCCCGGCTTCCGCCAGATCCCTCGAGGAGGCCCTAGGAGACGGGACGCCGTCCCCAGGGCCAGCCAGCTCGCCCCCGGAATCAGCCCCCACCGCCCGATGAGCGGTAACGGGCTGGGGTCCCGGCGGACCGTCGTGGGCGAGTGGCAGCCAGAGCACTGATGTGTGACCTAAATGCAGGGAGCTGACAATAGAGATGGCTACTGACTCTCTGTCTCAACACAGTGACTGGAATCATCAGGAAGTGTGAATGATTCGAGTCACTCACTGTTTCATGAGTCGAGACAGCAGCAGCAGCAGCTTCTCTCAGACAGAGGGAGGAAACTCTGTGTCCTGTGTCCTTCAGTCAGTGTGTTCTGCTGTCTTTAGCTGTGATTGGCCAGAGGCTATACCAGGTGACACCCAGTGGGAGGGGGGAGGGAGCAGTCACGACTAACCAGTCAGTGAGTGCTCTGCTGCTGTGCCTGATCCATGTCATGAATCATGATTCATCCTGAGTCTGCCAGTGAGGGAGACAGTTGTACACTGTGTAGACTCCGTGACTCAGTGAATGAATCTGATTCATGCAGCAGGAGGTGGAGCCCCTGTGGTACAGGGCTCTCGGCTCAGTGCTCACTGATCCTGCTCAGTGTGATTGTGGGTGGCAAACTCCCTGGAGGCTAGATAGTGTATAATATAATAAATCCAAGGCCACCTAAAATCATCCAATTAGCAAAGTATTGGTTATTAATAATATATCAACATAACACTGAATCTATGTTAATATATTATTAACAATCAGGGCATAAGCAGCTGCCTCCCCCAGATACACTGTACAATCACTGCAGCTGAATAACTCCATGAGTCCAGCACTGATCCTCCAGCACTGGCAACTCACTGATTCATGTGCAGTCTCTGCAACACATTCCACTACAGATGAGTCATGACTCATGTGCTGAGACACTGACTCCAGACACTTCACTGAACTGAGTCATGTGTCTCAGCTCAGCTCAGTGAATCACTTTGCCCATGACTAGCTGACAAAACACTGAAATGTATAAATCCGAAAAAGAAAATGGGGGGATTCTGCAAAGCAGCACTCACCCCAAAGCAAATCACCAAGAGACTTAAGATGGCCTCTCCTTCCCTATATATAGCAAACCCTCCCCCTAAAGAAGGCTGTACTTTCCTCACAGCTAGGTCCACCCCTCCCCAGATGTTTAACTCTTTCCTCTCCTATGCAGTCAATACTCTCTCCATCTGTGCTGCATTGTAGTATATAGTAGGAGGACAGTGCAGAATTTTGCTGACCAGTGACCACCAGTATTATATCAATACGGTACAATAGTCCACTGCTCTACCTACCTCTGTGTCGTCAAGTATACTATCCATCCATACCTGTGGTGCATTTAAGTTTTGCACAGTATATATATATAGTAGGAGGACAGTGCATAATTTTGCTGACCACCAGTATATAATATATAGCAGTAGTCCACTGCTCTACCTACCTCTGTGTCGTCAAGTATACTATCCATTCATACCTGTGGTGCATTTAAGTTTTGCGCAGTATATATATAGTAGGAGGACAGTGCAGAATTTTGCTGACCACCAGTATATAATATATAGCAGTACGGTACAGTAGTCCACTGCTCTACCTACCTCTGTGTCGTCAAGTATACTATCCATCCATACCTGTGGTGCATTTAAGTTTTGCGCAGTATATATATAGTAGGAGGACAGTGCATAATGATTGGCCCAGCCAGAGCCCAGACTTGAATCCGATTGAACATCTCTGGACAGATCTGAAAATGGCTTTGCACCGACGCTTCCCATCCAACCTGATGGAGCTCGAGAGGTGCTGCAAAGAGGAATGAGCGAGACTGCCCAAAGATAGGTGTGACAAGCTTGTGGCATCATATTCAAAAAGATTTGAGGTTGTAATTGCTGTCAAAGGTGCATCAACAAAGTATTGAGCAAAGCCTGTGAATACTTATGTACATGTGATTTTTTATTTTTTTTATTTTTTATAAATTAGCAAAAATCTCATTATGGGGTATTGTGTGTAGAATTTTGAGGGAAAAATTAATTTATTCCATTTTAAAGGGGGGTACTCACGGAGCGATCACTGCTTAAAATCTAAGCAATCTGACTAGATTGCTTAGATTTTAAGCAGTTATCACTCCGTGTACCCCTCACAGCGATAGCGATGCGCAGCTCCGCGCATCGCTATCGCTGGTGCAAGATTGGCCCGCATGCAGGCCAATCTAGCAGGTCGCTCACTTCACCCGCTGGGTGAAATGAGCGCCCCCCGCACGCTCAGCACACATCGCGCTGCGCTGAGCGGGGGGAGAGATTGCGCTGGACGGTTCGCTCAGCACACATCTCTCATTAGAAATTAAAATGTATTTATTCCATTTTAGAATAAAGGGAGGTACTCACAGAGCGATCAGCAGCATGAGGCGGGACGGGGCAGAGAAGGAGGCGGATTACTCTCCTCGCCACCAGCATTTTCATAGCATCAATCCAGGGAAGCCCAGAGGTGCGGCCTGAGAAACATTGCCATTATTCTTTAAATTCTATAGCGAAGCACGGGTATTCAGCTAATATATATATACAGGTTGAGTATTCCATATCCATATATTCCGAAATACGGAATATTCCGAAATACGGAATTTTTTGAGTGAGAGTGAGATAGTGAAACTTTGTTTTCTGACGGCTCAATGTACACAAACTTTGTTTAATACACAGAGTTTTTAAAAAATATTGTATTAAATGACCTTCAGGCTGTGTGTGTAAGGTGTATATGAAACATAAATGAATTGTGTGAATGTACACATATTTTGTTTAATGCACAAAGTTATTAAAAATAATGGCTAAAATGACCTTCAGGCTGTGTGTATAAGGTGTATATGTAACATAAATGCATTCTGTGCTTAGATTTAGGTCCCATCACCATGATATCTCAGTATGGTATGCAATTATTCCAAAATACGGAAAAATCCGATATCCAAAATACCTCTGGTCCCAAGCATTTTAGATAAGGTAGACTCAACCTGTATATATATATATATATATATATATATATATATACACACACAACTCCAAGAACGGACAATAAGGCACTCCATACCTCAAGACATACCTTGAGGTATGTCTTGAGGAAGGGGCTTTCCCCGAAACGTCACATACAAATATGCCTTTTTACTTTTGGATTCACCCTCTGGAGTGTCTTATTGTCCGTTCTTGGAGTTGTATGCGTCATTTTGGATTATGGCACCGGGGCATGCTGTTTGGAATTGAATTGAGTGCCGGCTCAGTTGTATTTGTATATATATATATATATATATACATACATAAACATTTATACACATATATGTATGCAGCGCAGTAGCATGCAGGACTGACATTTCACCTCAGGAGGATCGGTCAGCCTACCAAGTCCCGGCCTTCACGGACCTGCTTCTTGTCTACTGCTGATTCTGCCTGTGCTTCCTTCAGGGCGCTCCGCGGTCACTCATTCTGACATCAGACGGCGCGTCCTCTAATTGTTTGCGGTGCAGGGCGGGCTAGTGAAGCCTTCCACAGCAATTCCAGATTTATCAAGTTTATGCCGGTGACGGGTGTTTAGTCAGGCGGCGACAGGGGAGGGGTGGTCACAGGCCTCTCCCGGGGGGCGTGGAGACTTTGGACGGACAGTATCAGGCTGCTGTAGCAGGAAAACATTTTTACCTGTCTGCAGCATCAGCACCGCTTATACTGTGGGCCTATTTTGATGTGGGGCCTGGAGCTGCAGCTGCATTCGCCCCATTGTTATTCTGGCCCTGGGTTCCGGGACAGATGCTCTGCTAAACAGTGGTCCCTCAATCTCTAACATTGCTGCTAATTAAAAGCTACGAAACTCTACACTGAGAGGCAGTGTAAATGCGCTTGTATGAACTAAGTTCAGGTTGGATCGCAAAATTTGAGAATCGCAATCTGGCCGATTATCGAATGACTGCACATGTGCAGCATTCACATTGCGTGTGCGCACCCATGATTAGCGATTTTTTTCTGCGAACGAATTGTACTTCAACGCAATTGCATTTTGATTGACAGGAAGCCAGCGTTTAGGGGCGGAAACATGGCGTTTTGTGGGTGTGTTTGTAAAAACACAGGCATGGCGAAGCGTTCTTCGGGTGGGTCTCTGACTTCAACGATGACCACTTCCAGCCTCTTGCATACGCCTAATTGCGGATGACCTTGCTTAGCCCAGATGGAAAAACTCTTCGATGTTCCGGTATTTGCATATGGTAATGCGATCAGATCACGCATTGCGATGCATTCACAATTTCTGCAATGGGCGTTTTTTCTCGATTTCTGGACGACCAACTATTTGATCGCAGCAACTGCTTTATAGCAAGATTAGCCATCCAACCTGAATAGGGGCCTGTGACCACATGTACGAACTTAGAGCATGTGCTCACTAGAGACCGTCAGAGGAGACTACTGTCCTTTGTCTTGCTATAATTATCCTTTACACATAGACGCTATTTACTTACCTTTGCTAGATGATATTATTTGTATTAATCAATACTAATTTAGGCATATACTCCTGTAAAAGACATGTGTTATAAGAGACTAATTGTAATAATAAATAACACACAGCATAATATAAATCACGATGGATAGTACGTCATCTCAGATATCCATGGTCTGTGTGAAAGTAGTTGGCATGTAGCCTTGTACATGTATATATGATAATAGAACTCCTCTGTGATTTCTAGCATCAATATAATTTACTATAGATTTTACATTATCCTACAGAGTAATACACTTTTTAAACAAATACCATGGCCAGTAGAGTGGTATACTTTGAAACAGGGTACAATGGGCCTGATTCCGATTTGTACACAGGTGCAGGGATGCGGCTGTGCTATGCCGTATAACTGAAATGCTAAATTAATGCAGCAAGAGACGTCTGTAGGAAATAGACACCTCCTGCATGTATCTGCAATCCGAGTCACCATTGCTACCATCGTGACCTCCGGGTCATAATCTGTGCAGTGGGTACAGGGACACAATATATCCATCTTATCATATGTGTTGATTGGAATAAACAATTGTATAGTGGGTGACATGGATGGTGTAATGGTTAGTGTTGCTGCCTCACAGCACTGAAGTGATGGGTTTGGTTCCCCCCATGGCCCTAACTGTGTGGAGTTTGTATGTTCTCTCCATGCTTGTGTGGGTTTCTTCTGGATAGATTACAAGGGCAGATTTCCTCCCACAATCCAAAAATATGCTGGTAGGTTAACTGGTTCCAGACGAAAATGAACCACAAAGGACGCGTGTCTGTGTGGTAGAGAATATTGATTGTAAACTCCACTGAGGCAGGGACTAATGTGAATGGCCAAATATTCTCTGTAAAGCGCTGCGGAATATGTGTGCGCTATATAAATTCCTAATAATAATAATAATAAAAATAATAATAATAATAATGTGTATGCATGATATCAATTCTTCGGAATATTTCCTTGCAAGTATAATCTTCTGTAAATTGCATCTTTTTTAGGATGTGGAGACTAGCTGGATGCGAGAACTTCTGTGTCGTGGTCCTGACAGTCTCGGCTCCAGTGTTCTTGTGTGCCCACATAAATATCTGTAGCAAACAGATTAAGTGGTAACTAGTGAGGGCAGTTCAGATTCTGGAAAGCCAAGACATGTCAGCATAATGAATGCAGTAATATGAGCTCATCTATTTGACCTGTCAAAGGTTTTGTTGTGGAAAGCTGAGTGGAGTGGCGTGAAATCTGTCACCAGTACTGATAGCTGCTTAGTCTAGGAATATTTTTTAGCATGTATTATATTTCCCCCTAAATCTATGCTTGTGAAATTTAATTATACCCATTATTAGATTTGTATACCTGTAAGGATGGGGTTCTAGAGCTGTAAGTAACATTATGAAGAGGCACTTGTCCCAGTGTTTCTAGAGAGACACCTCTCTGCAGCAGTTGTTCATTTTATGCCCCATAATAGTGCCCTTGCTCACATTATAGGGCTGCCAGTACACATTATGCAACACCAGGGCCGTTATTAGGGGTGTGTGGCCTGTGCCGCCACATAGAGCACAAGGGCTCTGTGGGCAGCACCATTGCTGTCCTACGGCCCTTGCTTCTAGATAGCAGGGTACCTGGAATGCTGCTGCAGTGCCACCTGAAACAACACTCCTGACAGGCACCCTGCAGTCTGTGCAGCCGATTGGAGCATCCTCAGGATGTCCCGGTCAGCACTGAACTTACCAATGCGATGACCCGCCCCCTCTGCATGGCATCCTGCTATCACGTGCTCAGGGGGAGAGGCCGCCACCGGGAGCACACAGGGTGGCTGGAGCAACATTTATCATACGCAACAAATTTTATCATTCACAACGGGTTTTATCACTAGTTGATAAATGGGCCCCAAAGGTTTTTGTCGGGAAATAATCAGATAAAATAATAAAGACTTATCTGCCACACTCTGCTAGGGTCTACTTTAAAGATGGAGATTATTTTAAGCGCGCAGTCAACAGCAGCTGGTAACGGGGGTGGTCAGATCCCCAAAATACAAACTGAGCAAAGATAAATAGTGTGTACGAGCGCTGGCTGTAGCAACAACAATACTTGTGGGACGGTTTGGTACAGAAAAATTTACAAATACATTTTATTACACTATACAATAATTAAATATATATATATACAAAAAATCAGAATAGATAAAAAAAAAACTATCACGGTGTTCTAGAATAAATAGCAATGATGACTAAATAAGCTTTAAGTCAGACACTTAAATGACTCCTTTTGCAATGTTATTCCTACCCGGGCTAGGACTCTCTCCAGCAGAATGTCCATATTAGGTCATAGAAAGCATCTTGTTGATACCGGTTAGAATGCAGAAGTTCCCAATGCTTGGCACAGCAAAGTTGTTGGTAGTTGTTACAGGGGGAATCCCAGTTCCTTATATGCTGCAGTTAGTCCAGGGAGATATTCAGTCTAAACAATATCAGGGTAGAAATTATCAGGAGTCCAGGTTGCAAATGAATGTGTCTGTCAAGCTCTACGCATTTCGCTGGTCCAAACAACCCAGCTCCTGAGGAAGCTGTGTTGTTTGGACCAGCGAAACGCGTAGAGCTGGTCCACACTTTTTATCTTTACAGGGTCTACTTTAAGACTTCCGGTGCTTGCCGCATTACACTGAACCCTTCCTGCTCAAGCAAACAATTTGAAACAAGTCAATAGGGTGTTGATGGCCATGAACTGTCCATTCAAAGTGGGCACCCCGTGGATGAAGTGAATAAAGTCTGGAAAGTGAGTAAAAATCTGCTTTTACTTTATCACATCAAACTCCAAAACAACAACGAAAACGATATTTTTTGGATTGATTGTATCTCATGGAAAGGTCATATTTGTTCAGAGAGTCAGACAAATAGGGACTGATCTGAGTCGCACACAAGTCGCAATGCGCATGAATCTTGCGAATTTCAGCATTCTACGTGTGCACTAAAGAAAGAAAGATGGCCTGTGCGCATGCATGCACCAGATCGCATATACACACACACGTGTAATATCTGGGTGGCTACCATGAGATCTCACAGAACTTTTCAGTAACATGGAAGTGCTGTGGGGGGGGGGGGGGGGGGTGCAAGTGCCAGTACTAATGACGACGTCTGTGTATATAAGAACAGTGGCCGCGATAGGATTTCACATGCAGTCGCACAGATTTGTCCTATACAAAGACAGATTCTGTCAGTAGCATAACTCAGACTCAAATAATATGCTGCTATAGTAAGGGAGGGGATTCCATGCTATAGTGGGGAAGTACGGCTTTTATAGGTGGGGAGGGCATAGGCAAATACAGGGTGGGGGGTTTCCACTTGCCTGGAAACCCTTCTTCCCCACAGCCTATCGGCCGTGATTCCCGATATTTGCAGGCACCGGCCAGCCTGCAGAAGCTGAAGATTAATCAGGCCAACCAGGTCCAGCAAGTCAGTGTCCAGCAAAGCAGACCCTGGACCCGTCACGCCTTCAAAACTGGCGTGACACCGCTCCCCGTTTTGAAGAACGGTGCCGTCCTAACTCCACTCCCCAAATGCCTCACCATATCAATCTTACTGTGACTGACGGGGCTGTAAGCGACATCACAAGACCTGTTCTGCACATGCGCAGACCCCCAAACACTGTACTTGTACGCAATGAATAATAATATAGATATATAATGCATATGTATCAGGCCATTCATCGCACCAGAGAGAAAATCTGGCAAGTGCCTTATTCATACTTACCGACAACCCGGCTGCCTCTTCCGTGAGGGGGATGCCGGGTCGGAGCAGCAGTGGAACCTGATGCAGCAGGGGGGTGTGTGGCAATTATGACCAACGATGACCAACGATGTATTGATTGGGGAGCGTGGTTCAGTATTGCGTCATCGTAGCCCCACCCCTGCTATGCAATGCCAAGATTACCGCCATTGCTAGGCAGGCGGCGGGGCTGAGATGACGCAAATGGCGTCATCAGGCCCCGGTGTCTCACGCCTTGGACAGCACGTGGGGGGGTTGCTAGTGGATGCAGGCGGTTGGTGCTCGGCCGGGAGACTTGCCCACTCTTCCGGGGTCAGGGAGCGCCACCCGATTTTTCGGGAGCCTCCCGGCCATTCCAGGAGAGTAGGCAAGTATGGCCTTATTGTGACCATTAGGCCTGCATATGTCTAAAGAACTGTATTACATACACTGCACTATGTTTGGGGCAGACTACAGCTTGTTACATGCTAATTAGGCATCCTTCATGGGCTGACGACAATCGCTCTAAATTCGCACATACTGCATGGAAATCCCCTCCAGAAATCCTGCGTTTGTCCCTGGTGGGGGCTGAACAATTTATATAAGACAAAAGATACACAGAGCAGATTCATTCTGAACAATGAAGTGCATAGTTCAGTTCTAAGGAGCCGATATATTTTTCAGATATGTGTTATGTTTATATGGGGTATTTAATTGACTCCTTTGGCCTGCACCATAGTTTGTCAAGATTTGGACAGTTGCGGGGAGTAGCAAATGAAATGTTGTTTGGATGAACCTGACAGCAGCCTCATATACTGGTTGGAGATAAGACAGATGGGAAAATATTCTTTGCAACCAAAAAGCTCCCAGTGCATTAAGTGAAAACTGTGTGATTACTGAATTGCACAGACAGTTTGTTGCAGTGTGACTGGATATGCTCCTATGGGGTGGCACTTGATATGCTGGCTGTCGAGATCCCGGCGTACAGCATACCGGCGCCGGAATCCCGACAGCCGGCATACCAACAACTATTATCCCTCTTGGGGTGTCCACGACACCCCTGGAGGGCGAATAAATAGCATGGTGCGCATAGCACGCCACCGTGCCCCAGCGTGCTGAGTGCAGCGAGACCGCAAGGGGCTCTTTTGCGCTCGCCCCGCTGCCGGCATACAGTAGTAGACCCCTCCTAAGTACTATTTAGATTAGAAACTCAACAGGGCAGGAATATCATTTTGTTTAATTTGCATTAAAAAATTTTGCTAAAAAATTATCAATTTTGTTTCATATGTGATACCCTGAAACTGCAGCCCAAATCAACTGTGGCACTACAGGTGCCAGCATGACTTTAATAAAAGTAAAATGTTTGCTGGAGTTGCATAAGCACTGTGCCAGCAGCCTACAGCTTGCAGCACAGAAGGAGTTAACAGCACAGCTCATAGCTATACAGATTAGTCTGCAAAATGCAAAGTGCATGACTCACTCATTTGCAGACTCAGAGCGGGAAACTGAGAGCGGGAAAGACAGAGCGGGAAATCCCAGATTTAGAATGTGACCCTGGGAATGCAAGGTTATAAAAAGGTTGTCCTGCAGTGAGACACAACTCAGCTACAACAGAATGAGAGCAGCAGCAGCAGAGCAGAGAGCAGACAGACAGTGAGGAGAAGCACATGTTTTAGCTAGCTGAAGTGTGGTGGATTAACCAGAAAGATGTAGCCCCAGTGAGGGCTCCCCACATGTTTAGGTGGGGAGTGATGCCAGCCACAGCAAAGCATTTGCCAGAGGGAGACATCGCAGTGTGAGAGCAGCAGTATGCAGAATCCAGTGAAAGGGTGATGCCAGGAGAAAAGTGTGCTCAAGGTGTGAGTCTCAAGAGGTATCTGGGTGAAGTGGTTGGAAGCCACGCGGCGTGAGTAAGCGCCCCCATGGAAAAGTATCTCGAGAGGTATCTGGGTGAAGTGGTCGGAAAGCCACGTGGCGTGATTAGAAGCCCCCCAAGGAAAAGAATCCTCGCTAAGTAAGAGAGAGAGAGACGGTAACCTGATGTGTAGCACTACTGGTCACAGAATGCCCTGGTATGTACTGATGTTCGCTATATATATGCCGCTGCGACTAAGCGATGCGCTGGAGGAGGTGCCCTGATGTGTGATCCACTGTAACTTATGCTATGTGCTGGAGGAGTGTTCACCAGTTATCCCTGCAATATCCCTGTTTGATGTTTAAATAAACTTTATGCTGTTTTTCTGAGATGGCCTGGCGCCCAATTCTTTATGCGCTGCACCGACACCTGTAGTCCACACCCACAATGTACTTGTAGTTAAAGACCTGATTCTTCAGGGGACCCTCTGGTAACTGTGCCTGAACCCATGACCAGCCGGGGCAAGGTAAGGGTGATGTACTATACACAGTGACTGCAGATCTTGCATACCTAATACTAGTGGGCTACCACACATACATAGGTCTGTTTAGCCCCACATATAGGCCCACATATAGGTGTGTGGCTGTGCAATTCCAGGAGCATCACATCAATACTCTGTGGTCAGTTCAATTAGATATACAGTCACACTTACATAGACTCGCTGATTTTTGTTCGCAACCCCATAGGGCTGTGTCCACTGCGAGATCGGGCCGTGAAGTGGGTGAGATGAGGAGCTCATCCGCGGCTAATTGAATTGATCCTTCTGTGGACTGTGCTATTGGAAACAATGCTCTTTCACCAAGGGCGTAGCTACCATAGGTGTAGGCAGTGCAGCTGCTATGGGGCCCAGAGCTGAGAGGGGCCCACCTTCCCTGTCACTGTTACATGTGTTATATACATTTTTCGCCATTGGGTGGTACATAGGGGTCCTTTCAAACTTTTTCCTTTGGGCCTGCGATATATCTAGGTATGCCCCTGGACCTGCTTATTGTAGTGTGGTATAAAATTAACTGTAGGGCATTTTAATGTTATATAATATGAACTGGGGCACTGTAATGAGGCACAATATGAATGGGGAGCACTATATATCATAATGTGAATTGGGGGTACTGTGTGTAATGTGTACTGGCAGCTCTAAAATGTGACATAGGGTGAAGCACTACTATGATTCATAAAAGAAGCTAGGGCACTACTATGGGGCATAACATTAAATAATGCTCTACTATGGTTCAGAAAATGAACTAGGGCACTATTATAGGGCATAAAATGAACAACTGCTGCAGAGAAGTGTCTCTCTAGAATAGGGGTGGGCAAAATACGGCCCGCGGGCCGGATGCGGCCCGCAAACCGATTCTGCCTGGCCCACTGCCTCCCACTAGCGAGCAATGACAAGCGGCCCCGACCGGCTGAGCTGCTTGTCATTGCTCTGCACTGCAGTACCCCCTAGCTGCCAGCGGCGCCTCTATCCCCTGCTGCTGCTGTTGCTGCACGGCGCCTCCTCCTCCCGCCTCCAGAGTCCCCAGTGACACGGCTGTGTTCAGCCGAAAAGGGGGCGGAGCTACGTGCCAATGAGGGGGTGGGGTTACATGGGACCTCAGGGGGCGGAGCTACACGGGACAAGAGCCAGACTGCTACAGATCCATCCTTCCTGCCACTGCCAGCCAGATCAGTAAGTTAATGGGAAAAGTGAGTGAGAGAAAGAAAGGGTGTGTGTGTGTGTGTGTGTGTGTGTGTGTGTGTGTGTGTGTGTGTGTGTGTGTGTGTGTGTGTGTGTGTGTGCGCGAGTGTGTGTGATAGTGTGCGCATATTTGTGTGTGCGGGCAGTGGCGTCAGACTGTTTTTAGGTTTGGGGGAGAGATCTTTAGCTCTCGCTGTACCAACCCCAACCGTGTTCTGTCACCATGTCACCCCCGAGTTCTGTCACGTGTCACCCGCCCCCCCAGTGTTCTGTCACTGTGTCACCCCCCCCCCGGTGTTCTGTCATCGTGTCACACCCCCGGGTTCTGTCACCGTGTCACACCCCCCGTGTTCTGCCACTGTGTCACCCCCCCCCCCCCCGTGTTCTGTCACCCCCCCGTGCTCTGTCACTGTGTCACCCCCCATGTTCTGTCACTGTGTCACACCCCCCGTGTTCTGTCACTGTGTCACACCCCCCGTGTTCTGTCACTGTCACCCCCCCGTGTTCTGTCACTATGTCACACCCCCCCCGTGTTCTGTCACTGTGTCACACCCCCCGTGTTCTGTCACTGTCACCCCCCGTGTTCTGTAACTATGTCACCCCCACCGTGTTCTGTCACAGTGTCACACCCCCCGTGTTCTGTCACTGTGTCACCCCCCCGTGCTCTGTCACTGTGTCACACCCCCGTGTTCTGTCACTGTGTCACACACCCCATGTTCTGTCACTGTCACCACCCCTCCTAGTGTTCTGTCACTGTGTCAGAATTTCCCCCCGTGTTCTGTCACTGTGTCACACGCCCCATGTTCTGTCACTGTCACCACCCCTCCCAGTGTTCTGTCACTTTGTCACCCCCCCGTGTTCTGTCACTGTGTCACCCCCCCGTGTTCTGTCACTATGTCACACCCCCCGTGTTCTGTCACCGTGTCACCCCCACCGTATTCTGTCACTGTGTCACAAACCCCGTGTTCTGTCACTGTCACCCCCCCCCCCCTCCCCGTGTTCGGTCACTGTGTCACACCCCCCCGTGTTCTGTCACCGTGTCACACCTTTCCCCAGGGGCCATAAGACACTGGATAATTTGCTTGCTGCACAATAATTATCCGAAATAAAATGTTAGTGTGTAAAAGGGGGCTCTACCTGCCGTTATGTGTGTAAAAGGGGCTCTACCTGGTGTAATGTGTGTAGGTGGCGCTGTGTGGCGCAATTTGCATAATGGAGACTATTGTGAGGCATAATATGAATCTGTATTATTTTTTGGCCCACACCCCTTCCACATGAAGCCATGTCCCTATATTTTTGGCAAGTGGGGGGAGCTGCTATTTTGTATGTGGCCCTCGGATACTGACAGGAAATGTCAAGTGGCCCCTCAGCTGAAATAATTGCCCACCCCTGCTCTAGAAGCATTGGGACGGGGGCCCCTTCAAAATGTTGCTATGGGGCTTACAAAGTTCTGGCTTAGCCCCTGTCTTTCACTATTAATTTCTCAGTCTATCGGGTAAATGTAATAGAGTGCGAGTTGCCGGAGGTGTGGGACTTCAGGTGAGAATGCCCACATTTTTAAAACAGGAATCATTTACAAATCAAAATCAGGTTGGTTTTGCCTTGTAAATGATTGCCGTTTTAAAAATACGGGCAGAACACAGTATTTTTAAAAGACACAAGGGGTGTTAACTGTAATGTGCCATGCATTACATCTCTTTCATTTACATAATGTACTGAATAATAGAGATGAGCAGGTTCGGTTTCTCTGAATCCGAACCCGCCCGAACTTCATGTTTTTTTACACGGGTCCGAGCGACTCGGATCTTCCCGCCTTGCTCGGTTAACCCGAGCGCGCCCGAACGTCATCATCACGCTGTCGGATTCTCGCGAGGCTCGGATTCTATCGCGAGACTCGGATTCTATATAAGGAGCCGCGCGTCGCGGCCATTTTCACACGTGCATTGAGATTGATAGGGAGAGGACGTGGCTGGCGTCCTCTCCGTTTAGAAATTAAAATAGATAGGAGAGTGAGAGTGAGACACTTCATTTACTTACTGGAGCTTAGGAGGAGTTATACTAGTGACTGATGACCAGTGACCTGACCACCAGTGCAGTTTTATAATTTATTATTATTTAATAATCCGTTCTGTTCTTGTTCTCTGCCTGAAAAAAACGATACACAATGACTCAGTCACACTCACATACCATATCTGTGCTCAGCCCAGTGTGCTGCATCATCTATGTATAATATCTGACTGTGCTCACACAGCTTAATTGTGGGGGAGACTGGGGAGCAGTTATAGGTTATAGCAGGAGCCAGGAGTACATATTAAACAGTGCACACTTTTGCTGCCAGAGTGCCACTGCCAGTGTGACTGACCACTGACCACTGTGACCAGTGACCTGACCACACTGACCACCAGTATAGTATATTGTGATTGAATGTCTGCCTGAAAAAGTACACTCGTCGTGTGACTTGTGTGGTGTTTTTTTATTCTATAAAAATTAAAAAACTCATTCTGCTGACAGACAGTGTCCAGCAGGTCCGTCATTATATAATATATACCTGTCCGGCTGCAGTAGTGATATATATATATTTTTTATATCATTATTTATCATCCAGTCTATACTAGCAGCAGACACAGTACGGTAGTTCACGGCTGTAGCTACCTCTGTGTCGGCACTCGGCAGTCCATCCATAATTGTATACCACCTACCCGTGGTTTTTTTTTCTTTCTTCTTTATACATACTACATCTCATTATCATCCAGTCTATATTAGCAGCAGACACAGTACAGTACGGTAGTCCACGGCTGTAGCTACCTCTGTGTCGGCACTCGGCAGTCCATCCATAATTGTATACCACCTACCCGTGGTTTTTTTTTTCTTTCTTCTTTATACATACTACATCTCATTATCATCCAGTCTATATTAGCAGCAGACACAGTACAGTACGGTAGTCCACGGCTGTAGCTACCTCTGTGTCGGCACTCGGCAGTCCATCCATAATTGTATACCACCTACCCGTGGTTTTTTTTTTCTTTCTTCTTTATACATACTACATCTCATTATCAACCAGTCTATATTAGCAGCAGACACAGTACGGTAGTTCACGGCTGCAGCTACCTCTGTGTCGGCACTCGGCAGTCCATCCATAATTGTATACCACCTACCCGTGGTTTTTATTTTTCTTTCTTCTTTATACATACTACATCTCATTATCATCTAGTCTATATTAGCAGCAGACACAGTACAGTACGGTAGTCCACGGCTGTAGCTACCTCTGTGTCGGCACTCGGCAGTCCATCCATAATTGTATACCACCTACCCGTGGTTTTTTTTTTTCTTTCTTCTTTATACATACTACATCTCATTATCAACCAGTCTATATTAGCAGCAGACACAGTACAGTACGGTAGTCCACGGCTGTAGCTACCTCTGTGTCGGCACTCGGCAGTCCATCCATAATTGTATACCACCTACCCGTGGTTTTTTTTTTCTTTCTTCTTTATACATACTACATCTCATTATCAACCAGTCTATATTAGCAGCAGACACAGTACAGTACGGTAGTCCACGGCTGTAGCTACCTCTGTGTCGGCACTCGGCAGTCCATCCATAATTGTATACCACCTACCCGTGGTTTTTTTTTTCTTTCTTCTTTATACATACTACATCTTATTATCAACAGTCTATATTAGCAGCAGACACAGTACAGTACGGTAGTCCACGGCTGTAGCTACCTCTGTGTCGGCACTCGGCAGTCCATCCATAATTGTATACTAGTATCCATCCATCTCCATTGTTTACCTGAGGTGCCTTTTAGTTGTGCCTATTAAAATATGGAGAACAAAAATGTTGAGGTTCCAAAATTAGGGAAAGATCAAGATCCACTTCCACCTCGTGCTGAAGCTGCTGCCACTAGTCATGGCCGAGACGATGAAATGCCAGCAACGTCGTCTGCCAAGGCCGATGCCCAATGTCATAGTACAGAGCATGTCAAATCCAAAACACCAAATATCAGTAAAAAAAGGACTCCAAAACCTAAAATAAAATTGTCGGAGGAGAAGCGTAAACTTGCCAATATGCCATTTACCACATGGAGTGGCAAGGAACGGCTGAGGCCCTGGCCTATGTTCAGGGCTAGTGGTTCAGCTTCACATGAGGATGGAAGCACTCAGCCTCTCGCTAGAAAACTGAAAAGACTCAAGCTGGCAAAAGCACCGCAAAGAACTGTGCGTTCTTCGAAATCCCAAATCCACAAGGAGAGTCCAATTGTGTCGGTTGCGATGCCTGACCTTCCCAACACTGGACGTGAAGAGCATGCGCCTTCCACCATTTGCACGCCCCCTGCAAGTGCTGGAAGGAGCACCCGCAGTCCAGTTCCTGATAGTCAGATTGAAGATGTCAGTGTTGAAGTACACCAGGATGAGGAGGATATGGGTGTTGCTGGCGCTGGGGAGGAAATTGACCAGGAGGATTCTGATGGTGAGGTGGTTTGTTTAAGTCAGGCACCCGGGGAGACACCTGTTGTCCGTGGGAGGAATATGGCCACTGACATGCCTGGTGAAAATACCAAAAAAATCAGCTCTTCGGTGTGGAAGTATTTCAACAGAAATGCGGACAACAGGTGTCAAGCCGTGTGTTGCCTTTGTCAAGCTGTAATAAGTAGGGGTAAGGACGTTAACCACCTCGGAACATCCTCCCTTATACGTCACCTGCAGCGCATTCATAATAAGTCAGTGACAAGTTCAAAAACTTTGGGCGACAGCGGAAGCAGTCCACTGACCAATAAATCCCTTCCTCTTGTAACCAAGCTCACGCAAACCACCCCACCAACTCCCTCAGTGTCAATTTCCTCCTTCCCCAGGAATGCCAATAGTCCTGCAGGCCATGTCACTGGCAATTCTGACGAGTCCTCTCCTGCCTGGGATTCCTCCGATGCATCCTTGCGTGTAACGCCTACTGCTGCTGGCGCTGCTGTTGTTGCTGCTGGGAGTCGATGGTCATCCCAGAGGGGAAGTCGTAAGCCCACTTGTACTACTTCCAGTAAGCAATTGACTGTTCAACAGTCCTTTGCGAGGAAGATGAAATATCACAGCAGTCATCCTGCTGCAAAGCGGATAACTGAGGCCTTGACAACTATGTTGGTGTTAGACGTGCGTCCGGTATCCGCCGTTAGTTCACAGGGAACTAGACAATTTATTGAGGCAGTGTGCCCCCGTTACCAAATACCATCTAGGTTCCACTTCTCTAGGCAGGCGATACCGAGAATGTACACGGACGTCAGAAAAAGACTCACCAGTGTCCTAAAAAATGCAGTTGTACCCAATGTCCACTTAACCACGGACATGTGGACAAGTGGAGCAGGGCAGGGTCAGGACTATATGACTGTGACAGCCCACTGGGTAGATGTATGGACTCCCGCCGCAAGAACAGCAGCGGCGGCACCAGTAGCAGCATCTCGCAAACGCCAACTCTTTCCTAGGCAGGCTACGCTTTGTGTCACCGGTTTCCAGAATACGCACACAGCTGAAAACCTCTTACGGCAACTGAGGAAGATCATCGCGGAATGGCTTACCCCAATTGGACTCTCCTGTGGATTTGTGGCATCGGACAACGCCAGCAATATTGTGTGTGCATTAAATATGGGCAAATTCCAGCACGTCCCATGTTTTGCACATACCTTGAATTTGGTGGTGCAGAATTTTTAAAAAAACGACAGGGGCGTGCAAGAGATGCTGTCGGTGGCCAGAAGAATTGCGGGACACTTTCGGCGTACAGGCACCACGTACAGAAGACTGGAGCACCACCAAAAACTACTGAACCTGCCCTGCCATCATCTGAAGCAAGAAGTGGTAACGAGGTGGAATTCAACCCTCTATATGCTTCAGAGGTTGGAGGAGCAGCAAAAGGCCATTCAAGCCTATACAATTGAGCACGATATAGGAGGTGGAATGCACCTGTCTCAAGCGCAGTGGAGAATGATTTCAACGTTGTGCAAGGTTCTGATGCCCTTTGAACTTGCCACACGTGAAGTCAGTTCAGACACTGCCAGCCTGAGTCAGGTCATTCCCCTCATCAGGCTTTTGCAGAAGAAGCTGGAGACATTGAAGGAGGAGCTAACACGGAGCGATTCCGCTAGGCATGTGGGACTTGTGGATGGAGCCCTTAATTCGCTTAACAAGGATTCACGGGTGGTCAATCTGTTGAAATCAGAGCACTACATTTTGGCCACCGTGCTCGATCCTAGATTTAAAGCCTACCTTGGATCTCTCTTTCCGGCAGACACAAGTCTGCTGGGGTTGAAAGACCTGCTGGTGAGAAAATTGTCAAGTCAAGCGGAACGCGACATGTCAACATCTCCTCCTTCACATTCTCCCGCAACTGGGGGTGCGAGGAAAAGGCTCAGAATTCCGAGCCCACCCGCTGGCGGTGATGCAGGGCAGTCTGGAGCGACTGCTGATGCTGACATCTGGTCCGGACTGAAGGACCTGACAACGATTACGGACATGTCGTCTACTGTCACTGCATATGATTCTCTCAACATTGAAAGAATGGTGGAGGATTATATGAGTGACCGCATCCAAGTAGGCACGTCACACAGTCCGTACTTATACTGGCAGGAAAAAGAGGCAATTTGGAGGCCCTTGCACAAACTGGCTTTATTCTACCTAAGTTGCCCTCCCACAAGTGTGTACTCCGAAAGAGTGTTTAGTGCCGCCGCTCACCTTGTCAGCAATCGGCGTACGAGGTTACATCCAGAAAATGTGGAGAAGATGATGTTCATTAAAATGAATTATAATCAATTCCTCCGCGGAGACATTGACCAGCAGCAATTGCCTCCACAAAGTACACAGGGAGCTGAGATGGTGGATTCCAGTGGGGACGAATTGATAATCTGTGAGGAGGGGGATGTACACGGTGATATATCGGAGGATGATGATGAGGTGGACATCTTGCCTCTGTAGAGCCAGTTTGTGCAAGGAGAGATTAATTGCTTCTTTTTTGGTGGGGGTCCAAACCAACCCGTCATATCAGTCACAGTCGTGTGGCAGACCCTGTCACTGAAATGATGGGTTGGTTAAAGTGTGCATGTTCTGTTTATACAACATAAGGGTGGGTGGGAGGGCCCAAGGACAATTCCATCTTGCACCTCTTTTTTCTTTAATTTTTCTTTGCGTCATGTGCTGTTTGGGGAGGGTTTTTTGGAAGGGCCATCCTGCGTGACACTGCAGTGCCACTCCTAGATGGGCCCGGTGTTTGTGTCGGCCACTAGGGTCGCTTATCTTACTCACACAGCTACCTCATTGCGCCTCTTTTTTTCTTTGCGTCATGTGCTGTTTGGGGAGGGTTTTTTGGAAGGGACATCCTGCGTGACACTGCAGTGCCACTCCTAGATGGGCCCGGCGTTTGTGTCGGCCACTAGGGTCGCTTATCTTACTCACACAGCTACCTCATTGCGCCTCTTTTTTTCTTTGCGTCATGTGCTGTTTGGGGAGGGTTTTTTGGAAGGGACATCCTGCGTGACACTGCAGTGCCACTCCTAGATGGGCCCGGTGTTTGTGTCGGCCACTAGGGTCGCTTATCTTACTCACACAGCTACCTCATTGCGCCTCTTTTTTTCTTTGCGTCATGTGCTGTTTGGGGAGGGTTTTTTGGAAGGGACATCCTGCGTGACACTGCAGTGACACTCCTAGATGGGCCCGGTGTTTGTGTCGGCCACTAGGGTCGCTTATCTTACTCACACAGCTACCTCATTGCGCCTCTTTTTTTCTTTGCGTCATGTGCTGTTTGGGGAGGGTTTTTTGGAAGGGACATCCTGCGTGACACTGCAGTGACACTCCTAGATGGGCCCGGTGTTTGTGTCGGCCACTAGGGTCGCTTATCTTACTCACACAGCTACCTCATTGCGCCTCTTTTTTTCTTTGCGTCATGTGCTGTTTGGGGAGGGTTTTTTGGAAGGGACATCCTGCGTGACACTGCAGTGACACTCCTAGATGGTCCCGGTGTTTGTGTCGGCCACTAGGGTCGCTTATCTTACTCACACAGCTACCTCATTGCGCCTCTTTTTTTCTTTGCGTCATGTGCTGTTTGGGGAGGGTTTTTTGGAAGGGACATCCTGCGTGACACTGCAGTGACACTCCTAGATGGGCCCGGTGTTTGTGTCGGCCACTAGGGTCGCTTAGCTTAGTCATCCAGCGACCTAGGTGCAAATTTTAGGACTAAAAATAATATTGTGAGGTGTGAGGTATTCAGAATAGACTGAAAATGAGTGTAAATTATGGTTTTTGAGGTTAATAATACTTTGGGATCAAAATGACCCCCAAATTCTATGATTTAAGCTGTTTTTTAGTGTTTTTTGAAAAAAACACCCGAATCCAAAACACACCCGAATCCGACAAAAAAAATTCGGTGAGGTTTTGCCAAAACGCGGTCGAACCCAAAACACGGCCGCGGAACCGAACCCAAAACCAAAACACAAAACCCGAAAAATTTCCGGCGCTCATCTCTACTGAATAACCTTGATTGAGAAATGCAATATAAATATTTTGAGAACATGTAGCACTACAGGAGGCCCAGGACCCGGAGAATATAATCTGGAGCGCCTCCTTCCCTTGTATTTCACCAAGCTTCAGATCCAATGTGCCAAGGTTCAGCTCATATTATAATGTACTGTACACCTTTTATTGGAGAGAACCTTTTGAATTTGTATTTCATCATTAAGAGGAGATCATAAAGGATTTTTTCAAGAACTGGGACTTTCTGATATGACTTTTATCCCTTCCTCATATATAATCCATTTATTCATTATATTAAGTGTTTTGCTTTGTATTTACAGTATTGTTGTTATATTTTTAGTAGAGATGAGCGGGTTCGGTTCGTTGAGATCCGAACCCCCCCGAACTTCACCTATTTTACACGGGTCCGAGGCAGCCTTGGATCTTCCCGCCTTGCTCGGTTAACCCGAATGAGGCCGAACGTCATCATCCCGCTGTCGGATTCTCGCGAGATTCATATTCCATATAAAGAGCCGCGCGTCGCCACCATTTTTACTCGTGCATTGGAGATTGAACGGAGAGGACGTGGCTACGTTCTCTCCCTGAGAAGCTCCGTATCTGTGCTCAGTGTGCTGAAAATATCTGTGCTCAGTGTGCTGCAGATATCTGTGCTCAGTGTGTTGCAAATATCTACGTTCTCTGCCTGAAAACGCTCCATATCTGTGCTCAGTGTGCTGCAAATATCTATGTTCTCTGCCTGAAAAGCTCCATATCTGTGCTCAGTGTGCTGCAAATATCTGTGCTCAGTGTGCTGCATTGTGGGGGCCACCAGTATATAATTATAGTAGTACAGTACAGTAGGCCATTGCTGTATCTTGCAGCTCCGTGTCAGACTCAGTTCTAGACAGTATCCTGATCATCAGTGCTCAATATCTGCTGCATTGTTGTGTGACCAGTATATACTATATATATTATATATAGTAGTACAGTGCAGCATTTTGGTGACCACCAGTAGTAGTACAGTACAGTAGTCCATTGCTGTATCTTGCAGCTCCGTGTCACTTCAAGTATCCATATCTGTGCTGCATTGTTGTGAGCAGTATATATAGTAGTACAGTGCAGCATTTTGGTGACCAACAGTATATAGTTGTACAGTACAGTAGTCCATTGCTGTATTTTGCAGCTCCGTGTCACTTCAAGTATCCATATCTGTGCTGCATTGTTGTGAGCAGTATATATAGTATTACAGTGCAGCATTTTGGTGACCAACAGTATATAGTTGTACAGTACAGTAGGCCATTGCTGTATCTTGCAGCTCCGTGTCACTTCAAGTATCCATCCATATCTGTGCTGCATTGTTGTGAGCAGTATATATAGTAGTACAGTGCAGCATTTTGGTGACCAACAGTATATAGTTGTACAGTACAGTAGGCCATTGCTGTATCTTGCAGCTCCGTGTCACTGCAAGTATCCATATATGTGCTGCATTGTTGTGAGCAGTATATATAGTAGTACAGTGCAGCATTTTGGTGACCAACAGTATATAGTTGTACAGTACAGTAGTCCATTGCTGTATCTTGCAGCTCCGTGTCACTGCAAGTATCCATATCTGTGCTGCATTGTTGTGAGCAGTATATATAGTAGTACAGTGCAGCATTTTGGTGACCAACAGTATATAGTTGTACAGTACAGTAGGCCATTGCTATTGATATAATAATATTACTGGCATATAATTGTGAACAAAAATGTGGAGGGTGAAATAGGGAAAGATCAAGATCCACTTCCACCTAGTGCTAAAGCTGCTGCCACTAGTCATGGCAGGGACGATTCATTGCCATCAACGTCATCTGCCAAGGCCAATGCCCAATGTCATAGTAGAGAGCATGTAAAATCCAAAAAACTAAAGTTAAGTAAAATGACCCAAAAATCTAAATTAAAAGCGTCTGAGGAGAAGCGTAAACTTGCCAATATGCCATTTATGACACGGAGTGGCAAGGAACGGCTGAGGCCCTGGCCTATGTTCATGGCTAGTGGTTCAGCTTCACATGAGGATGGAAGCACTCATCCTCCCACTAGAAAACTGAAAAGAGTTAAGATGGCAAAAGCACAGCAAAGAACTGTGCGTTCTTCTAAATCACAAATCCCCAAGGAGAGTCTAATTGTGTCGGCGGTTGCGATGTCTGACCTTCCCAACACTGAATGGGAAGAGGTGGCTCCTTCCACCATTTGCACGCCCCCTGCAAGTGCTGGAAGGAGCACCCACTGTCCAGTTCCTGATAGTCAAATTGAAGATGTCACTGTTGAAGTACACCAGGATGAGGATATGGGTGTTGCTGGCGCTGGGGAAGAAATTGACAAGGAGGATTCTGATGGTGAGGTGGTTTGTTTAAGTCAGGCACCCGGGGAGACACCTGTTGTCCGTGGGATAAATATGGCCATTGACATGCCTGGTCAAATTACAAAAAAAAATCACCTCTTCGGTGTGGAATTATTTTAACAGAAATGCGGACAACTGGTGTTAAGCCGTGTGTTGCCTTTTTCAAGCTGTAATAAGTAGAGGTAAGGACATTAACCACCTAGGAACATCCTCCCTTATACGTCACCTGGACCGCATTCATCAGAAGTCATTGACAAGTTCAAAAACTTTGGGTGACAGCGGAAGCAGTCCACTGACAACTAAATCTCTTCTTCTTGTACCCAAACTCCTGCAAACCACACCACCAACTCCCTCAGTGTCAATTTCCCCCTTAGACAGGAACGCCAATAGTCCTGCAGGCCATGTCACTGGCAAGTCTGACGAGTCCTCTCCTAACTGGGATTCCTCCGATGGATCCTTGAGTGTAACACCTACTGCTGCTGGCGCTGCTGTTGTTGCTGCTGGGAGTCGATCGTCATCCCAGAGGGGAAGTCGGAAGACCACTTGTACTACTTCCAGTAAGCAATTGACTGTCCAACAGTCCTTTGCAAGGAAGATGAAATATCACAGCAGTCATCCTGTTGCAAAGCAGATAACTCAGGCCTTGGCAGCTATGTTGGTGTTACATATGTGTCCGGTATCTACCGTTAATTCACAGGGACTTAGAAAATTTCTTGAGGTAGTGTGTCCCCGGTACCAAATCCCATCTAGGTTCCACTTCTCTAGGCAGGCGATACCGAGAATGTACACAGACGTCAGTAAAAGAGTCACCAGTGTCCTAAAAAATGCAGTTGTACCCAATGTCCACTTAACCACGGACATGTGGACAAGTGGAGCAGGGCAGACTCAGGACTATATGACTGTGACAGCCCACTGGGTAGATGTATTGCCTCCCGCAGCAACAACAGCAGCAGCGGCACCAGTAGCAGCATCTCGCAAACGCCAACTCGTTCCTAGGCAGGCTACGCTTTGTATCACCGCTTTCCATAAGAGGCACACAGCTGACAACCTCTTACGGAAACTGAGGAACATCATCGCAGATTGGCTTACCCCAATTAGACTCTCCTGGGGATTTGTGACATCGGACAACGCCACCAATATTGTGCGTGCGTTACATGTGGGCAAATTCCAGCACGTCCCATGTTTTGAACATACAATTAATTTGGTGGTGCAGAATTTTTTTAAAAATGACAGGGGCGTGCAAGAGATGCTGTCGGTGGCCTGAAGAATTGCGGGCCACTTTCGGAATTCAGCCACCGTGTGCCGAAGACTGTAGCACCGGCAAACACTCCAGAACCTGCCCCTCCATCAGCTGAAGCAAGAGGTGGTAACGAGGTGGAATTCAACCCTCTATATGCTTCAGAAGATGGAGGAGCAGCAAAAGGCCATTCAAGTCTATACATCTGCCTACGATATAGGCAAAGGAAGGGAAATGCACCTGACTCAAGCGCAGTGGAGAATGATTTCAATGTTGTGCAAGGTTCTGCAACCCTTTAAACTTGCCGCACGTGAAGTCAGTTCAGACACTGCCAGCCTGAGTCAGGTCATTCCCCTCATCAGGTTTTTGCAGAAGCAGCTGGAGAGATTGAAGAAGGAGCTAAGACAGAGCGATTCCGCTAGGCATGTGGGAGTTGTGGATGGAGCCCTTAATTTACTTAACCAGGATTCACGGGTGGTCAATCTGTTGAAATCAGAGCACTACATTTTGGCCCCGTGCTTGATCCTAGGTTTAAAGCCTACGTTGTATCTCTCTTTCCGGCAGACACAAGTCTGCAGAGTTTCAAAGACCTGCTGGTTAGAAAATTGTCAAGTCAAGCGGAACGTGACCCATCAACAGCTCCTCCTTCACATTCTCCCGCAACTGGGGCTGCGAGAAATAGGATAAGAATTCAGAGCCCACCCACTGGCAGTGATGCAGGGCAGTCAGGAGTGAGTGCTGACATCTGGTCCAGCCTGAAGGACCTGCCAACGATTACTGACATGTCGTCTACTGTCACTGCATATGATTCTGTCACCATTGAAAAAATGGTGGAGGATTATATGAGTGACCGCATCCAAGTAGGCACGTCAGACAGTCCGTACGTATACTGGCAGGAAAAAGAGGCAATTTGGAGGCCCTTGCACAAACTGGCTTTATTTTACCTAAGTTGCCCCCCCCTCCAGTGTGTACTCCGAAAGAGTGTTTAGTGCAGCCGGTCACCTTTACAGCGTTCAGCGTACGAGGTTACTTCCACAAAATGAGGAGAAGATGATGTTCATCAAAATGAATTATATCAATTCCTCCGTGGAGACATTCACCAGCAATTGCCTCCCGAAAGTACACAGGGACCTGTGATGGTGGATTCCAGTGGGGACGAATGAATACTCTGTGAGGAGGGGGATGTACACAGTGAAAGGGGTGAGGAATCGGAGGATAATGATGAGGTCGACATCTTGCCTCTGTAGAGCCAGTTTGAGCAAGGAGAGATTGATTGCTACTTTTTTTGGTGGTGGCCCAAACCAACCAGTCATTTCAGCCACAGTCGTGTGGCAGACCCTGTGGCTGAAATTATGGGTTTGTTAAAGTGTGCATGTCCTGTTTATACAACATAAGGGTGGGTGGGAGGGCCCAAGGACAATTCCATCTTGCACCTCTTTTTTTATTATTTATCTTTGCATCATGTGATGTTTGGGGCCAATTTTTATAAGTGCCATCCTGTCTGACACTGCAGTGCAGGGCCGGTTCTGGCACTCTGAGCGCCCCGGGCGGCAATAGTGGGCGTGGCTTTGTACAGGGGGCATGGTCATTTACGCCCCCTGTACAGACTGAAATGATGAGCGGTGCGCAATGACGTCATCGCGCACCGCACAGTAAAGGACGTCTCCACGAAGGGAAACTAGACGCATATGCGTCTAGTTTCCCTTCACAACGGCAGCGGGGGCAGCGGCAGCAGGCGGGCAGCGGGGGGCACACAGCAGCAGCGGATCTTGCCCTGGTGTGGCGCCCTCCGGATGGCGCCCTGTGCCCTCCGGAAGGCGGCGCCCCGGGCAAAAGTCCTGCTTGCCCGTGGCAAGATCCGCTACTGCTGCAGTGCTACTCCTATATGGGCCAGGTGTTTGTGCCGGCCACTTGGGTCGCTTAGCTTAGTCATCCAGTGACCTCGGTGCAAATTTTAGGACTAAAAATAATTTCTCTAACGTCCTTGAGGATGCTGGGACTCCGTAAGGACCATGCTGGGACTCCGTAAGGACCATGGGGAATAGACGGGCACCGCAGGAGATAGGGCAGTTTAAGAAAGCTTTGGACTCTGGGTGTGCACTGGCTCCTACCTCTATGCCCCTCCTCCAGACCTCAGTTTTACACCGTGCCCAGAGCAAGATGGGTGCACTGCAGAGAGATCTCCTGAGTTCTCTGCCTAAAAGCATTTTTGTTTGGATTTTTTCTCTACTTTTTCTACTTTTTCACAGGGAGCACTGCTGGCAACAGGCTCCCTGCATCGAGGGACTGAGGAGAGAGGAGCAGACCTTCTTGTCTAAGATAGGCTCTGCTTCCTCGGCTACTGGACACCATTAGCTCCAGAGGGGGTGAACGCAGGTTCTTACTGGGCGTCCACTAGAGATGAGCGCCTGAAATTTTTCGGGTTTTGTGTTTTGGTTTTGGGTTCGGTTCCGCGGCCGTGTTTTGGGTTCGAACGCGTTTTGGCAAAACCTCACCGAATTTTTTTTTGTCGGATTCGGGTGTGTTTTGGATTCGGGTGTTTTTTTCAAAAAACACTAAAAAACAGCTTAAATCATAGAATTTGGGGGTCATTTTGATCCCAAAGTATTATTAACCTCAAAAACCATAATTTACACTCATTTTCAGTCTATTCTGAATACCTCACACCTCACAATATTATTTTTAGTCCTAAAATTTGCACCGAGGTCGCTGTGTGAGTAAGATAAGCGACCCTAGTGGCCGACACAAACACCGGGCCCATCTAGGAGTGGCACTGCAGTGTCACGCAGGATGTCCCTTCCAAAAAACCCTCCCCAAACAGCACATGACGCAAAGAAAAAAAGAGGCGCAATGAGGTAGCTGTGTGAGTAAGATTAGCGACCCTAGTGGCCGACACAAACACCGGGCCCATCTAGGAGTGGCACTGCAGTGTCACACAGGATGGCCCTTCCAAAGAATGCACAGTTCTTTGCTGTGCTGCTTTTGCCAGCTTGAGTCTTTTCATTTTTCTAGCGAGAGGCTGAGTGCTTCCATCCTCATGTGAAGCTGAACCACTAGCCATGAACATAGGCCAGGGCCTCAGCCGTTCCTTGCCACTCCGTGTCGTAAATGGCATATTGGCAAGTTTACGCTTCTCCTCCGACAATTTTATTTTAGGTTTTGGAGTCCTTTTTTTTCTGATATTTGGTGTTTTGGATTTGACATGCTCTGTACTATGATATTGGGCATCGGCCTTGGCAGACGACGTTGCTGGCATTTCATCGTCTCGGCCATGACTAGTGGCAGCAGCTTCAGCACGAGGTGGAAGTGGATCTTGATCTTTCCCTAATTTTGGAACCTCAACATTTTTGTTCTCCATATTTTAATAGGCACAACTAAAAGGCACCTCAGGTAAACAATGGAGATGGATACTAGTATACAATTATGGACTGCCTGCCGAGTGCAGACACAGAGGTAGCCACAGCCGTGAACTACCGTACTGTACTGTGTCTGCTGCTAATATAGACTGGTTGATAAAGAGATGTCGTAGTAGTATGTATGTATAAAGAAGAAAAAAAAACCACGGTTAGGTGGTATACAATTATGGACGGACTGCCTGCCGAGTGCAGACACAGAGGTAGCCACAGCCGTGAACTACCGTACTGTGTCTGCTGCGACTGGATGATAAATGATATAAAAAATATATAGATATCACTACTGCAGCCGGACAGGTATATATTATATATTATATAATGACGGACCCGCTGGACACTGTCTGTCAGCAGAATGAGTTTTATTTTTATAGAATAAAAAAAAAAACAACACACAAGTGAAGTCACACGACGAGTGTTTAACTTTTTCAGGCAATCACAATATAAGTATACTACTAACTATACTGGTGGTCAGTGTGGTCAGGTCACTGGTCAGTCACACTGGCAGTGGCACTCCTGCAGCAAAAGTGTGCACTGTTTAATTTTAATATAATATTATGTACTCCTGGCTCCTGCTATAACCTATAACTGGCACTGCAGTGCTCCCCAGTCTCCCCCACAATTATAAGCTGTGTGAGCTGAGCAGTCAGACAGATATATAATATATATAGATGATGCAGCACACTGGGCTGAGCCTGAGCAGTGCACACAGATATGGTATGTGACTGAGTCACTGTGTGTATCGCTTTTTTCAGGCAGAGAACGGATATATTAAATAAACTGCACTGTCTGGTGGTCACTCACTATATAATATTATGTACTCCTGGCTCCTGCTATAACCTATAACTGGCACTGCAGTGCTCCCCAGTCTCCCCCACAATTATAAGCTGTGTGAGCTGAGCAGTCAGACAGATATATAATATATATAGATGATGCAGCACACTGGACTGAGCCTGAGCAGTGCACACAGATATGGTATGTGACTGAGTCACTGTGTGTATCGCTTTTTTCAGGCAGAGAACGGATATATTAAATAAACTGCACTGTCTGGTGGTCACTCACTAGTAAACTCTCTGCACTCTCTACACTTCTACAGTACTCCTCCTAGTCCTAAGCTCCAGTAAATCTCTCTCTCTTATAATCTAAATGGAGAGGACGCCAGCCACGTCCTCTCCCTATCAATCTCAATGCACGTGTGAAAATGGCGGCGACGCGCGGCTCCTTATATAGAATCCGAGTCTCGCGAGAATCCGACAGCGTCATGATGACGTTCGGGCGCGCTCGGGTTAACCGAGCAAGGCGGGAGGATCCGAGTCTGCTCGGACCCGTGAAAAAAACCATGAAGTTCGGGCGGGTTCGGATTCAGAGAAACCGAACCCGCTCATCTCTAGCGTCCACCCCCGTAGCCGCGCCGCCGTTCTCCTCACAGAGCTAGAAGAACAGAAGACAGAAGTCGTCAGGCGGCAGAAGCCTTCAGCTTCACGGAGGTAACGCACAGCACTGCAGCTATGCGTCATTGCTCCCATACACCTCACACACTCCGGTCACTGTAAGGGTGCAGGGCGCAGGGGGGGGGGGGGGGGGGGGGCGCCCTGGGCAGCAATATAAACACCTCTTATGGCAAAAGACAATATACATGTACAGGTGGGCACTGTACATGTATATAAAAGAGCCCCCGCCATATTTTTGTAAGTTTGAGCGGGACAGAAGCCCGCCGCTGAGGGGGCGGGGCTTCTCCCTCAGCACTCACCAGCGCCATTTTCTCTCCACAGCACAGCTGAGAGGAAGCTCCCCGGACTCTCCCCTGTTTACACACGGTGAAGGGGTGTTTAAAAGAGAGGGGGGGGGGGGCACATAATTGACGGATAACATATTATACAGCGCTGCTGGGGAAAAACATTTTGTGTTGGTCTCCAGGATCATTGCGCTGGGGTGTGTGCTGGCATACTCTCTCTCTCCAAAGGGCCTTGACAGGGATACTGTCTTCAGGAAAGGGGTTCCCTGTGTGTGTGAAGTGTGTCGGTACGCGTGTGTCGACATGTTTGACGAGGAAGGCTCGCTTAATGTGGAGGGGGAGTGCTTGAATGTCATGTCGCCGTCGGCAACGCCGACACCGGAATGGGTGGATATGCTGAATGTCTTGAATGCAAATGTTAATCTATTGCATAAAAGGTTAGACAAGGCAGAAGCTAGGGATCAGTCAGGTAGCCAGTCCTTGCCTGTCCCTGTGGCGCCAGGCTCTTCGGGGTCTCAGAAGTGCACCATATCCCAGATCGATGACACAGATACCGACACAGATACTGACTCTAGTGTCGACTATGAAGATGCAAAATTACATCCGAAGGTGGCAAAAGGTATTCGGTACATGATTATTGCCATTAAAGAGGTTTTGCATATTACTGAAGAACCCCCGGTCCCTGACACGAGGGTACACATGTATAAAGGGAAAAAGCCTGAAGTCACCTTTCCATCCTCATTTGAACTAAGTGAATTGTGCGAAAAAGGCTTGGGAATCTCCGGATAGGAGACCACAAGTTCCCTAAAGGATTCTTATGGCGTATCCTTTTCCACAAACTGATAGGATAAGCTGGGAATCTTTGCCTAAAGTAGACAAGGCGCTGACACGCTTGTCCAAAAAGGCACTGCCTTCTCAGGATACGGCTTCCCTCAAGGAACCTGCTGACCGCAGGCAGGAAATTACCTTGAAGCACATTTACACTCATTCAGGTACTATTGCTAGACCGGCTATGGCGTCGGCCTGGGTTTGTAGTGCGGTTGTGGCATGGGCAGATTCCTTATCTACGGAGATTGACACCTTAGATAGGGATGCTATTCAAATGACTATAGAGCATATCAGAGATGCTGCCTTGTATATGAAAGATGCTCAGAGAGACATTTGTTTATTAAGCTCCAGAATAAATGCTATGTCTATTTCTGCTAGGCGGCTCTTGTGGACCCGACAGTGGACGGGAGATGCCGATTCAAAGCGGCATATGGAGTACTTGCCTTACAAAGGGGAGGAGTTGTTTGGAGACGGCCTCTCGGACTTTGTCTCTACGGCTACGGCTGGTAAGTCGAATTTCTTACCTTATGTCCCCCGCAGCATACAAAAAAGGCACCTCATTATCAAATGCAGTCCTTTCGTTTCAATAAAAACAAAAAGGTACAGGGATCGTCCTTAGTTGCCAGAGGGAAAGGTAGGGGAAAGAAGCTGCACACAGCTAGTTCCCAAGAGCAAAAGTCCTCCCCTGCCTCTGCAAAGTCCACCCCATGATGCTGGGGCTTCCCGGGGGGAGGCAGATCTAGTGGGGGCTCGTCTTCAGTTTTTCAGCCACGTCTGGGTTCACTCGCAGGTGGATCCCTGGGCATTAGAGATTGTTTCTCAGGGATACAGGCTGGAATCCGAAGACTTGCCTCCTCGCCGGTTTTTCATATCGGCTCTGCCGGCTCCCCCGTCAGAGAGGGAGCTAGTGTTGGCGGCAATCCAAAAATTGTATATTCAACAGGTGATTGTCACAGTTCCTCATCTCCAGCAAGGAGAGGGATATTACTCGACCCTGTTTGTGGTTCCGAAACCGGACGGTTCGGTCAGACCCATTTTAAACCTGAAATCTCTGAACCTGTACTTGAAGAGGTTCAAGTTCAAGATGGAATCACTCAGGGCGGTCATCGCCAGCCTGGAGGGCGGGGATTGGATGGTGTCCCTGGACATAAAGGATGCATACCTTCATGTTCCGATATTCCCCCCTCATCAGGCGTTTCTGAGATTTGCAGTGCAGGACTGTCACTACCAATTTCAGACGTTGCCGTTTGGGCTTTCCACGGCCCCAAGGATTTTCACCAAGGTAATGGCAGAAATGATGGTGCTCCTGCGCAGGCAGGGGGTCACAATTTTCCCATACTTGGACGATCTCCTCATAAATGCGAGATCTCGGGAGAAGTTGCTGGACAGTGTGTCTCTGTCCATGAAGACGTTGCAGATACACGGCTGGATTCTCAATATACCGAAGTCCCAGCTAGTCCCTACAACGCGTCTGACATTTTTGGGCCTGATTCTAGACACAGACCAGAAAAAGGTTTTTCTTCTGATCGAAAAGGTTCAGGAGCTCATAGCCATGGTCAGGAACCTCTTAAAACCAAAAAAGGTTTCAGTGCATCATTGCACGCGGGTCCTGAGGAAGATGGTGGCTTCATACGAGGCCATCCCTTTTGGCAGGTTCCATGCGAGGACCTTTCAATGGGACCTCTTGGACAAGTGGTCCGGGTCCCATTTACGAATGCATCAAAGGATCACCCTGTCTCCCAGGACCAGGGTATCTCTCCTGTGGTGGCTGAACAGTGCTCACCTGCTAGAGGGTCGCAGGTTCGGCATTCAGGACTGGGTCCTGGTGACCACGGACGCAAGCCTCCGAGGCTGGGGAGCAGTAACACTGGGAAGAAATTTCCAAGGTCTCTGGTCAAACCTAGAGACTTGTCTCCACATCAACGTCCTGGAGTTGAGGGCCATATACAACGCCCTGTGTCAAGCGAAGGAATTGCTTCGGAGAAAACCGGTTCTGATTCAGTCGGACAACGTCACGGCAGTGGCTCATATAAACCGGCAAGGCGGAACAAGGAGCAGAGTGGCCATGGCAGAAGCGACCAGGATTCTACGCTGGGCGGAAGGCCATGTAAGCGCACTATCAGCAGTGTTCATCCCGGGGGTGGACAACTGGGAGGCGGACTTCCTCAGCAGGCACGACCTGCATCCGGGAGAATGGGGACTTCATCAAGAAGTCTTAGCACAGATCACGGATCGATGGGGACTGCCTCAAATTGACATGATGGCATCCCGTCTCAACAAAAAGCTAAAGCAGTATTGCGCCAGGTCAAGGGACCCTCAGGAGGTAGCGGTAGACGCTCTGGTGACACCTTGGGTGTTCAGATCAGTCTATGTGTTTCCTCCTCTTCCTCTCATACCCAAAGTGTTGAGAATAATAAGAATGAGCAGGGTCAGAACAATCCTCATTGGCCACGGAGGACTTGGTATCCGGAGCTGCAAGAGTTGCTCACAGAAGATCCGTGGCCTCTTCCTCTAAGGCAGGACCTGCTGCGGCAGGGGCCCTGTCTGTTCCAAGACTTACCACGGCTGCGTTTGACGGCATGCCGGTTGAACGCCGGATCCTAGCGGAAAAAGGAATTCCGGAGGAAGTCATTCCTACCCTGATCAAGGCTAGGAAAGACGTGACGTTAAAACATTATCACCGTATATGGCGGAAATATGTTTCTTGGTGTGAGGCCAGAGCTGCTCCTACGGTGGAGTTCCATTTGGGCTGTCTGCTTCACTTCCTTCAAACAGGAGTGACTTTGGGCCTAAAATTAGGGTCCATAAAGGTCCAAATTTCGGCCTTATCCATTTTCTTTCAAAGAGAATTAGCCTCTCTTCCTGAAGTACAGACTTTTGTGAAGGGGGTGCTGCATATTCAGCCTCCCTTTGTGCCTCCGGTGGCGCTTTCGGATCTTAACGTGGTGTTACGTTTCCTCAAGTCAAGGTGACTTGAGGAAACGTAACAACACGTTAAGATCCCACTCACCACTCAAAACTGTGGAGTTGAAATACCTCACGTGGAAAGTGGTCATGTTTTTGGCATTAGCTTCGGCTAGACGTGTTTCAGAATTGGCGGCTTTATCACATAAAAGCCCATACTTGGTTTTTCACGTGGATAGGGCAGAGTTGAGGACTCGTCCTCAATTTCTGCCAAAGGTGGTCTCATCTTTTCATATGAACCAACCTATGGTTGTGCCTGTGGCTACACGGGACTTGGAGGATTCCGAGTCCCTGGATGTGGTCAGGGCTTTGAAGATTTATGTGACCAGAACAGCTAGAATCAGGAAGACTGAAGCTCTGTTTGTTCTGTATGCGGCCAACAAGGTTGGCGCTCCTGCTTCAAAGCAGACTATTGCTCGCTGTATCTGTAACACGATTCAGCAGGCGCATTCTACGGCAGGATTGCCGTTACCGAAATCGGTTAAGGCCCATTCCACTAAGAAAGTGGGCTCTTCTTGGGCGGCTGCCCGAGGGGTCTCGGCATTACAGTTGTGCCGAGCAGCTACTTGGTCGGGGTCTAACACCTTTGCAAAGTTCTATAAGTTTGATACCCTGGCTGAGGAGGACCTCCTGTTTGCTCAATCGGTGCTGCAGAGTCATCCGCACTCTCCCGCCCGTTTGGGAGCTTTGGTATAATCCCCATGGTCCTTACGGAGTCCCAGCATCCTCAAGGACGTTAGACAAAATAAGATTTTACTTTCCGGTAAATCTATTTCTCGTAGTCCGTAGAGGATGCTGGGCGCCCGTCCCAAGTGCGGACTTCTTCTGCAAGACTTGTATATAGTTATTGCTTACATAAGGGTTATGTTATAGTTTATCGGTTGAACCGTGGCTATGTTGTTGTTCATACTGTTAACTGGGTAGTTTATCACAAGTTATACGGTGTGATTGGTGTGGCTGGTATGGATCTTGCCCTTAGATTTACAAAAATCCTTCCTCGTACTGTCCATCTCCTCTGCGCACAGTTTCCCTAACTGAGGTCTGGAGGAGGGGCATAGAGGGAGGAGCCAGTGCACACCCAGAGTCCAAAGCTTTCTTAAAGTGCCCTATCTCCTGCGGAGCCCGTCTATTCCCCATGGTCCTTACGGAGTCCCAGCATGGTCCTTACGGAGTTCCAGCATCCTCTACGGACTACGAGAAATACATTTGCCGGTAAGTAAAATCTTATTATCGTGAGGTATGAGGTGTACAGAATAGACTGGAAATGAGTGGAAATTATGGTTATTGAGGTTAATAATACTATAGGATCAAAATTACCCCCAAAATTTATGATTTAAGCTGTTTTTGATTATTTTTTTTTAAAACACCCGAATCCAAAACACACCCGAATCCGCCAAAAAATTTTAAGGGAGGTTTTGCCAAAACGCGTCTCAATCCAAAACACGGCCGCGGAACTGAATCCAAAACCAAAACACAAGACCCGAAAAATATCCGGTGCACATCTCTAATTTTTAGTTAAGTACAGTGCTGTTTGGCCTTCCTCATTTCTTTTTGTATATTGAATATCCATGTTAGAGTGGTTGGTCCTAGGGTTGAACTACAGCTTTTGTTAAAACATATCTTTTTGTTAAATACATACACGTCTCCAAGTGTCCAGCGGTCAACCAGGACTGTGGGAGGAGGGGCTTTTATTTATGACTAAATACACTTGTAAAAAATAAATATACTTATTCTCCTGATTGTTAGTGTATGTAATGTTCTTGTGAGTCTCTTTAAAGGAGAATTCAAGATGGAGAGATTTCATTTTACTCAACCCATATTCAAGTTAGCAGTAATGTGCAGTTCCATTCCTAACATGCAATACCCAGGACTAGATTAAGGGCTACACAGGCCTGAGGAAGAAAATGATCAAAGGCCTATTTGTGTTATGTGGAGGAGCTGTGACCAGTGATGTGTGGCTGTAGCCAGTACTATGTGGGTGTGGCCAGTACTATGTGGGTGTGGCCAGTACTATGTGGGTGTGGCCACTACATGTTGGTGTGTACAGCCCCATGTCTCCAGAACATATGTTAAAGTATAAAAATTGCATTCGTGAGGAAAATAGAAATACAATTTTAATAGTTATGCTTTATGGCAGACTCTGTGGCCAGATGGGTGGCAGGTCATCATCATTCTGTCATAGTGATGGGCCAATTTTTCTGTGGAGGCCTGGTGCTGTAGTCCAATCCGCTCCAATATTAATCTTTCCCCGGGAATACCCACCCACCCCTTATCTTTCAGCTGTCCAGTCACTTATTATAAACAACCTACTGTACCTTCTGCTGTGCACACACACTACATCCTGGTGACTAGACAATACGGCTATTCTACATTCTGAGCGGGGTGCCTCCTGAGAAACATTTGTAAATGCCCTTCTACCAGCACCACTACAATTTTATTATTTGGGAATAAATATTCCGGCTTTACTGTTCCCCTATTAAGATCATCTTTCCATCATTAACGTGCTTTACATTAATCTGTCAGTGCCTATGACTTAATAGGTCTCTGAGGTCGCTCGTGAACAGTGTGTTAATATGCTGTAGCAAATGATCCATTTAGTGAGCATATTCCTGATGAGTGATCTGATTTCCAGACCTGTCTTCAAAGGTGCAGATGACGTAGAAGGGAAACACATGATGCATAGCCCACAAGCACCTTTTGTAGTCTTTTTCCTATTTGTCAGCACTAGTTTATCAAAGACGCTTCCGAGCTAAAAGCACAGCCCGAGAGCCAAGTTACACAGTGTCACACATCAGCAGAGATCCCAAGGCCAGCGCAGGCTGCTTACAGTGTGACTGCACGGGGAACGCAATGAGCTGAACGTTCCAGCACAAAGCATAAACATAATACAGAGTTCTGATAATATTACACAGTTACCATAAACAATACATTAATGACACCATTCTGCCACCCTTAATGCACTAACACTATTCAATAAGTCCTTCCTGATACAAATAATACATGATCTGTTCAAGGCCAGTCCATGATATGGAGTGATATTTAAAAAAAAAAAAAAGACAAGAAAATCTAAACAAGTTGATTCAATATGAAAAGATCCCATGTATCACAAATATATTTCTTTGTGCATGTATTTATTAGTGTATTTGCCGAAACGGCTGTGCTGACCCATACAGATGTACAATAAAGCAGCTTCAGCGATAGCCTGTACTATATATCTGATACATACACTCAGTGAGGCTGAAGAGACTTCAGATAGTTACTAGGAACTTAGGAAGGATATCACTTGATTTCCTAAAAATACTAAATATGTGACAATGATTAGAAATACACAGGGAGAGAGATTACATTATATAGGTCACAATGATACAGTCTAAGGAAAACTGAGCAGTATTTATAGGTAAGTGAGGTGTTAGAGAGGAATTATTTCAATGATAGGAGTACAACCATAACATGGCAAACTACAAGCCCTTCATAATGTTAATGCTGTGCAAGTAGGGAGTGGTATGATGCCCCCCTGGCCTGTGCTATGTTGGTGAGTCTTGTTTGGCCTTACCACTTCTGCCCTTGGCCAAGAAAGAACACGGGCTTTCAATCTCCTCTTTATTGATGTTCCCAATTTCCCTCATCACTCTCCTCCTCCAAACATCCCAGCTTCCCTGCTGGATCACTACTGGCGGCAAATAAAGGAGTCTGCCTTCCAGAGACTTCTATGGAGCCAGTAAGAGTATTGAGGCAAAAATCAATATACCATAAGTACTAGGGGGTAATGTTATGTAGAGAGAGAAATGTGCAAGTGAGTTAAGGGGACATGGGACATTGGTGTGAGTGTTTTATGTGAGGACTGATATGTGGAATGATCAATGTATTGTGAATTATGTGTATTAAATGTGCATGATATTTATTTGATGTCGGGACTGGTTGAGGCTACTTATTAAATATGAATGCTACTGAATAATATGAAGATGTTTCGGATGGTAATTAAACTTATTTATTAAATAAGAATGTGGTTCATGTCATGAATGTTGGGGGATAAGGAGGGTGGGTGGTAGAATGTCTTATTATTAAACATGACTGCTACTGGGGCGTGGCTTAATGCTGGAGGAGAGCAGTCGCAGCTTTGCCTTTCTCCTGCTTCTACACCACCTTTTTACCCTCCCAGCCCGCTCAATCCCGTTTTCCCTGCTCCATATCCCTATTATCCATACCTTCCCAACCCCCCTGCTGCTGATTACCCACGGCCGCGGAATCGGGGAGCGCCGTGGAGGCTCCCGCGGATTGTGGCCCGCTGCTGGTCCTCACGCCGGGGGCCTCGATTTAACTGAAGACCCGCCGGACTTCCAGAAGTGCGGCAGTGACGGCGCCCAGACCCTGCCCTCATCTCCCGGCACTCATAGACCTGTCTGCGACCGGCGGCCGGCCTCACAAGTCACGCGACCACTCACACACGCGGGGGGATCCGGTGGAGGGGCCAACTCCTCACTCCCTGCGACGGGACCCGGTGGCCATTTTCTTTCTCGCTCCTGCTGCGGCACACATCTGTGCAGACCGTCGAGGACCCGGACGGGAGGTACAGCTACATCACGTATCCCCCACTTCTACCGTCTCTCCCTGCCACCACCTGACTTGCACCCGGATCTGCCCATAATCGCTGCAGCGGCTCGGGCCCTCCGAGGGGAGACAGTGCTGGCTGCTGGTGGACGCTGCTGGGAACAGGCTGCCTTGCTGACGCCAACACACCGGAGCTGCCTGCTGACTGCTGAAAGGCATACCGCTGTGTTGAGGAACCACGGCCTGCTCGCCATCCTCACCGCTGCCATTTTGAGGGATGCCCTCCAAAGCCAAGACCGCAGACGCCTCCCTCCTAGAACGGCCATACCCAGGTGAGGAGCCGGGAGGACACCCCTGCACCGGACAGGACGCCATCTCTCCTATGGCACTCCCCCCGCTTGCTCAGTGGGAGCCGACTTATTGCTTCCTCCCTACCCTGTCCCCTTTTCTTATACAGCGACAGAGAGGGGAGCCTCTCTAGCCCGCCAAAACCCTGGTCGCCCCACGCTACTACTGAATAGACCTGCTGCCTACCCACCCCGCAGCGCCCTGATATTGGACCCACATAGGGTGGTCCCGGACACCATACGGAAAGAGACTTTGCTCACATTGCCTGAGAAACCATACCTCTCTAGGCACCCCCCCCCCCCTGCGGCTTACGGCGTCCGGTGGCCACTTTGGCACTACCCCTTCTACAGGGGACCTAGCAACCAAGACAGAGGGAGACGGGAGCTGCACTGACTTGATAGCTGCTACACAGTGCGGTGAGGAACTCTCCCCTACCTTCTGCCGACCGGATCATCACTCCCCCCCACGCGCAGACCTCCGCGGCTATCCGCGACACGGTGGCAGCTGAAAACTTCCTATCACGCCTGGAGCCCTGACCCCGACCTCACCGTTGCTGTGCACATAAAGGCCCACTGCCATCTCGGTGAAGGATTCTGTGCGGACCTCCGCTCCCATAGCTGCCGCCCTCTTCCTGCATTTCTACTGGGGCCTGGCCCTTTTTCTCACTTGTTCTTACCGGCTCCTGGGAGTCATCTCAACCAGAAGGCTCACACGCCCCCCTCCCCCCCCCCCCCACTTCACCTCACCTTTTGTACTTCGTGCTCAAGATGAGACACTACTGAAGATCACTACTTAATATGTGAGACCCGCTACACCCTTTACTATTCGGACTCTCTGTACCTGGCTGCCTCATCTCTACTCAAACCTCCTTGCATGGAAAAGTTCCTGATTCCTTTGCCCATGATGTCCGCAGGCACTACTCAGCAATCTTGGGAAGACACCCCATGTGGCGACTCCTCCGACTCTGACCACTCGACCACACGCTCGCTCTCCCAACGCTCCCGTAAATCACGACCGCTTCTTAAGCAACTGAAGATGAAACATAAAGACCTGCTGGCGGTACTAGGGCCCCTCCTGGATGAGAAGTTGGCGGGCATTAAAGAAGCCATTGAGTCTTCTTCGACCTGGCTGAGTCAACACTCCACTCGCCTTGATGAAGCGGAACAGAGGATATCGACCCTAGAAGATAATCTGGAGGAAGCCCAACGTTCTCTACACGCCAAACAGCTGGAAATCGCTGACCTTTCGGAGAAGCTAGATGACCTCGAAGATCGCGGCAGATGTAACAATCTACGGGTCATAGGCATCCCAGAGTCGGTGAGAGGTCGCGAACTCTCGGACCTCCTCTCGGTGGATATTCCGAAGCAACTATCCATGGATCTGAAAGGAGTCCCTTTTGTCATTGAGAGAGCCCATAGAGTAGGGCCTGAAAGGAAGAATTCTTCGGGACGCCCTCGCCTGGTCATCATGCGTATCCTGAACTATGCGATAAAGCGAGACTCCTTGATCACTACCGTAAAGCTACCAGCCTCTCCATCAATGGTGATCGCCTCCTCATCTTTCAGGACTTTTCTGCATCGGTAGCCACAAAGCGCAGAGAGTTTGCTCCCATATGCAAACACCTCTTTGAGGCGAAGATCAGGTTCTCCCTGCTTTATCCCGCCCATCTCAGGGTTTTTGAAGATGGGAAACCGCGTTTCTTTGAGGATCCTGAGGAGGCCAAGTTACATTTCGTTATACCTGACACTTGATTGCTATTTGTATATGTCTATTAGTAGCCCTCCGCTACCCGATTCTGCATTCGGGTCTCACATAATGTTTCAGTGAAGTGTGATTGATTCACACCTCTGATCTTGTAACTATTCTTTTTGCTGTTTATTTATGTTTTCCTTATTGTATGTTTGTTTTGTTAGTTTTGCCTGCCTAGGCTGGGACCCCTTCCCCCCATTGGGGGATTCCCCCCTGCTCGCTGGGACAGGGTGGGACCCTGTTTTATCTTCCACGCTCCTTTCCTGTTCTTTTTCCCAGTAGGGGTGGGTTGACATGTCTACTGACACCCACCCACACTCTCATGTAGACGGGGATCCGAATGCTACGTTACTCCGTATTGTTTCATGGAATGTTGAGGGTCTTAATCACCCGGTTAAGAAGAAGAAAGTGATCTCTCATCTAAAACGCATGTTGCCCCACATAGTACTTTTACAAGAGACCCACTGGCTAGACGATCCTAGAAATACCCTACGAGCCCCTTGGATAGGAGAATGCATCTCATCTCCATACCACTCCAAGTTTCGGGGGGTAGCGATTCTTTTTCATTCCAATCTCCAATATACTCTACTCAGAAAACTCTGTGACCCTGAGGGTAGATTTCTATTGTTAGACGTGTGTATTGATAATTCAGTTTATACCCTTCTCAATGTCTATGCACCTAATATCTCACCCGATTCTTTCTTTGCAGATCTTTTAACAACCCTTCTTACCTGGGGCAGCCAGAACTTAATTGTTGGTGGGGACTTCAACTTAGTGGTCGACCCATCCATGGACAGATCCAGGGTAAGTGCCACCACTACTACGATTCTTGCACAACTCTTATCCTCTTTCTGCTCCCAGTTGGATCTCTTAGACCCCTGGCGGATACTCCACCCCACTCAAAAAGACTACTCTTTCTATTCTCACCCCCATTCTTCTCACTCTCGAATTGACTATATTTTTACTGCCACTCACCTCCTCCCCAAAGTCACCCACACCTCCATCGACAACATCATCATATCTGATCATGCCTCTGTATCCCTCCATATCCAACTGAATTTGCCCCCCCCCCCGTGGCTCACCCCGATGGCATTTTCCCGCCTACTTGCGTCATTCTGATGACTTTCTTCTCCATATGAAGCAGTCTGTCAGGAATCGGCGGTCAGCTGCGTCTCACCTACCAGCGCGCTGGTGTGCAGGCCTCCGGAGGTCATGGCCCCAGTCGCGGCTGTATGGATGCGCTGACCGCGAGCGTCATTTCCCGTGTCGCTGAGTGCCCCTGAGTCTGGTCCTGCGTTTGTGTCCTGCTGTGTGCCGGCATCCGGTCCGTGTGGATGCTGCTGTGATTCCTGCTTCCAATCCAGCCCTGAGTTTCCAGCCAGAACACCGCGACCAATCACTGCAGAGCAAGGGGTATAAGTTCCTGTCCGGGGCTCACTCTCATCGCCTCGGACAACGAGTCACATACCCTGTGTCGAGTTCTCCCAGTTCCTGCGTTCCTGTTTCCAGCGATCCTTTGTGGATATCTCACTTGTTCCAGATTCCGTTTCCACAGCTCTCCTGTTACTCCGGACTTCAGCTACATCCAGCTTCAAAACCCATCAGCAGTAAGAGACTCTCCTCAGGTGTTTTTCCTTATTACTTACCTGTGCACTAATTGTCAGCATACCATCTGTGCAACTCAGCCGCATAACATCTATTGGCTTAGAGACTGTCTCCTGCTTTAGCCTACGTGTGCTTTAACGGAGACTGTGAGTTACTCAAATACCGGAGTTCTGCTTTCATTACCATTATCCGTTTATCCTGTGTTATTCAGAGACTGTGTATTTCCAAATACTACCGGAGTTTTGTTATCTCATCTGCATTTCATTATCAAGTTATTTACGTTCTGCTGCAAAGACTGTTATGTTATTTGGATTTGGTTATCAGTCATAAGTTTTCTACATTACCGGTTTCCATCATATTCAGTATTGTACCATCTGCTTTACATTAATAAATATCAGCGCTTATGCGCAGGACTTTTATATTGCCTCCCCACTTTATACATCGCACCAACACTGACCCACTAGCGCCCCCGCCGGGTACAGACAAATCCAGAGACCTGACAGTTTGTCCGAGGCCCATGGATCCGGACGGTGGTCAGAGTGTGGGGTCAGGGACACTCCAAGGCTTAGTGTCACGACTAGATGGTCAAGAGGCTGCGCAGCCGCAGATTATACAATACCTGCAGGAAATGTCTTCTCGTTTAGACACTCTGAAACAGTCATTTCCAACCTCAGCTCCTCCAGTGTCCTCATCTGTTACTGCTCCTGTTCCTAGTTCCATGGTTTCTACCTCTCCAGTTGCTCCTATTCCAATATCTCGCATCCATCTTCCTACACCAAGTAAATTTGATGGTAATCCTAAAATGTGTCGTGGATTTTTGAATCAATGCGAAGTTCACTTTGAATTGCAACCACAGAACTTTCCAACACCTAGAGCAAAGGTTGCATATATTGTCTCTCTGTTAGCTGGTTCTGCTCTGAATTGGGTCTCTCCGCTGTGGGAGCGAGCAGATGCACTACTGAATAATTATACAGAGTTTGTTGCCGCATTCCGACGCATCTTTGACGAGCCTGGGCGTACGACTTCTGCTTCTTCAGACCTCCTTCAGATCCGCCAGGGAACACGTACTGTGGGTCAGTACGTCATCCAGTTCCAGACATTGGCATCAGAGGTGAAGTGGAACAACCAGGCATTGGTTGCCGTCTTCTGGCATGGTCTGTCTGACCGCATAAAGGATAAATTGACTACTCGAGATCTACCAGGGCAACTGGAGGCCCTGATCTCTCTATGTGTCAAGTTAGATCTACGTTTACGCGAGCGAGCCTGTGAACGTTCTCGAGGTGATCTTCGCAAGCACCGAGTTATGCCTCCTGTACAGTCTCCACCTATCATTGCTGACGAACCTATGCAGGTAAACAAATTTCGTTTAACACCTGAGGAGCGGTCCAGAAGATTAAAAGGAAGACTGTGTCTCTACTGTGCTGCGGATGGTCATCTGATTGGTTCCTGCCCTGCTCGGTCGGGAAACGCCAGGTCCTAAATTGCAAAGGAGGAGTCAAGTTAGGGACCTTGAATAAAGCTCCTTCATCTCAAGATTTAATATTGCCTGTCACTTTGGAAATGCCAGATGGACTCCAGTCCTTGTCCGCTTTTGTGGATTGTGGTGCTGCTGGGAATTTCATCACACAAGCTGCAGTGGAGATACTTTCTCTCCCAGTGTCAAAGCTGTCTCATCCGGTTTATCTTACTGCCGTAGACGGAAGCCGTATTGCTGAAGGATCCATCACTCAGCAGACCAAGTCGGTAGTGCTGGGAGTGGGCTTCCTGCATTCTGAGCTCATCAAATTCCTGGTCATACCAAAAGCTACCTATGAAATTGTACTGGGTATGCCTTGGCTTCAATTGCACAATCCACAATTTGACTGGTCTACCTTATAGTTGACGGCGTGGAGTTCCTCCTGTCTCCATTCATGCTTCGCTCAAGTATGTCCAATAAAATCCACAAGTGTAAAGCCTCAGTCTGGCCTTCCAGAGGCCTATCAGGAATTCACTGACGTCTTCAGTGAGAAAGCTGCTGATATCTTACCGCCTCATCGAGAATAGGACTGTCCCATTGATTTGGTCCCTGGGAGCAAGCCACCTAGAGGGCGAACATATCCTCTTTCAGTTCCAGAGACTCAAGCAATGAGCGAATATATTAAGGAGAATTTACAAAAAGGGTTTATCTGTCCATCTTCTTCTCCGGCCGGTGCGGGATTCTTCTTTGTTAAGAAAAAGGATGGAGCTCTACGCCCCTGTATTGATTATCGGGGTTTAAATGACATCACGATTAAAAACAGCTACCCGTTACCTCTCATCACAGAGCTGTTTGACAGAGTCAGAGGTGCCTCCATCTTCACAAAACTGGATCTCCGCGGGGCTTAAAATTTAATCAGGATTCGAAGTGGTGATGAGTGGAAAACCGCCTTCAATACTCGTGATGGCCACTACGAATATCTAGTGATGCCCTTCGGCTTGAGTAATGCCCCGGCTGTGTACCAAAACTCCGTCAACGAAGTATTTAGAGATCTCCTGTATAAATGTGTGGTTGTTTACCTCGATGACATCCTGATATTTTCCCGTGACTTAGTTACTCATCGCCAACAGGTAAAAGAGGTTCTTCGACGTCTTCAGCAGAATCATCTGTATGGCAAACTATCTAAATGTACGTTTAAAGCTTCTTCAATATCCTTCCTGGGATACATTGTTTCCGGAACAGGCCTTCAAATGGATCCAGCTAAACTAGAAGCCATAGAAAATTGGTCTCTTCCAACAACACTCAAGTCAGTTCAACGTTTTATTGGCTTCGCTAACTACTACAGGAAGTTTATTAAGGGCTTTTCCACATTAATAGCCCCAATTACCTGCCTAATCCGAAAAGGGGGAAATCCTTCCCAATGGTCTGATGAAGCACTGTCTGCTTTTCACAAAATAAAACAGGCTTTTATTTCAGCTCCCGTGTTACAACAGCCAGATGTCAACAAGGCCTTCATCTTGGAAGTAGATGCCTCAACGGTTGGCGTGGGCGAAGTCCTGTCACAGGTGGGCGTTGATGGTAAGACTCACCCTTGCGAGTTTTTCTCTCGTAGATTCCTGCCCGCAGAAATTAACTATACCATCGGTGACCAGGAGCTGTTGGCAATCAAATTGGCCCTTGAAGAATGGAGATATCTGCTGGAGGGTGCGAGATTTCCTATTGCCATCTACACGGATCACAAGAACCTTCTTTATTTGAAGGCAGCGCAGTGTCTGAATCCCTGACAAGCAAGGTGGGCCCTATTCTTTTCTCGTTTTGATTTTAAGTTGATGTTTAGACCTGGCTCACAAAATGTTAAGGCAGATGCATTATCTCGCTCTATGAGCTCAGCTGAGAAATCATCAGAACAAGCTGCTCGACCCATATTAAATCCTGTGGTGTTCGCAGCTACAGGAGTGTCCCAAGTTCCACCTCCAGGCAAGATGTTTGTCTCTCCTGAGCTTCGTCCAAATCTTCTGTCTTGGGCTCATACATCTAAATTTACTGGTCACCCTTGAGTCTTAAAAACTTTCAAGTTTCTGTCCCAAACTTATTGGTGGCCTCATATGAAAGTAGATGTTCAGGAATTCATAGCTTCATGTTCCAAATGTGCTCTGCACAAAGTTCCTCGTCAGTCTCCTGCAGGCCAATTGCTACCAAATTCCATTCCCAAGCGCCCCTGGTCTCATTTATCAATGGACTTCATTTCCGATCTTCCTCTCTCTAATGGATATGATACCATCTGGGTAGTGGTTGAAAGGTTTTCAAAAATGGCACATTTCATCCCACTCATGGGATTACCCTCTGCTCCAAAGCTGGCACAGTTATTTCTTCGTGAAATCTTTAGATTACATGGACTTCCAACAGAAATAATATCCGACTGTGGTGTACAGTTTGTGGCAAAGTTTTGGAGGGCTCTGTGTTCTGCGCTACAGGTCAAACTTAAGTTCTCTACGGCCTATCACCCTCAAACAAATGGGCAGACGGAGAGGGTAAATCAAGAGCTTGAGACCTATCTAAGACTGTATATTTCCTCTTCACAGGATAACTGGGTAGATTTATTGCCTTGGGCGGAATTTGCTCATAATTTCCGATATCATACTTCCACAGATACAACTCCTTTTTTCGCAGTTTATGGTCAACATCCTAGAGTACCAGATTTCCAAGATTTACCCGTCATAGACGTGCCCGCAGCTGCTTCTGCTCTTCAGCGGTTCTCTCAAATTTGGAAGAAGATTCATCTGTCTCTCAAAAAGGTTTCTCAGCGGTATAAAATGTTTGCTGATCAAAAGAGACGAGCAGTTCCCAGTTTAAAGCCAGACGACAAAGTCTGGTTATCTACTCAGAATCTCCGTCTCAGAGTTCCTTCGATGAAATTTGCCCCACGGTTTATTGGACCATTCCCAGTAGAAAGTGTTATTAATCCGGTGGCTTATAAATTAAAACTGCCTTCCTATTTGAAAATTCCCAACTCATTCCATATTTCTCTCCTCAGACCACTAATTCTCAATAGTTTCCAGAGAGCGCTTCCAGTAGGCCCAAAGGTACAAACTCATCGGGGCGTGGAATACGAGGTGGAAAAGATCTTGGACTCTCGTCATCGCTACGGTCATTTACAATACCTAATTGACTGGTCTGGATATGGTCCTGAAGAGAGGAGTTGGGTCAATGCTACGGATGTGCACGCTCCACGGTTAGTGCAAGCCTTCCACAGACTCTTCCCTGCCAAGCCTTGTGGGTGTTCGGAGTCCACCCATAAAGGAGAGGGTACTGTCAGGAATCGGCGGTCAGCTGCATCTCACCTACCAGCGCGCTGGTGTGCAGGCCTCCGGAGGTCATGGCCTCAGTTGCGGCTGTATGGATGCGCTGACCGCGAGCGTCATTTCCCGTGTTGCTGAGTGCCCCTGAGTCTGGTCCTGCGTTTGTGTCCTGCTGTGTGCCGGCATCCGGTCCGTGTGGATGCTGCTGTGATTCCTGCTTCCAATCCAGCCCTGAGTTTCCAGCCAGAACACCGCGACCAATCACTGCAGAGCAAGGGGTATAAGTTCCTGTCCGGGGCTCACTCTCATCGCCTCGGACAACGAGTTACATACCCTGTGTCGAGTTCTCTCAGTTCCTGCGTTCCTGTTTCCAGCGATCCTTTGTGGATATCTCACTTGTTCCAGATTCCGTTTCCACAGCTCTCCTGTTACTCCGAACTTCAGCTACATCCAGCTTCAAAACCCATCAGCAGTAAGAGACTCTCCTCAGGTGTTTTTCCTTATTACTTACCTGTGCACTAATTGTCAGCATACCATCTGTGCAACTCAGCCGCATAACATCTATTGGCTTAGAGACTGTCTCCTGCTTTAGCCTAAGTGTGGCTATATGGACTTGTGCTTTAACTGAGACTGTGAGTTACTCAAATACCGGAGTTCTGCTTTCATTACCATTATCCGTTTATCCTGTGTTATTCAGAGACTGTGTATTTCCAAATACTACCGGAGTTCTGTTATCTCATCTGCATTTCATTATCAAGTTATTTACGTTCTGCTGCAAAGACTGTTATGTTATTTGGATTTGGTTATCAGTCATAAGTTTTCTACATTACCGGTTTCCATCATATTCAGTATTGTACCATCTGCTTTACATTAATAAATATCAGCGCTTATGCGCAGGACTTTTATATTGCCTCCCCACTTTATACATCACACCAACACTGACCCACTAGCGCCCCCGCCGGGGACAGACAAATCCAGAGGCCTGACACAGTCTTGGCACAACTATAATTTAGATAACGGGGATCAGAGTTCAGACTCACTAATCTTCTGGGGCACGGCCAAAGCCGTTCTCCGGGGTCATATCATGTCATATACTCATTCTAGACGGAAGAAGTTTTCGTCTCAATTACAATCCTTGAACACAACACTCACCTCAGCATACAGGATATATACCCAACACGACACCCCCGCCCACAAAGAGGCGTATCTTTCGGCCAAACTCATTTACGATACATTCCTCACGGAAAGAGCCCAACTATCTCATGATTATCAACGTAACAGATTCCATAGATGGGGCAACAAATCGGGCAAATTATTGGCCAACCTGATCAAAGGCCCTAAATCCCGCACATGGGTAAATGCAATTAATAGCTCGGGATCGCTGAGCACTGACCCTGCCGTTATCTGCACCGAATTCAGAGACTTTTATCGATCTCTGTACTCTAAAGGCCCTGATGACCCGGCTGCTAACTTCTCTTTTCTAGGGGAGGCGGCTCTCCCTTTTTTGACTCAGGGGGAGAGAGACTCTCTGGAAAGCCCGATTATGGTTGAGGAGGTTGTTGATGTCATTAAGACCTTGCCGAATACTAAAAGTCCCGGTCCTGATGGTTTTGGTGCAGAGTTCTATAAAATGCTCAGGGATGAACTGGCTCCTACCCTCACGTCTCTCTATAATCATATTCTTACATCCAAACAAACACTGATTAGATTTAATGAGGCCACGATTGTAGTCATAGCGAAACCTGGAAAAGATCCCTCCCTACCCGGCTCTTACAGGCCGATCTCTCTCCTCAATCAGGATTTCAAAATACTTACGAAATTAATGATCAATAGATTGCAGCTCTGTCTTTCTCGCCTTATATCGCCTGCGCAACTGGGATTCATTAAACACAGACAATCCGTGCTGGGTATCAGGACCGCCCTAGTGGCTATCACTTACTCACGTACTCACAATCTTACCAATAATATCCTCATCAACCTCGATGCGGAAAAAGCTTTTGATAAGATTGCCTGGCCCCATCTTGCTAGAATTTTGTCTTATCAACAGTTCAGTGACAAATTCCGTGGCTTGATAGAATCCATTTATGGTGACCCTACTGCGCAGGTGATGGTTAACAACACCTCCTCATCCTCCTTTATCATCGAAAGAGGGACCAGACAGGGCTGTCCTCTCTCCCCTCTCCTTTTTAACCTGGCCCTAGAACCGTTCATACGTTATATTGTCAACCTTTCTGATTTTCGAGGTATTAGGATTGGCAATAGAGAGGTCAAGTTAATAGCATTCGCGGACGACATTCTTCTTTTTACCTCCAATCCAAAACAATCCATTATGGCACTGCAACACGCTATTTCTCGTTTTTCCTCTTTTGCAGGATTCTCGATTAACTTTGACAAATCGGAGGCTCTGGCTATTTCTCCCCATATTACTACAGGGTGGGCTACTACCCACATCACATATCTCGGGGTCCTTCTTCCCTCTGACCCCGCTCGTCTCTACTCTGATAACGTTCACCCTATTCTCACTAAACTCCAGACAGAATTAGCGTTATGGTATAATTTACCTCTCAACCTTATGGGTCGCTGTAATCTTGTGAAGATGGCTAGCTTCCCCAAATTGCTCTATGTCCTTCAGATGGTGCCTATCATGCTAACTAAATCTGACCTTTCCCTCCTTAACTCATCTATATCTAAATTTATCTGGTCCAATAAGAGACCCAGAATTAGTTTCTTCAAATTGTCTCAGACGGTACAGAATGGAGGACTAAATCTACCGGACATAGAGCAATATAATAGGGCCTGTCTCCTTCGCTTCGCCATGGACTGGCTCAATGACATATCGGTCTTCACTGATTCACTGATTGACTCCCAACTCTGTACCCCCCACTCTCTCAGCTCTGTTCTACACGCGTCCAAATCTGCTCTGTCATCTCTCTCTCTGGACAATATACTCCTTACCTCTATGGCATTGGCGTGGAGGCTATCTAGGAAATCTCTGAAGTTACAATACACTTACTCCTTATTTCTTCCCCTAGTCGGGAACCCACGCTTTCAACGGGGGCAGGCCTCTTATCCCTTTACTACTTGGCAAGCTGTAGGAATTACACGAATCGGTGATATTCTCAGCCCTAGTAAAAAGCCACTTACTTTTGCGGAAGCATTAACTAAATATGATATAGATCCTAGCCATGGGTTCTATTTCTTTCAGGCCTCCCATTACATACACTCGGTCCTTTCTTTTCTCCATTTGTCCGATTTTGTTAATAGCCAGGACACCCTCCTGCGCTCCGGGACATGTTCCATCTCATCTCTCTATACCCGCATTCGTACAGAACACATCCCCGTGACTGACCTGACCAAAGTACTAACATGGTCCTCTCAAATTCCCTCCATGTCCCCGGACACCGTGATGGACAGCTTTACAACTTCCCTTAAACTCATCCCGGCTAGTTTATATCAAGAAATGTCCTATAAAATTCTACACAGAGCCTATATCTCCCCAAAGAGGAGCCATTTGATGGGTCTGTCCGACTCGGCAAAATGCTTGAAATGCTCTGCGCCAGTAGCTGACCTTATGCATTGCTTTTGGCATTGTCCCCTTATCCAAGGGTTTTGGGCAGAGCTACAAACATATGGCACCTTTTGGGCCATACTCGGGATCAGCACAAACTCCCTTCTCAGGACACGAAATTGATAGTGATTCTTTCAGCGGTAGGCAGGAAGGCTATACTTCAACAGTGGATTTCTGACACCCCCCCTACACTGTCACTAGCGACCTCTAGAGTACTCTTCCTATTCACGATGGACTGGCTAGAAATGACCCTAAATAAGGAGACGCTGACTCCTACTCTATTTCAATGTTGGGGTCGATTTATCGACCGATTGCCCACTCTGACGAAATTGGCTATCAAGCAGAGTTTTCAATATACCACGGGGTACGCCCGCCAACTCCTGGCTGATGACCCTCCCATCTCTCTTCCATGACTACACACTTCTCCCCATCTCTCTACCTTTCCTGCTTCCCTCTCCTGACTGATACGCTACTTTCTGCAGCTCCCCTTTGTCCTTTTCGCCTCCCCCCCCCACATCTCTTCTTCGCATATCCGCTGTCTACATGCTTTTTCTCGCTCTGATGGTGTCTCCATGGATGGGTTGGCGATCCCTATGCCCCGGCAGGTATTATTTTTTGTATTATTTTTTCTATGGTTTTTTATGTCTTTTATAGATTGTTCTTTTTTCTCTTTTTTTTTTTTTGCTCTTTTTTGATTTATTAGGTATTAGTTTTTTGCTCTCCACTGGGGAGAGCGCATTGGTATGTTACTCTGTTTCTACTGTTTATATTTTAGCTTTTGCCTTTAATTGACGAACAGTATTTTTCTGGAAAGACTTTTTCATAACTTTGGTACCTGTGTCGTCTACAGTTTTGTTCTTGTATACTGGAATATGGAAAAAGTGAGGTTTCACCTTAGGCCTCGACACCTGCATGTCTGGAAAGTTTCTGTCGCAATATATATCTCTGTATTAGGCTGGAGGTCATGTTTACTCCTGATATTGAATGTTGTGTTTTCTGAACACCAATAAAATATATATTGGAAAACAAACAAACATGACTGCTACTGATTTAGGGGCTGACTCAGGTCACATTGCAAACGTGATGCAACCGCAAAATCAGCGACGGAACCCGCGCACGCATGCACAGGTCCTGTCCCGCGCATGTGCCTGCATTTAATGATTGACAGGCAGAGGCGTTAGAGGGGCAACAGCGCTCCATTCTCTAGGTGGAAACGGAGCATTGCGGGGGCAGTGCTTAACTATTGGGGGCATGGTGGCACGAACGGGGGGCATGTCATCTGTGTTTTCGGGGTGGCTGTGTGTCGTCGCTTACCAATCCTAACTGAATAGGGTACTTAAAGCCATGACTGGTGGGGTTGTGGAGGGAGGTCTAAATTATTATCTCACTGATCTGCTTTCGGTGAGGTAAGTAGTGCCTACTGTATCTCTTCCCAAATAGTGCCCCAGACATCAGCAGCAGCTGCAAGAACAGGTAGGAGATTGCAGCAACTCTCTGACACCTATCCTGACTGCAGGGAGAGTGAGAAGGTACTGTAAGTAAAACTTCATGGTGCTCTACTCATAAAGTGGAAGCTGCGTACTCTTATCAATGGTTGCTTAATGGAGAAAGCTGGCTTTCTCTGATAAATAATCAATGAATAGAAAAATTTTATTATTTCTTCCACCTTCACCACACACTCAGTCTGGCAATAGGCCTGGACACAGACATGCTAAAGAATAAACACCCACCCAAGGAGCATCATCTACTGACAGACTGGAACTAGGAGTAGTCAGGACCATTTGTAAATGCAGAATAGCGGACCTGCCATGCTAATGATGTTCTGCATTTTATATTTCCATTCTGTGGGAGTGAGCATGATCTGATAGCAGGAGCTGAGCAAATATGTCCATTAATGACTAACCACAGGCTGGACACACTCATGTGCCTGATGTCTTCTCCATTGGCAGGTCATAGAGTTGATGTATGGAGGTTAGACCACATGGGAGATAACTTAGCCAGGTCTTAGCTTTATTAACCAGGCACAACTGGTTTACAGGATTACACCAGGTTAATGTAGCAGGTAAATATAACAGGTACACAGCTCTCATATAGTGTATGTACCAGATCCAGCCAGGAACATATAGGGGAGCACAGATGTGTCTGTATATGGTGGTCATTCCGAGTTGTTCACTCTGTAATTTTCTTCGCATCGCATCGATTTTCCGCTAACTGCGCATGCGCAATGTTCGCACTGCGACTGCGCCAAGTAAATTTGCTATGCAGTTAGGTATTTTACTCATGGCATTACGAGGTTTTTTCTTCGTTCTGGTGATCGTAATGTGATTGACAGGAAGTGGGTGTTTCTGGGCGGAAACTGGCCGTTTTATGGGAGTGTGTGAAAAAACGCTGCCGTTTCTGGGAAAAACGCGGGAGTGGCTGGAGAAACGGAGGAGTGTCTGGGCGAACGCTGGGTGTGTTTGTGACGTCAAACCAGGAACGACAAGCACTGAACTGATCGCACTGGCAGACTAAGTCTCGAGCTACTCAGAAACTGCACAGAGAAGTCTTTTCGCAATATTGTGAATCTTTCGTTCGCAATTTTGATAAGCTAAGATTCACTCCCAGTAGGCGGCGGCTTAGCTTGTGCAAAGCTGCTAAAAGCAGCTTGCGAGCGAACAACTCGGAATGAGGGCCTATGTACAGTGGTGGCAATGGAGTATGTACACTGGTTCTATACAAGCAGTGTTGGCGCAGTGGTATCTGGTCTCAATACCACCAACTCTTATGTGTATAATGCTGGGGGCTCTCAAGGACACATCCTTTCAGCATGGATGATGGAGCTGAACACGCATGACATGGCTGAACATGCGCAATAGCACACAAATAGAAAAAAATAGATATTCAGATTATATGTATCAAATGGAGAAAGTGATTTTTTTTATCAATTACTGCTGGGTTTCAGTGAGCTGTGGACAGCAAATGTAATAATGGCAAATGCTGCATGTGTGGATAGTTTTAAAGTTGTTATTTTAGCAGAGCACAACTGTACATCCCATTTACCTGGTTTCCTATGGGAAATTCACTCTGGAGGGTTGTTAGGGCAAGTGCTGGTTATTACCAGGAGAGAACTACTTGGATGGGAAATTGCCAGAGAGCCACCATGGCCAGCCAAGCCACGTAGTCCTAACAGGCTGCCTTAGAGTATATCCTAAAGGAAAGGGGGCTATTTCACCCATGTATCATCTTTCTAACCATGAAAGTAACTATTTTGCTTCCCGAGTGTAAATGTAGGGAGAAATTATAGGCGAGAAACCTTTATTCTACATTGCGTGAATGGAGCTTATTTTATTGCTTACTCTATAAAAATTGCTTTGTTTTATCTTTTTTGTATTCATTTGAACACATCTGTATGAACTGGTATTAAGCAAGTACCGCAATGTATAAAACTTACTAATTATTTTGTGCATCTAGAGCGCTGCATATGGGCGGGAATGTGCTATTTTTGAGTGCAGGTTTCTCAATATTAAATTGTGCTCATTTTGCGACCAACTGTGCATCAGCCCCAAAGTCAATAAACAGGCAAACAACACAATCTCTGGAAGCTCCAGCAGAGAAACAAATTCCAACTTTCCTTGTGCTAAGATTGGTAGGAATGAGGCGTCATAAAGGCTGGGAGGTCTGGCCCTAGTGCACCGTTACCTTTGGCAAAGTGCTGATTGCAGTAAGTTAGAAAGGAATGTGCAGTTGTCACTATATATGCCACCTGACATCTGAAGCTGGTTATGTACTTATCTAGAGATTAGTGCATAACAGAAGTTATTAATGTTGTACTATATCATTTTCTATGTGCTCTATTACATTTTTCAGTCACTTAGTGTAAAGAATCAATCTCCTTCAATCTCGCAAATGTATTTTATTGCCTCAAATGAATGTCAGAGAATGGGGCGGATGTACTAAGCCTTGGAGAGTAATAAAGTGGACCAGTCAACCAGTTCCTAACTGTCAGTTTTCAAACACAGCCTGTGACATGGCAGTTAGGAGCTGATTGGCTGGTACTTTATCTCTCTCCCCTTTTTTCTTTTCTTTTTAAATACCTTTTATTGAGGTTTTACAGAAAAATTAAGCAAATCAGATAAACAGTGATTTAATCGCAAGAATAGTAATATAACATGTGGGTTACCGCCGTATACAATGGAGATTGAAGAAAACAAGAATACAAGCAGAATATAATACATAGATAGAAATAGAGAATCAGGAAAGTCCATTGGGGAACTATACAATCAGTACAATCAATACAATGAAATCACAAAACAAAAAAAATAAAAGATGGGAAGGGGTGGGAAAAGATGGAAGGGAGTTGGAAGATAAGACAAAACAATGTGTGCCAATAAGTGCCCTAAAATCCAGATAAATTGCAACAATTACTGTAGGTGTACATATACCTATGCAGTTTTCTCTGACACAATAGAAACCAATTTGTTTATTCAAACTACTTTTGAATATTTAGTTGTGAAGTGTCAGCCAAAGACAAAGTTTATAAATATCCCATTTTTTGTAAAAGCGAAGAACTCCCATCTCCACGTATGGCAATGTGGCTCATCTTTCATAATACAAATACTGAGCATCATACGTCTAACTTTTAACACTGTGGGAGAAACCCTATGCACCCAATGGTAAGAATGAGTTTTCTAGCCATAGTTGTGCCACCTACACATTATGAGACCCACCGCCGAGCTGCCCGATGGCTGAAACGGCCGACAGGCGACCCGTCGGCGAGGGGGGGGAGGGGAGGTGACAGGGTGAGTGAAGTTTCTTCACTGCACCCGTCACCCGGCTCCATAGCACTGCATGCTAATATGGACGAGATTGTCCATATTGGCCTGGATACATAAACGACACGGCACCAACAATGAATGAGCGCAGGGCCGCGCATCGTTCATCGTTGGTGCCTACACACTGACCGATATGAACGAGTTCTCATTCATTAATGAACGAGAACGTTCATATCGATCACTGTTATCGCCCAGTGTGTCGGTCCCTTAAGAATACCTGTAAGTAGAGGAATAATAGTTTTGGGACTGGGACCTAAATTCCATTGAGAAAAATGTAAAAGCATGGTGTTTAACTAAATATCTGACTAATGTTAATCAGCAATTTATCCCAAAATGTTCTGGATTTGCCACATTTCCAGATGTAATGATAAAAGGAGACCTCCCAAGCACCACAATTGTGGCATGCTCCTGTTTCAGCAAGAATCATATATTTCCTCTGTGCCTGAAATATATGCTCTATGAAGCACTTTTAAATGTGTTTCCTGTAAAGCCGCAGAATGAAGATATTTCAAAGAAGTGGCCCAGCGGCATAAACCAAGTGTCCCTGGGGAATCCAGGGAAGGAATATTTGTAGACCAACTTGTAAAGGAGTGATGCCATAGTGTAGTGATGAGCGGGTTCGGTTTCTCAGAAACCGAACCCCCCCGAACTTCAGCCTTTTTACACGGATCCGAGGCAGACTCGGATCTTCCCGCCTTGCTCGGCTAACCCGAGCGCGCCCGAACGTCATCATCCCGCTGTCGGATTCTCGCGAGGCTCGGATTCTATCGTGAGACTCGGATTCTATATAAGGAGCCGTGCGTCGCCGCCATTTTCACACGTGCATTGAGATTGATAGGGAGAGGACGTGGCTGGCGTCCTCTCCGTTTAGAGTAGACTAGAGAGTAGTAGAGACACTTGATTTACTAATTTTGGGGAGCATATTAGAAGTACTACTTGCTGATAGTGTGACCAGTGACCACCAGTTTAATTAATCCGTTCTCTGCCTGAAAAAAAACGATACACAGTGTGACACAGTCACATACCATATCAGTGCTCAGCCTCAGTGTGCTGCATCATCTATGTAATACTGTATATCTGACTGTGCTGAGTGCTCAGTGCTCACACAGCTTAATTGTGGGGGAGACTGGGGAGCAGTTATAGCAGGAGTACATATTTTAACAGTGCACACTTTTGCTGCCAGAGTGCCACTGCCAGTGTGACTGACCAGTGACCACTGACCACCAGTATATTGTGATTGTCTGCCTGAAAAAGTTAAACACTCGTCGTGTGGTGTTTTTATTCTATAAACGCATTCTGCTGACAGTGTCCAGCAGGTCCGTCATTATATAATATATACCTGTACGGCTGCAGTAGTGATATATATATATTTTTTATATCATTATCATCCAGTCTATATTAGCACTGCAGCAGACGCAGTACGGTAGTCCACGGCTGTAGCTACCTCTGTGTCGGCAGTCGCTCGTCCATCCATAATTGTATACCACCTACCCGTGGTGTTTTGTGTTTTTTTTTCTATCTTCTTGATACTAGTAGCTTACTTTAGGAGTCTGCAGTGCTGAGCTGACAGTGTCCAGCAGGTCCGTCATTATATAATATATACCTGTCCGGCTGCAGTAGTGATATATATATATTTTATATCTCATTATCATCCAGTCTATATTAGCAGCAGACGCAGTACGGTAGTCCACGGCTGTAGCTACCTCTGTGTCGGCAGTCGCTCGTCCATCCATAATTGTATACCACCTACCCGTGGTGTTTTTTTTTTCTATCTTATTGATACTAGTAGCTTACTTTAGGAGTCTGCAGTGCTGAGCTGACAGTGTCCAGCAGGTCCGTCATTATATAATATATACCTGTCCGGCTGCAGTAGTGATATATATATTTTATATCTCATTATCATCCAGTCTATATTAGCAGCAGACGCAGTACGGTAGTCCACGGCTGTAGCTACCTCTGTGTCGGCAGTCGCTCGTCCATCCATAATTGTATACCACCTACCCGTGGTGTTTTTTTTTTCTATCTTCTTGATACTAGTAGCTTACTTTAGGAGTCTGCAGTGCTGAGCTGACAGTGTCCAGCAGGTCCGTCATTATATAATATATACCTGTCCGGCTGCAGTAGTGAGATATATATATTTTATATCTCATTATCATCCAGTCTATATTAGCAGCAGACGCAGTACGGTAGTCCACGGCTGTAGCTACCTCTGTGTCGGCAGTCGCTCGTCCATCCATAATTGTATACCACCTACCCGTGGTGTTTTTTTTTTCTATCTTCTTGATACTAGTAGCTTACTTTAGGAGTCTGCAGTGCTGAGCTGACAGTGTCCAGCAGGTCCGTCATTATATAATATATACCTGTCCGGCTGCAGTAGTGATATATATATATTTTATATCTCATTATCATCCAGTCTATATTAGCAGCAGACGCAGTACGGTAGTCCACGGCTGTAGCTACCTCTGTGTCGGCAGTCGCTCGTCCATCCATAATTGTATACCACCTACCCGTGGTGGTTTTTTTTCTTCTATCTTCTTGATACTAGTAGCTTACTTTAGGAGTCTGCAGTGCTGAGCTGACAGTGTCCAGCAGGTCCGTCATTATATAATATATACCTGTCCGGCTGCAGTAGTGATATATATATATTTTATATCTCATTATCATCCAGTCTATATTAGCAGCAGACGCAGTACGGTAGTCCACGGCTGTAGCTACCTCTGTGTCGGCAGTTGCTCGTCCATCCATAATTGTATACCACCTACCCGTGGTGTTTTTTTTTTTTTTCTATCTTCTTGATACTAGTAGCTTACTTTAGGAGTCTGCAGTGCTGAGCTGACAGTGTCCAGCAGGTCCGTCATTATATAATATATACCTGTCCGGCTGCAGTAGTGATATATATATATTTTATATCTCATTATCATCCAGTCTATATTAGCAGCAGACGCAGTACGGTAGTCCACGGCTGTAGCTACCTCTGTGTCGGCAGTCGCTCGTCATCCGTAAGTATACTAGTATCCATCCATCTCCATTGTTTACCTGAGGTGCCTTTTAGTTGTGCCTATTAAAATATGGAGAACAAAAATGTTGAGGTTCCAAAAATAGGGAAAGATCAAGATCCACTTCCACCTCGTGCTGAAGCTGCTGCCACTAGTCATGGCCGAGACGAAGAAATGCCATCAACTTCGTCTGCCAAGGCCGATGCCCAATGTCATAGTACAGAGCATGTAAAATCCAAAACACCAAATATCAGTAAAAAAAGGACTCAAAAATCTAAAATAAAATTGTCGGAGGAGAAGCGTAAACTTGCCAATATGCCATTTACCACACGGAGTGGCAAGGAACGGCTGAGGCCCTGGCCTATGTTCATGGCTAGTGGTTCAGCTTCACATGAGGATGGAAGCACTCAGCCTCTCGCTAGAAAAATGAAAAGACTCAAGCTGGCAAAAGCACAGCAAAGAACTGTGCGTTCTTCGAAATCCCAAATCCACAAGGAGAGTCCAATTGTGTCGGTTGCGATGCCTGACCTTCCCAACACTGGACGTGAAGAGCATGCGCCTTCCACCATTTGCACGCCCCCTGCAAGTGCTGGAAGGAGCACCCGCAGTCCAGTTCCTGATAGTCAGATTGAAGATGTCAGTGTTGAAGTACACCAGGATGAGGAGGATATGGGTGTTGCTGGCGCTGGGGAGGAAATTGACCAGGAGGATTCTGATGGTGAGGTGGTTTGTTTAAGTCAGGCACCCGGGGAGACACCTGTTGTCCGTGGGAGGAATATGGCCATTGACATGCCTGGTGAAAATACCAAAAAAATCAGCTCTTCGGTGTGGAAGTATTTCACCAGAAATGCGGACAACATTTGTCAAGCCGTGTGTTGCCTTTGTCAAGCTGTAATAAGTAGGGGTAAGGACGTTAACCACCTCGGAACATCCTCCCTTATACGTCACCTGCAGCGCATTCATCATAAGTCAGTGACAAGTTCAAAAACTTTGGGCGACAGCGGAAGCAGTCCACTGACCAGTAAATCCCTTCCTCTTGTAACCAAGCTCACGCAAACCACCCCACCAACTCCCTCAGTGTCAATTTCCTCCTTCCCCAGGAATGCCAATAGTCCTGCAGGCCATGTCACTGGCAATTCTGACGAGTCCTCTCCTGCCTGGGATTCCTCCGATGCATTCTTGCGTGTAACGCCTACTGCTGCTGGCGCTGCTGTTGTTGCTGCTGGGAGTCGATGGTCATCCCAGAGGGGAAATCGTAAGACCAGTTTTACTACTTCCACCAAGCAATTGACTGTCCAACAGTCCTTTGCGAGGAAGATGAAATATCACAGCAGTCATCCTGCTGCAAAGCGGATAACTGAGGCCTTGGCATCCTGGGCGGTGAGAAACGTGGTTCCGGTATCCATCATTACTGCAGAGCCAACTAGAGACTTGTTGGAGGTACTGTGTCCCCGGTACCAAATACCATCTAGGTTCCATTTCTCTAGGCAGGCGATACCGAAAATGTACACAGACCTCAGAAAAAGACTCACCAGTGTCCTAAAAAATGCAGTTGTACCCAATGTCCACTTAACCACGGACATGTGGACAAGTGGAGCAGGGCAGGCTCAGGACTATATGACTGTGACAGCCCACTGGGTAGATGTATGGACTCCCGCCGCAAGAACAGCAGCGGCGGCACCAGTAGCAGCATCTCGCAAACGCCAACTCTTTCCTAGGCAGGCTACGCTTTGTATCACCGCTTTCCAGAATACGCACACAGCTGAAAACCTCTTACGGCAACTGAGGAAGATCATCGCGGAATGGCTTACCCCAATTGGACTCTCCTGTGGATTTGTGGCATCGGACAACGCCAGCAATATTGTGTGTGCATTAAATCTGGGCAAATTCCAGCACGTCCCATGTTTTGCACATACCTTGAATTTGGTGGTGCAGAATTATTTAAAAAACGACAGGGGCGTGCAAGAGATGCTGTCGGTGGCCAGAAGAATTGCGGGACACTTTCGGCGTACAGGCACCACGTACAGAAGACTGGAGCACCACCAAAAACGCCTGAACCTGCCCTGCCATCATCTGAAGCAAGAAGTGGTAACGAGGTGGAATTCAACCCTCTATATGCTTCAGAGGTTGGAGGAGCAGCAAAAGGCCATTCAAGCCTATACAATTGAGCACGATATAGGAGGTGGAATGCACCTGTCTCAAGCGCAGTGGAGAATGATTTCAACGTTGTGCAAGGTTCTGCTGCCCTTTGAACTTGCCACACTTGAAGTCAGTTCAGACACTGCCAGCCTGAGTCAGGTCATTCCCCTCATCAGGCTTTTGCAGAAGAAGCTGGAGAGATTGAAGAAGGAGCTAACACAGAGCGATTCCGCTAGGCATGTGGGACTTGTGGATGGAGCCCTTAATTCGCTTAACAAGGATTCACGGGTGGTCAATCTGTTGAAATCAGAGCACTACATTTTGGCCACCGTGCTCGATCCTAGATTTAAAACCTACCTTGGATCTCTCTTTCCGGCAGACACAAGTCTGCTGGGGTTCAAAGAACTGCTGGTGAGAAAATTGTCAAGTCAAGCGGAACGCGACCTGTCAACATCTCCTCCTTCACATTCTCCCGCAACTGGGGGTGCGAGGAAAAGGCTCAGAATTCCGAGCCCACCCGCTGGCGGTGATGCAGGGCAGTCTGGAGCGACTGCTGATGCAGGGCAGTCTGGAGCGACTGCTGATGCTGACATCTGGTCCGGACTGAAGGACCTGACAACGATTACGGACATGTCGTCTACTGTCACTGCATATGATTCTCTCCCCATTGAAAGAATGGTGGAGGATTATATGAGTGACCGCATCCAAGTAGGCACGTCAGACAGTCCGTACTTATACTGGCAGGAAAAAGAGGCAATTTGGAGGCCCTTGCACAAACTGGCTTTATTCTACCTAAGTTGCCCTCCCACAAGTGTGTACTCCGAAAGAGTGTTTAGTGCCGCCGCTCACCTTGTCAGCAATCGGCGTACGAGGTTACATCCAGAAAATGTGGAGAAGATGATGTTCATTAAAATGAATTATAATCAATTCCTCCGTGGAGACATTGACCAGCAGCAATTGCCTCCACAAAGTACACAGGGAGCTGAGATGGTGGATTCCAGTGGGGACGAATTGATAATCTGTGAGGAGGGGGATGTACACGGTGATATATCGGAGGATGATGATGAGGTGGACATCTTGCCTCTGTAGAGCCAGTTTGTGCAAGGAGAGATTAATTGCTTCTTTTTTGGTGGGGGTCCAAACCAACCCGTCATTTCAGTCACAGTCGTGTGGCAGACCCTGTCACTGAAATGATGGGTTGGTTAAAGTGTGCATGTCCTGTTTATACAACATAAGGGTGGGTGGGAGGGCCCAAGGACAATTCCATCTTGCACCTCTTTTTTCTTTAATTTTTCTTTGCATCATGTGCTGTTTGGGGACAATTTTTTTGAAGTGCCATCCTGTCTGAGACTGCAGTGCCACTCCTAGATGGGCCCGGTGTTTGTGTCGGCCACTAGGGTCGCTTAGCTTACTCACACAGCAACCTCATTGCGCCTCTTTTTTTCTTTGCGTCATGTGCTGTTTGGGGAGTAGTTTTTTGAAGGGCCATCCTGCGTGACACTGCAGTGCCACTCCTAGATGGGCCAGGTGTTTGTGTCGGCCACTTGGGTCGCTGAGCTTAGTCATCCAGCGACCTCGGTGCAAATTTTAGGACTAAAAATAATATTGTGAGGTGTGAGGTGTTCAGAATAGACTGAAAATTAGTGGAAATTATGGTTATTGAGGTTAATAATACTTTGGGATCAAAATGACCCCCAAATTCTATGATTTAAGCAGTTTTTTAGGGTTTTTTGAAAAAAACACCCGAATCCAAAACACACCCGAATCCGACAAAAAAAATTCGGTGAGGTTTTGCCAAAACGCGTTCGAACCAAAAACACTGCCGCGGAACCGAACCCAAAACCAAAACCCAAAACCCGAAAAATTTCCTGCGCTCATCACTACCATAGTGTGGTACTCAGAGAGGATACAAGAGGAATATTCAAATACTGTATTTTATAGACCTTATTACAGATAAAGGAAAGGATTTCCAAAATTGGACCCTTATCCTGATCCAAAATCGTTGTGCCGGTTGAGATTGTACAAAATGTCTAGCTTGTAGGTACATGAAGAACTGCTTGTGTGTGACATTATGTTTGTCCCTCAAATAGTCAAAGTGATATAAAATGCTCCCGGGGGCAAACATTTCTCGGACAGCCGAGATTCCTACTACTTTCTATTGAAGGAAAGAATTATTATCTAAGCCTGGGCTAAAACATGGGTTGCCCTAAAAAGCGTTATATGCAGAGAAGGTATGAACCCTGTGGATGTGCTTATTTAACCGACACCAGGCTCTATAGATGTCTTTAAATTAAATATTAGATGTCACTGTGGAAGGCAGCCATTGTTTAGGGGTATGTAACAGAGCACAAGAAGAATACCGGTGAAATAGAGATCCCTTGAGCTCTTTATAAGTGAATACCGAGGTCTTCATCAACCAGTCACAAACATATCAGAAGAGAGCGGCCTGAGTGAAAGAAATTTATGTCTGGAGCACCAAATTCTCCTCCACTTTTTGGCAATCTGAGTTTGGCAAATGCAATCCTTGGTTTCTTACAGGCCCATAAAAGGGAGAAGAAAATTGTATTAAACCTAGCAGTGCCCTATTTAGAGAGAGCAAGCAAGAGGGAGCATCTGAAGAGCATATGACAACTTGGGGAACACCGCACTCTTCATGATTGCTATTTGACCAGGGAGGAATAATGGGAGATTCACTAGTTTGTTAGAAGCCTAGTAACAGAAGCGAGTAGTGGTTTAAAATTAACAGAGTAAAGCATGTCCAAAGTTGGTAATATAAAAACTCCAAGATATTTAAGAGGGGATTGACATAGGGCAAATAGAGAGAGATCCGGATGTGATCAAAATAAAGATGTGTTAGGGCGTTTATAAGGGAGGATATGAAAGGGATAGAACGAAGCGGGTTAGAAAAGAGTAGGAGTATATAATCGGCAAAGAGACTTAATTTGACCTCAATCATGCCTACTCGTATACCCGTAAAAATAGGAGAAGCCCTGAGGGCAATCTTCAAGGGTTCTAGGGCTATGTCAAATAATAAAGGAGAGTACCCTTTTGTATAGGAAAGGGAGGGGAGAGGTAGCCATTACTCACTATTTGGGAGGAAGAGTTATTGTATGAATGTTTGATAACCAAGATAAAATCCTCTGGGGCTCCAAATCTACTAATGGAATCAAACAGATGGTCCCAAGTAATCAAATCAAAAGCCTTTTCGGCGTCAAGAGATAAAATTGCAGGAGATTGGGAGGACCCAGAGGATTCCAACCATTGCATTACTGAGAGAACTTTTCTGATAATAACAACTGAATGACGTTCCCAAATAAAACCGGATTGGTCCGTATGTTATAGAGGGTAGAATAACCATAACGGTGTCAGATAAAATTTTTGTATAAATTTTATAATCTGTGTTTAGTAGGGAGATCTGTCTATATGTGCTGGACAATTCAGGGCCACAACCTGGCTTGGGAAGAACTTTGAGTAAAGCAGAATTAAAATAAATGGGAAGGGGGGATGTTTCAGCAAGAAACTTATTAAATAATATTTGCAAAGTTTCATTTATTGTAAGAGCAAAAATGTTGTAATATTCATTTGTCAAGCCATCTGGACCAGATGGTTTGGCAGGTTTAAGATGAACAATGGCTTTACCAACCTCCTCCACCAAGATAGGGGCCAAAAGAGATGAAGACTGCTCTGTAGATATTTGAGGTAAAGACAGGTTCCCCCAAAAGCCCCCTCTCCCCGTTTTGAAGTATTACTGTGAGGAGAGGAATACAGGTCTGTATATGTCTCTCCAATTTATCACTCTACAAGGCTTAATACATTTCCCCCTACCTGAGGCATATTTAAAAATGCAAATGTGTGCCCCACTAAATATTATCTATTAGAGATGGAGCTTCAGGGCAATTTATTATAGTGTCCCAGCCAGGACATCACATCCAAACATATGTGTGCCAGCTGTACACATAAAAGCTTAATGCTAACTTCTGTTATTACTGTGCTGCCTGGTTTAGACATGGCTGTACCACTGCACATGTATATAAGCCATCAGGTCGCACATGCATATAGCCATAACTCTACTCAGAAGGACAGATGGAGCTCAAGTTCACCGGTGAGGTAGCAGAAGACCCCTCTCCGGCCAGGTACTTCCCAAAGCGGTCACTGGCTAACGCCATATAGAGATATCCTTTTTACAGCTTGTTAAATTCCAACATATCTACGTATTTTGTACTTGACACAGAAAATATCTTCTACAGTATAGCTCCATTATATCTCCAGCGTTAAAGGTATGAATCCCCCTGATCATTAACAGGTTTGAAAATCACTTTCCACATGGCTCTCAGAGTAACATATCTTAATAAAAAGATCCCTGTATATTAGAATAAAGAACACAGGAATGTTATTTTTTCTTTAAATGACCGATGTTAAGAGATTAATCACACAAAAGTCTCGTAAAGTCAAATTGTGTTTCTTAAGTGACTGATCTCATTAGATTTAAATCACCTGCCCCTGAAACCATATCTTTAGCTGTTGAATTAGCGTGTTGCTAAGGCCTTGCAGCATAAATTAATCAAATTATTAAAGTGTTTACATTCTAACTGTACATTTACTTGATGCTTAAATGAAGATGTATTTTTTGTTGTCTCTGTTTTACACCATAATGCTCTCCTGAGAGGTAATCCTTACCACCTAGTAGGTTTTTTAGTGCTCCTTTTCATCAACACAGACTTTGGTACATTTTCTGTGCTCCTTTTCCACACATTGTTGCAAGCACAACCTTATATCAGATGGAGTGTGACAACTTGCCAGAATTATTGCAGACAAGTCACTAGGCATTCCATGTGAACTAGACAAGGGCACAGCAAGGTAAGGAGATTTATGGTGTTTGGGCATTCAGGAGGAGACAGCAGACTTGAATTTGGTAACAGGAGACAAGACAGAATGGGAAAGGTCAGTGGATGAGTGGTCATTGATTGACCGTAACCAATGTACTGTATATGTTAAAAACAAGAAAGAAAAAACTAACCCTTTGCTTGACCTGTACAGTTTAGAGGGTATATCATTTTAGCAACATTGATGCTACTTTTGTTATCCTGTAAATTACAATGTAAACAATTGTTAAATTAAACATTTATCGATGTCCTAATAACTATGGGGACGTCTGCTGCAATCTACAGTATTTTGTACTCATTGCAGCAAATATCTCCGACATGTTCTGCATTAGAGGTTTAATAAAAGCCTCCGTTCCAAAAGTAGTGCGAATCATCCGGAAACAGAGTTTACACCAGTGGTTCCCACACTTTCTTAATGTATTTATTATTAACAGTTTCTTATATAGCACAGCAAATTCGTTGCACATTACAATTGGAAACAACAATAATAAAACTAAATTTGGTAATAACAAATAGACGTAGAGGTAGGAAGGCACTGCTTGCAAGTTTACAATCTATAGGGAATGCAATTTACGAGGACTACCCGTGTAAGGCTAGAAAAAAAATTTATTGGGAAAATTTTTATTTCTTTTTCAACATAGTCAAATTTTAGCTCGATACACTTGGCCCAACAATATTCAAACTTTTTCAAGCCCTCCAAAAAATAGGATTTGTCGAACTCTGCGAAATAGGCTAGGTGAAATAGGTTTTCGGCGATGACCTCCTCGTTCGATGCGAATCGCTTTCCACTGAGCCATTTTTTTATGTTTAGAAACAGGAAGAAATCACAGGGGGCCAAATCTGGAGAATACGGTGGATGCGGCAGCAATTCGTAGCCCAATTCCACCAATATCTGATGGTTGTCATCGAAGGTGAAAGGTCCCCATAAACGGCTTCCAACTTTTCTTTGATTTCCTCACGTCTTCCCATCTAAAAACAAGAATCTAATCACTAATCGGTACTGCACTTTCTGCATAGTTAGAAAAAACTCAAACTTGCTTACTTCCAACAGCTACCAGAACAAAAGTACATGATGAATTTATCTGAAATTCTGACAGTCGTTGTTTGACAGATGACACTAAACGATGATATACAGGTCTGACATAAGTGGCGCCATCTGTCTTCAAACCCGGGTACTTATCAATCACCCCTCGTATGTTTATTAAGGACCAACATGAGGCAAGTTAAACAAATCATCAATTATAGAAATGTATCAAGGCAGTAAAACATGAGGGATCTGTTAAATCCAGCTAGTACAAATATCAAATTAAAGCAGGAAAAAAGAACAGATGATAGTAAGTGTGTGTGTGTGTGGGGTGGGGGGGGGGGGGGGGGGGGGGGAGAAAATAGACAGAAGAAAGAAGGGGGGTGACAGCTACTGAGTGTACATCTAGGCAGTAGGGATACTGGTGGAGCCAGTGAAACCCTGATCATCTCTGTCTGTTCACTACACAAGGATCGGTAATGCACCGGTTCCTTATTCAAATTACATGGATGCAAGCTGTTGTAAAGACCATTAAAAAAGGGGGGGCCAAACTACACACCCTATTACTAATGATATTAAGAGGTGCTACCATGCTAAGGCTTCTAATACTATGCTGGAGGAAGAATTTTTTTATTTATTAACAGTTTTATTGGCAGTTTCTTGTATAGCGCAGCAAATTACATTGCGCTTTACAACTGGACACAATGATAAGACAAAACTGGGTAATAGCAAACAGTCATGGAGGTAGGAGGGCCCTGCTCACAAGCTGCTGATGCACACTCTTTAGCACTAAGAACACTGATAGTAAAAATAATTTTGATAAACCCTCACAATTAACATGGAGTATAAGTTCTTAGCACACATTTGCGCAAATATGTGGGCCCATGCACCGCGACTAGGTGACTTCATGACTTAAGTCCCTCTGACCTTCAAACAGAGCCCTTATTAATGTGTGATATACAATGTAGCAACCTGTGCTAATTAAAACACCTGAGTATAAACGGGAGGGGCGCCAATACCACAGGGAAAGAGTCTTGCCTTCCAGTGCACAATACATACACAGATATAGAGGAAATAAGGAGTGGGGAGGGGGGAGACCCACCTGAATGGATGCTGCTGCTATGTCAACCCATTGTTTTGCATCTTTCAACCTGGTTCATTCCATAAGCCTTGTTAGTAAATCTGCACGATAATAAAAGATGAAGTGTGGCAGCTGTAAACCACCGAAATGCTTGTACCTGTAGATAATCTCATGCTTGAAGCAGGGTCTACGGCCTGCCCACACATAGGGGCCTATTTATCACCATCTGCATCCAAGGATATGGATGTGGTGTGATAAAATCACCTGAGTCCGCACTGCAATAACTGATTACATCGCACGGATGTATCGGATGCAATAATTGGTTACATCGCACAAATGTATCAATTATCGCATGCAGGGATAGGACTCTTCCTGCGATGCCTGTCTCCAGCATCATCAGGGTATTTTTCTGGAAAAATACCTTGATGTCTTGCTGCACATGTGCTGCTATACTAAATGTACTCACCAGTCCAGGGCTTCTGGACGCTGGGTCCTGTGCGCTGATGTGACCCCTGGTGCTGTAAAGTGAGCTGCCATTTTGCAGCATCACTTTACTGCACCGGGGGGTTACAGCGCAGCACATGGAGGACCCGGCGCCCAGCAGCCCAGCAGCGGAGCACCAATAACCGGCTCCAGGACAGGTATTTTTTTTTTACTTTTTACCAGTGATCAGTTTGCCAATATTCTAATTACAAGGAAAGCATCATACACAACGATTTGGAATATCGCTTTAGATAAGTTCTCTGTCACCCACTTTTATCTTTTCTTGCCTCTCACTTTGACCACAAATTATTTGATCTAGTCCTGGACCTACACCCTGAGGCACCCCTGCAGGAGTCTTACGGCACCCCAGAGTGCCTAGGCACAGTGTAAGAACCACTGGTTTACACTATATAAGACATGGTATTCGGATAATAGATCGACAATGTATTAGTCGACATGAATTGGGTCAACAGGTACAGAAGGTCAACAGTGCTTAAGATCAACCGGTACAACAGGTCAATAGGTTCAAAAAGTTGACGTGACAATGGTCAATGCATAAATAGTCGACACATAATTTTTGGATTTTTTTACGTTTTCTCAACATTTGCTCTGTTTACTATAGACGTGGACATCTATTGGGAAAAGTAACCTGTGGCTTGTAAAGCGAATCGAGCCTGCGAGGGTACATGCACGTTTGTACTGATGGTGTTCACAAAACATTAAATATACAAGGTTTGATCCAACCCCCCCAAAAGATGTGTCGACCATTGTCATGTTGACATTTTGACCTTGTTGACCTTTCGTCCCTGTCGACATTATGCATGTCGACCATTTGGTATTGATCCAATGACTGTTGACCATAACATTGTCGATTCATTGATCCACACCCATAAGATATCAGTCTACTTGCCAGTTACATTTTAAATGTATCTTCCTTTTGGAGTCCTATACTGTATTTTGGAATTGATTTTTGGATTTTGTTTTTCAAACAAAAATGGGGCAGACGTATTAAGCTTGGAGAAGTGATAAAGCATGATAAGTGCAAGGTGATAACACACCAACCAATCAGCTCCTAACTGTAAATTTACATATTGGAGCTGATTGGCTAGTTGTGCGTTATCACCTTGCACTTATCACTGCTTTATTACTTCTCCAGGCTTAATACATCTGCCCCAATCTTAGAGGTTAGTTTTTGTCATTTCTCGTTGTCTTTTTGCTGTTTCTGTATATATGTCTAATCAGGCTTGGACTGGCCCACAGGGGTACAGGGGAAACCACCGGTAGGCCCCACTGCCTGGGGGCCCACCTCCTTCTCTAGGGATCAGGTTCTAGACTGTGTACTTGAATTATATATTATACATATGTTACCTTATACTGCACAGGATTATGATGTATTCTCTACAGTACATTGCTGTCATTAATCTGGCACATTATCATGCATGCACTAGCATTAATTACTATATAAATGATCAAGGAGTCCAGACCAGGTACTCTATAATGGTTAGCCAAACCTCTGTGGTGTCTGGTCACACCCCCTTTGGAGGCTGGCCACACCTCTAATCATGGGCCCTTACCACTGCATACCTCCGGTGGGCCCTTCGTGCTCCAGTCCGACACTGTGTCTAATAAATTATTCTTCATGCACAAAGGTATGAAACCCAGCTATAGTGGAACTGCCAGTCCCTGCAGGTGTAAATGATCATTTTCAAGCTCCTACAAACTAGAAAATGATATCCCATTTTGAGCAGTGTGTAAAACCAGGTGCATTACTATAGGCATCCCGCATTTTATATGGAATATCCAAATCCCTGCACATCGTGGACATAATTGAGCCCTGCCACAAATGATACCATATAGAACCTTCCATGTAGCCTTGCGTGAGCAACAGATGCCTACCATAACTTAACCTGATCATACATCCTATGTACAGGTTGAGTATCCCTTATCCAAAATGCTTGAGACCAGAAGTATTTTGGATATCGGATTTTTCCATATTGTGGAATAATTGCATACCATAATGAGATATCATGGCGATGGGACCTTAGTCTAAAGGGCCCCATACACTACTGCCACATGTCGGACCCTCATGTTGCAAACGATCACCCAGCAGCTTCCCGGGTGCAGGATAGCATAAGATACATTGTATGCTGTCCTTTTGCATACAATGTATCTTTGCGATCCCAGCCATGCCTGCGGGGTCCGACATATCACGAGTGCAGCACATTCAATCTAGGGGATCCGATCCGAGGCTCAAGGGAACGCGCATCGGATTGGATGTAAAACACATCCGAAATGCCCGATTTCATCCGATATATATCGTCCCGAATGGCCGAAATCGGATGAAGTCGGGCATTATCGTTCTAGTGTATGGGGCCCTTAAGCAGAATGCATAAATGTTTCATGTACACCTTATACACACAGCCTGAAGGTCATTTTAGCCAATATTTTTAATAACTTTGTGCATTAAACAAAGTGTGTGTACATACACACAATTCATTTATGTTTCATATACACCTTATACACACAGCCTGAAGGTCATTTAATACAATGGCCCTCATTCCGAGTCGTTCGCTCGGTAATTTTCTTCGCATCGCAGCGTTTTTCTGCTTAGTACGCATGCGCAATGTTCGCACTGCGACTGCGCCAAGTAATTTTGCTATGAAGATAGTTTTTTTACTCACGGCTTTTTCTTCGCTCCGGCGATCGTAATGTGATTGACAGGAAATGGGTGTTACTGGGCGGAAACACGGCGTTTTATGGGCGTGTGGATAAAAACGCTACCGTTTCCGGAAAAAACGCGGGAGTGGCTGGAGAAACGGAGGAGTGGTTGGGCGAACGCTGGGTGTGTTTGTGACGTCAAACCAGGAACGACAAGCACTGAACTGATCGCAGATGCCGAGTAAGTCTGAAGCTACTCTGAAACTGCTAAGTAGTTTGTAATCGCAATATTGCGAATACATCGTTCGCAATTTTAAGAAGCTAAGATTCACTCCCAGTAGGCGGCGGCTTAGCGTGTGTAACTCTGCTAAAATCGCCTTGCGAGCGAACAACTCGGAATGAGGGCCAATATTTTTAATAACTTTGTGTATTAAACAATGTTTGTGTACATTGAGCCACAGAAAACAAAGATTTCACTATCTCACTCTCACTCAAAAAATTATTTATTTCGGAATATTCCGTATTTCGGAATATTTGGATATGGGATACTCAACCTGTAATAAAAGGCTAACGTTGCTCCTCACCTCTAGGTGGGGAATTCTAGTGTTTTGTACGCCATCGGCCACTAGATAGCACACAACAAAGCAATTCAAGTGTTGCTCCATTTGGGCGCGCACTGCCGCTGGCGCTGACTTTACTGTTGTGTTGTTCCGACATTTTGACGGGCTGGTAACTAGCTGCAATATGTTGTTGTTAGACAACGGTCTGACAGATTAAAAAGAATTTGAAGTGACGACGAACATTGAGAGATTTCTCTTCTAGATTCTACAGTACACTGGTAAGATTAACCGCAATGTGCAGAACGGCAGTCTGACAGATTGAACATGCATGAAAGATTAAATCAAAGATCACGACTGTGTTTGCCGTTTTTGAGCATTGGCTGATTATATTTCATATCCACACACTGACAGATAATCATTGGCAATGGTCGTCAATCTACCTTATTTGACAGATTATCTTTCAGTTTATAACCAGCTTTATTAAATGTATCACCAGATGACTAGAATACCTTATTGTATTCCTCACATTATCCAAGCACCACTTATTTTAAAGTTATGTAAGACACGTCTTCGTCTGCCAGTGGAACATATTTGTGTTTGACGTTTGTCTGTTAATTTTCTTGTTTCCCAATTTTGGGGGGAATTTGCCACTTGGCGCAGTAAATTGTGGTTGACATATGTTAGATACAAAGAAAAGGTGCTAGGCTGCCCCATGTGTTTGCTGTTTGTCTTGCTAAAGGTCAGTGCTCCATGTACAATTAGATCTGACAGCAAACTGTGGTATTTGTTAATCCTGCTGATCTCTGTCCCGAAACATGCATGGGAAAAAATCTACTCTTCAAAGACACTTTTGGTAAAGCCAGATTAAGGACAAGAAAACACAATCTTACATCAGAACTACACTTGATCTCTGTGTGAAGCACATAATACAGAATTAAATTATTTATAATATTTTAATAAAGACCTTTTTGTTAATTCATCTGCACCAGTGATAACCCTCATTATTACCAATCATATGTTGTATATAGATGACGCTCATTGCCAATTATACCATTTGTGACCAGAAAACAGGCTGCATGCTTTAGATTCTAAGAAAACCTAATTTAGACCCAGAATGCATAACCAACTGCAGACCGGTATCAAACTGTCCTTTTTATAGGAAAGGTTATTGAGAAAGTGGTTGCAACCCAACTGGAAACCCGCCTGACAACCCATGATATTTAATATTTATGATCCATTCCAATCAGGATTAAGGAGAAGACATAGCACTGAAACAGCACTGGTATATGTGTGTGTGTGTGTGTGTGTGTGTGTGTGTGTGTGTGTGTGTGTGTGTGTGTGTGTGTGTTACATGATCTTCAGAGGTGACTGTTAAATGTTAGGGGCATATTCAACATCCTTAAATTGTCACAATTTCTACATTCTTCAGTGGATGTAGAAATTGTGACATTCATCAAACTCTGAAAGAGCAGTTTGAATGTGAAACTGTCCGAATCTCTGCACAAGCTGCCGTTTCCAGTGTGAGCTCTGCAGCCCGGAAACATGTCCCGGGGGGGGGGGGGGGGGGGGGCGCGGCTGCAGGCCAATATCTGCACACGGGCAGCCCCAGCAATAAGGTGCCAGCGTGGGTTGGGGATGGGGGCAGGGCCTGCGGCTGCGGTCTCAGCCCTGTATTTGAATCTCTCTGCAGCATTTCATACCGTGGTCCATGGGATTCTGTTTAAGTGGCAGAAAAATGTGGTTTATTTAGCAGTAATGTGGATGTACAGCCGTACTCACAGTTATGCATATAACAGACTCTCAGGGGTAAATTTACTAATGTTTCTAACAATGAAGAGTGATGATGTTGTACATAGCAGATTCTGTAACATTTCTTTATTGCATCTTAGAAAATGATAAAATCTGATTAGTTGCTATGTGCAATATCAGCACTTTTCATTCTAAGAAGCTTTAATAAATTTACTCCTCAGAATGGAGCGGAGCTTGAGCAGATCAGGAAAAAACCACTGATTGGAGGTGTGGAGTGCACTATATTGTAGGGTCTTACTGAGCTAAGTGGAACATGTCCGGATCCCACTGTGGCGCACTAACACAGAGACAAGATGGTGTCGCGCATGGGCATAGGGCCAGATTAAGTCTGATGACGGCCCAGGGACAATGAAGTTGCTGGGGCCCCCACTAGTAAGAGTAATTGAAAATCCTGAGTGCCCCCCTGCCCCCCCCCCCCCCACCCCCCACACACACACACTGGACACACAAAAACACTGGACACGCACACACTGGACGCAGCATCCCACCTGGATGGTGCAGCATGTGAAGGACAGCACCAGCCAGTAACAGATGCGTCCGGGTCAAAGTCAGTGTCTCGTGGGATTTTACAACACAACACTACGAGACTGACACAACACAGAGTAGCTCCTTGGCAGCCACTGTTAATAAACAGCTGACTGCCGGAGGGGACTACTCAGCTTCACACACCAGTGTGTGGGGGCCTCTAAACTGTGGGGGCCCCGGGACAACCACCCCCTTGCCTCTCCCTCAACCCTGGCCTGCATGGGAGGAAGACCAATTACCCGTCTTGGTAAAGGACTTGATGATTCCCCAAAGGAAGGTTTCAACATTGCAAAGGTTGATGATTTGCACACGGTTCAGTTCATTGCAATGGATGAGATGTGCCTCTGGAACGATCCGGGAAAGGCACCTTGCGACCCCATAGAGTTGCTCAGGAAAAAGGAAAGCAGTTTATACACTGTAATGGTTATCTACACAGCCAGTTATCACGTTAAATCGATTTGCAGTGTGGAAGACTTTTTGTGAGGTTCGGAAGCATGGTGGTAACTGGTGTAACTGTGGTGGAACAGGCTTGGCAGATCAGATATGGGTAAAGGGAGCAGAAATAAACCACCCACTGCTAAAGTATATGTCATGCAATCAAAATTAAATAAAAGCAGATACTCATTATGGGGAAGTAGGCTTAAATGTCATTTATATTCAATATCAACCATTCCATTATTTGTCAACTGTTTTGCCAAAGACATAGACCTCTGTGGGAAGCAGTTACCTTCCCGACGGCTGGGATCCCGGCGGTCAATATATCAACGTTGGGGTCCCGAGGGAGGACGCAATGCCATACCAACGCCGATCGGGATGCAGGCATCACATCACCGACACCCGGCATCCCGATCGTCCTCACAGCGGGACGCACTGCCGTCCTGCCGCGCGGGGGTGGGTGTTAAGTTTAGGCTGCAGCACCGGGAGGTTTAGGGTTAGGGACCGGGGAGGGAGGGTTAGGCACTTAGAAGGGGAGGTTAGGGTTAGGCATTAAGCAGGGAGGGTTAGGTTTAGGCAGCGGGGAAGGGAGGGTCAGGGTTAGGCACCAAGTGGGAGTTAGGGTTAGACACTGCCGGGGAGGGTTGGACACCTAGCGAGGAGGGTTAGGGTTAGGCACCCAGATGGGAGGGTTAGGGTAGGAAAAAGGTGAGGGTTAGGGGGCTGAATGGGGGGCTGTCGGGATTGTGATGGATGGGATGCCACTGTCGGTATACTGACAGCTGGCATCCCATCCATCGGCAAATCATACTGAACCCACAACTGTATGTACTTACATGATCTCTCTGTCTAATACCCAAACTCCTTCCAAGTAGATCATTCACTTTGAAAATGTTCCCGCACAATGTAGTGTAACAGTCAGCGAAGGTATGAGAAGAGGATTGTATGAACTAAACTATTAGTTTTTTATATAATCTGTATCACCAGCTGGATGTATAGAACTATATGGCAGGGCTTAGCACATCCGCACTGTCACCTTCTCAGAGCCGGCCATAGGCATAGGCAAACTAGGCAATTGCCTAGGGCATTTGATATGCCTAGGGGCATCAGCAGCTTCTGCTGATTAAAATGATATGTGGCATGCCTATATTCTGCGTGTAGCATTTCATATGCAGATACAGCCACAGTCTCACACAGTATAGGAATACTGCATATCATTTTAATCAGCAGAAGCTGCTTGTGCATCCTAGCACATCTGTATCCAAGCAGAGGCAGAGGTCACAGTGTTAGTATAGCAGTGTGAGTGCTGTGTGCATGTGAGTGGCTTGGTTGTGCAGTAGTGTTCAGAATATGTGTAAGGAGCATTATGTGTGTCATGTAAAAATGCATCAATAATGTGCAACATATGTGTAAGGGGCACTATGTGTGTCATTATGTGTATAAGGGCATTAATAATGTGCGGCATATGTGTAACAGGTTACTACTGTTTGCGTGTCATTATGTGTAAAGGGGCACTAATAATGTGCAGCAAATGTGTAGGTGGCACTATGTGTGTCATTATGTGTATAAGGGCATTAATAATGTGCGGCATATGTGTAAGGGACATTATGTGTAAAAGGGCATTAATAAAGGTTGTCATAATGTGTAAGGCGCATTATGTTTATAAGGACATTAATAAGGTGTCTCATATGTGTAAGGGGCATTACTGTGTGGAATAATGTGTATAAATGCATTACTAATGTGTGGCATTATGTGTATAAGGTGCTCTACTCTATGGCGTTGCGTATAGAAAGGGTACTACTGTGTCGTCTAAGAACAATAGGGTGTGGTGAAATGTGAATAACAAGCAATACAGTGTGATGTAATGTGAATAAGGGGCTCTACTGTGAGGAGTAACGTTTTTAAGGTAAAGTTATACTACTGTGGGATGTAATATGAATTATGGACACTATCGCATGATCAAATGTGAATAAAGTTGCAGTACTGTGTGGCGTAATTGGAATTGGGGTTACTATTGTGTGGCCATGCCCCTTGCCAGCAAAAACACACCCCTTTCTGGGCTGTGCGCCAACTGTGCGAGCTGTTCCTATTTAAAATATAGGGGGTACAAACACCAAAATAAGGACTGCTATGGGTGAGGGGTGATGGTGCTGGGAAAGAGGTGCAATGTCAGAGGCGGAACCAGCGGTGGTGCTAGGGGGCACCAGCCAAAATCTTGCCTAGGGCATCATATTGGTTAGGGCCGCCTCTGCACCTTCTTATTGAGAAACTCATTTCATTTCAATGATAAATCTCCAGTTCTGTCACTTTGTGATCCTCAAGTTTTGCTTTTGTCACTGCCAGAGATAAAAATACATTTTGTTCACAGAATAAGTGTAAATTGAGGTGCACCAACATAGCTTCATGTAACCTTCAGGAACTATCAGGGCCCACACAGGGTTAAATGAGCTACAGCAACATCTACCATAATAGTTGCATACATTATTCCCCAGTCACAGTCCAGTAACCAGAAATCCCTCACTTTCACGCCACAGGCTTTAGGTTTTGGTCTGGGGCATGAGACAAACACCAGGGGGTAAATGCAATAGGGTCTGTATTGTCGGATGCCCGGGATTTCAATCCTGGACCTCCAGTTACTCTGACCCTATGTTATTTATCCCCATATGTTCAAACCTGGCCCCTCTACTGTTCGGGGTGTGGCTCACTGGATCGACACTGTCTAAGTCGACAGTCACTAGATCAATCACTTTTGGTCGACACATGAAAAAGGTCGACATGGACTGAAGTTCGACACGAAAAATGTTGACACGAAAAAAAGTTCAAAATGAGTTTTTTCACTGATTTTGGTGTCGTTTACTCCGGGAAATCAGCGTGAACCCCAATTAGTGCAACGTGTCCCCTTGCATGGTGCACTTCACTCACCATGCTTCAGGCAGGTTACTATTTCCAATCATAGTCCACATGGATCGTAAAGTATGGAAAAGTGAAAAAAGTGAAAAACTCATGTTGACTTTTTCCTGTGTCGACCTTTGTCATGTCAACCTTGTGTTAATGCCAACCTTTGAACCACGTCAACCAATAGTGGTTGACCTAACAACCGCATACTCTACTGCTCTATTTAATAGTGGGCCTACAGTAAATATCATGAACAAGGTTAAGGATAGCAGTGAAAAGTTAAACTGATACACACATTGCGCAGCAAATGTCCGTGCATGCACATAATAATTTTGGGATCCGGTCTGAAGATCGACAGTATCTAGGTCGACAATGTTTAGGTCGACCACTATAGGTCGACAGTCACTAGGTCGACATGGATGGAAGGTTGACAGGGTTTCTAGGTCGACATGTGCTAGGTCGACAGGTCAAAAGGTCGACATGAGTTTTTCACATTTTTTTTCTTTTTTTGATTTTTTTCATACTTAACGATCAACGTGGACTACGATTGGAACGGTAATCTGTGCCGAGCAAAGCGGTAGCGGAGCGAAGGAACCATGCCCGAAGCATGGCGAGCGAAGCGAGCCATGCGAGGGGACGCGGTGCACTAATTTGGGATCCCGGTCACTCTACGAAGAAAACGACACCCAAAAAAAATAAAATCCTCATGTCGACCTTTAGACCATCCATGTCGACCTAGTGACTGACGACCTATAGTGGTCGACCTAAACATTGTCGACCTAGATACTGTCGATTTGATGAACCACACCCAATAATTTGACCTGGTGGGGATTCCCAGTGATAAGTATAGCTAATGGCCTTGTGAGTTTGTGGCAGAAAGGCTAAGCTTTTCTCCATTTGTTAAATTGACTCAGACCCTCGTCCCCATTGAGGCAGACAGACAATCTAAATAACTTAAATATTAAATAGTACTGGATTGTATTAATAAAAAAGCACCACATGTCTCTTTTAAGCTGCTAAAACATGAACAGACATGCCACTGCATCACCATCACAGGTAAGTAACTACATTAACAACACATTTTACACTGAATTACCCCTGTCCAGCTGTGGGCTTGCACTAGTGTGAGACCATGTTAAACCTTTGGTGTACAGATCCTCAAAGACACAGATGCTCCAATAAACACAAGCAAATATGGTAATTAGGGTTGCAGAATATGTCTTCAAACACAACAGGATTTTCATGTCAATGGAGCAGGGCCCAGTAATAACGTGTACATCCATTATGGTTTCTGTGATATAATAAACTTTGTGGGGGAAATTTACTAAGGTGGAAGATTTTTAGAACTAGTCATGTTGCCCATAGCAACCAATCAGATTATATCTATTATCTGCTAGAAGCAGCTAGATAAATGGTAAGTAGAATCTGATTGGTTGCCATGGGCAACATCACCAGTTCTAAAAATCTCCCACCTTAGTAAATTTACCCCTTTGTCTGCATTTTGGGGGGTTTTGGTTTGCCAATAGCCAATTCATATTGTAAGCTTATTTACTGGAACAAACAGATGGACATTAAAATGTGTTGAACCATCTTACTAATATATTTACTGACATTCATTGAAATATAAACTATAGCGTAACAACAGGGGGGCTTCTAGAGAGGAGGAAGCCCGTGTGCAGGTTGCAGCTGTGCCCCCTCCTCTCTAGTCGGCAGCGCCGTAGCTCTGGGTGACCCTAGGGCTGTCCCAGAGTCTAGTGTGTATGCGCAGGATTCTGAGAAAATGGTGCGGTGGCCATTTTCCCAGTGATTTCCTTATTGCGCATGCGCAAAACACTGGGGAAATGGCGCTGCGCCATTTTCCTGGTGGTTTCTGCAGCGCTGTTGCCTTCGACGCAGAACTCTGGAGGGTAAGTATATAAAAAAAATGGGAACATGGAGTGCATTAAGGGCCCCCCTGGACCCCGGGGGCCCATGTGCACCACACATACTGCACCCATTATAAATGCACCAGTTAGTAACAAATATAACAGCATACACCATACTGGAGAATAGGAATATATACATGTGTGTGTGTATATATATATATCTTCTATATAATAGCCCAGATCTGTGACTTTGTGCCTCATTTGCTAACGCTGGGCGGAGTCACAACACTGGGCGTAGTTAGTCAAATGATTCACAGATCTGGGCAAATCTATAGGAGACTAGGAGCAGAGCAGATGGTATAGGCATACCTCCCAGCTTTCTTCAGGCAGGAGGGAAACACGTGCAGCGAAAAGGGGGCGTGGCCAACGAAAAGGGGGCGTTACTTCCCATTTTCGTCAGTGAGGGGGCATGCCCAGCGCTCTGTGAGCTGCTGGCATGCCCCCAGGGGTGGATTATGAGTCAGGGGGGCCCAGTGCACTTGAGACAGGAAGGCCCTATCTCATTGCTGTGCCTGCTGTGGGTTTGGGGGCGTGGCCTAATAGCGGACTGCATGGCCACGCCCCCTTATGCTAATTCCTGGACTTTTTTTAATTTATTTTTTATGGGATTTTGGCCCCTCAGCTAGGGGTAAATCCAGAAGGGGTGGTCGCTCCCCCCTACACACCCGCACAGGCAGAAGAAAGCAGGGAGGCAGCAAAACCACAGACCTGCCAACACGCATGAGCGTGTGCTGACTGTAGCACCAGAGCCGGCCCTAACCAATATGATGCCCTAGGCAAGATTTTTGCTGGTGCCCCCTAACACCGCCACTAGTTCTGCAGAAGATGCCTGGCATGAGTCATCTGGCAGCTCTGATAACGTCTGGCGCCTTTAGTTTCTGAAAATGCATCTTATTTGCATTACTAGGTGGCTAGGATGCACAAGCAGCTTCTGCTGATTAAAATAATATGCAGCATGCCTATATTCTGTGTGCAACTGTGGCTGTATCTGCATACAAAATGCTACATTACAGTGATTTCCAGGAATACACTGCAATGTAGTATTTCGTATGCAGATACAGCCGCAGTCACACACAGAATATAGGCATGCCGCATATCATATTAATCAGCAGAAGCTGCTGGTGCCCCTAAGCATACCAAATGCCCTAGGCATTTGCCTAGTTTGCCTATGCCTAAGGCCGGCTCTGTCAGAGGCGGCCCTAACCAATATGATGCCCTAGGCAAGATTTTGGCTGGTGCCCCCTAGCACCACCGCTGGTTCCGCCTCTGACATTGCACCTCTTTCCCAGCACCATCACCCCTCACCCATAGCAGTCCTTATTTTGGTGTTTGTACCCCCTATATTTTAAATAGGAACAGCTCGCACAGTTGGCGCACAGCCCAGAAAGGGGTGTGTTTTTGCTGGCAAGGGGCATGGCCACACAATAGTAACCCCAATTCCAATTACGCCACACAGTACTGCAACTTTATTCACATTTGATCATGCGATAGTGTCCATAATTCATATTACATCCCACAGTAGTATAACTTTACCTTATAAACGTTACTCCTCACAGTAGAGCCCCTTATTCACATTACATCACACTGTATTGCTTGTTATTCACATTTCACCACACCCTATTGTTCTTAGACGACACAGTAGTACCCTTTCTATACGCAACGCCATAGAGTAGAGCACCTTATACACATAATGCCACACATTAGTAATGCATTTATACACATTATTCCACACAGTAATGCCCCTTACACATATGAGACACCTTATTAATGTCCTTATAAACATAATGCGCCTTACACATTATGACAACCTTTATTAATGCCCTTTTACACATAATGTCCCTTACACATATGCCGCACATTATTAATGCCCTTATACACATAATGACACACATAGTGCCACCTACACATTTGCTGCACATTATTAGTGCCCCTTTACACATAATGACACGCAAACAGTAGTAACCTGTTACACATATGCCGCACATTATTAATGCCCTTATACACATAATGACACACATAGTGCCCCTTACACATATGTTGCACATTATTGATGCATTTTTACATGACACACATAATGCTCCTTACACATATTCTGAACACTACTGCACAACCAAGCCACTCACATGCACACAGCACTCACACTGCTATACTAACACTGTGACCTCTGCCTCTGCTTGGATACAGATGTGCTAGGATGCACAAGCAGCTTCTGCTGATTAAAATGATATGCAGTATTCCTATACTGTGTGAGACTGTGGCTGTATCTGCATATGAAATGCTACACGCAGAATATAGGCATGCCACATATCATTTTAATCAGCAGAAGCTGCTGATGCCCCTAGGCATATCAAATGCCCTAGGCAATTGTCTAGTTTGCCTATGCCTATGGCCGGCTCTGTGGTCATTAACAACAGTCTCAGCACCAGCAAAGCTTACAATCTATATGTTCCCTACCACATGCACACGCACATACACACTAGGGTTAATTATCCAATCATCCTTCCAGTATACTGTATTTTGTAGTGTTGGCAGAAACTGGAGTACCCAGTGGAAACCCACGCAAGCACAAGGAGAATATTCAAGAATTGAGGTTCAAAAAGGGTTGAGATTACCTAAAGGATAAAAAAGGGGCAGACTAGATGGGCCAAGTGGTTCTTATCTGCCGTCAAATTCTATGTTTCTATGTTTCCATGTTAATATTCAAACTCCACACAGTTTCGGTCATTATGGGAATTGAATGTAAAAAGGGGGTACACACGGGGAGATGTGTGCTGAGTGATCTAGCACAGACCTCTCAGCACACATCTCTCCCCCCGCTCAGCACTCAGCACCATGTGTGCTGAGCGAGGGGGGGTGGAGGGGCAACGCTCACTTCAGCCAGCGGTGAAGTGAGCGATCTGACTAGATTGTGCCAGCATACAGGCCAATCTAGAACCAGCGATAGCGACGCGCGGGGCCGTGCATCGCTATCGCTATGCAGGGCCGGCGCTACCATTAGGCAGCTTTAGGCAGCTGCCTAGAGCGCCAGCCACTGGAGGGCGCTGCTGAGCCACCTCACAACAAAAAACAAAAAAAAACAGAAGGATGTCCCTTGTCTGAGAGACATCCTTACTTTTACATGATGCCGACAGCAGCTGCAGGCAGTGGGACTTATCAACCCTCCCTCCTTTCGTTCCCTACAGGCTAGCATTTCTTTTCCTGTTACTGAAGTCTCCTGCCCTGCTGCGCTCTTTTGCCCCGCCCCTCCCAGTATTTGGATCCGCCTCTTTATACTGCACAGGGCGCACACTGCAAGGGGGCGGGGCCTAATGGAGCTATTCACCCGGTCAGCTCTTGTTCCAGTCAGTGACTTATAACTGCATGTAGGCTATCTATATAAATAGACAAACACACTCTAGAAGACCCGTCATGTAAAGGATCACCTCAGTCTCTGCCGCCCCCCATGCTTGGCTCCAGACCATCTTTGGAAACACTCCTGCACAAATCCTGCATTTGCCCCTGCACATATGACTAATCTGCCAGCCTGGAATGGTTACATCGGCACTGACAGTCACATGACTGCCGTGTGCTGTGATGTCGCCTGCCCATGCAGCACCTGCTCTCGGGTAGCTCCTTCCTGGGTGTAGTATCTCCATTCCCTCCTGGTCAGCAATGGATTTTCCCACCCTTTTGTTTCTGGTGCATGTCACCACCAGGGGCGTTTTAAGAGAGGAGGGGGCCCATGTGCAGACTTCGGGGTGGGCCCCCTCCTCTCCAAGGCACATTGTGCTGAAGTCTACTGCAGATGCACAGGTCTCCAGAAACATGGCGCCCGCCATGGTCCGGAGACTAATTTCCTACTGTGCATGGTGGCCATTTTGGAGCACCGTTGCGGGACCCTGGAAAGATAAGTATAAAACAAAAGAGCCCGTGTGCACCGCACACATTGCACCCATGATAGAAATGCCTATGATCACCACATTTGGCAACTGCAGCTACGGATCCTGGGAGTTATGTGAGTCACCTTGTACTCAGTGTACTGTATTGCAATCCCAAAGGTGTCATCTATATGTTATGGTGGTCACTGATACTGTGTGGAGTCTGTGCAATACAGCAGATGATAGGATGTTCTCTGTGCGGTATGGCAATTACCGGCATGCTGTCTATGTGACAGTGAATGTTCAGCATTGCGGTCACTGCAATGATGTCTGTATTTTATGGTCTGTCACTGCGTTGATGTCTTTAATCATGGGCGTAAGTTTATAATGGGTGCAAGGGATGCCATTGTTATGGGGCCCAGATGCTTAGGGGGCCTGGACCCAAGTTATAAAGTTACATAGCAATTTCCCAGATTTGCCTGCTAAGTAATAGGGTCTGATCCATTCCCAGCCTGTGCTGTGTGACATTACATTGTCAGTGAGAGGGAGTGTAGTGGATGTTATAATGGTAGGGGGACACTATAATGTGGTATAATCTGATCTGCTGATTGTAATGAGCAAAGAACCCTCCCTTGGATTCAGTATGAATTACCGGCGGCCGGGATGCCGGACGTCCGTATACCGTCAGCGGCATGCCAGCCACCAGTATGCTGATGCTCGCCACGCTGCGCTCGTAATGCTGAGGGCATGGTGGCTCACTGTACTCACCATAGGACAGTGGTGGCCAACCTGTGGCTCTTGAGCCGCATGAGGCTCTTTCTTTATTTAAATGTGGCTCCCAACACTCTAAATCAGGTGACCTCAACAGATACAGAAACTGCTACACTCCAGCCAGACATGCAGCAGCACTACAGGGACTGAAAATTGATGGAGCCAGATACTAGAGGCGAGACACCCACTGGCAAACAGAGAACACATTAGGGGCTGCAGCAATGGCACGACTTGGTGGGGGAACTTTAGTGACACATGACGGTGGGCTAGAGTGACACAAGGCGGAGATGGCTGGAGTGACACAGAAGGGTCCTGGAAGGAGTGAAACATGGAGGAGCTGACTGGAGTGATGAAGGAAGGTGCTGGAAGTAGTGACACATGGGGAGCTGGCTGGAGTGACATAGAAGGGTGCTAGCAGGAGTGTCACATGGGGAGCTGGCTGGAGTGACATAGAAGGGTGCTAGCAGGAGGGACACATGGGGGAGCTGGCTGGAGTGACAGCAGGGTGTTGGCTGGAGTGACACAAGGGGAACTTAAGTTTATTATGTGAATCTGGCTTTTTCAATTATTTTATGTGAAAGTGGCTTTTTCAATGGATCTGACTTTAAAAATGTTTATTTTATGTCGTTCTGGCTTTTTCAATGTATTTTATACCAGGGGCGTGGTCTAGCAGGCACAAGGCCACATTCCATTTTTGCATGCGCGCCGTCGGCTCTTTGACGTACCTAACAAGGTTTCTTGGCTCTTTATCACTGACTGGTTGGCCGCCCCTGCCATAGGACATAGTCTCCCTCTATGGGTTTTGTGGACACCCACAGAGGGTGTCACCCAAGCCTGTGTCTTCCAGTGCACAGAAGTTTTGCCTAGGGCGCAGAGGAACCTTGCACCGTCACTGTCGCTATGGGGCACACACATGGAGCTATGTGTGTTTCATTTTTAAGAAATCTAGTCAGATTGCTTGGAAATTAAGCAAAAACCTCAATGGTGGGAGACGGCGATATTTATATTTACATGTATGTATGTGTGTGTGTGTGGGGGGGGGGTGTATTGTACATAATATGAACCCAATATAGGACATACTTTGCATTCCAAGGACAATAAACTCCTCTGGAAACAGAATGTCTGTGTACTCAGAGTTTAATTGCTGTTATAAACAGAGTGTTGGTAAGTGACAGCTGTGTGTCTGAGTGACTGGCGTGTTTGTCACCGACTCACCGCGTCCTACTGTATCCATAGTGGAAGAAGTGCAGCAGGGTGACGGACAGCCTCTGCCTCCCACTGTAAGCTGCGGATGCCAGGTGCTGACGAGCCGCTGCTGCACCCCGTGCCTGGCAGGGGGAGACCCGTGACCTTAGCCGGGTGAGACCTGTGGCTGTCACCGTGCCACCCAGCAGGGAAGAGAGTGTGCCGCCTGGCCACGCCTCCTCCCGCGCTGATTGGCGGAGGCGGGAGCAGCCAGGTGAATGATACGGAGTGCACAGCAGCAGCAGCAGCGGACAGTATACAGTACACACAGCGCGGACACGGGCTGACAGCAGCGCTCGCATCACCTGCTCCCACATCACCAGCGGCTCCATCACTCGGCAGAGCCCGGAGCTTGTCTGCGGGGAGGGGAAGCGGCCGGAGGTGCTATGCCCACAGAGATCATGAGCGCGGTGAGGATGCAGCCCATCTCCCAGCTGCAGCACCACAGCCCGGTGCTGCCCATCAGGCTGCTCACCCGGGGGCCCGACTACCTGCGCCGCCAGATAGACACCGGCACGCCGCGGAGCAGCCTGAGCGCCGTGGAGCGGCTGGCAGCGGACAAGGCCAAGTACGTGAAGAGCAAGCAGCAGGCGGCGGCGGGCGGAGGCAGCAGTGCGGGGGGCAGCCGGCGCGGTGCGGGGGGCAGCTCGGCCTCGGAGAACAGCAGCAGCAGCAGCGGCGGCAGCTCCAGCAGAAGGAGCCAGCAGGACGGACCCCCCCCGGCCGCCGCTGCCGTCCCCCCCATCCCGGCGGTCAGGCGAGGCAGCAGCAAGCGGCTCCTGCGCCCGGACTCCCTTCTCATCTACCGGCAGAAGAGCCGCGGGGAGGGGGCGGCGGAGGAGGCCAGGACCGGCCTGGTACGGAGGCTCTTCCTGGGCAGCAGCGTGAAGGAGCGACCGCTGCTCTCTCTAGCGCCCCCCGCCGGCGAGGGCCGGACACAGGACGCCCCGCAGCTCCTGGACCCCCGCTCCCGCACCGGCCTGCACCGCTCCCAGTCCGACATCAGCTCCCGCTACTCCCGATCCTTATCCGACTTCGACACCTTCTTCAAGTACTGCGGCCTGGAGCCCGAGGTGGTGGAGGAGCTGGGCCGGGAGAGGTTCGCCGCTGCCCCGGAGGAGAGCTCGGAGGGCGCCGGCCAGCACCGCATCCGCAGCGCCAGTGTGGCCACCTCGGACAGCGGCTTCAGCCGGAGGAGCGGGGAGGACAGTACCGGGGGGTTGCAGGAGGACGAGCCGCTGGGCGGCGGGCAGCAGCTGCCGGGGGCGGGGGGCAGCAACACGTCGGTGATAGAGCGCAATGCCAGGATCATCAAGTGGCTGTACAGCTGCAAGAGGGCCAAGGAGACCCGGGGGGCATCCCCTGACTTACCCTGAGGGACAGCCCACTATGGCCTCAATGCCCCTCCGGCCTCCTCTGCACTGTGCCAGGCATTGTGGCCCCCACCTGATGGAGTCTGGGGCAGCTTGTGGCTATTGTGCATGGCATGCTGGCACTTGTAGTACCACAGCGTCTGGAGATCACCATTCTGCTTATCCCTTCCAGTATACCAGAGGCCTATGTGCCAAGGGATGGGAGGGGGCTCAGTATACGCTGCTGGACAGCAACTGGCTCCAATTTGCTTCATTATGTTGAGCACCAAGAAGGAGATATGCTACATTTTGGTCTTTGCCATGAATGAATGGGACCGTGGACATGAACTGTCTGTGTGTGATACACTGGGACCATCCTGACACAGCCTGCACACTGAGTGATACACTGGAACCATCCTCACACAGTCCCAAATGCTGAGCGACACACTGGGACCATCCTCACACAGCCCCAAATGCTGAGTGACACACTGGGACCATCCTCACACAGCCCAAACACTGAGTGATACACTGGAACCATCCTCACACAGCCCAAACACTGAGTGACACACTGGAACAATCCTCACTCACCCACAAATGCTGAGCGACACACTGGGACCATCCTCACACAGCCCCAAATGCTGAGTGACACACTGGAACCTTCCTCACACAGCCCCAAATACTGAGTGACACACTGGAACCATCCTCACACAGCCCCAAATGCTGAGTGACACACTGGAACCTTCCTCACACAGCCCCAAATACTGAGTGATACACTGGAACCTTCCTCACACAGCCCCAAATACTGAGTGATACACTGGAACCATCCTCACACAGCCCCAAATGCTGAGTGACACACTGGAACCTTCCTCACACAGCCCCAAATACTGAGTGACACACTGGAACCTTCCTCACACAGCCCCAATTACTGAGAGACACATTGGAACCTTCCTCACACTACCCAAACACTGGAGCCAGGGCCCTGGGGAGATTTGCTGCTGTGGGATTGTTGCATGCAGTCCAAGTATTTTCTCTCTGTATGGTATATTCTCCTATGCAGCGTTCTGTACAGGTTACACATCCACCTGCACTCACTCTATGTTATATTCTCCTATGCATTGACCTGTACTTGCACATCCAGCATCGCTCTCTGTGTATACACCATGTACAGATGTTCTGATGAAAGCTTCTTTGTGGTCACATAGATTCTTTACCTTTTGATAATCAGTACAATAAGACTCAATCTTCTGTTATGTATAAGAGCTGCCTTTGCAGTATGTATCTAGAAATGTCTGTGATACCACCAGTGCTATTTTCAGCCTTTAGGGTCTTCTATGAATGTCACACTAGTGCTAGAATCCATATTGCTGGCTGTATGGGGGGCTGCACGTGAGGGAATGGTCTGCAGATGGTGTTTTTGTCAAAATCAAGGTCTTTTTTTTCTATTGAGATTGTATGTTCTCTTCAGATCCCTAATATCTGACTTTATATGTAAGCAGGAATGTATATGTGAAGGTGTGTATGATATTTCTGTTGTGCTTGTTGCATAGGAGTGATACTGAGTATAGTGTCACAGCGTCACACTGCTCTGTGCAGAACCTGTGTAATATGACCTTCCACTTCCTAATCTCAGAACAGGCTAATGCTCCCATTACACTCAATTTCTCAGATTGTCCTGATATTTCCGAACTTTGCAGATTTCTTTATTTGGCTTGGTTTCCATTTTTTGTGAAACACCATGCCACCCCAGTCTGTGAGCTGCTGCCACCAGTGACATTTGCTGATTGTCCAAGTTACTTTGCCTGCAAATCAGGGCTTACTTAGAACCAAGACGTTTTCTGGGGGCAGTGCCATTATTATTGCCAATTCAAACCATAGTTTGAAACTGTAGCGAACATGCTTTGAAACCCTAAATTCATGACTTTTGCTAATCTGTTGCACACACGGACTGATAAGAGCTCTGTAGTTCATTGTAGAAATCATTTGACCTTTAGGAGGGTGTTTTTCAAAGCATGGAGAGAGAGAGATAAAGCACTATCCAATCAGCTTCTAGCTCTCATTTTACTGTGTTTGAAAAATGACAGGAGCTGATTGGTGTGTGCTTTATCTCTCTCCATTCTTTGATTAATACCCCTTTAGTGTCTTTTATTGGAGATATGTGTGCGACAAGTTTCGTATTACCAAAAGCAGTCAGACACAGTATTAATGTGTTTGTCATCATGGCAGAATTCAGTTTGAAGATCTCATTAATACATTTCTTATGCTGTACTGTAGGGGTAACTAATAATATATATAACATGGCCAGGTGCAGTAAAAGATCATTGGGGCAGATGTATTAAGCCTGGAGAAGTGATAAAGTGGAAGGTGATAACGCACCATCCAATCGGCTCCTGTCATTTTTCAAACCCAGCCTGTAACTTCATAGCTAGGAGCTGATTGGCTGGTGTATTATCACCTTTCACTTCATCACTTCTCCAGGCTTAATACATCTGTCCCACTGTTATTGCAGTGTGGCACTCTAGAAATATGTAAAGAAAAAAATATTTTTATATGAATCTATGTAAAAGCATAGCTTATCCCAGAGAACCTTATAAACAAATATATGGGGCCTACTTTTGTATCGCCCTCAATCATGTATAATTCCATTGTATTCCTTCCATGATTTGAATAATAAGTGCCAACAAGTCTATCATTGCCATTGTAGTTTATATAAACTAGAAACAAGCTTGTTTTTTAGTACATTGTCTTAGGACAAAAATACCTAGTCATTTATTACTAGAAGTGAGCAGGTAGTAAGGAGAAAGGATTAAAGCTGCTCAATTGTTCTAGGTTTTAATTGCTAATGCAATCTACTCCGTGTTGCCTGGGAGGAACTACTTCAGGCCCCACTGCCTTAGGTGCTGTAAATTGGATTATAAATTGCAGAGGCATGTCTGAAAGAGTGGAACAAGCATGTGTTTTACATACTGAGCTAGCGACACTAGATGACACTTTATAGTCATCTAACACAGCATTAAACTGGTCACCTAAGTAACAGTCCCCTTCCAGCATAAACTATGCAGAAAACTATACATTGTTTATGAGTAATTTGCATCAGATACGTGCATTTGGTCACATGTCCTGCTGCACTTACTGCTAGAATTTATCATGCAAAAGACAGCCATTACTTTACAGCTTCTAGTCAGGTGATATTTGTGTGGTAAGATATATACTCTACGAGTGGCCTATTCAGTCATCCAGACAGCCTAGCGTAAGCCAGGGCCCTGCAACATTAGTCATCCAGTAAAATCTTTCCTCATTATACAGGCCAGAGGACTGTTAAATTTGTATATTTTAATAATATTGCATGAAGCAGGACAGTCATTTAACAGAGTTTGACTTATTTCAGAAACAATGATATGAAGCTATTTAGGCTAGTCTGTACTTGTTCTAAGGAATAATTTGTCTCTGTTGCAAAAAAATATATGCATTTTTAGTAGAGTGTTACCATTGGAGTAAAAAAAATGGATGCTGAGTATTTTAATTGCTTCTGTGTGTTGTTCACTGCAAAATTGCTTTATTGTTTGAGATCCTGGCTAAAGCCCCTACACCAGGGGTGGGGAATCCTTAACCCTCCAGCTTTTGTTGAACTACACATTCCAGCATGCCTTGCGTCAGTTTTGCTGTTTGTCCATGCTACAGCTGTTGCAGGGCATGCTGGGATGTGTAGTTCAACAGCAGCTAGAGGGCCACAGGTTCCCCAACCCTGCCCTACACAAACACAAAGCAGTGCCACCAACCTCTGCAACTACACTCTCCAAAAGAATTCCATACCACAAGGCATTAATGTGCCACTACTTTTCTTTTTAACACTTGCCTATGTGAATACTTTGTATGTGTAACTAGTAACACTGTATAGTGGCATTTAAGCTATGTATAGAAAATAAGAATTTACTTACCGATAATTCTATTTCTCGGAGTCCGTAGTGGATGCTGGGGTTCCTGAAAGGACCATGGGGAATAGCGGCTCCGCAGGAGACAGGGCACAAAAAAGTAAAGCTTTACTAGGTCAGGTGGTGTGCACTGGCTCCTCCCCCTATGACCCTCCTCCAGACTCCAGTTAGGTACTGTGCCCGGACGAGCATACACAATAAGGGAGGCATTTTGAATCCCGGGTAAGACTCATACCAGCCACACCAATCACACCGTACAACTTGTGATCTAAACCCAGTTAACAGTATGACAACAGAAAGGGCCTCTTAAAGATGGCTCCTTAACAATAACCCGAATTAGTTAACAATAACTATGTACAAGTATTGCAGATAATCCGCACTTGGGATGGGCGCCCAGCATCCACTACGGACTCCGAGAAATAGAATTATCGGTAAGTAAATTCTTATTTTCTCTATCGTCCTAAGTGGATGCTGGGGTTCCTGAAAGGACCATGGGGATTATACCAAAGCTCCCAAACGGGCGGGAGAGTGCGGATGACTCTGCAGCACCGAATGAGAGAACTCCAGGTCCTCCTTTGCCAGGGTATCAAATTTGTAAAATTTTACAAACGTGTTCTCCCCCGACCACGTAGCTGCTCGGCAGAGTTGTAATGCCGAGACCCCTCGGGCAGCCGCCCAAGATGAGCCCACCTTCCTTGTGGAGTGGGCTTTTACAGTTTTAGGCTGTGGCAGGCCTGCCACAGAATGTGCAAGTTGAATTGTGTTACAAATCCAACGAGCAATCGACTGCTTAGAAGCAGGTGCGCCCAACTTGTTGGGTGCATACAATATAAACAGCGAGTCAGATTTTCTGACTCCAGCCGTCCTTGCAATGTATATTTTTAAGGCTCTGACAACGTCCAACAACTTGGAGTCCTCCAAGTCGCTAGTGGCCGCAGGCACCACAATAGGTTGGTTCAGATGAAATGCTGATACCACTTTAGGGAGAAAATGCGGACGAGTCCGCAGTTCTGCCCTATCCGAATGGAAGATTAGATAAGGACTTTTATAAGATAAAGCCGCCAATTCAGATACTCTCCTGGCAGAGGCCAGGGCTAGTAACATAGTCACTTTCAATGTGAGATATTTCAAATCCACCTTTTTCAATGGTTCAAACCAATGGGATTTGAGGAAATCTAAAACTACATTTAGATCCCACGGTGCCACCGGAGGCACCACAGGAGGCTGTATATGCAGTACTCCCTTGACAAAAGTCTGGACCTCAGGGACAGAGGCCAATTCTTTTTGGAAGAATATTGACAGGGCCGAAATTTGAACCTTAATGGATCCCAATTTGAGACCCATAGATAATCCTGATTGCAGGAAATGTAGGAAACGACCCAGTTGGAATTCCTCCGTCGGAACCTTCCGATCCTCGCACCACGCTACATATTTTCGCCAAATGCGGTGATAATGTTTCACGGTGACTTCCTTCCGTGCCTTAATCAAGGTAGGAATGACTTCTTCTGGAATGCCTTTCCCTTTTAGGATCTGGCGTTCAACCGCCATGCCGTCAAACGCAGCCGCGGTAAGTCTTGAAAAAGACAGGGACCCTGCTGTAGCAGGTCCCTTCTCAGAGGTAGAGGCCACGGTTCGTCCGTGAGCATCTCTTGAAGTTCCGGATACCAAGTCCTTCTCGGCCAATCCGGAACCACTAGTATTGTTCTTACTCTTCTTTGCCGTATGATCTTCAATACCTTTGGTATGAGCGGCAGAGGAGGAAACACATACACTGACTGGTACACCCAAGGAGTTACCAGTGCGTCCACAGCTATTGCCTGTGGATCTCTTGACCTGGCGCAATATTTGTCCAGTTTCTTGTTGAGGCGAGACGCCATCATGTCTACAATTGGTCTTTCCCAACGGTCTATTAACATGTTGAAGACTTCTGGATGTAGACCCCACTCTCCCGGATGAAGATCGTGTCTGCTGAGGAAGTCTGCTTCCCAGTTGTCCACGCCCGGGATGAACACTGCTGACAGTGCTATCACGTGATTCTCCGCCCAGCGAAGAATCTTGGCAGCTTCTGCCATTGCACTCCTGCTTCTTGTGCCGCCCTGCCTGTTTACATGGGCGACCGCCGTGATGTTGTCCGACTGAATCAACACCGGCTTTCCTTGCAGGAGAAGTTCCGCCTGGCTTAGAGCATTGTAGATTGCTCTTAGTTCCAGAATGTTTATGTGAAGAGACTTTTCCAGACTCGTCCATACTCCCTGGAAGTTTCTTCCTTGTGTGACTGCTCCCCAGCCTCTCAGGCTGGCGTCCGTGGTCACCAGGATCCAATCCTGAATGCCGAATCTGCGGCCTTCTAATAGGTGAGCCTTCTGCAACCACCACAGAAGTGACACCCTTGTCTTTGGTGACAGGGTTATTCGCAGGTGCATCTGCAGATGCGACCCTGACCATTTGTCCAACAGATCCCTTTGGAATATTCTTGCATGGAATCTGCCGAATGGAATTGCTTCGTAAGAAGCCACCATTTTTCCCAGGACTCTTGTGCATTGATGTACTGACACTTTTCCTGGTTTTAGGAGGTTCCTGACCAGATCGGATAACTCCTTGGCTTTTTCCTCTGGAAGGAAAACCTTTTTCTGAACCGTGTCCAGAATCATTCCTAGGAACAGCAGACGAGTTGTCGGGATTAAATGGGATTTTGGAATATTCAGAATCCACCCGTGTTGTCTTAGCACCTCTTGAGATAGTGCTAAAGCTGTCTCCAGCTGTTCTCTGGACCTTGCCCTTATTAGGAGATCGTCCAAGTATGGGATAACTAATACGCCTTTTCTTCGAAGAAGAATCATCATCTCGGCCATTACCTTGGTAAAGACCCGAGGCGCCGTGGACAATCCGAACGGCAGCGTCTGAAACTGATAGTGACAGTTTTGAACAATGAACCTGAGGTACCCCTGGTGTGCGGGGTAAATCGGAACGTGTAGATACGCATCCTTGATGTCCAAGGATACCATAAAGTCCCCTTCTTCCAGGTTCGCTATCACTGCTCTGAGTGACTCCATCTTGAACTTGAACTTTTTTATGTAGAGGTTCAAGGACTTCAGATTTAGAATAGGCCTTACCGAGCCATCCGGCTTCGGTACCACAAATAGAGTGGAATAATACCCCTTTCCTTGTTGTAATAGGGGTACTTTGACTATCACCTGCTGAGCGTACAGCTTGTGAATGGCTTCCAACACCCTCTCCCTTTCGGAAGAGACGGTTGGTAAGGCAGACTTCAGGAAACGATGAGGAGGATCCGTCTCTAATTCCAACCTGTACCCCTGAGATATTATCTGCAGGATCCAGGGGTCTACCTGCGAGTGAGCCCACTGCGCGCTGTAATTTTTGAGACGGCCCCCCACTGTCCCCGAGTCCGCTTGAGAGGCCCCAGCGTCATGCTGAGGTTTTTGCAGGAGCCGGGGAGGGCTTCTGTTCCTGGGAAGGAGCTGCCTGTTGGTGTCTCTTCCCTCTTCCTCTGCCTCGTGGCAGGTACGACAAGCCCTTTGCTCTCTTATTTTTGTAGGAGCGAAAAGGCTGCGGTTGAAAAGTCGGTGCCTTTCTCTGTTGGGGAGTGACTTGAGGTAAAAAAGTGGATTTCCCGGCAGTAGCCGTGGCCACCAAGTCTGATAGACCAACTCCAAATAACTCCTCCCCTTTATACGGCAAAACCTCCATGTGACGTTTTGAATCCGCATCGCCTGTCCACTGTCGTGTCCATAAGGCTCTTCTGGCTGAAATGGACATAGCACTCACCCGAGATGCCAGTGTGCAAATATCCCTCTGTGCATCACGCATATAGATAAATGCATCCTTTATTTGTTCTAACGACAGTAAAACATTGTCCCTATCTAGGGTATCAATATTTTCAATCAGGGATTCTGACCAAACTACTCCAGCACTGCACATCCAGGCAGTTGCTATAGCTGGTCGTAGTATAACACCTGCATGTGTGTATATATTCTTTTGAATAACTTCCATCTTTCTATCTGATGGATCCTTAAGTGCGGCCGTCTCAGGAGAGGGTAACGCCACTTGTTTGGATAAGCGTGTGAGCGCCTTGTCCACCTTAGGGGGTGTTTCCCAGCGCGCCCTAACCTCTGGCGGGAAAGGGTATAATGCCAATAACTTTTTTGAAATTATCAACTTTTTATCAGGAGCAACCCACGCTTCATCACACACGTCATTTAATTCTTCTGATTCAGGAAAAACTGTTTGTAGTTTTTTCACACCATACATAATACCCTGTTTTACGGTATCTGTAGTATCAGCTAAATGTAACGTCTCCTTCATTGCCAAAATCATATAACGTGTGGCCCTACTGGAAAATACGTTTGAATTTCTACCGTCGTCACTGGAATCAGTGCCCGTGTCTGGGTCTGTGTCGACCGACTGAGGCAAAGGGCGTTTTACAGCCCCTGACGGTGTTTGAGGCGCCTGGACAGGCATTAATTGATTGTCCGGCCGCCTCATGTCCTCAACTGACTGTTTAAGGGAAGATAAACCATCACGTAATTCCACAAATAAAGGCATCCATTCTGGTGTCGACCCCCTGGGGGGTGACATCTGCATATTTGGCAATTGCTCCGCCTCCACACCAATATCGTCCTCATACATGTCGACACCACGTACCGACACACACCGCAAACTCACAGGGAATGCTCTAATGAAGACAGGACCCACTAGCCCTTTTGGGGAGACAGAGGGAGAGTCTGCCAGCACACACCACAAAGCGCTATATATACAAGGGATATCCTTATATTAAGTGCTCCCTTATAGCTGCTTTAATATATATATATATAGCCATTAATGTGCCCCCCCTCTCTGTTTTACCCTGTTTCTGTAGTGCAGTGCAGGGGAGAGACCTGGGAGCCGTTCTGACCAGCGGAGCTGTGACAGAAAATGGCGCCGTGTGCTGAGGAGATAGGCCCCGCCCCTTTTTCGGCGGGTTCTTCTCCCGCTATTTTTCCAGTCAGGCAGGGGTTAAATATCTCCATATAGCCCCTATGGGCTATATGTGAGGTATTTTTAGCCTTGTATAAGGTTTATATTTGCCTCTCAGAGCGCCCCCCCCCAGCGCTCTGCACCCTCAGTGACTGCCCAGTGAAGTGTGCTGAGAGGAAAATGGCGCACAGCTGCAGTGCTGTGCGCTACCTTATGAAGACTGAGGAGTCTTCAGCCGCCGGTTTCCGGACCTCTTCACGCTTCAGCATCTGCAAGGGGGTCGGCGGCGCGGCTCCGGGACCGGACTCCACGGCTGGGCCTGTGTTCGATCCCTCTGGAGCTAATGGTGTCCAGTAGCCAAGCAGCAAATCCACTCTGCATGCAGGTGAGTTTACTACTTTCCCCCTAAGTCCCACGTTGCAGTGATCCTGTTGCCAGCAGGACTCACTGTAAAGAAAAAAACCTAAACTAAACTTTCTCTAAGCAGCTCTTTAGGAGAGCCACCTAGATTGCACCCTTCTCGTTCGGGCACAAAATCTAACTGGAGTCTGGAGGAGGGTCATAGGGGGAGGAGCCAGTGCACACCACCTGACCTAGTAAAGCTTTACTTTTTTGTGCCCTGTCTCCTGCGGAGCCGCTATTCCCCATGGTCCTTTCAGGAACCCCAGCATCCACTTAGGACGATAGAGAAATGTTCATTTTTATGACTCTCCCTTTGCTGCTTTGAGATAAACTTTACCCCAGGGCTGTTATATGTTAACTTGAGATTATTGCAAGCGTTCTGAAATGACCAAAGTTACTCCGTGGCTTCAGTTGTGGACAGTGCTGTAACTGTAAGCGAAAGTTCAATGTTCCAAATGTTATATTGTATAATATGCACAGAGGCCAAGGTACTCTCTCTCTCTCTCTCTCTCTCTCTCTCTCTCTCTCTTTTTTGTATATTTAAAGCAAGCTTTGTGCAATATGTCCATGGTTTGTACAGTATTTTTTTCTTGTAAATATCAATGTACAGGATTGCATTTATTTGTTATATCTTTGTGTGCAGATTACTATATGTGCAGAAAATATCTATAACAATAAAATTGTTACAATGTTCCAGTATGTTTTTTTTTACATTTTGTTCCTTGTTGATATTGATGTTGCTACAACAAAAATCAGTCCTTTTTAATAGCAATATATTACAATACACCCTAGTTAAATCCTGTAATCTAATTTACAGTATTGCTGGAGCATAGTATAACTTTATGGCTGTCACATGTTTACATAATCATGGAAAACACAGATAGCTTAGTTATTTATGGCACAAAAGAATTTGTGCCATAGAACATAAGGCGGCATTTATGAAATTGTTTCACTGTAACCAGAGGCTAGTATAAAGAGCAGGCCTAACGTCCCTGTTGTCCAGCATTAGCAGACGTCCAATAACTAGTGACTAGCATATAATAATATATTAGGCACTGGTGGCCAATATACAGCAGCTAAAGCGGTCTGCTGGATGCTCCTTATTGCCCCCAGCTACTCTTACCCCTAACAGGGACCAAGTGACACTATGAAGTGGTGGACGTACAGTAAGTACAATGGCAATCTCTGTCCCAATGCCAATCTTCATGGCTGGAGGAAAATACTGTAAGTTGCAGTTCCACAAAAACAGCCTCATATTGTTTACTGCTGCATGATAGCATTTTTTTTTTAAAACAATACTCTCCTTTGAAACAACAATATGTGATACTGGACAACACTACTTCACACATTGACCCAAAAGAGCTGCTAAATTTAAAGCGGCAATAGTTTAAGGCAAAACCAGACTGGTTTTTGTTTTAGCTCTACCGTCTATCTTGCCAAAATTACGCCAGCGCCTACAATTCGCAGGCTATTATATTTGGGTCATAGCCTGAACATGCATGGAATAAGTTCTTATTAGGACAAGTAGGATTTCCAGTGTTTGTGCTTTTTGGCATTGAGTTTGTCTCTTTATAGCCCGTTTTACTCCCTACGTCTGGGTCTATTAACACAAGTAAGTGAAAGCCAGCACCCGCTTGGGGGATTTTTGTACTTCAAAGTTTGTTGAGGAATTTACAGGGACAACTGAGATTTTATATTTAGAGTCGCTTGTATAGTCTGGACATACAGTACTGCACTTGCATTTGTTGCATACACAGTTGTCTGCATCTCTCCCGGACTCCAAAGAGTTTTACTAGGGTCATATGTCACTATTATTAGTGATACACAACAATATGCACACTGTTGGGTGGGAGTAATAATTCACACAGGGAGAAATGAGTGGATAAAGTGATAATTAGCTTATAAAAAAGTAAAAAACGGATACATCAGGGAGATAAATGTAAGTCATTTCAGTTGGGAATTATGCATCCTTTCTTCCTTGCTGTGGTACAGTATTTGCTCTGTAACATTGTGTAGATGAAGAAAACAACTGCCTAGTGTTGTAGCATGCCTTATAAAATGTAAAATACTTTAGCCCAAGGTGGTGATCTGCGACATAGATTACGGACAGGATGTATAACACTCCAGAAATACTCTTGGCCACAATTTGTCCTTTCTCAGAAATGTGTTTGGGCCTGCAAATAAAGGAAAATGCTTCACAGCTTAGCAAGTGTCTAGTATAATAGAGACACCAGGCTTGTGACAGAGATAACCAGCTCCTGCCTGGTCAGCAGAGGTCTGGTATCTCTACAACCTCCCCCACCCATCCACCTTGACTATCACGTCTCTGAGCTATGGGTACATGGGTCATTTAAATGTTTGGGATCCCTAGGATGGTAACATTGCCACTCCACTGGTGCCAATATGGGCTGGGGTCTCTTAAGCTGACAGATCCAGAGTTAACCCTTCTCTCCTACACGTACTACAGTTTTAAATCAAACTTTATCACTTTATTACACATTAGAGTTCTGCGTTATACCTTAGGAATGTTGCAGGATAAATTCCCATACTGTAAGTCAGGAGATGCATTTATTTACAAAGTGCAAAAATGAGCTAAGCAGTGCATTCTTCTCTGCAGATCTGTCTAGTTGTATGCTATTCTTATGGAACACAAGGTGTGGGCCATTTTTAGCCAGTGTAAGCATAACCTCACTTAAAAACCCTGACTTTATTACTTTTGAACTATGGCCCTTATTGAGAATGGGTCATTATAAAAATGCAAATCATCCGATTATCAACAGACTGCGCATGTGCTGCGAACGCATTGTGCATGGGCGAAGGCCGCATTGTTATTGTGGTGCATTCGCAGGCTCAGTGAGATGTGATTGTAATTTGATTGATAGGACTTGATCGTTGTGGGAGGCAACATGGCATTTATGGGGAGTGGTTGGGAAAACGCAGGAGTGTCATGGCCGTTTTTAGGGCGTATAGCTGACGTCAGCTGCAATCACTTGCGATTAAGAACATGGCACTGATGCGACTGCATCTGCATTATTATGAGCAGGCATGGGTCATCTGCAACTGTCGATGGTACTCGGTTTTATGCGTATTGGTCGCAAGTCTACAAATGCATAAGCAGAGTTGTGATCGCATCGGTGGACGTCTTTTACCATTTCAGGGCGGCTCTTCCAATGCGATATTTAGCAGTAGCAGTTTTGAGAGACTCACAATTTCCGCTTCAATAGCGATTTATGCAAAATCTGCCCCTATATACTTAATTAATGTAATATTTTTTCCTAAAATACTACGTACAGTGTGTGTCTTTCCCTCCTATATCCCCCCTGTATCCTCATTACATAAACATGCACTTTCATGTATGAAGTCGGGTGTTACTGGTGCACAAGTGTGGGCAGGATGTAGTTATGTGACCAGCGGTCAGAAGACCACCGGTTACATTACTGATGGCTACATCCTGCCCCCCTCTAAATGCCGACAGTCGGCATGTCAACTAGCAGGGACTATGTCCACGACACCCATAGAGTGGGAATAGAACTTGTTGTGCTCGCCCCGCTCCCCCCCCCCCCCCTTGCTGGCATTGTCAGGATCCCTGGCGGCGGTAAGGCATACCCAACCTGTGTGGGCAGGTGGCTGATCTGCATCTCAGAGGATGGATTTGCAGAGGAAAAAATTACTGTGCAGATACTTATACCCCTTTCAGACCTATGGCGAATACCTGGGTTTTTCCCAGTGACCTCGCATTGACCCAGGTTTTTAGCTATGTGTGAATAGAAACAACCCGTGTCAGCTCTAGTGTGAATGCATCCAACCTGGGATTTTCCCTGATTTTTGATGTAGTGCGAATGGGGGTCTCAAACGGAGACTTGGGAAATTCCCGGGTTGATACACATGGGTCATACCCGTGTATTTCCCGGGTCTTATGTCTGATTAAACTTGAAACATATACCTCAAATGTGCAATCTCCTACTAGAGTCATCCTATTCAAAGGAACAAAATGTGCACCCCTGCCAGCACCATCTGGATGCTCCTCCTCATAGACGCGCATCTAGTAAAAATGCTGTAGACTGTAGGACACTTTTTTTTTACCAATTAGATAAATGAAGCAGTCACTTTGCTGAACAAATGTTTATGAGAATGCAGCTCATTAGATAATAATAATAATAATAATAATAATAATAATTTTATTTATATAGCGCTCTTTCTCCAATAGGACTCAAGGCGCTTAACAGATACATAGCATAATATAGTACAGAAAATAATGAAGTACATTTTCATAAAATACAGAAGCATGAAGATATTAAAAGGGACACTATGGAAATGCTTGAGTAAACAGAAAAGTCTTGAGTCTACTTTTGAAGGATTCTATAGTTGGGGCCTCTCGCACTGTGCGGGGAAGTGAGTTCCATAGAGTCGGAGCCGCATGACTAAAAGCTCGACCCCCAGATGAATTACGGTAGATTCTAGGTACTGCTAAAAGTCCTTCATCTACAGATCGCAGTAATCGAGTGGGGCAGTATGGGGTCACAAAAAAAGGAAACAAAAATTAGAGCGCTGCTGATATCACTTAAGGACAGACCTTAATCATTAGTGTAATAGATACTCATTAGCAGTGTAGATAAAATAGTAATCTTTAATTTACAACATAAAACAAACCAAAAAACACAACAATAATAATAAATATATAATGGATAAATTATTCCTGAGGTGGAATATCAGGAGGAAATATCCTTTCAGATTCCCCTAAAACAAAAGGTCCTTCCAAGCTCCAATAATATTGCACAGTATTCCTGCTCAGTAACGTAGTTTCCTGTGATAATCCAAATAGTCAGTTACGTGCTGGCCAGAAGAAACATTGTTTCATTTTTGCACATGAAAGTATGGTTGTAAAAACAGTAGCCCTTTTTGATAAAGTTCATCCACACAAGTCTCTATGTAGCAATGTGAAACCAGGTGGAAATTCCTTAATCACACAGTCTTACTGGAGAGTTACCTTGGTCCCACGGTACTGTTGTTAAACCTCTTAAATAACTCCTACTGGACCAGCCAGCGTCTTACAGCATTGGAGGAAGATGAGAAAGTCAGTGAGTTTTCCATCGTCCTGTTCTCTTCGCTGACGTCAGTGCTGTGTGTGATTGTGCACTACGGCACTCCGTTACCCTTTTGTTACGCGTTTCTCCGCCTGATTACTCGGCGGCTTCCTCAGACAACTTCAGAGCTGCAAATTATGTTCTTTTATAGCGGCCGCAGCCCGGTGTTTCCAGCGCCGCCTTTCCAAGCCTACTTCCGCTTTTTGCGGTTCAAGCCTCATTTGCCTTCCTTAGCCTTTCTTATCCTTACAACGATTACGGTGGCCATCTTTATGGTTTGTTAACGATGCCTCTTTATAATTTTGAAGGCTGAATTAGCAGCCGTTCACCTCCGTCATATATTCCACGCCTCATATTCATAATTACCTAGTCCGATTTACAATCAATTAATGATAATAATAATAATGAAAAATGAAGAAAAAAAAATGAAAACTACAATGAAATAAAAATAATAAAAATAAACATAAATAAAATAAACACCGCTCATGTTATACTCAATTCAATACATAAAATATATACAATCATATAAAATCCAGGCGTAAAATAGATTGGATTAAATTACATCCAATACTCTTCGCTACCTCTTTCAGTTGGAGTACCGCAAGGCTCAGTCTTGGGTCCTCTGCTTTTCTCTATCTATACCTCATCTCTTGGTAAACTAATCAGCTCTTTTGGTTTTCAGTATCATCTGTACGCAGATGATACTCAAATCTACCTATCCTCCCCTGACTTGTCCCTATCTGTACTGGACCGTGTCACTGAATGCCTTTCTGCCATCTCATCCTGGATGACATCTCGCCACCTCAAACTTAATATTTCAAAGACAGAGTTAATTATATTTCCACCAGCCAATAGTAGGTACCAACCTGATATCTCTATCACTGTTGAAAACTCGACTATCTACCCTACCCCACAAGCTCGCTGCCTAGGTGTCATCCTTGACTCTGATCTGTCCTTTGTTCCCCACATTCAATCTGTCTCAAGATCATGTTACATGCATCTAAAAAACATATCCAAAATACGACCATACCTTACACAAGACACTGCTAAAACTCTAATCCACGCTCTCATTATCTCCCGCATTGATTATTGCAATAGTCTCCTAACTGGTCTTCCCAAAACAAGACTCTCACCACTACAATCCATTCTGAATGCAGCGGCGAGGCTTATCTTCCTCGCTAGACGTTCATCGTCTGCAGATCCACTCTGTCAGTCCCTCCATTGGTTACCTGTACTCTACCGCATTCAATATAAAATACTTTTACTCACACACAAGGCCATTAACCAAACTACACCAACGTACATCACTTCGCTTATCACAAAATATCTCCCAACCCGACCTCTTCGCTCTTCACAAGATCTGCGTCTCTCATCCACACTCATTACTCGCTCCCACTCACGACTGCAGGACTTTCATCGGGCTGCACCCACCCTGTGGAATGCCCTACCACGCACAATAAGACTCTCCTCTAGTCTCCAAACCTTCAAGCGTTCCCTCAAAACTCACCTCTTTAGGCAAGCGTATCAAATTCCTGAACCGCCCACATAACTTTCATAAACCTTCCTATCAAATTACATCCACTCTTTACAGTCCACACATATCCTCACATGTCTTCTCATTCTATGCAATAGATAGCACCTTTCCTTGTGTACATAAGCCTATTTCCCTATAGATTGTAAGCTTACGAGCAGGGCCTTCCTACCTCTATGACTGTTATCACCCAGTTTGTTATTGTTATTTCAAATTGTAAAGCGCAACGGAATTTGCTGCGCTATATAAGAAACTGTTAATAAATAATAAATAATAATACATAAATTCATTGTATAATTCGCTGCCATGCTTAGTTGATTTTATATTGAATTGCATTACTATCATATTTATATTTATATAAATTTAATATTAATATTACATTTCTCCACCAGTTCTTACTCTGTTTGTCCAAAATAATGTCCCTACAAGCAATAATATAACATGCATATAACAATATTACAAAGAATATGTATTTTTAATAAAGAATATATATTTTTAAAAGGGGTCAGAAGCTGTTTCAGGTACCTTGGGCCTTGGTCATGTAATGCTTTGAAACTCAGTAAGCCAATCTTGAAGATGATTCGCCATCTTACAGGCAGCCAGTGAAGGGAGTAGAGGATGGGTGTTATGTGGCTAGAACGGAGCTGGTTGGTTAATAGCCTTGCAGCTGTGTTTTGCACCAGCTGTAAGCGCTGCAATTCTTTTGCTGGTAGACCAAGGTAGAGGGCATTACAGTAGTCTAAACGAGATGATACAAATGCATGTATGACTTTTGGCATATCATCTGAGGGAATTAAGTGCTTGATTCTGGCTATGTTCCTCAGGTGAAAGAATGAGAATTTGATTGCGGCTGATATCTGATGTTTAAGTGTCAAGCCACCATCAAGGACAACGCCAAGATTCCGCACACGATCACTGGTCTGTAATTCTGAATCCCGAGTGTAAGTCCAGTTGGTTGGCTATGCTGCAGTCTTGTCCTTTGATGTTGCGGTCGTATCATAAGGACCTCTGTTTTATCCGGGTTCAGTCGCAGCCAACTGGTGCTCATCCACTCCTGTAGTTCAGCTAGACAGCCATTTAGGGTTGCTATTGGGTTATCAGTGCCCGGAGCAAAGGACAAGTAAAGTTGTGTATCATCTGCATAGCAGTGGTAGACCAGGCCATGGCGCCTGATTATTTCGCCCAATGGGAGCATGTATACTGCAAAAAGCATGGGGGATAGTATAGAACCTTGTGGGACACCACATGACAATGGCACTGGTGGTGATGAGTATAATCCAGATGATGCTCTCTGTGACCTGCCTGTGAGAAATGATTTGAATCAGTTTAGGACTGTGCCATCCAGACCACAGAAATGTATTAGTCGCTCAATCAGAAGCCCATGGTCCACGGTATCAAATGCTGCCGAGAGATCCAGAAGGATTATTATTGAACAGTCACCTCTGTCTTTTGCCATCAGAAGATCATTTAACACACACACCAGGGCTGTTTCAGTGCTATGTCTTATCCTGAATCCTGATTGAAATGGATCATAAATATCATGGGTTGTCAGGCAGGTTTCTAGTTGATTTGCAACGACTTTCTCAATAACCTTTCTTAGGAAAGGAAGGTTTGATACCGGTCTGTAGTTCGATCACTAATAACCTAACTGTCTCAATGGCTATAATTATAGGCAAGCCACATAATTATATTGCAGGACACCCCATCGTATACAGATATTTCTATTTCCAAGCACGATTCTGAGTAACCACAGATAGTTAATTGCTGAATTTCATTCAACAATTGTAATGGTGCCCATACACTTATGAGATAATCGGTGCTATCCTTCGATTTCGACCACATCTGTGAGAGAAATCGAAGGATTGTATGCACATTTTAGTACATTGAGACGCGATGCCGGTCGAATATTGCATCTCAAGATATTATGTGCTGCACTTAATATTTGTTGCATCGCAGTGCGATCGCATGTGGTTTCAAACCCACATGAGATATATCGCACTGCGATGTGCGATGGGCACCCGCCGGCCGCTCCCACTCGGTGGTGATGGGCCCATCACGTGATTACCATACGATCTATCGCATGATCGCATGGTAATCACTTTGGCAGTTCAGGTGCGATGCCCCGCGATGTCGCATCGCCGGGCATTGCACAAGTGTATGGCCAGCATAAGATTCAGGAACATGTAAGCAGCTGTATGCAACAAACAAGTATACAAGTAAAAAAAAGCTATTTGCATCATTGCCTGCACACAAACTAATGCAAATTTTTACATAGAGAACTCTGCTGAGCTGCGCTGTGTATTTGAATTTACATTTCCACTGCTTTGTCACATACATAAGGTGATCTTGGGTCACTGTCATCTTGTTTAAGTGATGCTCATTAAACCCTTTCAAAACGACTTGTATTCATGTGAAAATCAGCCGTGAAAGTTGTCTTTTTACCTTTCTGTTTATGTTTGCCAGAAACAGGTGAGGAATAGAAATGAGGAAGGGTGTGGAGGAGAAGGAGTTGTACAAAGACTCTAAGTAAATATTTCACAATAACTGATTTATTTAACAGGTCAGTTGTTAGTAGGAACTGAGACGGTTTGTAAAAATGTTAGTAACTAGCGAACAGACAAAAAATCAATACAAAAGTCTTATATACTTACCTAGCACAAATATGCAAATCTGTACAAAGTGTAGCAACGAATCACCAATTAGATTTATCTTTCTGATGCAAAAATAAATAAATATAACATCTGATTGGTTACAAAGGTTTCAGGGCATATGTGTGGCTTTGCACGGCTGTATTAAATACCCCCCAGGCTGTAGTGTGCTAGTGAATGACATGCAGCTTTATAAAGTAGACTGCATTATGGAAGATTTCCTCGGTAAAACCCTTTAAAGTATTGGTGGTCATTCCGAGTTGTTGCCATACTTGCCTACCTGACCCTCTCCATGAGGGAGAAAATGCTCTGTTCCTGGACTTTCCTGGTAATGTATGATTGCCATCACCTGTGGTGAGCTAGTTAATTGATAAGAAAGGTATTTCACCACAGGTGATGGCAATCCTACATTAACAGGAAAGTCCAGGAACAGAGCATTTTCTCCCTCATGGAGAGGGTCAGGTAGGCAAGTATGAGTTGTTCGCTCGTTATTTTTTTGTCGCAATGGAGCGATTAGGCGCTAATGCGCATGCGCAATGTCCGCAGTGCGACTGCGCCAAGTAAATTTGCTATGCAGTTAGGTATTTTACTCACGGCATTACGAGGTTTTTTCTTCGTTCTGGTGATCGTAATGTGATTGACAGGAAGTGGGTGTTTCTGGGCGGAAACTGGCTGTTTTATGGGTGTGTGTGAAAAAACGCTACAGTTTCTGTGAAAAACGCGGGAGTAGCTGGAGAAACGGAGGAGTGTCTGGGCGAACGCTGGGTGTGTTTGTGACGTCAAACCAGGAACGATAAGCACTGAACTGATCGCACTGTAAGAGTAAGTCTCGAGCTACTCAGAAACTGCACAGAGAAGTCTTTTCGTAATATTGCGAATCTTTCGTTCGCAATTTTGATAAGCTAAGATTCACTCCCAGTAGGCGGCGGCTTAGCGGGTGCAATGCTGCTAAAAGCAGCTTGCGAGCGAACAACTCGGAATGAGGGCCATTGATAGGTAACCTGATACACTTTGGGGGCCGGATTGGGCAGCCCTTTATCCTTCAAAAGGCCACACAATGGGTCTAATTCAGACCTGATTGCTGCTGCAAATTTGTTAGCAGTTGGGCAAAAGCCTGGGCCTTATTCAGAGTTGATTAGGGATGGACATCAAATTGGGATGGTTAGCAACCATCAATGTTTTTGTTATGATGTTAATGTTTTTACCATTCGATGGCGGCATTCCGATGTTTGCTGCCATCAAATATTAATAATTTGATGGTTTTCCGATGGTTAGCTGACTGAAAGCCGTGCTGCCCCTGCTCCTTTGTTGCTGCTGTTCCCTGCATCAGGGGAACATCTTGGTGACACATTAGAAGTTTTCTCTGTGCCTCAGATGTGACCCGTTCAGTCCCTCCCCTCTCCCAAGCTGCTGCTAGGCAACAGAGCAGATTACATGCTGTGATTGGCTCTCTGATACTGTAAGAACCAATCAGAGCACAGCTCTTGCTATTGCAGCAGCTGCAACGATGGGAACCTGGCTGTGTCACTCTCCTCCATGTCCGTGGCGTCATTTAGATAACTGGCCGCGGAGTGACTGGAGCGGTGGCTGCATCCAGTGCTGCAACTGCTCCGCCTACTCTTGTAATATCCCATCTCTGGTCTGGGCCCCACCCTCAGTCCCACCTCTAGCCTGCCCCCATTAAGCAATAGTGCGGCCTATTGTGCATGCGTGAACTTAGAAAATTGCGCATGCGCAATCATCGCAATGTATTTACCATCGAAAGCTATTAATGTGATGGTTAAATACCATCGTATCGGAACACTCGATGGCGGAAGCCCATACACTATTCGATGATGGGCTTCCGATGTCCATCCCAAGAGTTGATCGCATCAGCAAATTTGTTAGCAGTTGGGCAAAACCATGTGCACTGCAGGAGGGGCAGATGTAACATGTGCAGAAAGAGTTAGATTTGGGTGGGGTGTGTTCAAACTGAAATCTAAATTGCAGAGTAAATATAAAGCAGTCAGTATTTACCCTGCACAGAAACAATATAACCCACCCAAATCTAACTCTCTCTGCACATGTTATATCTGCCTCACCCAGGGCCGGATTAACAATGGGGTGGATGGAGCTGCAGCTCCAGGTCCCCCACCAAAATAGGCCCAAAAGCACTTGCTGTGCTGCTGCAGACAGGAAAACATTTTTTTCCTGCTACAGCAGCCTTTCAAACGCCGTCCGAGGACCCGCCTTACCCCCCAACCGCAACATCCCCCCGGCCGCGCCCTCCCCTTTCAACTCCTCCCACGGCACTGTATGCTCATAGCGGTGCAATGGAAGGCTCACTCGCCAGCCCTGGCTTTCCTGCGCCGCACATTTTTGTCAGGACGTGTGACATACGAAGGAGGCACCACTATGCGTCCTACAGCAAGCCCTGAACTTTGAAGGCAGCAGCAGCACAGTGTCAGCACCTGAGGTGAGGAGGGTCCTGCTGGTTGCTGCCCTGCGATTTAGGCACTGACTTTAACACATGGCGATATATATATATATATATATATATATATATGTGTGTGTGTGTAATATTACACATTCATAGGCTGATAGAGATAGATATATATATATATATATATATATATATGAAATATTACACACTCATAGGTTTGTACAGTGGCGGAACTACGACCAGTGCAAGCAGTGCCTTGCACTGGGGCGCGCCACTGTCATGGGGCCCAAAGCTAGCGCAGCATGTAATGAGTCAAACTGACTCATTACATGCCGCTGTGTGTAAAAAGGGGACGCTGTCTGCCGTAATGTGTAAAAAGGGGATGCTGTCTGCCGTAATGTGTAAAAAGGGGGACTGTCTGCCGTAATGTGTAAAAAGGGGGACGCTGTCTGCCGTACTGTGTAAAAAGGGGGCGCTGTCTGCCGTAAATGTGTAAATCGGAGACGCTGTCTGCCGTAATGTGTAAAAAGAGGGACTGTCTGCCGTAATGTGTAAAAAAGGAGACGCTGTCTGCCGTAATGTGTAAAAGGAGGGACTGTCTGCTGTAATGTGTAAAAAAGAGGACGTTGACTGCCATAATGTGTAAAAACGGGACGCTGTCTGCCGTAATGTGTAAAAGGTGGACTCTGTCTGCCGTAATGTGTAAAAGGGGCTCTACCTGGTGTAGTGGCGCTACTGTGCGGCGTAATTTGAATAATGGAGACTACTGTGCACCGTTATATGAATTGGTATAATTTTGTGGCCACACCCCTTTTCCATGAAGCCACACCCTTATATTTTTTGCGCACGCCTACGGTGCGCACTGCCCATATTTTACAAAGGGGGGGCTCCGATGCCGTTTCTTGCACACAGCGCTAAAATGTCTAGTTACGGCACTGTTGCTAGGTATCCATTTCCCTGTGTCACGATCCGGGTATCTGGACGCCATTACCTACCGTTTAGGTGTCTTCTGAGACTGGCCCAGCGTTCCAAGTCCGGATCGCATCTGTGTCAACACTCTGCACATCTCTCCTGTCATTCTGAGACACTACCGCAGCGGCGCCATGTTTGAATCCAACATGGCGTCTCCCGTCCTCCGCGGCCTCCGCCGCCATTCCTGTGTTATTGCTGCAGGTTCTCAGTATAGTGTATCATGCCTGCCGCGGCCTCTGCTGCCCTCCAAGTGTCTCAGCATATAACAGTCATCTGGCGTCTCCTGTCCTCTGCGGCTGGCGCCGCCATTATCACTATGTTTGCACATTTCATTTCAAACCAGTTTTCCCTCCAGGTTCCAGCATGGGCGCAGCCATGTTGGATTTGATCACATGCTCCAATTCCTCCAATCCACCGTCTCTGGAATCTGCATAATTGCCCAGCCAATGCCTGCATAGCAGCAGGTATAAGTATCCTGTGTCTGGGCCAGATAGATGTCAGTGCTTTGAATGTCATACCTTGTTCCAGTCTCTCTCTCCTGTGGCTTGTTTCTCCAGGTTCCAGTTCTTGTCTCCAGCATCCACAAAGAGACCCGCACCTGCTTTCCATCTTGCAGTGCAGCCTGACTCTACAGACTTCCGTGGCTGTCCAGTTTCCAGCTATCTACCATCTGCTTCCAGCAGTCAGCTTTCAACAGATTTCAGCTTCTATCAAACACCGGTGCAGATCCAGCGGATCCTATCTTACCAGCAGTATCCTTTACCACCGGTAATCATCTTTCAGCTAATCTGTTTCTACGTTCCCAAGCATCTCTCATCATCCATTCTGTGTTTCATCACCTGGCTGGTCCCATCCAGCATCCACTCCGTGACTTTAGTACCTGGCTGATTCCATTCAGCATTCACTCTGTGTTTCATCACCCGGCTGATTGCACTCAGCATCCACTCCGTGTCTTACCACCTGGCTGGTTCCATCCAGCTGATACAGCAGCATACTCAAGTTACAGATTCACCTGTTACAACTACTGGCATGTTCCTCGGCTATCTCCACTACTACAACCAGGCCTGGTAAGGTGATTCCATCACAGGACTTTTACATCTGTTCTATACCTACCAGTGCTCTGAGATACCTCCTATGGTTATGTGATCCAGGAACTGTGTTATTTGCCACTGTCTTTGATTTACTTTGAATGCTGCTTGTCATTTCACGGAGTCTGTTAAATAAACTTTTATTTTGAATTTTAAACTGGTTGTCATGGTCACACCTTCGGGTAATCAATCTGCACTTACATGTCCAGGGGTCTGATTAAACCTCCCAGGTTTAATTTCATCTCAGCCCCTACAACTGAGGCTTCCTCCCGTCAGCCTAAACCCTCAGTTGTGACACCCTGGCCCTGAGCAGGTCCCCCTCACCAGATCCTCTTCAGGGGTGAGGGGGTTGACTTGGACGGGATGAGAGGGGGGACAATAAGCATTTTGTCGCACCTGGGCCCACCGCTTGCTATTTCCGCCACTGGGTTTATATATATTAGAGATGTGCGGCGGGCACTTTTCGTGTTTTCTGTTTTGGTTCTAATTTCTTGCTCGTGTTTTGGATTGGTTTTGTCAAAACCACCCTTTCATGTTTTGTTTTTGTATCTGTATGATTTTTGAAAAAAACGTAAAAACAGCTAAAATCACAGAATTTGGGGGTAATTTAAATCCTGCGGTATTATTAACCTCAATAACATTCATTTCCAGTCTATTCTGAACACCTCACTCCACACAATATTGTTTTTAGGCAAAAAAGTTGCACCGAGGTCGCTGTATGACTAAGTTAAGCAATACAAGTGGGCGGCACAAACACCTGGCCCATCTAGGAGTAGCACTGCAGTGGCCAACAGGATGGCACTTTTAAAAACTAGGCCTCAAACAGCTCATCATGCAAAGAGAAAGAGGTGCAATGAGGTAGCTGGATGGCTAAGCTAAGTGACACAAGTGTGTGGCACAAACACCTGGCCCATCTAGGAGTGGCACGCAGTGGCTGAATGTCGAAAGTGGCCCGCAATTTTTCGGCCCACCGACAGCATCTCCTGCATGCCCCTGTCATTTCTCAAAAAATTCTGCACCACCAAATTAATTGTATGTGCAAAACATGGGACGTGCTGGAATTTGCCCAGATGTAATACACGCACAATATTGGTGGCACGGGAGAGTGTACCCCTAAACCACACACACACGGCAAAGCCTGTAAAAATAATTTGGATAATAATGCAGCACGAGACAGCACTGGAATGACACATAAAAGCAGGTCGCCACACCACTTTCCCGCACAGACAGACACTGAGTAGAAAGACGCATCCTCTCGCTACACTCTCCAGGACTGGAGTGAAAATGCAGGCAACGCGCGACTCCTTATATGGAATCCAAAACCCGCGAGAATCCGACAGCGGGATGATGACGTTTTTCCACGTTCTGGTTTGCGAGTCTGGCGGGATGTCCCGAGCCGGTCTCGGATCTGGGCTCGGGACGTGAAGTTTGGGGGGAGTTTGGTTTTCAGAAAACTGAACCCGCTCATCTCTAATATATATAAGCAGGACCACAACTACTGTAAGGCTCTGTGGGCGCAACTGACCGCATTCCCTCTCAATCCCCTTTGTGTGTCTGTCTGTCCCTCTCCCCATGTTCCACCTGCGGCGTAAAGCTTGTCTCCATGCCCGATACCTGCGCTTGCTGGGGGGTGAGGCAGTGCAGCATGTCTGGATCCCCAGTCCGGCAGACGGGAGACTCTGGCGCTTGGCACTCTGTCATTGGCTCCCCCTTCCTGCTGCATAGCAGCATGGTCGGGGGAGAGCTGCAAGGCGACGGGGTCCCTTCAACATTCCCATTGGAGGCAATGCTCAGATTGGCAATCTGCACCTGCCATAGGGCTGGTGCAAGTTTCCATGGTGTGACCAATGGTGGTGCCTAAAGTTGTGCATACACGCTACGATTATCTGGCCGAACCACCCTATGTCGGTGGATCGCCTAGATAATTGTAGCATGTATGCGACTGACTGATCCGAAAATATCAATCAGTCGGGCATGCAGGAACGTCCAGCATTTCCGACTGATCCAATATTTTCCAAATGTAAGTGTATGTCCTACTACGGCCGACGGATGAACATTTTCCCATATGAAGGAACAGGGAAATGTCTGCTCCCTGGGGGCAGAGCAACGATATCACAGTCCGTACACTGAGAGATCTCACAGTGTATGTACCTATCTGCACTGTGCAAGGCTGCCTGATAAAATGCCTGCTGGCATTTTTTCTCTGGCTGGGTCCACAGGATTATCCACAGGATAACATTGGGATATTGTCGAGCGACAGCGAAAATGGCACCAACACGGTCACGAGCTTTCTGGCCTCCCAGGATGCATTGGGGCCTCCACTATATAGTCCCGCCCACTGATTCAGTCAGATCAGTTTTTTGCTTGGTGCGGCAGGAAGCCGCATGGTCACAGGGCTGCTGTGAAAGCAGCCTCAAGTTTTCATTACTTTATTTTTATAGACTTACTGTTTTTGTTTGAGCGACTTCTCTTAACAGCGTCTTAAACGTGTATTAGAAAGAGTCACTCCAACAACTCCCCACCGGGTCGCAACAACGCTTACCTTTGCGGTACAGTGCTGTCTCGACGGGCGTCTGTGTCGGATGTTCTAGCAGGTCCAGCAGACGTTACCAGGCTGTGGCCGGAGCATGGGGAGACAGTGAGTATATGGACTTCCTCTTACTAGAGGGGTCAGGACACAGCTACGCTGATTTGGTGGAGACTACAAACAGCGTGTTGATGCGCCGAACATCTCGAGTGTGACAGCGCTACGCTCCGGGGATCATAGGCGCCAGGACTAGGTGAGGCCGCGATCCTGGGAGTTTAAGTCAACAGGGGGTTTCAGACGCTCTCCTGGCCGTCCCTCCTCCGAGTTCATGGCCAGTTCCCGCGGGTCTCTCGTTTCATGAACTGAATAACCTCACTTCCGGCTCAGACGCTACCACGAGGGTACTCGGTCGCAGCTTAGACGCTGCGGTTGTGTACACTGGATATAAACCCGCCCAGACCGAGTCGCAGGCCTTTAGTGTCTGCATGCACGTGGAGTCGCTCAGCGTCCTTGTCCGTTGGTGAGCGTCCGTGTCCGTTATCAGTTACCAAGAGCGGCAGTGTACACCAGTAGCGTCTGAATCCACTCAGCGTCTTTCGAGCGTCTTTGCTTGGATATGGAAGTGTGGTGAGTCTCCCTGTATCCCGCTCCCTGGAGGCAGGGTATACAGTACTAAAAATTCCTTCTACTTCTTAGTGTGCACTGTTAATTTTTAGTACCTATTGCATATGAGACCTGTATATTACTGTGTTTTCTGCATGTTATGTTGAAAAAGAACCAGTTAAACAGAAGTACAAATTTCCTACTTATGTATAAGTTATTATGGAGGTTGTATTCTCATATGACAATGTCTAATGCTTTAACATGTGACTGACTGCTAGTATGTGTGCTGACTTTTCTGTGTAATGTCAGTCCTGTTCTGACCCTCAAATCAGGTGCACTGTGGTCAGATTGATTTCACCTCTGTATACTGATTATAGGGTGTGGTTCAGTCACAAAATTGTGTAGTCAATATCAGAAAAAATGTCTGTGAGCGGCAAAAGTGATGAGGAGAATTTGTCAAGCACTCCTACAGCCCTAACATGCTTATCTTGTAAGTCAGGGGTAATTGATATGATTCAATTGGTCACTTATGAGGGTTTGTGTGCAAACTGTTTCGCTTTTCAGCGAAGTAAAAAACAGGAGTTAGTCAACCTCCAGTAGAGCCACCATGGAATATGTTCGCAAAGACTCTGTCTTCAATAGCGGACAGGTTAGCTCCAGTAGCACCACCTCAGGGGTTAGGTTACACTATGAACCCATACATGCAGCTCCCTTCCTATGGTTTGGTTCCAGTAGCCTCTACAAGCAACCAAGGGGTAGGTAAGACTAAGACAGATACGTCTGTATGGCAGACTACACAAGAGGATACATCGGATGATGATGCGGAAACAATAGATTCAACTCCGTATGATGATCAGTCGCAGAGCTTTAGTTCAGATGATGTAGCTGAACTCATTAATGCAGTAAAGGCTGTGCTTTCTCTGGAAGAACCAGCCAAGACAGCGTTAAAAGCAAAAGCACCTGTATTCAAACGAACAAAGTCAGTGAAAGCTGAATTTCCAGCGTCAGAGGAGTTGACGGAAATGATGGATGAGTCTTGGGCAGCGCCCGGTAAAAAGTATAAGATTCCTAGGAGATGGGATTCTTATTATCCATTTCCTGCTGGAGATTGTTCGAAGAGAGAAGTTCCTCCAAAAGTAGATGCTCATGTTCTGCGACTCGTGCACAAATCTGCTTAGCCACTGTCATCTACCTCTTTGAATGATGTCACAGACAGGAGGGTAGAGAGCCTATTGAAAAATATTTTTTCTCTTGTGGGTGCAGTGGTAAGACCTGTTATGGCTTCGGCCTGGGTAGCAAAGGCAATGGGCGAATGGATAGAGGAACTAGAGAATGACATCCCCTCTCCTACTAGGGAGCAAGAGGATCGTCTTTGCCGTTTAAGACAATCTGCCCAGTATTTAGAAGAAGCAGCCATTGATGTAGGCACTGTTGCTTCTAAAGCTTCAGCCCTGGCAGTAGTCGCTCGCAGAGCAGTCTGGCTACGGACCTGGAAGGCAGATGCGGAGTCCAAGAAGGAATTGGAAGCATTGCCTTTCATGGGTAATATATTATTTGGAAAACCTTTATCGGATATCCTAGAGTCAGAGGCTGAATCGAAGAAGGTCAGATTTCCGGCTACCTACAACCCTAAGTCCAAGGGTTTAAAATTTCGCTCATTTCGCTGGCAAAGCAAAGCGAAAGGTAAAGAGGAGCCTAAACAACCCCAGTTTTAATCCAGGGGTAAGAAGCAGTGGGCTAGCAAAAAGCCAGCTTCCAAACCTGAACAAAAGCCCTCAGCCTGAAGAGACGGGCCTCCGCCTGGAGGATTCCAGGGTTGGGGGCCGACTCCTGCAATTTGCACACACATGGCAACAGTCAACAACAGATTGCAAATAAAAGAGATACGTGGAATACCGCTCGACCAGCGCCTCACTCAACGTCAGTAGAGTTTTAATCACACCCGGCTCTCAGATCCAAAACATCCTTCGGACGTAGTATACAGGAACATGATCTCAGTATTGGTCATAGGAGGTTATACCGGAAAGAGAGATAATGGGCAACCATAGTGTGATACTGTTTAAAAATTTATTACATCACACAAACAATTAAAATTGAATCATAAAATACACAAACCACACAATGATGGTACAGACATTCACTATTAGGGCTGACACCCTGGGCAACAGTGATAAAAATGGCTGATTACCGGCTAGAAGTAAGAACTGGCTCACGTCAGTTCTAAAAGCATGAATGACACGGAGTAAGTCACCAGGCTGCAGCAAGGGATTCCCCAGTCCCAGGACTTCTTCGCACACCGGCTCAGTTCACAATCGTCGCTCCCATTCAGGTAGTCAGTCCAAAAGAGCACCTACGCGTTACGACCCTCCTCGGGTCTTTCTCAAGGTCCGCTCAAATGTGGATGTCTTACACATGCTGTCCTTCTCCTTAAATCCCTACTCCCTTATTCCTATTGGTCCCAGCGCAGCTGATCCTTATACATGATTTCTCTATTAGTCCATGGACATGTACGCTAGGACCACCCCTAGCTACCACAGGAGTTTCCTAGCAACCCCAATCACACTGCCCATCTCGAGTGTGACGCTCTCCCTCTTCCGCTGTATTTGCGGTCACGTGATATCACGTGACGTCACTTGATCCTTCCCCCTAGACGTTCCGATCACGTGATCTCTCGAGCTGTCAGCGGCCGCATCGTGACGTATCTGGCAACGTCCCGCACTCCTCCTCTCGGGGACTCCGCTCACGTGATTCTCACCAGGGGGACAGCCGTGGTTATGGTCAACATTTAAATCAACAAGACGGGTTTCCCGTTAGTGATCATGCGCATTCCGTCATCCTCACGGCTTCTGTGTTCATCGGGCAAAAAACTGTTTGTATGTCTGCTGTTATACTTCTCATCTGGCTGATAGCACAATGATATTTCAGCTAAAAAATTAGATTTAAAGCGGGAGGTTGCATCATAGATGAATATTTTATAGTCCTTTCCGACTGGATAAATCCTATTTTTCACAATATTCCTAATAAATCGAGGATAGACAAAGATTCATTAGGATAAATACATAAATCACATCTGAATCAATAGAATAAAAAGATAATAATAAATCGTCTACAAGAACCATTTCACCTCGAAATCCAAATTGAGGCCCTTTGGTTGAAGGGTCCCCAATTCGTAAATGGCTTTCATCTCTGCCTTAGCCAATTGATTTATCGGATCCCGCCTCCTCCAATGACCTCTTACCCATTGGATGCCCACAAACCGTCTAATGGCGGCTGTGGAGCACCCATGATGTTTTTTAATGTGGTCTGAGAGAGCATGAGTCTCAAGACCTTTCTTTATATTCCTTAAATGCTCTCCCAGACGCACCTTAAGGGCTCTCGAGGTTCTTCCCACGTAAAACAGGCCACAGTCGCACTCTATCACATAAACAACATTTTTTGTATTGCATGTTATAAAGTCTTTGATAACATATTTTTTCCCATTTATCGTGACCTCCTCTGTTTTACTCTGGTTCTCCATTTTTATTCCCCTACATGCTATACAGTTCATACACCGGTGAAACCCTTTTGATCTTATCCCCATTGATATAGTTGGGGGAAAAGCACTCTGTACTAAATTGTTTTTTAAGTTGGGGGCCTTCCTGTAGATGCATTTCGGTCTAGCCGGGAGGCATTGTCCAATAATGGGGTCTTTTTGTAAAACTCCCCAATGCTTGGTGATAATCTTTTCAATGGTTTTATATTGGCCACAGAAGGTGGTCACAAAAGCCCAATCGAAATTCTCCTGTCTCCCATCCTTATCCGCCCCTCTTTTTCTCTCAAGAAGTTGCTTCCTGTCAATCCTATCTACATCTACCACTGCTCTTTTTACTGCATTTTCTTTGTAGCCACATGCAACAAATTGGTTCTGCATTTTTATAGCCTGTTCCTGATAAACATCTTTCTTTGTACAGTTCCTTTTCACCCTCTTTAATTGGCCCGCTGGAATAGTCTGGAGCCAATTGGGGTGATGGCAACTCGTAGCTTCGATGTAACTCAGGGAGTCAGTGGGCTTAGTGTATATTTTGGTTTGTATGGCGCCCTCTTCTATATATATGGCGATATCCAGGAAGTTGATAAGTTCTCTACTGCTCGTAAAGCTAAATTCGATATTTAGAGAGTTATCATTTAGATACATGATAAATTCTTGTAGAGAATCATTATCTCCCCTCCATAGAAAGAGGACGTCATCTATATATCGGGACCACGAGACCAGGCTCGCCCCGAACTGATGGTCATTCCAAATATGTTCTGACTCCCACCTACCCATGAACATATTGGCATAGCTCGGGGCGAACCTGGTACCCATCGCGGTCCCGATCTTTTGTAGATAGAAATCATCCCCGAATGCAAAATAATTATTCTGCAAAATGAATGCTACTCCCTCCAAAATGAATTCTTGGAGACCCTTATCCAGATCACTTTTTTGTAAAAAACTTTTTACAGCTTTTATTCCCTCTTGATGGTCTATAATGGTGTATAGAGACCGCACATCGGCCGTCACCATAATAAAATCTTCTTGCCATGTGATACTTTCCAGCACCTTCAAAGCATCAGTGGTATCCCTTAAGTGGGATTTATTAAACGATACCAGGGGCTGGAGGTAATAATCAATGAACTCAGATAACCCCGCCGTTATTGAGTCTATCCCGGATACTATAGGTCTCCCCGGTGGATTATTAAGATCTTTATGGACCTTGGGGAGCACATATAGCACCGGGATGACTGGATCGGGGTTAATGAGGAACTTCTGTTCTTTCTCACTTAGAACCTCTCGAACTGAAAACTTCTCCACTAGCCCTCTTAATTTTTCCATGATGTTCGTCGTAGATTCTGACCTAAGTTTGTGGTAGGTAGTCCTATCATCGAGCTGACGTAAAACTTCGGCCTCATATTTCACCTTATCCATAATGACTACCCCCCCGCCCTTATCGGCGGGTTTGATAGTCAAGTCTGGAAGCTCTTTTAGGTTTTTGAGTGCCTGTCTCTCTTTATAAGTGAGATTGGACTTCCCTCTACTGGTATCAATTTCTTTCAAATCATCATGTACCAGTGTAAAAAAAGTTTCCAGAAAATTTCCCTTAATATGCGAGGGGTAAAATACAGATTTAGGTCTAAAGGGGGTCAGTGATCTTTGTTCCTCTACTAAATTCGTATCCGTCTCTTTGCTTAGAAAGAACTTTTTAATGGTTAACTTCCTGATGTACTTCTGTAGATCAACAAAGGTAGAGAATTTGTTAATGGTGTTTGAGGGGGCGTACTTAAGTCCTTTCTCTAGGACTGAAATTTCCTCTTTTGTGAGTAGATGGGAACTCAAATTGAAAATTTTAACTTTCCCCTTTTCTGGTTCAGCATTATTGTCCCCCTTAATTTTCTTTTCCTTTTGTTGTTTTCTTTTTTCTTTTCTATATTTTTTCCTACGGGAGTCTTGTCTGGATTTCTTCTTATTGCCTCCTCCCCTTTTGCCCCTTTTTCTGGAATTACTTATCTGAATCGATTCCTGTCTCTGTCCCACCCTAAAAAAGGAGTCTGTGGGATGTCATCCTCGTCTCTCAGCTTATGAAATCTATTAGACTGCCACATATCTTGTCTGGGGGTCCCCCCTCCAAATCTAGGGTTATCTTCCCAACCTTTCCCTTTCCAATAAGGGCGAGGGTCTCTCCCCCTAATATTGTCGTTATATTCCCTTCTAGGTCTAGATTCCCATCTTTTTTTATAATGTGGGATGTCTTTATTATCGGGGTCCCTATGCTGGGGTGATCTTTCTCTATTTCGCCTAAAAGGCGGTTTGTACTTTTTAGTGGTAACAGTCCTCCATTTTTGCTGCTGAGGGGTCCAATTTTTTACCTGTGTTTGTCTCTTGATGTCTCTATTTACAGGTTCCAGATCGTGTTTAGAGTTAATATACTCTCCTTTTTGGACCTCCTCCTCCGTAACTTCTTTACTTAACATTTCATCCCTCTTGAATTTCTTGACCTTTCGGTCTACTATGATCTATTCATTTTTACTGATACTGCTTTCTATCTTTTTCTCCAAGTTCTTATATTCTTGTGTATCCAAGAAGGGTATAGTTAAGTCCCTAAGCACTCTAATTTCCCCTTCTAGTTTGTTTAATTCCTCTTTCCTGTCCCCTATTATAAGAGCCATGAGGGAATATGAACATTCTTTTAAGATGGATTCCCACCCCTTTTTAAAACTTTCACTTGCCGTGGTGAAAGAAGCAGTTTTGGTAATTACGAGGCCTTTAGGAATCATCTGGTGGGAGACGTACCTTTCTAAAGTCACTGTCTCCCACCAGATCCTATTTTCCTTCAGTAAAACATTTTCCAGTCTCCTCATAACATTTTCTAAATCCTCATCTGTCGTGGGGATACATTCCCCATGATCATTAAAAGCTCTATCTAAAGTAGCCTTTCTGATATCTCGGTAGTTAAACATGTTTGCTGCACCACAGACACTTCAACTGGAAAAGAAATAAACCAATGTAGCAAAGAAAATTTGGAGTGTCAGGCAATGCGCAATTAAGGCAGCTAATCATACAGTATACCACCAGAGGCTTTTCCCACCTCTAATACAGAATGCAAATAAAAGAGATACGTGGAATACCGCTCGACCAGCGCCTCACTCAACGTCAGTAGAGTTTTAATCACACCCGGCTCTCAGATCCAAAACATCCTTCGGACGTAGTATACAGGAACATGATCTCAGTATTGGTCATAGGAGGTTATACCGGAAAGAGAGATAATGGGCAACCATAGTGTGATACTGTTTAAAAATTTATTACATCACACAAACAATTAAAATTGAATCATAAAATACACAAACCACACAATGATGGTACAGACATTCACTATTAGGGCTGACACCCTGGGCAACAGTGATAAAAATGGCTGATTACCGGCTAGAAGTAAGAACTGGCTCACGTCAGTTCTAAAAGCATGAATGACACGGAGTAAGTCACCAGGCTGCAGCAAGGGATTCCCCAGTCCCAGGACTTCTTCGCACACTGGCTCAGTTCACAATCGTCACTCCCATTCAGGTAGTCAGTCCAAAAGAGCACCTACGCGTTACGACCCTCCTCGGGTCTTTCTCAAGGTCCGCTCAAATGTGGATGTCTTACACATGCTGTCCTTCTCCTTAAATCCCTACTCCCTTATTCCTATTGGTCCCAGCGCAGCTGATCCTTATACATGATTTCTC